>NC_135741.1:41505000-42237500 GCF_041903045.1 Epinephelus lanceolatus
CAAAAAATAAAAAAAGATGAAGAAATTAGCAAAGGGAGAGAGAGGAAGAGAGAGACTGAGGGAAGGTGGGCCAATTTGATGGAGAGGGAGCGATAGGGAGAGGTAAAAACAGAGAAAGTGAGTGCTGTTTGAAGCTGTTCCCACAAAGCACTTTGAACCAATAATCCTAATGAAGCATAGAAACTGCTGCAAAAACCAGCAGGAGAACCACTGTTCCTGCTGAAGGAACTAAAAACACACATGCTCAGGAAACAACTGACAAGAAGTGAAAGTGCAAAGCACATACGTGTTTAATAGATTTATCAACAGTATTCATATTTAAACAACAAAATAAGTTGTCATTGCCCTCCAAAGTGACCCATATTACAAAAACAATTTTCTGAGCATACATGTCTTTGGTTAAGATGTGGCTTAAGTTCAGACAACTTAACGTGCTTGGTTGGTTGAAGAGCAAATTTACACATCAGTGTGTTTATGGGTTTTTGGAAGGGGAGGGAAAATCTGATAAATGTCCTCAAGTAAAGTCACTCAAGTCAGCGTATTTGGTTCTGAAGTTTGAAAATGAAAAAAATCTTTGTTTGAAAGAGGTGAGCTTAACAGACCTTTTGGACCTCTGCTACCCCACCCAATCAGGATATAAATGGCCATTATCTGTGGTTATAAGTCTCATAGATATGGGTAGGGGCCTGCTACACCTACTGGTAGGTTGCTATTATTATTATTATTATTATTACAACTTGCTATTATTCAAATATGGCAGCTTGGTCAGCAGCCCTATGTGAGATGCACCATGCATTCAGCTAACTCAATGTGATCCAGTCCACGGCAATAATGTAGAAGAAAAAGTGAGGTGAGAGGGAGTGGTGGTGGTGGTGGTGGATGGATGAAACACACACAGGACTTTTACCCAGGAGACTGGTGTTCTTGTCTTGTGTGTAATCAAAAGTCAACCACGTAATGTAGTCACAGGCGTTCATCACATGACATAGTAGTTAAGTCTCAAACTCGTTAAGTTACTGTAACAAATGTAGTTAATTCACCCAAACGATGATAATTTCTCTAAACCTAACCAAGCAGTTTTGTTGCCTAAAACTAAAGTAGTTTTAGTGGCAAAACTTACATTTCATGTAAAGAGGGAAGTTTATTTTGAAAGACACTGTGGCATGTAACAAGTGGAAATTGACACTGAAACTGATACATCCAAAATTGATGCTAGAGGGTACCTAGAGCGTCAGAGTTTGAAGTGTATGGTAACTGACCAAGCTGCTGTATTTGAGGAGTTTGGAGTGATAACGTGTTGGTTCAGAAGGCCGTTATCAGCCCAGTCAATGGCTGTTACCAGTTTGCAAGGTTTCAGTTTCAATTTCCTTAGGTTTTGGAGCCAAAATGACATGGTTAGGTTTAGAAAAAGATTATGGTTGGGCATGAATAGGACACATATAGGACTCAAATCCTGGTCTTCTGGTTGAAAGTCCTGTGTGTGACCCATCCTAAGTCCTATGAAAGCCCTGCCTGGCAGAAAGTTCCATTTCATAGCCTAATAATGGCCTTCTCAACCTAATAAAAGGCATGTCAGGCCCCTGTTAACCTATATCAGATGCTTATCACTACTGATAACAGCCATTTAATGGCCCAATAACAGCCAAATCTTCTGGCTAATCTCTGTTGCACACTAGAGGCTTCATGCTACATTTGCTGCTGCCACCATAACCAGGCCCACAGGAAGTGCATCTGCCTTTGAAGTTTTCGTAGGGACCAGACAGAGGTACTGCAATTTCCGGAGTCCGTCACATGATGCCAGTGGGCCCAAAATGACTTTTACCTTTGGACTAACATAGGGAGAGAGACATCTGTAAATCGTCTGTAAATCAACTTTCTTTGAGCGTCACAATCCCCATGAAATGACTCATACCCTGATCAAGATTTGATCAATTCGGTGTGACAACATGTGGAAAGTTTAGAAGAGCCACAAGAGTAAATCATTTTATCTCAATTATAGTTGATGAACCCAAAACAAGTTGGCTTAAATTTGCTTGAGGGCAAACTGTTCCCAACAGCAATTGGCAAGGGAAAAGATTGTGTGGGGTGAAAGAAAGACATCATATGTTTGAAAATAATATATTATTTATTATATTGTATTTTTATAGGAGTGAAATGACAAATTAGTAAAGTACTCTTTTAAGGTAAGATGGTGATCATGGATGAAAGAAAACAATGTTGATTGTAGTGTTGTCACGGGCCCAAAATTGGGACCCACAGTATGATACCAGTGAAAGTATCACGGTTCTGAGTAGTATCACGATACCACAGCGAAAATGAGGCAGATATGCCTTTTGTCATTTATTAAAATATAAATCACTTTTCTATAATACATCAATGATATTTCAATGGAATAAATTACTTATTGACTTATTCATACTTCAAAAACGGCATCAATAAGTGATTAACATAGGGGGGGGTCAAAATAAAATAAATTAATAAAATAAAAATCACCCAGCCACCCTCCTCCCCTGACAAGTAAAGAACAGTCCCTTCAGTGCGGTGATGTTTGTGGACCATTACCTGCCACAAAGAGAGAAATGTGAACGGCTCGTTTCTCCTCTGACACGTCACATACCTGTGTGCCGCCACCACTTGGCTGTTCAGGTACTTTTGGGCAGTCATGACACCAAGAAGAGGAAATTATTGGACCTGGAGCCGGGCTTCTCCGTCGCTGGTAAGCCGTTATCTTGCACCGCGGAACACATGGCCGAGGTATTTGACAGGAATACATTCCTGTCTGTGTCTGTGTCTGTGTCTGTGTCTGTGACCCCTGTTCAACCCACAACCGACAGGATTCGCCTTTCGCTTCTGCTGCTGGTTGAAATCTGTACTTGCGCAGCGTGCTCCTGAATGATTTCTTTTGCTCGCACAAAACTATTTTTAGTCGCAAATGCGAGTCCCTGTTTTCTGGTCTCCTTTTAATTTGCTGTAAATGCAATACTTTCTCCATGTTTACCTGTTGTCTTGATAATTCAGCATAACGTACATTTCCACAGGCCCAATCCCATCAGTTCAACAGTCTGGTCAAACTCACCACCCTGCAGCTCTCACTTTACTTTTCTCAAAATAAAAATACTGTTTTCATTTGCCACTAAATTTCAGTGACTTCCAGTTTACTGTTTTTCCATCAATTAAACTTTTCACTCGCTGCACAGACATTTCACATTAAGCCATCTAGCCCCTCAAGGAGGAATAATTAATTTGTATTATTACTTCATTATTGTTCATATTACCCCACTCTTACCATATTTTCTATCAAAACATTATTAGGGGCCGGGCAGCCTAAGCTGCCAGGTGCCTATTGTTATCCTGCATGTTCTTCTTCTTTCTTCTTCTTCTTCCGAGGAAATCCTACTTCCCATGCGCGAAAAATCACCAAACTTTGCACAAAGGTCCAGTCCCATGCCAGATTGCCTCAGCTGCGAACACAGGCCAATAGTCCTGATGGTGGCGCTACAGCAAGCCTCTAAAGTTCAAAATTTTGAAAATTCACAACAAATCAACCATATGTGCTACAGATGTGCAACTTTCACCAAAATGTAGCCCCAATACTGAAGAAACTTTTGTACATTTAAACCTATTGCAAATTATGAAGTCCATCACTCTGTATTTTTTTTTCAAAAACTGTAAAACTTATTAAACTTATCTCCTCCCACAATTTTTGCTCAGTGCATCATAATGTTTGACTGTAAACGGTATTGTAAACATATACTTGCAAATTCTTGCTAAATACATTTTCAATGTTCATTACAAAAAATGACAAAATCTTGGAGTCATGGTAGATGATGTTTGGAAAATATCAGAATTTTATCTCAAAAACTGAATTTTTTACAGCATTTTGAATTTCGCTGTAATGTGAACAATTGGAGTCAATGCAAAAATGGCATTTTTAAACATCAGTTTTTCACTTATGGAGCCAAAAAACATTGTTAAAAACAAACATCATCTCCATGCTGTCTAGATGCAATTTGTGTATTTTCGGATTTTTGTCTTAATAACTGAATTTTTGACAGCCGTTTGAAATCTGCCTTTACACACTAACAGCTGCTGTCTTGCACACAGGTGACTGGCTTAGTCAATTTGTGAAGCTACATGTGACATTTCTGTTTGCCAATTAGCTCAGTGAGATAGAGGATGGTTCTTGGTGTTGAAGGTTGTTGAGTTCAAGCCTCAGCTCGTGCAACATTTCCATATGAGAAATCTACCCATACTTTTCATAAAGGTCCAGTCCCATGCCAGATGTCCTCAACTGGAAACACAAGACAGTAGTCCTTATGGTGGCGCTACAGCAAGCCTCTAAATTTCAAAACTTTGAAAATTCATAACAAATCAACCATATGTGCTACAGCTTTGGAATTTCACTTTGAAATTTGCTTTTCCATGGCATGGATGGCTACTGTCTGGCACCCTGATGCTTGCTTTAGTCAATTTGTGAAGCCACACATGAACTGTCACTTGCCAATTAGCTCAGTACAATAGAAGACAGACCTCAGTCTCAGAAGTTGTGAGTTCAAGCCTCAGCTCAGGCAGAACGGACATTCTAATGTGAAAGTCCTATGTTAAGGCATCATGCTATGTGGATTAGAGACTACTAAGGTTAAAATAATTATGATCCAGGCAGTTTTGCAGAGAGACAAATACTCTTTATCAACACTTTTCCCTGTTATCCCTTGTCTCTTTTCCCTGTTTATTTGGCTTAGCTATCAGTCAATATGCAGAGTCTATCCAATAGCTACTTTTACATTTTAAAAAAATGTTTTCATCTTTGTCACCATGGATAATGTTTGTTCGTAATTGCTAGCAGTTAATGTTATTCTTACTTTCTTGTTCTTGAGTTTTTTCTTTCCTTTGTATATTATGAGTCTGATCACTTCAGCCTCTCATCCACAATTTGAAATGCATGCCATAATTATATGATGTAACTTCTATGTTGTGATATGCTTTGTTTTAGTGTGTGTTGCTCAAAATTGCCTAATTTTGCCTAAAATTGCCCAGCCCCGACCCTTGCTGTGCAGCAGCTATAATTCCATCTTAAAATTAGTATTATATCTCTATTGCAAAGTACTGTCTATTATGACTGATTTTCAGTAGTTTTCACTTTTAGTAGCATCATACAGCGCCAAAAAGGTTTGACAGGAAGAGAAAAGACTTAACTTGTTTACACATAAACATCTTATTTGTGGGCAGGCTACAGTACACCCACACACATTCACACACATTCACAGGAAAAAATAAGTCACCTCTCACTCACAAGTGCTGCTGGTGGCAGCCTTAAAATGATTTCACTGTGATGGATCATTTTGATGGAATTTTAAAATGCAGAAATTTACATTATTCTACTGTTTTTCTATTATTATACCAGAAAACTCAATCAAGTATATATTGTCTTTTTCCAGATAAAGGAAGAAACTCAAAATATGATTAATTGATTTTACTTTTTGACATTAAAATGATGCAACTAAAAGCTGAATACATGTGGATCAGCCTTCAGAAACCATATCATTTTATCTCTATTTTAAGCTTCCCCTAAGCCTACTGTTAGTGTTGGTTACATTGTAACCTTGGTTCTCTGAGTGAGGAAATTATCTCCCCACCCAGTAGTTATAATTGGGGGGGGGGTCGGGGCGTTTATAGCCTGGTGCATGCCGGCCACATAAATTGGTGTGTCTTAAAGATTATTAATTTTCCACGTCGATTATCCCAGTTAGTTATGATATAACTATTGGGTGGGAGATAATCTCAATACGATAGAGAAGTTCAGTTCAGTTCAAGCTTTATTTGTCACATACATAAACAAACAGTCGGATCCATGATGTATGAAAACGCAACAACTCTGACACAAACAACCAACAACAGTACAAACACGAGCAATTGTATATGTATATTCTTAGAGTGAGGAAACAATCAAATCAACATGGAGAGCAAATCTGTGCACCTGTGGTCTGACTTCATTGTGTTCTCAGAAAATGTCCTCAGTGCACATTTTAACAGGATGAGGGGACCGATGTGAAACCATGGAAACAAACCAGACAAAAACTCTGCTGGCTGAATCACTCGGGCACAATTACTCTGCTGCCTCAACCTTCTCCATTCTGTTGTTTTTCTCTCCCGTTTTCCGTCCTGTCTTCATTTACACTGAGAAACGTAGCAACAAGGTGCTCATCTTTACTGTAGCAGATCTGACCAAATAGAAAAGAGGCACACTGTTAAACTTGCTTGATGGACTATATATCACTATTTGTTATGGGCTCAGTGGGCTCATCTCAGATGTACCAGGTTCATTTCCTATTCATATATTTTTCAGACATACTTGTGTGTGTCAAATGTGTCAAATATGGGCATTGGCAAGTCATTTGCAAAATAAGTCAAACATCAAATTAAAGCACATGACCTTCAACAATGTCTTTCCATTGAAATATAGGTGTATCAGATTGTTTACTGTAAAGCTGATTTTAGGTATATACCCCAAAATCTTTCTCAGAGTGATAATGTTAACACCAAAACCAACGTGTTAGCCGCCTCTCTCAATACTTTATCATTTCTTGTCTGAGGCTCTCGGCTCCAAGCCCATTGTTTGCTGACTTTGTGTGTCGGCTCTTTCTTCTGTGCCAGCTGGAATGAGTGCCACTTCAATCAGGTGCGTTACTAACTGGGAGGATGTGCTGCTCAACATTATGACAAGAAGTGTATTTATTTTTTCCTAAATTATGGTTGTTTTAAAATATATTATCTTGTCTGGTGTTTGAAATGTCCCAAAATGATCACTGAAACTTGCTGCTTAAAGCAACTCTTACCTTTCTTGCATTTCACAGAGCACTTAGAAAAAAATTTGAACATCCACAACTCCAGCCTCCCTCCAAAGTCCCATCCCCTTCTCTTACAACTCCACCTCCCTCCAAAGGCCTACTTCCCCCTCCTCCATTACGTCCTCATTATGTCTATGATAGACGTAGGTGTTGGCAAGGCAATGTTAGATACACGGAAGAGGACAGTAAGTGTAACGTTACAAACGCAACCCCGGATTTTTAAAACTCAGTCAGTGATGACTAATGAGTTTTAGAATAAGGTTACAGTTAACGTTAGATAGTAGCGTTAACGTTACTAGTAAGTGGAAACGCACAAGGAAGATAACGTTAATGTTTCAGAGGCTATGCTACAGTAGGCTAATGTTAGCCATTAGCAACTGCTGCGTGAGCGGTTACGTCAGTCGGAGGCCTCCACGTGGGGAAGACAGACCGGACAGGAGAAAACTCAGACCAATCATTGCATTCGGTCCGAATGCAATGATTGGTCTGAGTTTTCTTAGAACCATATGAGAATGGTTTTATTTTTGGTGGAATTCACTTACATTTTAGTGTGCCATCATCTTATTAATATCATTTTAACCTAAACAAAGAAAAGTGTAAAATTTCCAGAAAGCTAAGTGTTGCTTTAATTAAACTTTTTGAACAGCGCGTGGTTATTATAGGATTTGCAGTTTCAGGTTGAGCCATGGATCTTGTGTCGATGGTTTGGCCAAGGTGGCTGCAGTATTGCACGTACTGCAGCGGGTCTTGAAAATTGGTCCCATGCAGGAGTCTATGGCACATAGTAATACCTCCAATATTTTGTGATGTTGCAGTCGTAACAGTTAACGAAAATTTAGCCAATCCTTGCAATTTTGTCCAATCACAGCAACTTTACTCTTAAAAGGGGTAAAATATAATTTTGTTGTAGAGTGTGTGCAGCGTATTGATTCACTCAGCATTTCTCTCTCTCTGTTTATCATGAGACTGCTGTTGTGGGACTGGAGTCACAGACACACAATGACAGGGTTAACAGTTAGCATCACACACATATATATATATAGATATAGATATATAGATATATAGATATATATATATATACAGTACAGGCCAAAAGTTTGGACACACCTTCTCATTCAATGCGTTTTCTTTATTTTCATGACTATTTACATTGTAGATTCTCACTGAAGGCATCAAAACTATGAATGAACACATGTGGAGTTATGTACTTAACAAAAAAAGGTGAAATAACTGAAAACATGTTTTATATTCTAGTTTCTTCAAAATAGCCACCCTTTGCTCTGATTACTGCTTTGCACACTCTTGGCATTCTCTCCATGAGCTTCAAGAGGTAGTCACCTGAAATGGTTTCCACTTCACAGGTGTGCCTTATCAGGGTTAATTAGTGGAATTTCTTGCTTTATCAATGGGGTTGGGACCATCAGTTGTGTTGTGCAGAAGTCAGGTTAATACACAGCCGACAGCCCTATTGGACAACTGTTAAAATTCATATTATGGCAAGAACCAATCAGCTAACTAAAGAAAAACGAGTGGCCATCATTACTTTAAGAAATGAAGGTCAGTCAGTCCGGAAAATTGCAAAAACTTTAAATGTGTCCCCAAGTGGAGTCGCAAAAACCATCAAGCGCTACAACGAAACTGGCACACATGAGGACCGACCCAGGAAAGGAAGACCAAGAGTCACCTCTGCTTCTGAGGATAAGTTCATCCGAGTCACCAGCCTCAGAAATGGCAAGTTAACAGCAGCTCAGATCAGAGACCAGATGAATGCCACACAGAGTTCTAGCAGCAGACCCATCTCTAGAACAACTGTTAAGAGGAGACTGCGCCAATCAGGCCTTCATGGTCAAATAGCTGCTAGGAAACCACTGCTAAGGAGAGGCAACAAGCAGAAGAGATTTGTTTGGGCCAAGAAACACAAGGAATGGACATTAGACCAGTGGAAATCTGTGCTTTGGTCTGATGAGTCCAAATTTGAGATCTTTGGTTCCAACCGCCGTGTCTTTGTGAGACGCAGAAAAGGTGAACGGATGGATTCCACATGCCTGGTTCCCACTGTGAAGCATGGAGGAGGAGGTGTGATGGTGTGGGGGTGTTTTGCTGGTGACACTGTTGGGGATTTATTCAAAATTGAAGGCACACTGAACCAGCATGGCTACCACAGCATCCTGCAGCGACATGCCATCCCATCCGGTTTGCGTTTAGTTGGACGATCATTTATTTTTCAACAGGACAATGACCCCAAACACACCTCCAGGCTGTGTAAGGGCTATTTGACCAAGAAGGAGAGTGATGGAGTGCTGCGGCAGATGACCTGGCCTCCACAGTCACCGGACCTGAACCCAATCGAGATGGTTTGGGGTGAGCTGGACCGCAGAGTGAAGGCAAAGGGGCCAACAAGTGCTAAACACCTCTGGGAACTCCTTCAAGACTGTTGGAAAACCATTTCAGGTGACTACCTCTTGAAGCTCATGGAGAGAATGCCAAGAGTGTGCAAAGCAGTAATCAGAGCAAAGGGTGGCTATTTTGAAGAAACTAGAATATAAAACATGTTTTCAGTTATTTCACCTTTTTTTGTTAAGTACATAACTCCACATGTGTTCATTCATAGTTTTGATGCCTTCAGTGAGAATCTACAATGTAAATAGTCATGAAAATAAAGAAAACGCATTGAATGAGAAGGTGTGTCCAAACTTTTGGCCTGTACTGTATATAGATATATATATCTCTATATATATATATATATATATATATATATATATATATATATATATATATATATATATATATATATATATATATATATATAGATATATATAGATATATATATATATATATATATAGATATATATATATAGATAGATATATATATATATATATATAGATAGATATATATAGATAGATAGATAGATAGATAGACAAGACAATTGTGGTCCATACAGAATGGCCCCATGACCCACTTTTAGACTGCGACCCACCAGTTGGGAACCACTGCTTTAGAGTACACTTCAGTGTTTCCAAAAGTGAGCTGAAGATGTTTGATGAGTTTTACACTTCATGGAAAAGGAGTATAACCACTCAAATAAAGCTCCATGTCCTTCAGGCAATTAGTGATGCTTCTGTTTTGTGCTTTTTTTTAATCAATGCAGGGGGTGTGCAATTGTAGAAAGAGAGCACAATATGTGCTTTGTTTTTTGTCTTGTTTGTTTTTTTCTGGAGTTTTTTCTACGTGGTCTCATGGTCTCTGCACTCCATTATTGAGTAAAAACTCTTCTTATACATAACACATTTTTCTGTCTCTGTTTTCCCTCAGCTGGAGAAAAAAGAGGTAACACCGCCCTTCAAACCTCAAATCACTGATGACTACGGCCTCGAAAACTTTGACACGCAGTTTACTAATGAACCAGTGCAGCTAACACCAGATGATGAGTAAGTACTGCCTCTTGAAATCACATCATTATTAAATTAACTGAAAGTTAAACCATTAGTCAGCCGTATGTGAATAATTTAGAGCACTCTTTCACATGTGTCAGTCAAGTGAAAGCTATGCACTTCTGTATGAAGATCTGTTCAGAGACTTGAAATCTGCCTATAGCTCATGTCTGTCATCATGTCTGTTTTTTCCTTGCTATGTGACTTTTCAAGTCATGACATGATGATAACTTTGACAACAATAAATTATTACCAAAGTAAAGCAGGATTTAGGTCTCTGCCATGTTGATTGCATGGTGAAATGTGGAAATCAGTAACTACCTAGATAATGTAAAAAAAAAAAAATACAACAACAAAACACCTCACCATACACACATCTTCACCCTTTCAAATTTCAATAAGTCTCACTTTTTGTGTAAAGCAATGAAACCATAATAAGACTTTAGCTATTATGCATAGATCTGTTTTTCAAAACAATTTAATTTGTGGAAACAGTTTCTAAGCCTCAAGCTGACTCTGACTGAGTGTTTCCGATGACATCGTTTGAGTGTTAATTGAAAACTGGCGTTGCTAGGAGACACGCTGTTCACTTCTGTGGTGTATTCAGATCTGGGCCTTTGAAAGATTCAACATGTTTGAAGACCATCGTGCTGTTAAGTTTGTATTCAACCCAGAGAGGAGGAAGGCTAGCTAATGTTAGCCAGGCCCCCACAAAGTGTGCAAAACTGCGAAGCCAGTTTGACATAGTGGCCAAATTGTGTTACAACAACTTCCGCGTCCATCATGTGATGCCATCGGACCCAAAAGGGCTTTTTCTCACCTTGTGAAAGAGATGTCTGTGAATCAGTGGATATTTTTTTTTTTTTTTAGCATCAAACCCCCACCTTAATGACTCATTTCACTTTCGGGATTTGATCTATTTGGTCCAATAACATTTTAAAGTCTAGAAGAGCCGCTAGATGAAAACATTTTATCCCCATTGAAGACGGCGAAAGTAAGCCGCTCCGCTGGCAAAGTCTCTAGTGTACCTACCCTATGTTGACATAGACGACGAAGATCGGGATAATTTTCTACCCAGGAGGTCTTTTTTGGCCTCATCTGTCATGGGAATGAACGGGGCCCCACCTTCAACAATGTATCCATTTCACTTTATACATCCATGGTGTTAGCTGTCTCTGTGTCAGGGGTCCAGATGTGGTGATGAACAGTTCAAACTCATAGTAAGGGGCAGTCTTGTAGGACTCTGTATCAGTACTCAACACCTTTAAGGTACTGACTATAATAACCCAATATTAAGTAGTATCAAATCTCAAATCAATCAATCTCAAATGTCTCAAATCCAATGATACCTACAATTGATCCTTTTTGTGCCAGGGGTCTGATCTCAGACAGTCCCAACTCCCCATGGATCAGCATACTTTTCTGTTGCAGCCATCTCTTGAGCTGCTTTTCTACTGGTGAACAGTCAGTTTAATGTCTGCTTAGTTAGCATGAGCTAAAACAACAGCAACGCCAACATCCAACAATGAGCGGACCTCTGTTAATAATATGTCTTTGCTTGCTTTCTTCACTATTGTCTTCTTTATTCTGTATTCTACCTAAAAGAATAAATCCGACGTTGACTCACATGGGACTACAAACCTAGTTCTGTTCTTTACTCATTCATACACCACGTCTTATTCCCTTTGTGGACAGTGTCACTCTGTGTACTTCGTCATCTGACTTTCTGGGAGTACATTTGTGAGTTTTTTCTCGTAAATTTACCACTTCAATCTCAAAGAATATCCAAGATTGACTAGTACTAGCCCTAACCATGACCTTGCTGCCCTAACCCTAACCGCCATTGCCCTCAACAAGCATCAACAAACACTAGCCAATCACAGAACACAGTGGGAGGCATAATACTGTGTTGTAGAGATGGGTGGAAATAGCTGGAAAGCTTCAGTGTGACTATTCTCATCTGGGTGCAAAGACATACTCAGATTAATGAATAGAGTATCATATTAAAGCCAGCTATCAGTAGAACCTGTCATGGTTGAATAGAGATTGAAATTATTTTACATGTATTTTCAGTCAGTGGATGTTGTGCCATCTTTCCAGAAGACTTCTGCATCCAATAAAGAAAAGCATCCCCCCCCGCGAGTTCCCCGCACTGACGTCTTTATCCATCAGGGACAGTGTTTTGATTAATGCAACCATGTAGCCTTTAGGATCTGACAGGAGCGCTTGTTTAAGATTTAACTTTGGAGAGAAAAGGCTGAAGAGATCTGGCACAACAACAGACACGGCACAGGCTCCGCTGCTGCAGACCAAAACACAAGCATGGCCTGTTTTCCTCTGTGCCGTCACAAAATGGATTCCATAAGGCTTTGGCAGGCCTTGCTGATGGATATTACCAGGCTTATGTTAGACAACATATTCATTTAAATCCATGCTGGATTGATTTTTCAGGCTCTAACATTTATATTTTTCCTGCAAAACCATTATTGGACTGATTTTAGAAAACCATTTCTCAACAACCACGCTGATCAGAAGCAGAAGCTGAACAGAAAATTAAATACATCATGCACCTCGCCCCAAATGGAATCCTTCTCAGCATTTTCATCAGTAACAGTAGGACATGTACTGAGAACTTTTCTAAAAAGGATGTAATCTTAAACAGTGCTGTAGGAAATTATTATTTATAATGTCATATCTGAAGGAATATGGGATAGGAATGTATCTAATATGCTGAGGCAGTTTATGTGTTGAAGGGCACGGATGCTCCCTGCAGTTTTCCACACTGATATTTTCTACAATAACTGGTATGAGCTGTTTTCTAAAGGTAGCACTGGGACAATATGGTTACCTTTGCATTTTTATACTATCGTGATACTTGGGTGCTGAGGCAATATATATTGCAGTTTTTAAGTACTGCGATTCTACAAGTTTTGCCATCCAATATTATAATTTATTGCAATTTTTGTTTACTTTTTAACACTAGACCATGGGAGAAGTTAAATCATACAGTTACATACGAGACTGTTTATCATGAGGCCTATTTGCAAAAAATAATGCACAACACATGTCAGTTGTTTGAGTTTTATTTCAGCAGCATCATATACTGCATAGAAAAGTGGCCACTATACTAATCACTGTTTTATGGTCTTATTTTAAATAGCTATATTCCTGTGAAGCACTTTGTGACCTTGCTCTGCAAAAGGTTCTATATTAAACCAGCTTTACTTACTTACTGAAATCTACATGTACAATAGAATTAATAAAAAGAAAACTTTTTTTTAAGGTAAACTTGAACTGCTACATTTAGCTGTCCTTTCAGGGCCATAGGTGGCTTAGTGGTAGAGCAGGCACCTCATGTACAAGGCTGTTGCTGCAGCGGCCTGGTTTCAACTCCAGCCTGTGGCCCTTTGCTGCATGTCATTCCCTCTCTCTCTCTTTCTCTTCCTTTCACACTTGACTTTCCTATCAATTACAGGCAAAACTGACACCCCCCCCCCCCCCCCCCCCAAAAAAAAAAAATTAGCTGTCCTTTCAGTGTTTTTCATACATCTATTTATTTGTTGCAGCTGTCATGCTCATGCACTCTCTCTCAGACCTTTATCAGACCACAGTGAAACAATAATTAACCAGCTTGTGGATCCCATGGTCTCTCCATCTCACTACCTGCTGCTAAGAGGCTATTCGCTGGAAGGAGAGTGGGCGGAAGCTCCAGAGACAGACCTTCAGAAGTAGTTGTAGCAACTTGAAGACGGTGCAAACTTGGAATGGGTATTTTAAGTAACTTCAGTATTTGAGTACTCCCATTTAGTAATTATTGAGTACTTGAGTACTCACAATGAAAATCTATCATAGGAATAAAAATGTAAAAATTGGACAACAATGAAAAACAAGTGCAATTTGAAATTACTACACTTTAATTAGCTTATTAAACCACAAATTGAAAGTTAACATGAGAAAAATGAGTAAACCTTCTGTCGCTGCCATTTATGTTAGAGGTTAAATACAGAATTGAGGGATTGTCTCCTGAGCCATTCTGCTCCAAGTCAGTTCCTATCTTCCCAGTAATAGGGGTGGGAATCTATAGGCATCTCGCAATTAGATTGGATTTCGATGCAGGGGGCTACAATTCAATGATAAAATGATGATATCATCGATACATCACAAGGCATCTTCATTCATTCATTTTCCATAACCGCTCATCCTGTTAGGGGTCTCAGGGTCACTGGTCTCCTGTGTGTATAAGAATAACGTGGCTTCACTGTGTTGTTATTTACATTATGCAGCAGCAGAGCTGCGAGCAGCCTCTCTCTCTATTCACTCTGGGGAAAGCCAAGATGCTGACCAGGTCTGGTGCAGGATTTTTAAGATGAAACAGACTGAGCAGACAGTTATTTATTTATTTTTTTTCCAGGGGTGTTTTAAGTTGGATAATGCTGCAGCACGTATTGGTCAGCCGGCTTACGTACTAATCGCTGCTCCACTCGTTAACGTTGGTCTCGAGGTGATGGTGGAGAAAGTATTCACAATATACTTCACCCTCATACCCTCACAAATGAGAGAGAGAGAGGGACAGCATGGCAAGGAGGTGCTGAGTGGATGGTAAATGGACCTGTATTTGTGTAGCGCCTTTCTAGTCATCCGCTTTTTACACTACGAGTCACAGTCACCCATTCACACACACATTCATACACTGGTGGCCGAGGCTCCTAATCAGGTTTTTTTTAATCACACTGACACACCGATGGAAGCATCATCGGGAGATATTTGGGGTTCAGTATCAAGGATCAAGGATGCTTCGACATGCAGATTGGGGATCGAACCGCTGATTTGGTGGACAGCCTGCTCTACCTTTGATCCGCAGCTGCCCCTGTGTATTTGAAGCAATATACTGCATGCAGCTCTACAATAACATAAGATTATATAAAAGTCATGTTCACATGCAGAAGAGGCGGCAGCAAGTACTCTACATGTTGAGCAAAAACTGATGCCCAAAGGAGTACTCGAGTACTCATGCCAATTCCTAGTGCAAAACCCAGTGCCAGGAGTCACAGCAGACCCACAGCTGGGTCTTATGGAGCTATATTTGTGTCTTTATTACATGCGAGAAAATAAATGATATGAGGGAAAAAAAAATGTGAGAAAAAAAAATATTTGAGAGATTGCACTGATAGCAAAAAATAATATTTGAGACTAAAAAAAGGTTTGAGAGAAAGTATTTTGTCATAGAATATATAAAAAAAAATTGATTTAATAAATTATTTCCAAGAAAAAAACTCTCAAAAACCTTTTTTTTTTTAACTTTCAAATATTATTTTTTTGCTATCAGTGTGAAAACATTTTCTCTCTCTCTTTGCTCTTGTGTCAGGATTTTGCTCTCACTGTGAAAATAATGTCATGGGCGGGGCCATGTTCCTATTGGCCAGTCTCAATCAAATTGACAGCTAGGTGAGGCTCGTCTTGGGAGTCCAATTCAACTGAATCATTCATCCACCATGGTGGATTCACCGGCATAGATGCGCTGCGTTATTTGGGAGCGGATATGCATACATTAATGTTAGCATGTGTGGCCAAATGGAGAGGAGAGGGAAATGAACCGACAACACCACCTGTGGAATTGCACCCCAGGGAATACACTCAAACCTGTAGACTACTCTTAACAACAGAAGGTCACACAGAGACGGAGACGGATTTCCAAATATAACAACACGGAGGTCCAAAGTCGCATGAATGCACAGCTGCGTTACAGTGTGCTTTAATCAGTCTGTGGAAAACCGGCAGAACAGCAGCGGAAAACGGAGCGGCCGCACCGGGGCTGGAGGCCGTGGATAGCCGTCCTTCAGGATGCCCAGCTGACAGCCCACGTCACCACGCTACGGAGTGCAGCCCCACACAGAGCGCAGAGGAGGAGAAGAAGCCACAAGCTGTGGCCTCAGCTACAGCAGGACAACCTGTTAACATAAAGTTAACAGAACTAGCAGAAGTAGAAATAAAAAAAAAAAAAAAACAGAGCGAGCTTACCGGAGCGAAGGGAGCTTAACGCACAGCTCAAACCCAGTCACGGTCTCGCAGTGAGGAAGAGCAGACACCACGCTTTTCAAAGTCCCCTCCAAAGCTGCACACAACAGGAACACCGCTGTAAAGCGAAGAGTCACGGCAGCTGTGACATCATAATACGCTTTAACAATACACAAACATTGCAGCACCCAAGCCTACCTGAGTCCCAAATTTGGGTACAGAAACCGGAGCATGACACACACAAAGCAACGCCAACTGGAGCATGCCACACACAGCCCTCGCCAGGTAAACACCAGGTAGAAGTGAGCGTGCCTGTGTGGGGAAGACCAAATAACGCAGGTGCCACCACTGCGCAATTAGGCTCCGACAGCTGGAAATTAGGCCCAGCTGATGCCAATTAAGGGCGGAGGTGTAGCAGCGCTCACCCTGCCACACATGGAATGTTGGAAGAGAAAAGGACCGTAGTAAAGTAACGTTAATGGGATAACCTAGCTAGATGTAAAGTTAACACTAGCTGGCTAGTGCAGTTAATAACACAATCTCGGTAAAGTAACGTTAGGTGAGAAAAGGGATTCGCTATAGGAATGATTTTGATAACCATCTTGCTCAGCTAGCTACCCATCAATTGTGTGTGTGTCATCATCTTACCCAAACATTGGAGTCTCCGCTCCCAAATAACACAGCACATCTGTGTCGGTGAATCCACCATGGTGGATGAATGATTCAGTTGAATTGGACTCCCAAGACGATCCTCACCCAGCTGTCAATTCGATTGAGACTGGCCAATAGGAATGACATTATTTTCACAGTGAGAGCAAAATCCTGACACGAGAGCAAAGACTTAGGTTTTGAGAGAGAGAAGAAAAATGTTTTGAGAGAAACAATTTTTTTTGAGAGAGAGAAAATGTTTTCACACTGATAGCAAAAAAATAATATTTGAGAGTTAAAAAAAAAGGTTTTTGAGAGAGATTTTTTCTTGGAAATCATTTTTTAAATCACATTATTTTTTTATATTCTATGACAAAATACTTTCTCTCAAAACTTTTTTTAGTCTCAAATATTATTATTTTTTGCTATCAGTGTGAAAACTTTTTCTCTCAAATATTTTTTCTTCTCTCAAACATTTTTTTTCCCTCTATCATTTATTTTCTCGCATGTAATAAAGACACAAATATAGCTCCATAGGGTCTAATCTGTGTTATAGCTGCAACAGAAAGTTAATTCATTTGGCTCAGAGTTTCGCTGGCTGATTTCGATTGCAGTTTGAGTGGCTAAAGGTCTGTGTCCTCGGAACGTCCACCATTCTCTGCTTTCTCACTTCCGCTTTGTCTTGAAATGGATATGGAGCCACATAGCTAAAAGATTACCACAAAAAAGCAAGTACGTTCCACCTCCACATTTGAATTATAAATTATAAAATTCATTACTTATAAAAATCAATTAAAAATTATTGTAAAAAATCGCAAAACTTAAATGTGTATTTCCCACCCCTGAAAGGCAGGACGCAAAGTACATTTCAGAGGCAAAGATAAGCATAGCTTTATGTCACCAACATGCAGGCAGGAAAGCAGTTAGCAAAGACAGATTTTGTATTTTAGTTAAACACACAAAAAAACAGTCACAATCATCCCCTTTCAGAGGAGACAGTGGTTTACAATCTAATCATTAAAGAGGGTTCGGGTGCATAAAAAGTTTTCATTCTTTTCATCAGCGCAAGATCATGTAGAGGCCACTGGAGTGAAACACTAGACTTACCATATGCAGTTCACTGATTAATTCAGTGCAATTCAATTTTATTTAATAACAGGGCAAAAAATATGATCATGTTCATTTTTTCTATAGTGAGTGGTCGAAACATGTTGGCTTTTATTTCTAACAATTTAACCACTACGATAAAGGCTTTTTAATATTTCCTTTCTAGTTGATATTTTTATGGCTCTGCATCAGCGATAGGCGGGGCCGGAGGCATTATGCTTTCAGGCTTTCCCTCTGTCTGTCCATCCCATTTTTGTGAATGCAATATCTCAAGAACACCTGGAGGGAAGTTTGTTCAAAGGTCAAGGTCAGCGTGACCTTGCATAAGTCTCATTCTTTTGGACATGATATCTCAAGAAAGCCTTCAGGGCATTATTTCAAATTTGGCACAAACGTCCACTTGCATTCAACAATGAACTGATTAGAATTTGGTGGTCAAAGGTCAAGGTCACTGAGACTTCACATAACATGTTTTTGGCCATGAAGTTCATACTCTTATAATGACAAAATTTCACACAAAAGTCAAATAGAATAAAATGATGAAGTGATGACATTTATATCCAAAAGGTCAAAGGTCAACTTTTCTGGCCATTATTCAATGCCATAACTCAGGAAGAGAAAGGGAGACATTTGGACACATACTGAATTGGTGACACTAATCTTGGGTGTCCACCTTGAAACTGTGCTGATTGTATAGATCTCCTGTGCTGTCGGGGGAAGATGTGTGTGAAGCATTTAAGCATCTATGTTTTCTTAGATATGGATGTAACTTAACTGTAACTGCAAGCTGACGGGTTTGCAGAGGCATACAATCGCAAAGTTGGTAGTTCTTGTTTCTTATATTTTGGAGTGCATGGATTGCTTTCCTGTTTATACTGTATTTTCACTGTTTTCCAAGAGCACCCGACACATATTTGATCTATGTTTATGCACATATACAAAGCAGACAGCTGTCTCTTTTTCCTAAGATTCAGTATTCTTGAAACAAAGTCATATGGCATTTTGTTAGACAACATCTAAAGGAAAATGTGTGTGTACCTGTTTTGAATGTCCATACTGACTAGGGTGAAAAGCCTGGCTTCAAAACATTGCCTCCCTGATCTCTCTCCAACAGCTGTGTGTCTTTTGACTGTTTGTAGTCTCAACAAAATGAATCATGCAGCTGGGGATAAGGTGCAAACTACCGGAAAGTCTTTCCCTAAAGGCACTGTAGCAGTTGATTGAAGTCGAAACTTTGCCTACCTTTCACACTTCAGCACAAAAGGTACGAGAATTGTTGGACACAGGGGGTTTCAGACACTTTTATGCTCTTAGTTAAAGTATGATAAAGCTGTAAGATCCAGGGAGCAAGGTTTAACGTCTTTGCTTTTTCCATAGATCATGGTGCACAGACAGCCTTAATGCTACATGTCTGTTAATCATCTACACCTCATATCATTCTTGACTTTATACTGTGAAATAAAGCAGAAATAGGATTGTATCTCCAAAACAAATGGTGCCATTCAAGCTGTCAGTGATTAGTATAATCATCACCGGTTCAGCAAGGTTGCACTTGGAGACAGACATACACTATTGTGGCTTTTTCCTGTTTGTGCTATTTTTACAGGAATATCTACATTGTGAGATGACAGGGCACAGAGCAACAACAACTTGCAGTGTAATTGGATCCCTATTAAATGCCCATCATGCTCTGTACCCACGACAGATGTCTTGGGGTAGCAACCATGGCTCTCCCTCAGTTTGAAGGTGCTGTACACCTCTGCTGTTCTCTAGACACTGAACTTCAAACCAGCTTAGGAGTGGGTGAGCTTGGTAGCTCATTAAGGAGCTGCAAGGAGACAGCTCTGAAGCTCATCCCAGCTCATTTGTGACAGCATTTGTGATGGGAGCCCATGACAGACTTTTGGGGAGGCAACAGTGGAAGAGGTTGGGGTGGTACAGTGAGGAGAGGAGGGAGATGAGTGGGAGAACAAGGTGGAGAGCACACTGCCAGTTCAGTAGTGGAGATATCAACCTGGCATCAAACATCACTGCACATCAAAAGAAGATGCATGCCTCCCTTCTGTGTCTCGCACTTTATCCCCCCACCCCTTTCTTTTCCCTCTGTTACCAAGGAGAGGGGCTAATGTCGCCCACTCCTGCTCTAGGAGGGGGTGATGCAAAAAGCTCTCCAGTCTCCCCTCTCTCCCACTCGTGATGGGCTTGGCACAAGAAGAAAGAAAAGTGAGAGCCGTGTAGGGAGAGAGTAGGGTAAACCCTCCATGTTAGAGATTTACATTGCGACATTAAAAGCCAGATTTGCTGGAGGCCCTTGCCAGCATGGTGAGGGGAGGAGGAGAGAGGCTTTAGTTTTTCTATGCCAGCTCGCTGTCTTAGAAAATGGCAGCTTCAGTCAGTGCCCAGAGAAGCATACTTTCTTCCTCTGTAGCCTTGGTCCTTAGTGGTTGTTTTAAGGGACAATTTGAGTAACAGGCTGTCTGCCTGTTTCTCAAAGTGGCCACAGGTGTTTATTATGTGTAACTTTAAGCCTTAATAAAATGTAAACAGGTGAATTATAGAGGGATGTTGTATGCTATAAAGCCCTCTGAGGCAAATTGTGATTTGTGATACTGGGCTTTATTAATAAAATTGAATTGAATTGAATAAAAAAAACAGCCCCATACAGTTGTCATGAAGGGGGAAATTAGCTTTAGAGACCCAATCATTTTTGTACCAGGCTGTAGACAAAGTTGAGCATTTTAACATAGGTGTCTATGAGGATTGGCTCATAGTTCCACATTGTCTTCATTTTTCACCCCTGGAGGTAGCAGCTTGGTATTTTCTTCTTATTTTGCTGTGGTTAAAACATTTCTTGATTGCAGTCTTTGGGCATTATCTAGCCAGTGCAGGTAACGTCCAGACTTTATAAAAAAGTATTGACAAGGTAGTACCAGCACGCATCAGTGAGGTAGCTACAAAAATTACAGACACAGAGCTGAAAAAAAAACCCCAGCAAAAATAAAGAGGCAAAACATTAAACAGGACAAAACTGGTTTTAAAAGGAGGGTAATTCTGGGGTTGGCTTTCACTTTTAGGCACCCAAGGGGAGGATGGGGATGAAGAATGGTGTGGAGTTGGTCTGTTTTCTGTTGGACATGTAGGTTCTGCAGTTAGCTTAGTGAGCTCACTAAAGGATTGGCTTGAAACTTTCCTACAATAGTACAGCAGCTTGTGGTCTACTCACAAGCAGTGTAGGATGATGTTGTGTCTACAAACAGTAAGCAACAATCACTGCATTGTGTACCTTTAAATGTCACAAACTTGTGCTCCACAAAATCAAGAAAATGTTCACCCTGTGACTGCTAACAAGGGTGGTTCAAACCATCTCCTCAGTAGGAGTTGCCAGGGCAGTGATAAGGAAGAGATCCCTCACTGCCTTCCCGCCTAAAAACACAGTATTTAGCCCTTCCAACACCGATGGCTCAATGCTTTTTCTTACCTAGCAAGAAATCTCATAGTAGAGTTATCCCTGATAGTCTCTGACCGTGAAAGTTCACCTGTTAGCTGATGTAGTGTAGCAGCTACCTAAAGTGCAGGTGATGGTGTTGGGATGTATGCAGTGGCGCCGTATAGGGGGAGGAAAGTTAGGACAATTCCAAGGGCCCCTGACTGACAGGGCCCCCAAAAATAGGTTAAAAAAAAAAATAAAAAAAAAAAAAAATATATATATATATATATATATATATATATATATATATATATGTGTGTGTGTGTGTGTGTGTGTGTGTGTGTATATATATATATATATATATATATATATATATGTAAAATTATTAAACCATCATCATTATGAATATTTTTTTCAAATATAGTAGAAAAAAATAATGATAAACATCCATATTGACTGACCACCCCCCTGTATCTGCATCAAATGGTTTGGTCCTGCCTTAGTGCACTGTTACGGTAGAACGCTATAGTCATCATCATGCTACCTAGCACTAAAAGAAAATCCGGTTTTCAAAAAAGGAAAGAGACAGGAGAGAGAAGAGAGGCAAAAGAAAGGGTGTCAATATGTGACCCAGTTTTTCTCCAAGAAAGGTGGGTAGCCTATAGTCTGTGAGTGGTAGAAATTGTTATCTTAATGTCCATAGTGAAATAAGGTAGCTACAGACTAGTGTTAGAGCCTACATTTCACTCCTTTTTAACCTATAATCAGTGCAGGTAAATGTTTAGCAAGATATTCATATTAAATCAGTTGTCCCTGCCCCTTTTACCAGACTCAACAGATGAGTCAGAAGCAGCAGCCCTGTCTCCCCATAACTTTACCCCTCCTCATCCCAATGAAGAAGGTGAGCAACACTGTGTGAATGACATGCCAGTTAGCATCATTGCAGGGAGTCTGTGGGAATATCTCTCTCTCTTGCTCTTACCATTACAAAAAAAATATTTTTGACAGAAATTCAAACAAATTATTTTTCCACATAATGATTATTATGAAACAAAAACAGCCTACAACTGTCTGTACTGGATGCTGGACAGTTGGAAACATTAAGTAGCCTAACTCAGCCTGTATTAAAGTGACAGGCAATATTAAAATAATCCAGTTAGATGCTTTCATTTAGATTGAATTATGGCCGTTAAATGACATCTATAGATACAGACTTATCAAAAATCTGCTGTTTTCATTATTTTGAGATGATAATCTAAATTTATTTTGATTGAAATGTTAATTTATATTTAAGTTATTTTTTTTAAGTCTTTCATTAATGTTAAGAGAATTTTCCATTTTGGGATTTTACAATAAAAATTACATTTAGACTGTAAAAGATGGCCTTTAGCACATTTTATATGGCAGCTTTAAATCTTGCATCAGAGTAAGCTTTAATGGGTCAGTTAGGTCCTAGAGATGTGGTGACAACAGCTGCGCAGGGGGGCCCAATGTGATTTTTTTTTCATGGGGCCCAAAATTTCTGGCAGCACCCCTGGATGTAGTCCATTGGAAATTTCATCAATCCAGAAATGTATGTACAATGAGTAATACAAACTTTTTTTTTTAAAGATTTTTTTTTTTTTTTTATGATTGAAATGTCATCTACAAGCCTTATAGATGACATTCAGCTTAGTTGCCAAGAGTTGCATGTTGAGCAATTTGCATAATTAGCATAATTAGCTCATTATTGGGAAAATTTAGAAAATTTTCTTAAATTAAAATCTTCACAACTTCTCAGAGTAAGGTCATGTTAGTGTAAATGTACTGCATAGTGCATATAAAAAAATGAAACAAATATTTGTAGCTTAAAAGCCATGCCATTATTAGCATAATAACAGTTTTAATCAAAATAGTGAAAATTCTTAAATGCTCAAAAAAGGTCCAAGGTAAAAACATAACAAAAAAACACTCACTTGCATAAAATAGGTTATTTAGCTAATACAAGAAATGACAATACATTTGTTTTATTCATTAAAGGTAACTTACAGAATACTGTAACAACAACCACAATGTCGCACACTCAATGACCTTCACCCTCTTCATCATCTCTCTCCTTCATCTCCTTCAGCCTCCTCATCTTCTTTGTCTTTATGTATTGCGAATGGGTTGTTGCAGCGGACCACACCTCCTTCACACTTGGAATAGTCAGTACAACTGAGACTTGCAGCATAGCAGCCCAGGAGTCCCTGACATTTATCACCCAACGCCCTGATGGCGGCATTTATGTCTAAGATGGTGCCATCCCACTGTTGATTGAACATCAGCCTTCCAAGACCAGTACACCAGCAGAACAAATACATCAGTGTCATCGCTTAGGATACGTATGATGGGTGCCCCTGCTTCAGCTGCTTGCAGCATGTAGCTAACAAGGGTAACGTCAGTCTCCTCATGCTTGACGATGCAGTCTGTGTGGTTCACAAACATGATTTTATCAGCGGTGAGGTCAAATGTGCACAGAAGTTGTGATAGCTGTGTCTTGTTTGATGTGCTCTTCATCACGGCTTCTCGACCATGAAGGGGTGTGTTGATTGTCAGCTTGTACTCAGTTGCACCAGCACCTGCTTGTCTTCTCCTCTCATGATCTTTTTTCTCGTTTTTCCAAACAACTTTTTATGTCAGGGCTTCAGGACACTTGGATCACTACGGACGAGCAGTATGGAGATATTTTGTGGTTTCAATTATGTGTTCTTGGATGTTTTAATCTGGGGTGCCATCAGCCTGCATTAGGTGGAGTTGTGTTCCTACTAGGGTTGGGAATCTCTCTGTGATAGACGATTCGATATGTATCTAGATACATGGGTTACGATACGATTCAAAAACGATATATTTTTAATACAGAACGATTCGATACGATTCAATACGATTCTACGGTTAACATGTGTTGATGTAGACATTAATCATACATTATAAAATAAAGAAGCCAATTCTATAAAAGTGACATTCTTACAGTATTTTCAAATTTGTAAAACACCACATCCCCAAGCATTGTTGCTGTATGGCACTGGCAAAAATAAAATAAAAAGACAAACAACAACAAAATCACATGTTAAATGTATGTATTTTTAGACATGGACCAAAAAAAGTCTTGCTGAATGAACATCATTTTGTTGGATGGGATCAATATAAAAATGAGAAGAAGTTTTAAACTTTAAGTGAAGTGAACTTTACGTAAAATTTAAGTGTTTTAAACCTACTTGTTGTGTTGTTTTTATGGTATTGTCTGTGTTTTTGTATGTATCTTATATGAACTTGAGTCTGGAATAAAGTTTATCATAACGCTGTACAATATAAACATAAAGCAGAATAAAATAATAACATGCAATGTAGGAGCAGAATCTGACATCTCCTGTTATTAGTTGATATCATGGACTGTGATGACTAGCAGCTTATCACTGACAGCATGTCAGACTATTTCTCTGTGTTTGCTAAACTCTGTGTTTGTCATTTATAAAAAGATAAATCACTTTTCTATAATACATCAATGATATTTCAATGGAATAAATTACTTATTGACTTATTCATACTGCAAAAACAGCATCAATAAGTGATTAACATAGGGGGGATCAAAATAAAATAAATAAATAAAATCAAAATCAACCAGCCATCCTCCTCCCCTGACAAGTAAAGAACAGTCCCTAAAGTGCGGTGAGGTTTGTGGAAATGTGAACGGCTTGTTTCTCCTCTGACACGTCACATACCTGCATGCTGCCACGGCTCGGCTGTTCAGGTATATCTGGGCAGTCATGACACCGACGAAGACTTCTTGGACCTGGAACCGGGCTTCTCGGTCGCCGGTAAGCCGTTAATCTTGCGCCCCGGAGCACTATGGCCGCCGTATTTGACAGGAATACGTATTTCTGTCTGTGTCTGTGACCCCCTGTTCAACCCACAACCGGCAGGATTCACCTTTAGTTTCTGCTGCTGCTTGCCTGTGGCTTGGCTGCTCCCTGGTTTATCCAACCAGCATTAGCTTCTGTTCCTCAGATCCACCGGTCAAGCTGGCGCTGATGTTTACATCCATTATCGTTGTCAGTAATGCCTGCTACAGAGCATGCCGCCGGCTCTCGCATTGTTTTAGAGATGCGAACTGTTAAAGCCAGTCAACCAATTGCTAGTCTTGCAATACCCGAATCCATGACTCTACAATCGATTCATCTAAGGATTCAGGGCTGATTCTTATCGATTGAGGAGGCTGCTACCGACGCAGCAGTATCTCTTGCTTGTCAAACCGGATATCCGGTCGTATCGGTTAATCCTTCCCAACCCTAGTTGCTACCCACTCCCCCCTCAGATCTCCGCAAGTGTTGTGAGGACTCTAAAACTTCAACAGAGCCTCCCTCGGCATGAGGGTGAGTAGATAATGGCTGAATTTTCATTTATGTTTGCACTATCCCTTTAACACATCTTTTATACAACTAAAAGCAAACATTTAACAATAAAATAAAGCAGATATCTGGATTAAAAACAGAGACACAAGAGAGACACTAAACTCCAAACCACAGAGATACACTTAGAAGTGTCAAATGTACTAAGAACTGAGTACACAGAGACTTTAAAAAATGTCTTTCTCTCTGGTCTCCTGTACAGACAGACCTGAGTTGAGTCTCTCAGCACACAGGCTTGTTTTAGGGGGAGAAGTGCACTTAAAAATATGTAAATAATAACCAGTGAAAACTAAGGCTTGGCAAACATTACTAAAGTTCCAGCAGCTACTGTAAGTATGGTAAACGTACTGTGCAAACTATGACCTTAAGAAACATGATTCTTCAGTGTAATGGTTTATGTGTTCTTGTAAAGGAAGTGCCATCTCATGGTAACACCCTGAATGGGCGTGTTTATAGTGGACTCTAGACACGCCCAGTCAGGAAACAGATGGGTGTGGGGGTGGGGGGGACTTCCAGCGGCTGGAAGTTGGCTGGTTAATGGCTGGCACCCAACTGGCAGCCGAAAGGCCTTTGGTTGGGAGGGGAAATTCTGAGTGTATGTATCTGTAGCTGTTGACATGTCTTGTAGCATCGATGTTATTTTAATATTGGTACAAAATGTTAGTAATTATTTTAAACAAACAATTATAATGCTGTCTAGATATCCTAATGCATCTTTGCCTTACTCTTGTTCTGTCTCTCCCACGTTACTCCCTCCTCTCCTCTCTCTCCTTGTCATTCCTCCTCTCTCCTGCATCTGGTAATGCTTTCAAGTCATCCAACCCTGGAAAAAAAGGAAACATTTACATTGGTTGGACACACTGTTTGTTTTGGTCAACTCCCAAACCCTCTCCTCTCTCTTTTGTGTGTCCCTCTTAGTGGTTTTTCTTTCTGCTTCTCTGTTCTCTCCGAAACTCCAAAATAGAAAAACACCATTTTCTAAATCTAATTTTTGTATTGGTGGTTGACCTACTCCTACAGTGAGAGTACTTCATATGAGATCAGATGGAAGAAAACTATTTGCTTCATCAGTATTCTAGTCAGTGGACTGAAAGAAAGACACTGTAGAATTTCATTCACTTGTCCTTGCTCTCTATGTGGGTGGGATCTGCAACCTGTTCGACACTGGCAGTGGCCCCTAAAGTGAGACCCCCAACCACCTGGTACACCAGGGGGAACGCCAGTGAACACACCTATTGTCTTTACTTCAAAGCCTCCTGCCCAGTGTCTGAAGGGAGAAAGCCTCTCAGCCTTTCCCAGGGAGAAGCCTCCTTTTTGGGCTTTAGTTCCCTGTCTCACCATCACCAAACACACACACACACACACACACACACAGATGAGTAAACAGCCTGTTGCTGAAAGAGAAGCAGCCAGCAGTGTTGCTAAGGGAGTACATTTATTTTTACCCAGCTACTCTGAGCCCACTAGTTATGGGGTTCCGCTCCATTTACCTGTGATTATGCCTTTGTTAATGGAAGCAGCATACTCAGGAAACAAAGAAGCAGTTCGAGTTCTTCCACTGATTAGTCTACTCCATGTTCTTTCTGTCTCACTTGACATCGTGTACTATGGGATGCAATTTTAGAAGGTTTTAAGGATTTATTCTGAGAGAAACTAACACAGAAAAAATAACCCATCAGGTGGGCTCCAGCTGATGCGCGGTAGTAGACTTTTTACAGAACAGTAAGAACAGGTGCCAACAAAAACAAATAATTTTTTTATATGAAATGGATTTTAAAAAGCTCTGTGCTTGAATTTACTCACAGAACTTTTTAATCCTTTTACATGAAAATGACTGTTGTGTCCAACTCAAGGCTGCAAATCAAGAATGTTTAACACTGCAGTCATCACATATTTAGCTCTGATAGTTGTGTGTAAAGCTAATTTTGTATGAAAACATGCAACCCATTAAGACAGTCATTAAAATATATATAGCTTAATATATAATAAGACAGACACTTCAATTCTATTTTATTCAGAAAGCCCAATATCACAAATCATAATTTGCCTCACAGGGCTTTACATCATACGACATCCCTCTGTCCTTATGACCCTCACAGCGGATAAGGAAAAACTCCCCCCCAAAAAAAAAACCCTTTAACGGGGAAAAAAATGGTAGAAACCTCAGGAAGAGCAACTGAGGAGGGATCCCTCTTCCAGGACGGACAGACGTGCAATAGATGTCATACAGAACAGATCAACATGATAAATTTACTGTAATCCATATGACAAAGTGAGACATAAAGAGAGGGAGAGAGGGAGACAAAGACAGATGCACAGCAAACAGTAATGACAATAGCTACAATAACATTAATAAATAACTTAAGTAATAATATAATAATAACATTGGTTGTATATATGTATATATTGATATATAATAGCATATACTATATGTGTATAGTAATAGTAGAAGTGTGACTAATAATAACAGCAGCAGTAGGAGGCATCTGGCAGGACCACGGCAGCAGCACAACCACGATCCACATCCAGGCGCAGCTGTGAGAGAGAACCACACTCTTTCTGGGGACTTCAGTAACAAATTGTCCACTGGCAACTTTTGTAAACTTTTTAATATAAAAATAGGGATCACTCAGTCCCTTGTGTATTACTCTGTACAAACACTTTCCCAGAAGGCAACAGGTCTATTCAACTGCAAAGCATCGCCTAGGCTATGAAATTGAGAATACAAAATAAGAGAATAATAATAAAACGTGTGCTTTAGGAGAACGTAGCTACTGTGATGTCACTCACAGGTATGTTGACCCAAGATCTACTGTTGACAGTAGACATAGGGTGCAGCCATAGGACTTCTTTTGGCGTATACATAGCGTGATCAATCACTAATTATTGAATGGCAGGGTTCCCAGTTTACATAATTGATGTAAGTTGAAATGTTACTTTAATCTTCATTTATTGTTATGTTTTTTTGTAAAATAATGAAAATAATTATTAAAAATATCATACATTAAGACATGGCTAAAATAATACCACAAAGTAGTCCTGTTCAGCTCAGTTCAGTTTGTTACATTAGAACAGTTATTTTTGTGTTTCCATTGTCAAAAGTTTAGAACTTTCCCAACAGAACCATTGTACTGTGTCATGCTTTTCGTCACCCCTCTATTGAGATACCTGGCACACTGATCTGAACTAAAGGTTGGATTGGGAAATACTGCAGTCCATTGATTGGTCAAGAGAGAATTTTCACTCAACGAGGATTTAATGCACAAACCCCATGATTGCGAGAGGGACAGTAAACACCCCAGCTTGTTCTTCTTTTGTACTGTAAAACAAGTTGGCGGGCAACCCAGTTCTGTGGACAATGAGCAAGGTGCAGATGTTCCTCTGCATCACCAGTGAAAAGGAAATAAAGCGAGGACTGGATGAAGCAGTGTCGCTATTACCATCTGCTACAAACCCCACCTACATTTAAGAGTACTGTGAGAACTATTGTGAGGGCATTTACTTTTTATATGAGACAATAACCTTGTTTTGAAGCACAGGTTTAATGATTTGGGTGAGTTATGACCATGTGAGCTACAGTGTTGTGCTGTGTTCTATGAGCTGTTCTGACAAATGCATCTAGAGCTTTGGGTACATTAACACTGACTATGTTTATATGCACAAAATATTCCAGTTTTTGCCCTTATTCCAAAAAAGACAATATTTCCTAATAAGCTGTTTACATGGCTAATGAAAATGAATATTCCACTAATACTCCCGTTGCATGCAGCTATGCATACTCTAGTCTCGCTCACCAGACCTTTCTCAAGAAAAGAAAAGTCTGGCTGCGCCGACTCTCACTCTGAGATTGGAGGAAAAAAAAAAAACGCCCCGGCTGCTTGTACTTCTTTCAACCAATCATAATCGTTCTGGGCGGTGCCACAGCAACAGTGCGCTTGCAAAAATATTGCCGGGGGAAACAGGTTTTGGTGTAACATGCCCACAAAAATATCACCTACAGGACACAAACCATGGCAGAAAAATGGCTACATCCCCGCAAGATCAAACACCGCAAAAGTTAGTAAAGGACGTGTTGAAAACGGTTGAAAACTGCTACACAACCGGAGGTGGTAGAGCGGGACTTCAGCGGGTGGCTCGTTCTGCCCAATGAGAGGCTGATCTCTGCAGCAAACTTCCGCCCACTCAGACTATGCATACTCCAACTGTTTGGCCCTAACATGTCATTTATCAGTTCATAATATGGAAAAGCGGAACAGCTGGAAACGCCTGTGCCATTTTGTGTCTTTGCATCAAAATAGAATAGTTTTTATTTTGTTTTTCACTGGTTTCACTCTTGTTTTACTATGCAAATCCATGGCACTGTGATATTTGCACATATCCAAAAACCTGTTGATATCCAAGTCTATCATAATGTTTAAAAGTGGGTGTGATTCTCCTTCTGACCAGAAATGTGGGCTTTTCTTTTGGGCATGCATCTCTACCCCAGTCTTGCAGATTGTTGGTGAGTTGGTTTGTGTAAATGACAACGCACAGAGCTGACCATCAAAAGGCAAGAGGCTGTGTGTCGCAAACCGCTGTAAAGATCCCAGTGGAGAAGCATATTGTGAAACAGGCACGTGCACAGATAGACCCCAGGTGGTGCTCAAGCACCTGCCCTTCTGGCCTCTGACTAGTTAAGTGCCCTTTTTGCGAGACTTTTTTCCATTTCTTGTAGTCATTTTACATTTTAGTTTTTAAATGTGGACCTTGGCATCAGATCTCAATTGAACACGAGTTGTATGACCGAGGAGCCCTGCCCCTCTCTCTTTAACTTCCCTTGTCACAGTCACCATAGTTAACAAACACAAATTGAGTGCCGTGCAGAGCAGCAACGTCTCCCTGACCTTCCTTCATGAACAGCCAGGTAATGATAGTGTTTGTCCTGAGCCTCAGCATTGTTTGTCATTGTTTTTAAATTAAATCACTATTAAAACATCTCAATATAGCAAGTCTAACTTAGGCAATAACCCACTATTAATTAACAACAAACAAGCAAGTCTGGGGTGAAACCATACTGTCTCCCTCAAACTCTCTGGCAGATTTGGGTTCACCAGCTGCCCAGTGCAAGCAGAATAGAATAGACTATAGCATACAATATATCTTTATTGTCCACCATGGATGGAAATTTGTCTTTGGCTCACTATCCACTGTGAGGGTCCAAAGGACAGAGGGATGTCGTATGCTGTAAAGCCCTGTGAGGCAAATTGTGATTTGTGATATTGGGCTTTATAAATGATTGATTGATTGATTGATTCAAACACAAAAGACAACATTGTAAAAGTAGACAAACAGTCAGTAAAGCAGGCAAATAGAGTCATTACAAAACACAACACTATAAATCAACTCAGTGTCTGTCTGTGGTTTAAAACTCATCAATCATTTGGTTGAGTTAAGGATATTGATGGCACTCGGGATGAAGGACTTCTTAAATACATTTTTGGTTGCCAGAGGGACTCTATAGCGCCTCCCACAGCTCAAGAGTTCAAACTGGCCAAGAGGATGTCAAATTGCTTTCCCACCTCAACGTGTCTTTATGACCGAAAACACACTTTGAAACAATGTTTACTTCTGCTGCACCGCAGCTCTGATAATTTTATCTGACAAATCTGATGTAGTTTGGTGCTGCATTTAGAAAAAATGAGAAGGAGAAGAAAATGAGAGGAGGAAAACAAATTTAGAGGTGGAGCGCAAAGGAAAACAGTGGAGAATAAAGTGAGGAGAGGAGAGAAGTTTGGAGGGTAGATTGGTTGGTTTATTATTTTATTTTTTCATTTTTCAATTTTATGTAAAGATTTGTTCATTTTGATTGGTTATTTATTGTATAGACCACCAAAGCATGCACAATGTGGCATTATTTTCTTTGTTGTTGCCTGTTATAAATAAATAATAAATGTAGAAAGTGTATGTGTAGCAGCTGTTGGGTGCATGTAGTATAGATCTTGAGACACCTCAGATGTACATTTCCCCCGGTCATACTGCTTGCCAAGGAGGGTCGTGTTCGCTCTTGCCGATGTTTTGGCCAGATGTTTGCCTGCTCTCACAAAAGGGGTGGTGCTTGGAAGTCCCTGCATGGGAGGAGGGAGGGCATTGGTGGTGGTTCTCCTTCCTTCCAGGATGATCGAAAACGTGTTGGTTTATTTGTTGTGAGAATGGTTTTTATCTGGTTTTGCAAATGAACACTTCATATATGATACATGAGAGGTAATATTACGATTTTAAACAATAGTATCAATGTCAGAGTTTCTAGTGTTTCATCTGTCTGCAATCAGAATGGCAGTTTCTCATTTCTCCAGTTGATGTAAGTGTGCATGAGTAAGTCTCCCTGGAGGACCGCACATTCTTCCTTCGTGTTTGTTTTTTGTACAAATGCTAAAGTTTGCTTGCCTTCTTTTGCTTGTACATGACATTTATAAATGAGGCCTTCAAGCAGATCGGGTATGAGCCATATTTGGCTGATTCAAATTAAATACAGTTTCTTTCTCAATATCGTAAAATGTAGTGTGTCTGCTGTCAAACACTATTCAGTGATTACTCAGGGCCACTGAATGTTCATTTTAATACCACAGCAGTCCCTAGTGCATGTCCCCATGGTGGCGATATAATAAAAAAAATAATTATAATCATTTTTTGGAATGGGAACCCATTTGGCTAAAAGTTTCAGCTTTTCAATTTGATTTTGTTTTTACCACATTGCACACATGGAAAGTCCAAACCAAGCCACAAAAAAAGTCTCATCTCCCAGTATGTGAAAAAATAATTATGAGGTCTGTCACTACATTGTTTAAAAATTGCATAACCAATCCAAAAACTCCTAAAGGTTTTGTTCAAATGCTGAGGACATTGTGACAGTAAATGTATTAGCTTAATATGTACTGTACAAACAACACATCTAAGCTTCAAGGGTCTCACCCATTTTAACCAATGAATTTTCAAAACTTTTTCCAATTTTTTCCATAATAATTTACCCCATTTCCATGACTTTATTGGTGTAGTTTAAAATTGGTAAGGTTAGGTCTCTATAACGATCATAGGATGCAAAAAATAATGCTTTTAATCCAGTATGCTTTGCCCTAGAGACAGGCATCATACCAAAAATGTAGCATTGAATATGGAATAAAATGCCCAATGTGTTTTCAGTGGATGCTTAGTGGTAATGTTATTTGGCCAGGCTATGGCAGGCGTGAAATATGAGCCAACACTGGCAGTCTGTTGAGCAGCCTTTTGGTTTTCTTGATGCCTTTTCCCTTTAGCATGGCTGACCAGAGCCACTTCCTCCAGCAGGCTGGTGCAGGCTCTACATCCAGTGCAGCTACAGTCTGCCTCTCTCGACTCATGTATTACATTTGTAGTTTGAAAGCCATACATTATTAAACATGCACTTCCAAGGAATGTGCAGATAAGCAAACTGCTAGCGTTTGCTAACTCCCGCCACTCACTAGCTGCATACGCAAATCATGTAATACTAGTTAAGTCAATGATGCAGCACAGCACTAAATTTTAGCTTTTTAATACCAAAAGCATATATTGCAGGTTGGGGGATTTTTATGAACATATTTTCAAACAATACACAGGGCTCTCAAGTTTTGATCTCAGTTCAGAGTGAAATTTTTTGCAGCAGGGTGCCACAGGCTGAAGTCGAACTCGGCCGCTGCTTTTTTACTAAAGGCTCTATCCTCTAAGCCACCAGCACTCTGTTAATGAGGCTGCTGTTGTCTAAATTTGACACGCGGTCTTGTCAGACTGTTAGGTAACAGCTGATATTCCCTGAGATAAACTCTCATTGTATTCCTTTTGTGCAACAAGTAATTTCATTCAGTAGGCTACAAAATCAAATGATGAGATGACTTACTGTACACATGTGATAAGGCACCCCCTCTTGTGTGTGCACCCTCTTCTTACTGCAGTCAGATCACCTGTATCTTACCCAGATACAGCAATGCTATTTTCTGATTGGCTGATGGGTAGCTGTATGTTATTTTTTGATTGGCTGATGGGTAGCTGCATCTTATTTCTATTGGCTGGAGCGTGACAAGCGCTTGTTGAGCCCTCTAGTAACCACAGCATCTTGCAACACGTTCCACTACATATATGGTGGGCGTTATTGTAATATTTGTTTTTTTATGCGTGAGAAATACCAGGTGTGGCGGGTGAGAGTGTGAAAAGGTTAAAATGCATGTGTCACACTCTAAAAGCATTAGACTTGAGAGCCCTGCTATACATGTTCAAAATATTTCTAAAACATTCTGTTTAACTCCAAACCATTTCTAAGCGTGGAAAACAGTTTTTCTAATTTCATAGCCTGTATAGGAATTGCATGACTGTGGGAACCTTCAAACTGGCCAAATGTGTCATCAAACTTAAAGAAATTATCTTCACACTATATCTCTCCTATCAAATAAAGGCAAGAGAAGCCCCCAAAAATATCGGAAAGAAAATTAATCTGTGTTGGAGACATCCTGTTCAGGAGAAGCCTGTGGTGATCTGAAGGTATACCACAGTCTCAAATCCAGATCCAATATGAGACGTTTGCTAATGTCCATCTCTCTGTCCCCTGACTTCCAGTTGTTTCTCTGCTATCTACTTTGCAGTAAAGCATAAAATGCCTCAGAAATAGTTCACTGTTTTCCAAACTCACTGTGATGTACTGATCACAGCCACAGTAATTGGGTCAGGGCAGAGGCACATCACCAACCAGTTGTGTCAGTTTGATTGAAAAACATGGAGTAAAGGAGATGGGAGACTCTTTTGTCAGAGCTGTGAAGCTGCCTTTGTTCAGACTCTAATCCAGGTTCTCTGTGGATGATAATGTGCTCTGGGTTCATGATAAAACAACACCTCTAATTCTTCTTTCTGTCTCCATCTCCTCAGGGACGTCATCAAGAGAATAGACCAGTCAGAGTTTGAGGGATTTGAATACATCAACCCCCTGCTGCTATCCACAGAAGAGTCTGTATGAAGGGGAGACCAGCTTTCTCCTTCGCCCACCTACTGTCTGTCCAAGCTGCCGTCTCAGCCAAAAAACACTCGCAAGCCAACTCTGAAAGGCGAGGAGGAGGAGGAAGAGTAAAGGACAACAGGGAGGACGAACTCACCCTCTGGACCTTGTCAACAAGGCGAAGGAAACTGGAGAACGGGAACGTTTCCTTCCTGGCGATTCCGATTGTTTTGTTGGGATACCAACTCTTCTTTTCTTGGTATCTACAAGGAAAACAAAGACGCTGGACTTCAAGAACATTCCCTGTTGTTATGTTGTCTTCCCCTTTTCTTTTTCTTTTTTTTTTCTCCTTCGGCTTCATTCCTTTCTCAGAATGTCCATCCTCATGTTGAAGCACGGCCAGCTTTGTAATTTAAACAGAGAGCTGTTTCATTCTGTGCCTGCCATCATGAACACATTTCATCCCGAGTCACATCCCTGGATTAATATGACAGTTCTGCTGAAGAACTTGAAATTTTAACGTGCACTTTTTTTTTTTGTTAATTTTTTTTTCTATCTTGTAGGGGGAGGGCGACGGCTCACACAAAACAAGAATGTACAATGGCGAAGGAAAAAAATAAGTTATTATTGTGTATTATAATGTAGGTAGTGAATCCAGAATTAACGATGCCTTTTTATTGATGCAAGTGGCACATTTTCATCGTAACCACAAAGATTTCTTTTTGTCATCTTTTAGGATTTTCACAAACAACGTGGGGGTGGGGTGGGGGGGTGACTTTTTATTTAAGAAGTGCCTCAAAGATCATATTAATTACCATGTCTCTGATTGCACTTATCTCTTATTGAACATCTCTTCACCCATCTTGGCGTCAGAAGGTAAAGACCAACTGAAACCATGGATAGACTAATCCATAATGGGGGCTGGTCCAGACCACTCAAATTTTTAGTGGAATCAATATTTTTGGAGCAGCCTGCCTCAGTCCTGACACATGACTGAATTTTTTTATTTTTAATGAATCAATTGAAATAACCACAACAGATTGTTTATGACTGGTCTATAGATTCACAGCAGTCACATCCAAGCATCCAGCTTGATGTTTCAATGTTGTTGTTTTTTTTCATGTCACAGATGGGTGTCGTGATGCAAGCAACAGTCCTGTATTCGTGATGACACTCAGTATAAAGGTTTAGGCTATACAAGCCAAAGTATACTTGCTGCCAATCACAGTTTGGCAGCTTTAGGAACACATTATATCAGGACTTCAGCTAAAAAACAAAGCAGTGCATTGGCTTCAGCCTCCACAGTGTGGACAGGCTTGCTGGCCGAGCTCAGATTCTTCGACACCAGCTGCCACTGCGTGACCATCTGCAGCCAGTCAAAAATATCATGTGACCGGTTGGTTGTGCTGTCTTGTGGAAATGTGTCTCCATTTCCATTTTGGGCTCATCGTGTGTTTCCATCTCCGTATTAAGGCTCGCTTTACGCGGTGTAACTACAGCTCTGTGCGGCTTAAAGGGACAGTTCACCCCCATAACAAAAATACATTATTTTCCCCTTTTTTTTAATCAGTCTAGATTGTTTCGGTGTGAGTTGCATAGTGTTGGTGAGAGTGGCCATAGAGATGCCTGCCTCCTTTCCAATACAATGGAACTAGATACAGTGTTTCCCCCAGAAATAGATTCTGTGTGCTGTGGTGGTAGATGGGGGGTAGGGTTTTTTTGGGCCTGTGAACGCAGCACAAGCAGAACTTTTAATAACTTTTCAAGCTGTTTAATGATCATATTCAAGACTTCCTTTCAATCAGTTTGTGGTCGAATCGAGTAGAGCTGATCAGATTAGATCGATGGATGGAGCAGCGGCTGCAGAGGTGAATGACAGCAAACACATGTAAACTACATGGGTATGCAGTCGGTTTCATCTGAAGTAGTTTGTAAAAACAATAGGTAACACTAAAACTATATAAATGAACAAACAGTTCAAAATTAAAAAATTTAGATGGGGAAGTGGATGCTGATGTCAAATACATAAATGTGTGGGAAACCCTGTAGATGCCACTCAGCTTGTGGTGCTCAAAGCACCAAAAATAAATATGATAGATGAGCTAGCAGTAGATGCAGACTTCTTCTGTGCAGGGATGCGGTTGGTGGGTATAGTTCAGTAGAAAAAAAATAGTTCCAACATGAAACTGCTCACAACAAGGTCTGTAGATTATCTTGAGTTAGCAGGTCATGATTTCTGGAAAGAGACATTGCTGATGAGTTTTTCAAATGTAAGTTTTTGGTGCTTTGAGCACCACAAGCCGAGTGTCATCTAGTTCCATTATATTGGAGAGAAGGCAGACATCTCTACAGCTGATATCTCCTACAACGAGCAACTCACACTGAAACAATCTAGACTGATTAGTAGCACCACAGGTAAGAGGAAAATATGTTTTTTGGATTTTGGGGTGGCCTGTCCCTTTACGTTGTTACATTGTTCCTTTAGTTATATACATCCAATGAAATTACTAATCTCCTGTTGTAGGAGGACATCATTCTAAAATTATTAAACATCTTAAAATTTAGTTTTAATATTGTTTTATTTCTAAGAGGATAAAAGGTTTTTAGCGATCCATCAGAAATGCTTCAGGCCAGCATATAATGTAAACACATTTGCACTGGTGACTGTCGTGTTCAAGCAAAGGACAGCATTCTGTCAGCAGTGACGTTGAATGAGCATCAAGAAACCAAAAGATACAAAATATAAAACGTTTTTTTCCTCAAAGCACAGGATTACAGAGCAGATATGCAGTTCAGTTTCACTTATTAGACAGGAATCCTATCAAAGTTTCACTTGAGTCATATGTGTCCTTTTATTATGTTTCATCACATGGAGAGTAATACAGTGATTCTCTACATATGTTAAAAGTAGGGTCTGGAGAATTTTCCAGTTGCTGTTTGTAAACACACATTCAAATTTGGCCCCTCCTATCAGGCTTAACTCTCCCGGGTGTACGGAGCCCAGAGGTACAGAAGAAGGCTTCACAGAAGAGGTTCAGGCAAGGCTCGCGCTGGTGCACGCTCAGACACGCTCGGGCACGGCACCTGCGCTCTCTCATTGGCTGGGGAAATCTCCGCCCAGGAGCGGTTCGAGCTCACAAAAACATTGAAATACAGTTAAAGGGCAGGAGCTCTGCAAACAGAGTCACCACCACACATGAGTAGAAGCCCATAGGTGATGATTAAGCAGGATTTCATTTGTATATGTCTATATTTTCTTTTGTTTGAAAATCCTCCAGATCCTACCTTTAATGCTGGCATTTGTTTTTTTCTTCACTTCAAAATGAAGTAGCCGTTCAACATAGTTCTCTAACAATATAACTGAGTTAACTGACAGACAATAACTGCAATGTGTGATGGATGTTTTTAGACATTTTGAAGGTCCAGTGTGTAGGATTTAGGGGGATATTTTGGCATAAATACAATAATGAGCAGTTTACATCTACATTTGGCCACGGTCCTCTTCCACAGAGTCCTCCATGTTGTTCTACAGTAGCCCAGAACGAATGAACAAACACTGGCTCTATGCAGGGCCATTCAGGTTTCGTGTCAGCCACCGTAGTTCTCCCACACACTTGGCACATGTGAGGAGTTTCAGTTAATTGCAACTTCACCACTAGATTCCACTAAATCCTACACTAGACATTTAATACTTTAAAGGTGCAGTCAGCGATTCTAATCCAATACACTTTTTATTTAATTCAGTGAGTGAGTATCTCCTCATGGTCCACTAGCTGTGCATTTTGCCCTGTGAAAGCAGGCATGTTGAACTCTGCTGACAGCAATATCTGCAGCTGCACCAACACAAATGCTAACCTGACTAGCGAGCATGCTAGTGAGAGTGTGGATGTAATAACTGTGCACGGGGCCCTTTGACTTGATAGTTTAAGTGTTGTAGGCAGTAACAAAATCTGAACACAAGTGGTCAGCTGGAGATGCATGATAGACACAGGTGTGAATGTTGATGTGTCTCAGCTGTCCACCTGTGTTTGGATCACTGAAACGCATGAATACAGGAATACCTAACCCACAAAGTGACCATTTATAAATCAATTAGTCAACTTTGTTATTTTTGCAGGCCTCTACTGGATACGACTGGATAAATGAAACTTGAATTATACTGAGCAAGTTGTGTGAGACATTTTAAACGGATGTTTTGTTATAGTTTTGCTGTTCCCAGCAAACTTTTGGTCCCCAGTCAATCAGTAAATCAATGTGTTCGCCATTTTCCTTGGAGGCATGCAAGAAAAACGTTTGTTAGGGTTTTTTTTCCCGTAATTTTGAGGTAACACAACATGACTTATTTACAGTTAGGTTTTTTTTGTGTGTGTGAGGTATTCCTTTAATACTAGGTATAAACAGGCATTTTAAGTGCTGACTGAAATGCATCCATAACATCAACTAATGAAAACCTTTTTAATTATTTGACCACAAATAATGTGGCTGTTTAAGTTCAGACAAGCCTAACTTAATATGTTGCCACCTTGCAATCAACATATTTGTAACCAAATTTTGGAGCCTTGTGCTGTTGAAAGGCTGGGATAACATCAAACATGCACGGCACGTGTGTGAATATCAACTACAAGCACAGATTAAAGTCGGCGACAGAAAGAACTCCTTGCCTCTGAAGTGAGCTTTGTGTTGATCTCTACGTCTGTGCACTTCTGGAGAGAGGAAGAGCTCTCTATTGGCTGAGATTTAGTTGATGAAATCTGACCCGTGGTAATTTGATAACCACATAATAGGATTAATTAGCTGATCCTGAGTCAAATGGTCTCAATTAGCCGTAGGGCCTTTACAGGCAGGGAAGGAAATAGATAGAGAGGGGAGAGATAATGAAACAGTTCCACAGTCACCGATTACTCCACCACAATGAATACACACACAGGCACACACACACACTTCAAGAAGCTAGAAATCACTCAACATTCGATGAAGCCTCCTCCTCCAACCCCCCAAACTCCATCTCCTTTGCTGCATTTTATTAATGTCATGTTTTGGTAATCTATTTGCACATCAGGCGATACGTTGGCGGCATTGTTTTTTTGTTTTTTTTTCCTTGAGGGACCAACAGATGAACTGGGAGTCCTTGAAACCACTTTAGAGAACAGTGAAGGCCACTCAGACATCTAAAAGACAGAGAATCTTTATCTCAAACTAAATGAACTCGGTCCATGATTTTTGTTCTAAAACAATGCTGGTTGGATATGCTTCATTTTGCTTCAATGCATCTTTGTAAATATGTGTAATTATTAAAAATGATACTGGTTTTCCGTGAACTGAGTCCTTCCTTTTTGCAGACGATGGCAGAAAAATCTTTGCAGATGCTACAGTTGTGTGTGTGTGTGTGTGTCTGTCTGTCTGTCTGTCTGTCACCTGGGAGTTGGCCTCATACACCAGCACATCCTCACATCATCTGATCACCTAATACTCTGTCCGTACTGAAAGACTAGAAAATGCAATTAACCAATAGCCATCATAGCAGCATTTTTCTGTGTTTATTTGATATGGAGAAAATAAACTTGAACTGTTTACCAGAAATTAATATTAAAACATCAGCAGTCTTTCGTCAGCCCAGTGCATATGTTAGTGCGAGAGTGCAGATTCATTAAAGGTATACTGCGCAAGATTGACTGTTTGAGAAATGAAGGAACTACTGTCATAATAACTGCATAAAGTACTGTTATAATAAAGTAAAATACTGTTAAAATAAAGTTAAATCAACTACTGTCATAAAAATACTGTTAATGTTAAAGCTAAACAAAGCAGCTACTGTTATAATAAAGTTAATGTTTTGTTATAATAAAGTAAAATACAGTATGGTTATAATAAAACAAATCAAAGCAAATCAAATTATTTTGAAGCACCCAGCTCATCCCGGGCTTGAACTGTTGATGTTTTTGCTGTGAACTTGAAGCTGTCCATGGTTGTCATAAGCAGTTCGTGGAAAGTTAAACTGTTACCACTACACCTTTCAATGTGATTTATTCACTGTGAGCTGGAAACACAATAACAGATCTCCAGTTCATTTATTAGTCATTAGTTTAGTTTATTTTATTTCGGTCATTTTATTAACAGTATTTGCAAGATACAGTAGTGCTCCATGGTTGCAAAAGGCAACTAAATAGTCACAGTCTGGAGCCCTTTAAGTACAAAAATATATGCTTCATCTGCCCACACTATCGCTGAAGTCATAAGTTACACTGCTACCGCTGGGCCAATAAACATGATGATGTATTCCCTCTAAGATGGAAACAAACTAACAGCTCTTCAGTCCAGATATAGATGATATTTACCATAGTAGTGGTCTGGAGCCCTGTGGATAAGGGACATGTTTTGCCTGCTCACACACTAACGCTCAGGAGAAAGGGATCTGGATAGGTGGAGGGGTGTGTGTGATGTATCATGTTTGTGAGTCTTTCTTTGAGTGTATCTGTGAGAGGGAGCGAGCCATAGGAGAGGGTGAGAGAACCAAAATGCAGAAGCAATTCTCATTCCAGTGGCTTAAAAAAACGAAATGAAAATTTGGCAGTGAATTTATTAATCTTTATTTATTTATTAATTAATTAAAAATAAGCCCCAATAGGTATTAAACTCTATTAAACTAGTCTTTCAAAAAGTTTTTCTAATCCTGATGTTGTAAAATCTAAAAAAGAATTGGTAACATCAATTTTTCAAAAAATATAAGTGAATTCCTCTCACACTGACATCACACAGATCAGGACAGTGGAACCAGCAACACTCACATTTTGTTTCCAGCCAGGATGCTCAGAGCACTGTCTGCTAGCGAACTGTCAATGTACCCTGGACGACATGGAGAAGTGCAAATTCAATTAAAATTTAGCTATTTAACCAACATTTCATGACATGGCTGATACTGGTACAAGGCTCAGTTTTTCAAACCCAGCACAATATGAATCAAGTCAGTGGAACTCCACGTGTACAGAAAAACATAAAATCCCCCCTGAAAACCATGCCAACAAACCTCATGTTCTAATTCTGCATACCCTCAGCCCTGTTGTGCCTAGAAAGTGTTCATTTTATTTCAACATTTAAAGTAGATCATCTGACTTTTCCCTGGAACACAAAAATCAGATTCTACATTAAAAATTGTAAAAAACAAAAATAAAAATCCTATGGCAAAACTGTCCCCCACCCTCCGTCATTAATGTCCATTCCTGTTTTTTTTCTTTACTTTTGGTTATTGTAAAATTGCTCTTAAATTTGATTCCGAGTGGCATTAAAAATGTCTGACAAAGGAGTCCTAAAACCCATGAGTTAGCATTTTAGCACTTCTAGCTCCTTCTTCTTAAAGTCGGTGGGTTTTTGGTTAGATGCCTGAAATAAGGTCTGCTGTTAACACAGGCTTAAGAGACTTTCACATTTTGTTCAACAACAAAACCTTATTAAATAGACAACTCGTAAATTTTAAAGCTTTTATACGTTGTTAACAAGTGAAGTTAAGTGTTTTTCCATTTCCGTTCTGCTCTTTTGCATTCTCTTTTCAATTTTCTGATATTTTCAATTATCCAGGGCCTTGGGTTGGAGGGACGGCATGACCTAGCCTTCAAAGGGGCCATTTGGTCTAGAGATCTCAGGCTGCAAAGTCTGCAGCTGAATTGCTATTGAAAATGCATATGTACACAGTTTGCTTAGAGCAGGAAGTGACAGAAATGTTGTTTATATCAAATAATACCATTTGTGATCAGAGGTGAAATCACTCAGGCAGAGGGAGTAAACCCAGGGTAAAAACTAAATCAAAAGTGTCACCCTGTTCATGTATAGGAGATGAAACATGTTGTTTTAAATCAAAGGAGTCACATACGGATAAAAATTCAGATGTGCAATGATTATGAGGGTGGTCATTATAAATGTTAAAATCACCAACCAATAAAATGCGGTCATAACTAACAGCAATAAAAATCAGAGAATTCTGATTTTTTAAAAAACTATTATTGGGTTTAGGAAGGCGATAGATTGTAATACAACACACAATCAGTCAAAATTGATTTCAAAGATCAGTACTTCAAAGCTGGGAGGTTTCTCCACTGAGATGAGTGTACAGTTTAAATCTTAGACGACTGCAAGTCCACCTCCCCTACCACTGACTGAGTCTAGGTACATTAAAAAATGTATAATTGTGAGGACATAATTCAGAAAATACACTTATATCGCCAATTCTAAGCCATGTTTCAGTTAAGAAGATAAGGTCTAATTTACTGTTCCAGATAAAATCATTTAGGATGAAAGTTTTATTGGCCAGTGACCTTGTATTTAGGAGGGCAGAGCTAGCAGGAGTAGTACTTTTGTATTTAGTATGTTTAGGAAATGTTTTTATGGGATGGAGATTAGCAGCATTTACTCCACCACTCAGAGCACTTGCTTTTGTGGGGAAAGAGTGACGTGATCGGTTGGGGTAATGGTGACTACTGGTAATATGTACCAGAATACAGAGAGGTTGAACAGCAGTGTGATATTGCCACAAAGCGGAGCTGGTAGGGGTAATGCTTACAGGTGTGCTGGGGACTGGGAATGGGTGTGCCTGTGTTAATGACCGATGGGTTGAGTTACTGTCCAAGATCAATGTCAGGACAGGACAGTAGGGGGGTCTAGCAGGTGGAAGGCCGTGGACGTGGGATCCCACACAACTGTGTCCAGGATGGTGGTACTGACTGAGGCAATTTGTTTGGACTGCCCCGCAGCTATCTCCATGAAGCTCGACAGAAGGGAGTCTTTCTTTCTAAGTTCATCGGAGAGCCGCCTTATGTTCTCCTTAAGGTCAGTTATCTTTTTATTTGCTTTTTGAAGTAAGATGTAGTCCTCAGAGTTCACAGATGGCATGGTTTGTGTGTGTATTTCTCAGATTTTTATTTCTCAGACCAAAATATGGAGCGTGGACTGGTGGCTGGACAGCTGCCAGTTCACCTCCTGGGTACTGCCGAGGTGCCCCTGAGCAAGGCACCGAACCCCCCCAACCGCTCAGAGCACCTGTCATGGGCAGCCCACTCTGACATCTCTCCACTTAGTGCACGTATAGGTCCAGTTTGTGCATGTGTGTGTTCGGACCTGTGTGTAATTGACAACAGAGTGAAAAACTGAATTTCCCCTCGGGGATTAATAAAGTATATAAAATTTAAAAAAAAAATTAAATTAAAAAAATAATTAAAAGCCAGGCGCCCAGTAAACAAAATCCTTAGCAAATTAAAAGATACTGTTCAAAAACGTCCAATATCTGCAGGAAGTTTCTTGAAAGAAGGATTAAAACTAGGTAAAAACAGTTTATGGAGGAGCTGTGTTGACACTGATCAGTTGATTGTCACTTCGGATGAGGAAATCATAGGGGTCTGAAAGAAAGAAACAAAACTTGGCAGAAATGGTGTTGGCAAAAACACATGTGCGTGACCTTGGTTACAAATAGTTTATTTTAGACAGTCCATTCAGTTTGGTAATTCGTTATGGTTATGTTAGACTGGTCTGAGTCACAATCATATTTTAGTCTAATGGGTTGTTAATTTATTTTTTCTCGATTTCACAGGTAAGAGAACAATCTCAAAGCTTAAATTTACAACATAATAAAATTCTCCTGGAGCACGGCACGAAAGGAAAGTGTCAAGGCACTTTTTTTTTCTTTCAAAAATACATAATTCAAAAACCTGTGAAATTACATAATTCCACATACTGCCCCTTTCATTTTGCCCCTGTGCACAATCATACCCCAAATGACTGATGATTCAAACTGCCACTTATATGAAATGTTGTCACATAAACATCAGTCCATAGTGGACACAGAGCCTATAGGCCTAATACATGAAACTAAATTATACGCAGGCTAACTGTACAACACATTTATGATTTTTTTAGCATTTTAATAAACAATATATACATTGACTGTCTGCAGCACTACTACAACTGGACAATAATAGTAAAATGAACACAGTCTTTTATATGCTTTTATTGCTGACATCAAATAAGAATAATTAACATAAAATAATGAAAATGATTTTTATTGTAGTGAATTTGGTTCCACTCCTTCAAACATGCGAAACAAAAACTTCAGTGACTCATGTTAGCTTGAAATCATTTATTTCAATAAAAGAATGAGAACACAAAGGTCCAATTTATTTTGTGAGTAGGATATGGCTCAGTTCCATTTTGGTCTCTCGGAGGATGAGGCAGGTTGGATTGTCATTTTAGTTTGAGATCCTCTTCACCAGCTGGAATCAAAGGCATCAGAGGCCAAGTGCACAGTCTCAAGTAGAGGCAAATTTGAGATTTAATGTCTAAAGAGGGAAAACTGAAATATGACAGCAGGGAGCCAGAGTTATTGTAACCTAAGTTTTCAAAGTACCCCTGGAGTAAAATTCTCCAAAATAACCCCCTTTCATACCCCACCTCTTTTCCAAAGACGAAACATCCTGGTTCTCTCACCTTGAGGTATTACTCAGTGTGTACTGCCTGGGTAAAGCGTCAGTACCTCAGTAAACAGCAAGTGTTCTCTGGATGTGCCCTTCATACAATATGATCATGGACTGTGTGTGGCTTCTGCTGGGCAGCAGCCAGCCTCCTGTCGACTCACCAGGTCATGTCCACGTTCACCTCCAACAGACACTGGGCCAGGTGGCCGTCACAGTCCATCTGGGTGAACCTAGAGAGACAGGAACAAGGAGATCTACTGTTGGTACTGACAGTGACACACACACACTTTTACATTGGGTAAAAACACACTAAATACTTTAGCTAAGGTATCAGGACGCAACAATCGAAACTGATCACATGCAGTGTGTTAGCTAAGACCTGGTTTACTACTTGTTGTCTGTGTGGACATACTATAGTCTCACACCATCAGATCTGTGAGGCTGCAGTAGACACAATGGTTCTTTAAGCTAAATTCTAACATCAGAATGCCAACATGCTCCATACCATGTTCACAACAGCATGGAAGAAAAATAACGTGGAAGATGGCAACAAGTGCAGCTGCAGCAACAGCCCAGCCTCGACTCGTCAAAAAGAAAATGATTTTTCCTGAGACCGGGGTATTTTGTTCAGTCTTTGCAATGGGAGCACCGTGTATTTATGCTCTGCTACAAACAGCAGCAGTGGGGTGAGGCACTTAGTGCTGCACATTTGGTGTTTTTCTCTGGTCGGCAAGAATGGAAAAATGTTCAACTTTGAGTAAAATGCTGCGCTTGTCACTGTCACTCTATACCCAGCTACATATTCAAAGGGGAGGAGGAGCAGGACAAATACCCTACCACCAACCGTCATATCTCACATGTACAGGTGCTGAACAGCAACAACAGTGGAGGAGAAATGTGTTAATATACAGCAGGCTATATATTAATTGGGCTTGGGCGGTATCACGGTATTACCCCCAAATTCCACCAGATGTGTGTTGGTTGCGTCTGCACTCTGGAACGGCAGTGGAATCGATACGTTTCAATTCTCAAGCCCTCCGCAACAGATACGCAGGACTTCTATTTTTGCTGGACTCTGGAGCACAATGCAGCAATTCAGCACAGAGCAGATCGTGTGGGACAGGAAGTCGTGCACAGAAACAAAATAAAACATCTGGTTAATTTTCAAAGTAAAATACCAGTGTTCATGGCAAATCATATTTCCCTACACTACACCTTGAAAATGTCATAATGGGTGGAGGCAGGCCTGAAGTCAATGGGTCATAGGTTTTCAGAAGTCATTTCACCCCATTGACACCATGGACAAGGAGATGTTAATCATGGAGGTGCACCGAGATGTCTTCCTACTACTCCTCTGGTTTTGTGGTTCTGTTTATAGAAACTACATAACCAGCGCAGCCGTTCCGCAATGGACACGCATCCAGTGGAATTCCGGCGTTACGGTATACCAGGGTATTCAGAAATCCCAACAGTATAATTTTCAATACCGTCAACAATACAGGCGCTCCTCTCTCTCTATTAAACTCATTGTAAATAGTGGCAGCACACACCACCAGAGGTCAGTTTCCAGTCTCTACTGGTGGAACAGGCATCTGAGCTAAAGGACATCATGACAGAGTGGTGGAGAAATAATGCCCAGGGCACACTGGCTACATGTGCATCGCATGTCAGAGTCCTGCATGGGTCCATTTTTGAAAACCTGCACCTGCCCATACCCGTAAAGCTCAGCACCGAACCGACAGGGACAGAAACTCAACCCAAGTTACTCACTAGAGGTCAACTGATTTATTAGTGTGGCATATAGCCTATTACTTTATAGACACAAGACCCATTTTGGATTTAAAGCAAATTTATGGTTGAAATGGTTGAATATATTTTGATTAAGATCTAACTAAAATATTATTTTGGGAATAATATATTTTGTGTATTATTGTAGTCTAAAGAGCATTTCATGATATATTTCTAGGCTATGTAATTCTAAGAGTGCCTAGACCTAGGCCATTTCATTTCATTTTTGACATTTGCGAAGCTCTCTAAATGCCTTTTGACATAGCTGTGGAAATTGATCGCAAAGTCACTTTTATGCTATAGATATTTTTCTCAGCCAGTTATATTCTCTTCTCACCTGTGAAGACCCTGCATGATCATCCTTGCTGGTCTCTGGTCCACTTTCTCCTCCCTGACCCTGCTCTTTCTATTGTGGCAATAAAGATTTAAAAAATATGTGGAAAGCAAAATTTTTAAATAGAATTAGGAATAGTAGTAGTGAAATTGCTGTGGAAATTAACATCAGAGTCACTTTTATGCTATAGATATTTTTTTTCCTCAGCCAGTTATAATTTCTCCTCACCTATGAGAACCCTGCATGATCATCCTTGCTGGCCTCTGGTCCACTGTCTCCTCCCTGACCCTGCTCTTTCTATTGTGGCAATAACAATTAAAAAATATGTGCAAAGCAATAGTGAGCACAAGTTCAGTTAAATTAAGGAGGAGTGGGTTTATTCCTAGCATGAAACTAGCTAGCAATCGATTTAACATAAGTAACAATAACATTAGTATTCTTGTTAACTAGCTGTACTTGATATATTGGCATCTATGAATAATTAGTCATCATTTAGCTAACATTATCTACATGCAACAGCATTACTCAACTTACACGGTTTGTTTGGAACAAACTGTGCAAGGATTTTTGCTTCTTGCTGGCTGGTTTGCTGAACATATCTAACACACAACAGCACTGCCCAGCAGCACGTCTCGTCTGTGCGATTGATTCAGATCACAACATGACATCAAAGAGTAGTTTTCCACAGAAACATTTGGCTGCACTTCATTTCACTCAACTGGTACGCCAGTCAGGCGGAGTCTGCCCCTCTCCTCTCCCCTCTCTGAAGTCTGGCTGCAAACTTCAACTCCGCCCACCCGGTGCGCCGACTCTACTTCGACGCTACTTAGCTCTCTCTCTCTATTCTACCGGTAGACTACCACATCCACCCGTTACACAAAACGCCCACGGCATGCTGTTTTCTTTCAGTGTCCGATAGCTGGTGGTCAAGCTAACACAAGCTTGACAAGCACTAGACTTCCAAACAAGGTGGGCGTATATGGGGGGGAGACGACCACACCCATTTAGAAGATCGAAAGTGAATACCGTTTCATATTATTGCTGCAGCTTGTAATTAGTTATCTTCTGTTAGGTATCAAACATACAAAATTACTCCTACCATAAATCTTTTTTCAAATTATATTTGAGTCAGCCCAGGGTGCTCAAAGCCTGTGCCCCCCAGCTATGTGGAGTACTTCAGCATGTCTTCAACATGAGCCTGAGTCTCCAGAGGGTCCCCTTGCTGTGGAAGACATCCTGCCTTGTTCCTGTGCCAAAGACGTCGCGTCCCAGTGGCTCCAAGGACTACAGACCTGTGGCATTGACCTCCCACATCATGAAGACCCTGAAGAGACTCGTCTTGGAGCAGCTCCGGCCCATGGTCAAGCCACTTTTGGACCCCCTCCAGTTCGCCTATCAGCCCCGACTTGGAGTTGAGGACGCCATCATCTACCTGCTCAACCGTGTCTACGCCCATTTAGATAAGCCAGCGAGCACTGTGAGGGTCGTGTTTTTTGACTTCTCTAGTGCGTTCAACACCATCTGTCCAGCTCTACTAGGTGACAAGCTGACAGCAATGCAGGTGGATGCCCCCCTGGTGTCCTGGATTGTAGACTACTTGACTGGCAGACCACAGTATGTGCGCTTGCAACGCTGTGTGTCAGACAGAGTGGTCAGCAATACCGGGGCCCCGGAGGGAACTGTCCTCTCTCCCTTCCTCTTCACCCTCTACACCACGGACTTCAGCTACTGCACTGAGACCTGCCATCTTCAGAAGTTTTCTGATGACTCTGCTATAGTTGAATGTATCAGCAAGGGTGATGAGGATGAGTACAGGGCAGTTGTGGATAACTTTGTCACATGGTGTGAGCAGAACCATCTGCAGCTCAACATGGCAAAGACAAAGGAACTGGCTGTGGATCTGAGGAGGACCAAGACACCGGTGACCCCTGTTTCCATTCAAGGGGTCAGTGTGGACAATGTGTACCCCCACTGCCTGTGGGGGTACACATTGACAATAAACTGGACTGGGTTAAGAACACTAACGCTCTCTACAGGAAGGGCCAGAGCCGTCTCTATTTTCTGAGGCGACTGAGGTCCTTCAACATCTGCCGGACTATGCTCAGGATTTTCTATGAGTCTGTGGTGGCCAGTGCTATCCTCTATGCTGTTGTATGCTGGGGCAGCAGGCTGAGGGTGGCGGACGCCAACAGACTCAACAAACTGATCCGCAAGGCCAGTGACGTTGTGGGAACAGAGTGTGACTCTCTGATGGTGGTGTCAGAGAGGAGGATGCTGTCTAAGCTATGAACTATCTTGGACAATGTCTCACACCCACTCCACCATGTGCTGGTCAGGCACAAGAGTACTTTCAGTGGGAGACTCATACCACCAAGATGTACCACTGAGCACCACAGGAAATCATTCCTGCCTGTGGCCATCAAACTGTACAACTCCTCCCTCTGAGTGGCCCTGAGACTTTTTCACACACTGCAATAATTTAATTTAACTTGTGCAATAACCCCATTCACCCTGACTGTATATATTATGTTTGTGTAAATAATCTTGTTCAGTTTACAATATATATACAGTACAGGCCAAAAGTTTGGACACACCTTCTCATTCAATGCGTTTTCTTTATTTTCATGACTATTTACATTGTAGATTCTCACTGAAGGCATCAAAACTATGAATGAACACATGTGGAGTTATGTACTTAACAAAAAAAGGTGAAATAACTGAAAACATGTTTTATATTCTAGTTTCTTCAAAATAGCCACCCTTTGCTCTGATTACTGCTTTGCACACTCTTGGCATTCTCTCCATGAGCTTCAAGAGGTAGTCACCTGAAATGGTTTCCCAACAGTCTTGAGGGAGTTCCCAGAGGTGTTTAGCACTTGTTGGCCCCTTTGCCTTCACTCTGCGGTCCAGCTCACCCCAAACCATCTCGATTGGGTTCAGGTCCGGTGACTGTGGAGGCCAGGTCATCTGCCGCAGCACTCCATCACTCTCCTTCTTGGTCAAATAGCCCTTACACAGCCTGGAGGTGTGTTTGGGGTCATTGTCCTGTTGAAAAATAAATGATCGTCCAACTAAACGCAAACCGGATGGGATGGCATGTCGCTGCAGGATGCTGTGGTAGCCATGCTGGTTCAGTGTGCCTTCAATTTTGAATAAATCCCCACAGTGTCACCAGCAAAACACCCCCACACCATCACACCTCCTCCTCCATGCTTCACAGTGGGAACCAGGCATGTGGAATCCATCCGTTCACCTTTTCTGCGTCTCACAAAGACACGGCAGTTGGAACCAAAGATCTCAAATTTGGACTCATCAGACCAAAGCACAGATTTCCACTGGTCTAATGTCCATTCCTTGTGTTTCTTGGCCCAAACAAATCTCTTCTGCTTGTTGCCTCTCCTTAGCAGTGGTTTCCTAGCAGCTATTTGACCATGAAGGCCTGATTCGCACAGTCTCCTCTTAACAGTTGTTCTAGAGATGGGTCTGCTGCTAGAACTCTGTGTGGCATTCATCTGGTCTCTGATCTGTGCTGTTGTTAACTTGCCATTTCTGAGGCTGGTGACTCGGATGAACTTATCCTCAGAAGCAGAGGTGACTCTTGGTCTTCCTTTCCTGGGTCGGTCCTCATGTGTGCCAGTTTCGTTGTAGCGCTTGATGGTTTTGCGACTCCACTTGGGGACACATTTCAAGTTTTTGCAATTTTCCGGACTGACTGACCTTCATTTCTTAAAGTAATGATGGCCACTCGTTTTTCTTTAGTTAGCTGATTGGTTCTTGCCATAATATGAATTTTAACAGTTGTCCAATAGGGCTGTCGGCTGTGTATTAACCTGACTTCTGCACAACACAACTGATGGTCCCAACCCCATTGATAAAGCAAGAAATTCCACTAATTAACCATGATAAGGCACACCTGTGAAGTGGAAACCATTTCAGGTGACTACCTCTTGAAGCTCATGGAGAGAATGCCAAGAGTGTGCAAAGCAGTAATCAGAGCAAAGGGTGGCTATTTTGAAGAAACTAGAATATAAAACATGTTTTCAGTTATTTCACCTTTTTTTGTTAAGTACATAACTCCACATGTGTTCATTCATAGTTTTGATGCCTTCAGTGAGAATCTACAATGTAAATAGTCATGAAAATAAAGAAAACGCATTGAATGAGAAGGTGTGTCCAAACTTTTGGCCTGTACTGTATATATATATATTTATTTACGTTTATGTTTGTTAATAATTCCTGTTTATTTAACTATATATTTGTTAATATTATTGTTTAAATTTCTTATATTTTCACATATCTTTCCTCTCTTGCAAGGAGCACCTGTAACATAAATAATTTCCCCTCGGGGATCAATAAAGTATTTCTGATTCTGGAGTTCCTGCCAGTTATAAAATACTCAAAAGTAATTGAAATAGATATCGCAAATAAAAGTAACAAAAATACTGCCCTTCTGATCACTGTTTTGTGTTGAGGCTCTAGGGGTGGGAATCACCAGAGGATCCACGATATGATATTATCCGGATATTTACATCATGATACAATATTATCATGATTTTAAATATGTTGCAATATGCTGAGTATTGCGATAAAATACATTGCAATATATTGCAATTTATTACCCTTTTCAACTGTAAATTATGTCCCCAAAGAGAAACTGTTTTTCAGTATGTTCATCTCACTTCAGCCATTTTTTTTGCAGCAGCAAAATGTATTTAGTGGACTGAAAACGCAACTGATTATATTATTCTAGTAGGCGAACCTAAAGTTTAATCTGTATTTGTAATGGTAATAATTTGTATATTTAAAAAATCGATACTTGACACTGTGTGACGATATGATATTGCCACACAAAAATATCACTATATTATGCTTTATTGATTTTTTTTTCTCCACTCCTATGAAACTATGCACAAAGTCAAATTGATGTCACTGTGGAGAATCTCAGGTTAACTTTGAGGAAAAACAAATCACTCCCACCTAGATTTTTTATGCTTATTTTGTTTATCAGATTTATTAATGAATTACATGACTAAGATATTCAGTTAATTTTCAACACTGTCAAGCAAAAAATTCTTGGGGGGGATAGATATCGGTTGAGCAATCTGCTTTTTCCTGTTTTAAACTACCTTTATATTGATTTCTAGAACTCGCCTCTCCAGAAATAAGAAATTAGGATCCAAAATAGAAGAAATGAAAGAGACAGAATCCCTATGTCAGTCTTGTTTAAGCAAAAACAAAAAAGCAAACAAGAAAATAAAGTGTGTTGCATCTCTTACCCAACAGGGAACACCATCAGGCACATGGGGCAGCTCTGCAACCCTCCCCATCCTGCTGCTCCTCCATCTCCTCTGACACTTCTCTGCACCTCCTCTTCCTTTTTCTTTTCACTCTCCCTCTGCTGAGAAACTCGGCTGTCAGAGACCTTCATCTGGTTTGGGAGAAACAGTTTGTTGTCAGGTCCAGTCTCTTCTTCTTGCTCTCCTCCTTTCCTCACCTCATTTTCCTTAACTTTTGAGGGTCCGGCTGCTGCTGATGGCCTCTCCCAGCTGTGGAGAGGCAGCCTTGGTCTTTTGGGGAGGGCTTGGAGGGATGTTTTCTTGTCATTATGACTTTGTCTGCTGTGACAGGACAGCCGTCTTTCAGGTGGGTCTGTTCCAGGTTTGGTGTGCACGGAGATCTCCTGCTGGGAGAAGCTAAGTTCTGGAGAAGGTGGGGAGGGTTCAGGGAAGGGAGCAACCTCTTCACTGAAGTCACACCACTGCTGGTCATCTAACTTTAGTGCTGTGGCTCTCTGAAGTGACACAGAAAGAAAAACAGATGTAAGACTCAACGCCAGCAGCATTTGAATTGAAGGGAGAGTCTTTTTTACAACTTAGGATGGATGACTAAAGTTGTAAAAGTGAGAATAGCAACCTTTACACAATCACCTTTTTTATCAAAGCTGCTCTGTTGATGCGTGGTGAAGTGGTATTTAGTGAAGACTGTTTTGCTCACTGGTGGTGCGTACATGGATGCTGTCACATCCAAAATTGTTGAGAGTGGGCTGGTGGTTAGCACTACAATCACAAGCTTTGTTATCACAAACAAAATGCATTAGTCAATAATAAGGCGTTGAAGGGGGTCACCATCTAAATTAAGAATTCCAGTATGGTATTTCCATGGTCTAAAAAGTTAAATCTATACCTGTGAACATGAGCTTTTCTCTCTCCAAGCCAGAAACCAGAGAGGTAAGTGTCAAACTGGTGATGTCATCAAGTATAAAGTCTGGAGCTGCTCCATAGACAATAAATGGGACCATGATTTTGTGGATCCACCTGATATTAGTTTGCTTTTTTAAACCCAAATGAGCTTTATTCTGTTGTAGTGTTCTCAGCTGTGACACAGAAAATACACCCATATAAAGTAGGGGTGTAACGATCAGTGATCAACGATTCAATATCGTTGTTGCAAAGTGAAAACATCGATCCATATCACCATCTTTAGGATACGCTTTCATTTTGAAAGTCTGTGTCACCGTCAAACAGCAGCAGTCAGACAGCAAGCAGTCAAGAGAAGGACGATGAGGATAATGTTATTTACTTGGGAATAAATCACCGGTGCGGAAATATTTTGGATAATGAGAAAATACTAATCAACTGACAAAGCACATGACGTATGTAAACAATGCTGTTGAGATAAAGCATAATGTATCTCCCTGAACGGGCATCTCATTCCGCTAATTTCTTGCTACAACAAAACATCAGCTGCTCTGTCTCAACAATTTTCGACTGACATGCAGACACTTAAACCAACAGTGAGTAAGACAAAGTATAAATAATACAAGTAATTTGTTAAATGTCATCGATATCAGCCGATATTGGCTTTAAAGTGAACTATGGGAATTGGCCAACATGCTTTTTCTCTGATTTTGCACAATGAATGAAAATTACATACATTGAAAAGCATTGTATTTCATGTCTCCATCTGCTGGTGGGCCATCACGATAAGAGTAACCATGTATAATATGATGTTTATTCCCCTACAAAACAGACTTGATGATCACTAAAATTAGGTGGGGAAAACATGGATATATCGATATCGGCTATCAGCCAAATGAGTTGTTAAGATATTGGAAATTGGCAAAAAATCCAATATCGTGCATAAGTAGAGGAAATCTCTGCTAGCCAATAGGCTAATTTATGGAATGTAAAGTGATTAAGTTTGCTTTCAAGTTTTAGGAAGAATCTCATGGTTTGCCAGACCTTTCTGGTCTCTCTGGCAGAAAGCCCCATAGCTTAACTTATCCCATGTGCTGTTTTCTGTGTGTTAGTGGAGTCAATTTAACAAACTTTTCTGCACTTAAGCGGTTACAATTATTTAAATTATTTATGTGTTGTTTTTATTTTTTATGGCCAAAAACAAAAAAGAAAGGGGTTGCAGCTTCTGCTGTAACAGTTTGTGTTAAATATGTTATCATCTCAAATCAATTGCTAGCCCCTAAATTGCATCAAACTGAAATCAAATCATGGCAGACTTTGTAATATCAGCAAATATTGTGTCGTTCTTTTACGAATCAATGTAGTATTGAGATGTAACCGGTAATGCACACCCCTAATATAGAGCGTTTCACCAGAATTTGCATTGCTAGACAATAGCTTGGGTCAATGTTTATTTCCTGTCAGCTAATGTCCTTCACATAGACCCAATCACTGTGATGCTGTGCTCCAGGTACACAACTGGCAATTGATTTGAATTGCAGAAACATGTGAAATCAACAAACCTGTTTATTTCTGTTGTCATCTTCAGCTGTAACTGTAACGTTTAAAATATGCAGTTGAACATGGTGGTGCAACCTATCTAACGTTTCTGCTGTGCTTATTTTGTGTACTTTGTTGCTTTAATAGCATCTTCAGAAAACACATCTAATGGCACAGAAACTTAACAGTGTACTGCTGTGGACAGGGCCGTTGCAAATCAGTTTAGGCAGGTTTTGCTCAGTGCCACTTCATTGTATATACATTGCTCAGAAAAATTAAGGGAACAATTAATGTCACAGTATAACACCAAGTCAGTTAAAGTTTAGGGATATCAATCTGTCCATTTGGGAAGCACAGGTGATTGTAAATGAGTATCACCTGCTTTGGTGCAAATCAAAGTGACAACAGGTACAATGGAGAGGCAAAAACAAGACAACCCCCAAAAAGGGAATGGTTTTACATGTGGTTACCACATAATATGGTGGCAACATCGTCTCTTCTTATCCTTCCTAACTGATTCTTCTCTAGTTCTGAGTTCTGCTAGTGTCCTCGTCACCACTGATAGCATTTGGTGGTGCCAGCAGCCCAATCAGGTTGCACAGGTAGAAGGACTGCCCCCATAGTCCACCAAACGTTAGTTGACCAGAAAGGTCAGTAGTCTGCAAGATTTCATTTCATTTAGTCACAGAAAAAAACAAACATTTAACTCTATTAGGAGCTGTGCCTTGTCAAAATAAATCAAAACCTATATGATTGGACCATAATTTAATTTAAAAGAACAGACACAGAGAGTGCCCAAGCTCAGCAGTCAGATGGGAGTCATGTTAATTTACAGGGCTGGTACCTGCGGTTATTACAAAGGCTAGTTCATAACATGTCGGGCAAATATAGGCCTATGAAGGTTTATTAGTACAGTTTTGTATTTCTCTGTAATGTAGCACAGTGTTAACAATGTTACTGATACTATTCTTTCTCAGACCTTGAACTCAAACCATTGTGTTGCACCGCCAAAAAAATATATCATTTAATAATTAAATTAATATCATAAACATGCGGGCAACTGATCGACTAATGGCCTTAAGTGACGATTATTGGTCGACTAGGAAAATTCTTAGTCAGGGGCTGACCTCACAGGTAGCCCAACTCCTCCAGGATGGCACATCCATACATGCAGTTGCAAAAAGGTTTGCCATGTCTCCCAGCACAGTCTCAAGAGCACGGAGGAGATACCAGGAGACTGGCTGATACACGAGGGGAGCTGGACAGGGCCGTAGAAGGACATCAACCCACCAGCAGGACCAGTATCTGCTCCTCTGTGCAAGGAGGAGCAGGAAGAGCACTGCCAGAGACCGACCTCCTGCGACCTCCTCCTGGCTACTGGTGTGCATGTTTCTGACCAAACTGTCAGAAACAGACTCCATGAGGGTGGCATGATGAGCCCGATGTCCTCTAGTGTGACCTGTGCTCACAGCCCAGCACCAAGCAGCACAATTGACTAATGGCTAAGCCCCGCCCTCAAATGCGATGAGCCAATCACAGTGCTTATAGCCATTCCAATACACTCGGAAATTCTCTGCCTGGACGTCCATTGAAATGCATTACAAAAAGTCGGTTTCGTTTGGTTTTATGAGCTTTTTCTGAGATGTGAAGTTTAAAAATGGTCAAACGGTGTGTATGGGGTACACACAACTCCGACACAAGGTATCCTGAGAGGCTGGGCAACGGGTTGTATTTTTTACCTTTTCCTAAACCACATCTCAACCGAGAAATGTGTCTCCTTTGGATAAAGTTGTGCAGTAGACCACAACATCAACTCAACGTGAATAAGATTAACAATGATGTCTACATTTGTTTTAAGGTAAGTCAACATTGTGTTTGAGGCAACATATTGTCACTTTGCTGGAAAGAAACATAAAGTTATCTTTAACATCTCTAGCTAACGTTAGGTAAAGTTTCCCCTAACGTTAGCTCCTAGCTGCGTTGTTCATCATGTCACCTTGTTTGCTAGGAGTTCATTAGCCTATTTTGTTCTAGTTTTTGTACTTTGGCGATCATACATCATTGTTAGCTGTTGTCCAAAGGGCTCTAGTTAAACTAACATTAACTTCTGGAGCTTAGCTTCATTAACTTACCCATAATCACAGAGATAACAAAGGTTGGCAAACATTATGCTGAATGATTCAGTGTAAATACTGTTGCACCAAACTAACAAGAGACATTCTTGGTAAAGATGGTAAAAAGGCCGTTATCCTTTTCTCATATTCTGTGCCAAAAACCTTAACTTCAGTGGAACAATGCTGATCCTCTATCTTGTTGTCTTTGATGGCGACGGCAACGAGATGCGGTTTATCATGCTTACACTGGGACCTGTAAATTTTGGCTTGTAATTTAAGCTTTTCATCGACCTTCTCAACAATATAATAATTAATATATCCCTCCAATGCGTAGTTCAGGCCCTTTTGGTTACTTCTCAATGACATCTGATCGTTATGTCTCCAAAACTCATCAACTGCCTCCTGCGAAATGCCATGTACTGTGACACTTGCCATAGTGCCGGTCACTGAATGTTGATATTTTGTCCAAGTGAGTGGAGGGTGGCGTGGCTTAAGCTGCGTTCACACCAAACGCGAATTCACAAATTCGTGCGTCAAGATTACATACAAAGTCAATGCAAAGACGCGTCCAACGCCTCATCGCTCGAGTTGAAAATATTGAACTTTTGAGGCGAACTCACGTGACGCTGTGCCGCGAAAGCCAATCAGCGTTGAGATTCTCCCGACGTCACTGACGTTGTTGACACAACAATAAACTGCTACTCACCGGAGACAGATGAACAGACGCTCCGCAGCTGAAATGGAGCGCCTGTAGTTGGTGTCCTGCCGGGAGATCCTGGCACCAACCCTCGCCAACAGGTCCTCAAACTGGGCCCCAGTCAGCCTGAAGTACCGCTGAAAGCAGCTATCATCCAGACGGAGTTCCTGGAGGAGGTGGTGAAACTCGCCGTGCTGGATGCGCTTCTGCAGGATAGGGTGAACCCAAAAACGACGGCGTTTGGCCCTCCGACGCATCTGGGACTTCCAGTGCAGGTACAAAGCAGCGATGGTGGTTATCTCAGCCATGGTCCTCAGTGACGTCTTGACGCCCTGACGTCCAGTTGTTGATGCCGAGATGGAGGAGAAACATTGCGGTGTGCAGCTACCCGGAGCTATATGATACTACGTGTCTACTCAACAGAGACCGCAACAAAAGGGAGCAGGCTTGGGTGAAAGTCGCCGAGGAGACTGGTCTACTTGGTAATATGGAAATATGTGTCTTTAATTAGTTTGCAGAATGGTTGTTCTATGAACGTTAGCACTGGCTTAGCTCCAGTTAGCACAGCCGGCTTCCCCACTACTCGCGCGAATGACGCGATAACGCAAATTAACAAAATGGTCCAGCATCCATACACGCGAGTAATTCACTTCACTCGCGCCCAGTGTGAACACAGCTTTAGACATAGGTCAATTGGTATTTGCCAGAGAATTGGCAGGCCTGCCATAGGTGCCTCGTTCTCTTCACAGATGAGAGCAGGTTCACACAGAGTGCATGTGACAGGCGTGAAAGAGTCTGGAGACATCGTGGTGAACATTATGCTGCCTGTAACATCATCCAGCCTGACCGGTTTGGCGGTGGGTCAGTGATGGTCTGGGGAGGCATATCCTTGGAGGGTCGCATACAGCTCCATGTCGTAGCCAACAGTACCCTGACTGCTGTGAGGATAATATCCTTAGAGCGATTGTCAGACCTTCCACTGGTGCAGTGGGCCATGGGTTCCTCCTGGTGCAGGACACTGCCCAGCCTCAGTGTGTAGGCAGTTCCTGGATGACGAAGGCATTGATGTTATTGACTGGCCCTCTCGTTCCCCTGACCTTAATCCAATTAAGCACCTATGGGACATTATGTGTCAGTGCATCTGATGCTGCCAAGGTCCACCCAGATTGTCCAGGAGCTCAGTGATGCCCTGATCCAGGTCTGGGAGGAGATCCTTCAGGACACCATCTGCCGACTCATCAGAAGCATGCGCAGACGTTGTCAGGAAACAATACATGCATGTGGGGGCCATACACACTACTGAGTAACATTATGAGTTGCTGGTATAAAATTCACTCAGTTGGATCAGCCTGTGATTTTAATTTTTTTATCTTGGTTTTTGGTGTGATTTTGAATCCAGCCCTCAGTGGGTTGATGATTTTGGTTTCCACTGACTGTTGTTACGTAATTTCTTTCTCAAAAAATTATACAATGTACATCAGTAAAGATTTTCAACTTGAATAATTTTATATATATATTATATTGGATAACATCACAAATTTGAGTGTTGGCCCCCTAGTTTTTTGGATGTGGGAGAGAGTTGATCATGTTCACTTATATTTTTGGATTGTCTCAGACCATAGGAATAACATGTATGAATTTTTAAAAGGGTGTAGCGCTTTTTAATACTGTGAAAATGATCATGCAAGTTTTTGGTCTTTGAAAGCAGCAGCTGCAGCACAAGTAATGTAACTCTGACAAAAAATAAATGTGACTACTACAAACTCTGTACAGGTTGTATTTGTATGACATTTTTTCTTTTGCTATAAAGCTACAGTCAATGGAATGCAATACTTGCACTGCTGATTTTTTTATCATAAAACATTCTTTTACATGACTATGAAATGTACCTTACACTGAATTATAAAATACATGGGTGAACATGGAAGGAGTTTTGAATCTGTGAAGGAAACTAGGAATAAATGCCTGTCAAAATAAAATTTTGGTTCTCCCTGCAGCTGATGTAAGTGCTTTGTATTGGAAAATTTGGAACAAGAATACAGACTTGTACAGTTGTACAGTGTTTTTCACATTATCTATAAGATGCACAATAATGGAATAAGAGGGATGTAGGGGTGTTATGGTTTCCAGAATTCATGGTTTGGTTCAATACGCCACAGTGGTGTCATGGCAAGGTGCGTACATGATCGCTGCAGCGGGAATATCGATCTGGTCACCGAGATTTTAAATGTTTTATCTTTTAATTTTGTGTTATTTTAATTCAGTCATTTATCTATTTAAACTAACATCATTAAGTATGAGGGCCTCGTTGCTACTGCCATTAGAGCACATTGTATCAATGTCGTTTCTTTCAACCACTGTGCATCAGCAGTGAGTCTGCCACGTCCCATGAGCTCCCTGGGCTCTTTTGGTCTTATAAATACATGAATAAACATCTCTGTTAAATTCCACAGTCAGTAACGTACCTTTTGATCTTCCTGGACGAATTGGCTACTCTGCCCACCAGCAGTTACTGCTCACTGCTGTGAGTGAGTGCTTTCTGAAGCTGCTGAACAAGAGGCTGCCGCCACACAGTGGCTATCGTTCCCTGGTTTGGAGGGTGTGTGTGTGTGCTGGGCAACCATAATCTTTGTGTGCTACTTGCTTGGCTACTAAGGAGAGTCTGTGGCTGTGTGTGTTGTTTGCTCTTTGGCTTGGTGTGTTTTTTATCCACCTCTCTCTCTTGCCATTGTCCTCATAATTCACAAAAAAACAAAGTGGTTCCAAACACCAGACCTGCTGGTTATCAAAGGATTTTCTGTTTTATGGTCTGGTGATGGTGTTATACCCATCGTACAACAAGCTAGCTTAGCGTAGCTGCCTCCCAGTGTGTCTCACTGCAGTAGAATGTTCTGGTTTGGGGGTGGGAGGGGCAGACAGCATGTTGCCTGTTCTGTTCTGTAGGCTGCCTTGTTGAGCAGGGAGGCACTGAGAACATTATATTAAACACAGTTAAAGCCGTAGATGTATTTTTCAAATAACAAAGGATAGTTCAACATATTGTTTGGTTTAAAATGTGCACTGAACCAAAAGTCTCGTACCAAACAGTTCAATATGAATATGTGTTTGTTTGACCCCACTTCCTCAAGAAATTATTGTCACATGCATTACATCACACAGATTTCTCCCTGTGAGAGACTGATTGATAGTAAAAATAACTGTTACTGTAATCTACACCACAATGACACACATAACTACAGTCTTTGAAAAAAAAAAACACAGTAAGAACTTTTGAATTTTGTGTGAGTCTCTAATGTCATGCACTTCATCAGATTCACTACAGGAAATGTGTAATGGGGTCCGCTCCATAGTAATATACCTCTGTAAATGGATGTGGAAGATCAGGAACCAGGTCCCAGTGCTGACTCTTCAGATAAGGCAGACCAGACTTCAATGTCAAAGCCCACAGACTCTCCACAGCAGGCAGCTGCTCACTGTTCCACCACACCGCTGCAGGGACCACTGACCTGGAAACCACATGTTACATACTGAGTTTCATACAACTACCACTGTTCAGTTTGTGTTTTCTTCTGTAATGAAACCCCTGCCTTATCTTTACAAACGTCCATCCAGCTAGTCTCCACATGTATTAAACCTAGATGTAATCTACCCACCAGGGGAGAGCACGATATGAGGTTTTTTTTTCCTTTTTCAAAATTATTTGGTATGCATTTTTAATCTATCAATGAAATTATTTATGAAACTGCTCTTTGATCTGGCGCACAGTGTCTGCTTGTGTAAATAACAAAGTAAGAGAGAGAAAAATGTAGATCCACACTGTGTATATCAAATAAGTAAAGACCAAAATGGTCTTGCTTTTTTTTTCCAATCAAATGCATGAAATTACGTGATATGCAAGCACATAATGACCACTTTATCTGTGTAGCCTAATAAATTTATTGTATGGCTCCACATCTGACTATTTTCCAGCACCATCTATCAGTGTACTCGCTTTTGGAAGGAAATTCTTCTCAAAGCTGCAAGGATTGGATTAAAACTAATGATGTTCCATTTTTGTTGGCAAAGTTTCAAAGACGAGTTGATTAAATTCTGGAGATGCCCATCGGTATCAGACGATATTGGCTTTAAAATGAACTATCTGAAATGGCCAACATGGTGATAATATCGGTACATCATCATGTCAGCCAATATCTGCTTTAAAATGAACTACTAGAATCGGCCAACATTCTTAATTTGTACAATGAATGAATATTACAAACATTGAAAAGTATTGTATTTCATGTTGTGTTGTATGTCGTGAAATGACTTGAAGTGGAGGTAAAGATGACTCACCTAATTTAGAGAATAAACAGAAACTGAGGATCTGTTTGCAACCTGTGTATTGGTCTCTTCCTTTTGCCGCTCTACTTGATTCCATACAAGCGATGCAATAATGCTGACGTAAAAGCTGTTGAATGACCAAACAAAAAAGTCCTCTAGCTTTACCAGATGCTTTAAACTCAGGGCTCTAGACTAACTTTTTTCCTTGGTTGCACTGGTGCGCCCAACTCTTTTTTGGGGTGCACCAGCCCAAAAGTTAGGTGCACCCAAATTTTCCATTTAGTCACCTTTAACGCAACAGTTTTAAAGGCGGTCTTTAATATCATTTTCCACAAAGGGCTCTAGAATGCGAATAATTTGGTAAATGATTGGAAACAAGAGTAACATGTAGATACATTATTGTCTTTATTTGGGGCACAAATGAATAAAAAAGAGGAATCAGTTTTCTTTCTTTTTTTTTAAAAAAAAAAAGACACACTGATCTCCAAGAGCAGCAAAGGCTATTTTTGTGGCATCATAAATTCCTGATTAAACACAGAAAAGGTTTAGGCTATGTATTGCATAGTCAATATATATATTTTATATATATAGCCACTTTATTTACTTTACTTTACACTTTATTTGTCATGACATAGTATGTGCTTTCAATTCGAAATGTTCTCGAGCCGCTGACAAATAAACTACTGCCAGCCATGCGTTCGCCGCACTCTTTACAGTAAGTGTAGTGCATTATGTTGTCTGCCTTGTCATATCAAAGCCAGGGGAACTGGTTCAACCAGGCTTTTCTGAAGGCATATACTTTTGCCTTTTTTGTTTGGTGTGACTCGGGCTCGGTAGACTCCTGCTCTGTGTCGGAGGACATCTTCAACGAGGGACCAGGGCTCAACCCCTTACCAGGAACTGAGGAAACTGGCTCCGTGTCTGAGGAGCATGGGCAGGGGTTGTTTGGTGACACTGTTGTCCTAGAAAAAAACGTAATTGTTTGCTTAACGTAACTGTATCAATTCTTTAGACAACAACATGATATTTGCCGATATTACAAAATCTGCCACGATACAACTTCGATTCAATTCAATTCAGGGGCCCACGATCAATATGTGCCAGTATCATATGCCCATTAAATACATTCTGTTTCAGAAGAAGCTGCCAACACTTTCTTTTTTTTGCTTTTGGCCATAAAAGATCTAAACAAAACATAAATAAAGTAAATATTTTTAACCCAAACCATCATCATTTTTCTAAAACTTAGGGTTATCTGGCTGAAAGCCCTGAAAGCGAACTTCTTCAAACAGCCACAGAACATTATTACCAGCAACATTTAGGGATGCACGATAATATCGGCACGTTATCGCTCTTGGCTGATATTAGCCTTAAAATGAACTATCAGAATCAGCCAACATTTTATTGCATATTGAATGAATATTAGAGACATTGAAATGTATTGTATTTTATGTCTCCATCTGCTGGTGGGCCATCACAATAAGAGTATGCATGTATGTTAATTCCACTACAGAAGAGACTTGATGATCACTAAAATTAGGTGGGGAAAAACGTGGATATATCAATGTCCATTTATCAATATGGTTTTCGGTCAAATGAGTTGTTACATATCGGCATATCAGATATCGGCAAAAAATTCAATATCGTGCATCCCTATGAAATTCCATAAGTTAAGCTTTTATTTTCTCCATCTGGTTGTTTCCTTGATTTTTAGTTTTTTTGGTTTCATGGTGCAGTGACAGGCTCACCTGATTCTTGACCACTTTGGTCATCTGTAAATATGAAATGTATTGGTGTCCATTTTGAAGAAATGAAAAATCTTATTAGCTTAAAAACAATAATACAGATATTCGTTTGCTTTTTTCCCCTGGGTTTTTCTTTTCATCTTGTATTAGCAAATTCAGCTTTTCTTGTCAGAAGAGGACCTTTTGGGCTGTGGAAATAAAATCAGTTCAAAGTTTAGAAGTTTCTGCTCTGCCTTGCTTTGTATTTGAAGAGTTATTAGATCACGAACATGCCGAATTTTACAGTGACACCCACTTGTTTGTAAAATGCCTTCAGTTGTGTTCCGTCTCTTACACACATCAGATAAGAAGCCATGAGACTTTAAACTATTAAGGATTAAAGGAGGTTCGGACACGTCGTTTGGCGTTTTGCTTTCACCACAAGCAAAGGCTTCGTTACAGCCGCTAGATACAACGGGGAACCGCGTATGAAAAAAACGAAACAAGCTTAGGCCAGGTGTTATTAGGGATGATATCAACGTTTCATTACTTTATATCAACACCGAAGTAAACAGCACACCCACCTCCCGGTCTCTGCTGTCACCCTGATCTCAGTGGAGAACGATGCTATGTGATTCCTCTTCAGCGTTTCCCTGGAACACACTTCCGGCTCGGGGCCTTTGACAGACGATTTATTTCGCTTAAGTTTAGACTTGGAATATTTTTCAGCCATTTTATTAAACTACCTTTCACAATATCTTCAAAGTTTGGCGCTAGTGTGAGCAACAGGAACTTCTTTCTTCTTCTCTCGGTTTAACTCGTAGATAGCATACAGCTTGGAGGTGCATACCGCCACCTGCAGTACAGGAGACCGTCTCAGACGTCATTTCACCTTATCCCACCCACCAACCTGTGTCCTTTAACTATCTCAACCAGGTCCCAGTGACTTTATCATGCGATCTTTGTGTTCCTGCTTCATTCATGGTAGCCTAGTGTGCAATAAAGTATGTTCAACATTTTTTCTTTAACTTCACAGTTTCAGAGTCATGACAATTACTAAGTTAGGTCCCCCAAATTTAAAGAGAAAAATGACGCAGTATAAAACTGTCAATATTGTTTTCACTGGCTGAAGACACTGATTAAAGCATAGCCTACTTATTAGTATGAAGTTAAATCAAATTAAATAGGCCAATAGAATATCAATTTTTATATTTTTAACCATTAGACAGTTTTCTGTAGTGTTTTTCTCTGGAAAATTTATCCCATTCATATCAGGTAACACTTAATAAATATCACATACAGTATATCTCTGACTTTTTTGATTTTAGGAGCATAAATGCTTCCCTCTTCATGGAAAATGTATTATTAAAAACATATTTTGGTTAAAATAGATCAGTATATAAAATTGATCACAATTGTGGAGATATGTAAACTGTAGAAACATGCTGATTTCTGTTGTTATTTTCAGATGTAAATGTAATGTTTAAAGATAAATAGTTAAACATAGTGTTCCTACCTATCTGGCGTCTCTGTTGTGCTTATTTTATGTACTGTGTTGCTTTGCTATCATCTTTAATAAAACCAAATTGACCGACACAGAAAACAATCATTGTCAGTATAAGTGTACGCTATATTTGATCATTTGCTCTGCTTTGCCTTACACACTAACCGATAGGCGATGCAGTAGTCCAGCAACTCAGTGTTCTGCTAAGTTAAATGACTGTTTTTGTCCAATGGCTGTGAGATAACCGCTTTGATTCCTCATTGGAAAAGGCTGTCTGATGACAAGGTAAAGCAGTGAAAATACTTTAAATATAGTGTACACTTAAACTGATAAACAATTTTTTTTGGTGGGCTTTTTTAAATCAGTGTACATTGTGGATTAATGTACATTGTCCCTTTTCAGATAAACAAATAAACTAAAAAACTTAACTAAAATGCTGACTCATTTCCAGATTTTAGGACTCATTCATGCACCACTCTATGCTGTTGAGTTTAGATTTTCTTTCAGAACAAAAAACTAACAAACTGAGACAGTGTTTGCCCAGTGCCATTTGGTTTTATGTATGTGATGCGAGGCTTTTCTATTCAGAAGTTATTGTAAATAAACATTGTGATTTGGTCTATACAAATTTAAATAGAGTGCTGTGGGTTTGATGTTTAATTGTAGACCAACACACAAGTAAACATTTCCCTGGTTTTCTTTTTTTTTCTTTTTTTGGATTATTGCAGGAAATAAGCTCTGTAGCAAACAAACGTTTGTGATACTTTAATGTTTTGTTCAGCAAGATAATCTTCACAAATGAACACCACTATGATTATGACCACTACGCTAACTATGATTATTGAAGCATAAATGCAATTGCCAAAAGTAAAAAGCAAGCGTTAGGCTATAAACAAACGTCACCACTTTAATGTCACCTTCACATCGAGGCTGTAAAGATTTGTTTGGCATTATGACGTTCTGTAGTTTAATTTAGCCACTTGTTAGCACTTGTTAGCAAGTGTCCACTTGTTAGCAAGTGGCTAAATGAGACAAGACACAGAAAAAAGGCTTCAAATTTCATGAGTGGGGAGTTAACTGCCGTATTTTATGTTGTAGGACAAAATGTGATAGTCAAAAACCCACAGACTCTGAGATGAGGTAACCAGGAGTGCTAAAATGTCACTCAACAGTATGTGTGTGCCGTACAGAATGTTTATCTTGTATAATGTGTTATCTTTGATGGGTTATTTTTTATTTATATTAGATGTTGTATTTTATTGATGCCTTTAACAACTGGCAAAGGGACTTTGGGATTTTTTTAATCGTGGATTAATGTACATTGTGGATTAATGTACTTTGTCCCTTTTCAAATAAACAAATAAACTAAAAAACTAAACTAAAATGCTGACTCATTTCCAGATTTTAGGACTCATTCATGCACCACTCTATGCTGGTGAGTTTAGATTTTCTTTCAGAACATTTTTTGTATGTTTTTCAGGCATAACATATCCACCCTGTTGTGCAAAAAACACATGATTTTTATTAAATGAAATTTTCTAATGTATTTGTATAAAACAAGATTTTTACATTTAGCTGCATAAATGTAGTGTTAGCTTTGTTTAGAGAGAGAATTTCAGCCATATTACTTTGAATCTTTCACTGTCACATTCTTCCCTGTCACAGATATTTGAATATTATGGAAAAAAATAGTAATAATAAATCAGTGTCCGAGTTTGCAAAATATGTTTTATTGCAGGTCTAATATTCTTCATGCTATGACATACAAAATTCTACATGTGGTTATATTAAAAACAATCTTAAAATTCCAAGGTCCAATCTGAATGGTTTCTATGTAATGACCCGTCCATGGGTGTTACTGGTACTGCCATTAATGATTGAGCTGAATACTCAGACAAATGCGTATCTAGTACAGCTAATGCACTTTTTACAAGATTGAATATCATTGGAGTAAAATATGTCAGCATCCGTAATCATGATGAAGGAAAATCCTCATTTGGGTAGCTGTGTGTCCAATCTGTTACTCTTGTGATCATAAATGATCTGAATCTCAATCCTGAGGCTGTTGTAGGAAATTCTTAATCAAGAATAATCTCTTGAGATGTACTGTCTCATTTTTTAGGGGGCTCCTTAACAAAAATAGTACAAAATAAGCAAAATCAGACATAAGGTTTAACAGAAACTCAAGGTGCCAAGATAAATGAACAAATAGTTTTATCAATAATAAATATAGCAATTTCTGATCAACCAATATCAATATCAGACTGAAAATAACAGTTTCTGAATAGGTCCTACCCATTTCAGATTTAAGTCTCACCCACTTCTGGTTAAACCCTGCCAGTTCCAAGTACAGATATGGATACAGATCATTTAACTGGCTGAACAGATACAGATACAGGTACAGATACAGATACAGATACAGATACAGATACAGAAGATGGTGTACTCATTCATCCCTAGCATCATTTTAAACCTATGTGGTCCAGTCTAAGCCTTGCTTTCATGAATCTCCTCCCTATATTCCGTTCTTCACTGTGACTGCCTTTTGTTTTTGAAGTTACCTTAGACAAGTCTTCACAGTCGGAAAATGACTGTTGGATAATTTTTCCGGGGCTGGTCTTTTAGTGTTTTTCAATGTGCAGAACAAGTCAAGTCATCACTTAAAATCACAAAAAAAGGAAAAAAAGAAAAGAAAAGAAAAGCAACGTCTGCACAGCAGGCTCTGGAAGTATTAACAGGAAGTTCATCAAAGTTGCTGTTGTGTTGTCAAAGCTGTTGCTATGGAGACAAACATCTGGACTACCTTGCTTTGCTTGCTGCCACTGCAACCCAGTCCTGAAGGAGCATTGGAAAATAGATGGATGGATGGAGTTCATCAAAATGTGTGTCTAAGTATGATTTGGTTATGATTTTAAGAATGAAACAACATGATAAAGAACCTTTGATGGCACGCTGTTTGATTGTATCACCTAATCATCAACTCTCACTGTTAGTACACAAGATATTATGTCACTCTTGCACAAGGATTTCCACTCAGTGCACACTGAAGAAGGTTACATCATGCAAGAATGCTAACTGTAATGATAATACTTTGTTCCTTCTGCAAGGACGCACATAAAGTGGAAAGTTGAAGTCATAATAATGGTGGGATTTTCTGAGCCTTTTAAGCTTTTGGCCAGAGGAGAGGGACCAACGGAGAGTGGCTACAATTATGCAATGGAAAAAGACAAGGGAAAGCTGGACTGAACGGAAGGAAAAGAAAAGAAAGGAAAGAGGAGAGCATTATTTAAAAGAATGGAAAACAGCACTATGGGAAAACCTGCCACTTTGAAATAAGGTGAGAGCACTTTTTTGGAAACAGTGCCACAGAAGATGAGTATTCCAGAAGGACTGCTGCTGAATTGCTGACATCGGCCAATCAGTTTCTTCTACCTCAACCACAGAGGGAAGGCAACACAAAGCAGTGCAGTGGGCCAGGCCTGTGGTACATAGTGCTACTCTGGGAAAAAGCGATCCGGCGCCTGGAAAGAAACGTTATGTCATCCATCTCACGTGATGCTGTGTTGAACTCTGCTGCCATGGAGACGGCGAAGACGATGAGGAGAATAAAAGTGAGGTAGTGGCAGCCTTAACTGTTTAAGTTCAAGAACTACCGGCGTGTTTGCGAGGTCATACCACTAGAGTCAAATTCTCCATGGGATGATGAGAACATAAACACAAAACTGCAGGTGTTCCTGGTAGACTGTAGCCTGTTAAAAGACTGACCTTTAAGTTAGAAATGAAATACGCAACATATTGAAGCCATTGCCATTCTCTGACTCATACTGTATTGTCTTCGTCCCCTCTGGGACATAAGGCCACAGTCAGCTCCCCCCATTGCTTCCTGTCCTTGGAAACACGTTAAGCCTCCTCCCAAGTTAAGCTCATCTTGGCTAGTTTGTCTCTAGTGCCTTTTTCACTGCCTGTTGAAGGTGGGAATGTCATGTTGTTATGCTGTCTCACTGTGTTGTATGTGAGGTAGAATTGTGGAATAGGGGGACAGAGTTGTCTCGCCTTTAGTTGCCAGGGGAGGTGTTAACAGCACCAAAATGATGTAAACAGGACAGTCGCAGGATGGGTTCATGACATTTTGACAGCACATTCCCACTCTGATCTCATTACATATCGATGTTTGGTCATGGCCTTTCCACATTGACATGACGTGCGAGGTACCCTGGGTGTGTTGGTTGTTGATGCTCTGGGAGGCCATGTCAACTACATTGTCTGATTTATTGCATTTTCACAGGAAATGTACAGTATGCATACAGTCTCTTTCAAAATAAATGCTCTACGTTGGTACAACACCACAAATTGATGCTTTTTTCCTTCAACAACAAACAAGTGGTTATGTTCAGCCAACACATGTACATGGTTGGGTTGAGGAAAAAAATAACATGGTTTGGCTTTACAACCTTACAGGAAGGGAACACTGGCATCCTGGGCGAAAGTTGGTGGTTGTTGGACCACCGACCCCCGGCTGTTGCCATGGTTGTTGGTAGTATTGCATGATACTATTGTTTAGCCCATTATATGTGGTTCTGCTACTAACAGTGTCACATTCCATCCATCCATCCATCAGCTATACCCTTTAGAGGGCCGCTGGGGGCTGAAGCTGTGAAGGGGGCTTGGAGAGGATCAACTCTAATTTAAAGTATGAAACTGGAGTCAGCCTGGGTTAGCTTAGCTTAGCTTATTTTAGCATAAAGGCATTCTAGTTTTTTTTGGCACTTTTCAAAACAGACATTTTGACAATAGCGCCTACTTTAAGTAGCAATTGGCTCTGTGAGTGGAGTTTTTAAAGTGGGCAGCATGCCTTGACTTTTTATCCCAGCTGTGACTGAATCCTGGATGTCAGAGCTTCATTGAACACAGCAGCAGGAGGGAGTTTTCAAAACAATTTATACTTGCAAATGCATCGTCATGCAATGATATAGTAACTCTGCTAAAAATATTATGCAATGCAGTGTTTGCTTTAATTAAAAAAAAGGCTTGGTGTCATGGCCATCACATCCGGCAAGACCTTTATGTTCACCATGAGCAGCAGATCATGTGCAAGGAGAGGGAAGGGCAGCAAATAAAAAGTATGCAAGTAAATGATGAGCACAGATGAACTCAGAAAAAAAGGAGAGCAAGAGGACAAGCACCGCATGCTGGCAACACTGTGAATCATTATGAATTATGAAAACGAGGCTTGGCATACAGTCTGTACTGTCTAGCAGCTTTGGCCTTGATAGGATGAGAAGCCTGATGGAAGCACAAGCTTTGTATCCATTACCACTTAATGTACACACTGACAGTTTTACAGTATGCCAGTGTAGTACTATAGGCCCACATCCAGCCTGTAGCTGCCAGAACTCAGTGCTGGCTGAAAGAATGGCTTCATGCCATGCACTGATAAGCCCAGCAGAGGCACTGGTTCCCCTCAGAAAAGACTACTTACAGCATATATCTGCCAGCTGAATGGGACAGAGCCCAACCCTGTGGCTCCAACACTGGAACCATCACTGACCACTGCAACATACTGTCACTTCTCAGTGCACCATGGGGTTATAGTAATTTACTGGCTAGATATTTAATTTAAAAATACATCAGTGTCTTTCACCTCAGATATGATGATGTGATGCAGACTCACACCAACAAAGCTACTATAAAAATGTGTAAAAGAAAAACACAAGTAAAAGTGAGAATCCAAGACAAAAGAAATACAGCAAAGAATAGTGCATAAGTTCAAATATCAGAATCAAATAGAATAAATATAAAAAAGAATTAGGGATGCCAGTTTTGGTACACTTTCATGTTCTGCTCTAGTTTGGAGAACGTGAGACAGCAGTCACCAGTTCTCTGTGAGTTAATATGCTATTATAATCACATATGAATGAAGTTCAGGTGTCACAAGTTAATGCCACCCTTCCTGCTGTACTCAAAGATTCCTCGACTTCATGCTTCACTTCTCTGTAGAGCTTGGGTATGGCTGTGTCAGTGAAAAATGGCAGGACAGTCACGTACCTGGGTTCCAGTGTTTTTAACATGTAACAAAAGCCTTCATTTTCAACAACGCTGTATGGATGCAGATCTTTGAACATGAAGGATGTGAAGAAAGGGGTCATTTTCTAAGCTTTCTCAGAGTTGGATGCTAGTTTTGTCAAGATAAGTGTGTCCAGTGTTGTTTATTTTTTTCGGCGGAGCGGGCTAAGAGTTAGCTTGGCCATCAGCAACTAACACTATCTCTGGATTGTGGCTTGTGAGGTGAGCCCTGATGTTCGTACAAAACCCAAAACCAGTGAAGTTGGCACGTTGTGTAAACCGTAAATAAAAACAGAATACAATGATTTGCAAATCCTTTTCAACCTATATTCAATTGAATACACTGCAAAGACAAGTTACTTAATGTTCGAACAGGTAAACTTTGTAATTTTTTGCAAATATTAGCTCATTTGGAATTTGATGCCTGCAACATGTTTCAAAAAAGCTGGCACAAGTGGCAAAAAAGACTGAGAAAGTTGAGGAATGCTCATCAAACACTTATTTGGAACATCCCACAGGTGAACGGGCTAATTGGGAACAGGTGGGTGCCATGATTGGGTATAAAAGCAGCTTCCCTGAAATGCTCAGTCATTCACAAACAAGGATGGGGCAAGGGTCACCACTTAGTGAACAAATGCGTGAGCTGATTGTCGAACAGTTTAAGAACAACATTCCTCAATGAGCTATTGCAAGAAATTTAGGGATTTCATCATCTACAGTCCGTAATATCGTCAAAAGGTTCAGAGAATCTGGAGAAATCACTGCACGTAAGCGACAAGGCCGAAAACCAACATTGAATGCCCGTGACCTTCGATCCCTCAGGCGGTACTGCATCAAAAACCGACATCAGTGTGTAAAGGACATCACCACATGGGCTCAGGAACACTTCAGAAAACCACTGTCAGTAACTACAGTTCGTCGCTACATCTGCAAGTGCAAGTTAAAACTCTACAATGCAAAGCGAAAGCCATTCATCAACAGCACCCAGAAACGCCGCCGGCTTCGCTGGGCCCGAGCTCATCTAAGATGGACTGATGCAAAGTGGAAAAGTGTTCTGTGGTCTGACGAGTCCACATTTCAAATTGTTTTTGGAAACTGTGGACGTCGTGTCCTCCGGACCAAAGAGGAAAAGAACCATCCGGACTGTTATAGGCGCAAAGTTCAAAAGCCAGCATCTGTGATGGTATGGGGGTGTATTAGTGCCCAAGGCATGGGCAACTTACACATATGTGAAGGCACCATTAATGCTGAAAGGTACATACAGGTTTTGGAGCAACATATGTTGCCATCCAAGCAATGTCTTTTTCATGGACGCCCCTGCTTATTTCAGCAAGACAATGCCAAGCCACATTCTGCACGTGTTACAACAGCATGGCTCCATAGTAAAAGAGTGCGGGTACTAGACTGGCCTGCCTGTAGTCCAGACCTGTCTCCCATTGAAAATGTGTGGCACATTATGAAGCGTAAAATACAACAACGGAGACCCCGGACTGTTGAACAACTTAAGCTGTACATCAAGCAAGAATGGGAAAGAGTTCCACCTGAAAAGCTTCAAAAATTGGTCTCCTCAGTTCCCAAACGTTTACTGAGTGTCGTTAAAAGGAAAGGCGATGTAACACAGTGGTAAAAAGGCCCCTGTGCCAACTTTTTTGCAATGTGTTGCTGCCTTTAAATTCTAAGTTAATGATTATTTGCAAAAAAAAAATAAAGTTTCTCAGTTTGAACATTAAACATCTTGTCTTTGCAGTGTATTCAGTTGAATATAAGTTGAAAAGGATTTGCAAATCATTGTATTCTGTTTTTATCTACGATTTACATAACGTGCCAACTTCACTGGTTTTGGGTTTTGTAGTATTCCCAGAGTATTTTATGTTCATATGACACTACTTGCAAATCACATGTGTCATATCTAAGTCCTCCTTTTCTTCCATGTTAAAAATTCTAAAACAAGTCCAGATGTTTGATTTAAATGCCGAATGAAGCCATAGTACCTGCAGAAAACCCACGCTGACACGGAGAAAACATGCAAACACCACATGGAAGGGCTCCTCCACCCTGGGTTTGAACCAGGAACCCTCTTGCTGTGAGGAGATAATGCTAACCACTGAATCACCATACTGCCAGTTTCAAATTTACTATATCAAATTCATCGATTAGTATCATTCAGTTTTTTTGGACATTCTAATAATTAAGGAGAATAATTACCCATCAGCTACTATATATGGGAAACACTGGAACACACTGTAACTGGCCTCCTTATGCAATCCTATAAACTTATAGGACAATGGGCCAGTTCGTACGACAGAGACTACCGTGTTCCAGAAAAACTGAACTCATCTCAAAGGCGCAGGTATGATTAACAACAACTAGTTGCATAGTTTGCGATCAGTTCTCTCTGTCAGCCAGTAGGATAAAACAGAACATATTCAGACACTGATATTCAACTGCACAAAAGGACAAACCTATTGTCACACTCAAAAGACAAAGACCCCTTAAGGACTGTTTTGTACACCCTCAGTAACACACTGGCACCATTGACTCTTTACTGCCACCTACAGGACATCAACCATGTGGACATTGTTCAGTCTGCCCCCTCTCAAAACACATCAGGGCTCTCTACAACCCAGTTACAGGTAAAACCCTAACTGCATGCATCTTTAAGGGGACCATATCTACCACTGAGTGCCCCAGCCCTAAACTCTTGATTGGAAAAACTTAACGCACCCTCCGCAGTCGGACATTTGAACCAAAAAAGCCCCATTAACACACAGGATGGATCATACCATCTCACCACACAATGAGCATATGCATATTAACTAATGTCATGTTATAATTGTCCCTCAGGGTCTGATGTCCTGGAGTCTTGCTCCCTGCCATCATATTGCAGTTTCAGCAGTGTTTGGCTTGGCGATGCCACAGGAACCGTAAACTGCTTATCAGCACTGGAGTTCAACAACTGGAGTTGACACATGACCTGAGGTTATGTCACTGGATATTTATTATGAATCAATATAAAATGACTTCTCCTTTACTGTATCTTCTTTACTTTCTACAGTTGGAGATTCAGACGCGATTTGGAGAGTTGATGAGTCAGAGTTTGTTTTTCTGCACATAAGTCTGTAGCAATGCATTAATGTGAGCAAACTAGATTTGCAGCGAAATTACATTTTTTTTGGCTACACGTAAAAATAAATGAAATGAAAAGAAATGTCATTATTTTTGTTTACTGTTCTAACGATTTGACCGCCCCTAAAATATTTCTAATAGCTGATCTGTGGAAAAAACAAAATCCTCTCTCATCTTTTCATTTGCAAGATTGTCTCTCAAGGTCACCAACACATGAAACGTGTTTATTTGCCAGCTACTTGCCAAACAATTTTTAACACATTCAAGCAGAAGTCGTGCAATTTGCGTTTCTTCTTCCAAAGCTAAATTTGTCTTGTCTCGCATAACACTACCCATTCTCTGTGGTGTTTTTTTTCTCTGTACAGCCATGAACCAAATGATTCACAAACAATGTTTACTCTTATGCTACATTCAGGGCCCCTAGGAAAGATAGTAAATATGAGCTACTTTTATATTCATATGCTGGTCTTCTCAGGTTTGAGCTGGTGACCACACTGGTCAACACACCCGCCATCACAAACTATGTTGATTTCAAATGGCCCACTGGAAAAAATTAATATAGGCTATTCAATAGGATATTCAAGTCAGCGACACATGCTTTCAAAATGCTTAATGCCACATGATATGAACGCAACATTAAAACTTAGTATATTAGAAAGGAAATAAATAACTGCGAGTAAAAAAAAATCACATATTCAAAATTAAAAGTAGGCCTGCATTTTCCTACCTTTTATTTTATTGACTGTTTTCCCTGATTGATCTGTTTTAGTCTACTTATTTTACTCTTCCTCATGTGTAGCTCCCTTTGCCCCATGCTGTCTAACTTTAAATTGTTTTCATTTTTTATCATTGACTATATTTTTTTATTTTTTAAAGTAATTTGTAACTTTTTTTAAAGTACTATATAAATTATTATTATTATTCTTTTTATCATTATTGTTGTTGTTATTATTATTATTATTATTGCAGAACTATTAGCAAAACGAAATATTAGTTGCTACATTAAGAAGTTTAAAAAATGGCTTGTCAATTAGAGTCAATTAAAATCATTATCAAACATTAAAAAATAATGCTGAAGAATAGTATTACAGATATGTAGGCTAGCTCAGTATCAAAATAAAAACTCATTCGGCATAATAATAACAATAGTAGTAACAATAATTGTATTATTTTAACAATAATTATAATAATAAAAATAATAAGAATAACTTTGTAGAGCAGATCTGTGGGGCTCACAGAGGCCCATCAATATTTATTGCAATAATTAAGCTACAATACAATATTACTGCAGTTTGAAATGTTCTGTGATGTGAGTATGCAATAACATATTTTGCAATACATTGCGATTTCTTACCATTTTTTCAACTGAAAATTATGTCCCTGACATTTTTTTTTTTTTTGATCTAGCAAGCCAAAGTTTTCAGTCTGTTTATCCCACATAAAAGTGCATGATTGTATTATCTTAGTAGGCTACCAAACATATAATTTGTATTTGCAATAGTCCTATTTATAATTTGCATAATTAAAACATTGATACTCTGTGTCCCTGCACAGATACAATATTGCCATGCAAAATATTGCCTTACTATGCTGCATTGATTTTTTACCCCCACCCCTAATACATGCTCTTAAACACAAACAAACATGTATGCATGTATGGACCGTTTCATTGCTATTCTGTTGCCAGGGCAACAGTTTGGGCCATGTTTACTTCCTGTCAGTGTCTGCATTAACATACTACATTCAAACAGGAAATACAAAGGGACCCATTTAGAATGTTTATGTTGTCCAGTTTTTAACGGTCTATACATATATACATCTGCAAATACATTCACACACACACACAAAAAAATTGAATCAGAAGAACTAATAATAATAGTGATGATAATAAAGAAGATCTATGCAAAGAGATTGATGGCTTTCTTTTTTACCCCTGTAATTAAAGCATACCATAAAATTAAAACTGACAGTTATCATTAGAGATGCACGATATTGGATTTTTTGCTGATATCCGCTATGCCGATATATGAGAATTTATTTGGCCGATAACCAATACTGGTATCTCCACTTTTTTCCCCACCTAGTTTTAGTGTACGCATACTCTTATCGTGATGGCCTACCAGCAGATGGAGATATTAAATAGAATGCTTTTCAATATATGTAATCAGTCATACCAGTGATGTACAAATATTATCAGCATATTGGCCGATTCTAATTTTTCATTTTAAAGCCAATATGAGCTGATACCAATGACGTGCATCCTTAGTTATCATACCATGTAATTTGCTTTTCATTCAACCAAAAATAACCACCCTGTTTTCAGTCCTTTAAAGGCCATTTTTACTTGTAATAATAATAATAATAATAATAATAATAATGCTGTAATACTGTGATACAGTGAATATTTTCTATGGCGGTTATCGTTCTGTGAGGATCTCAGACTGCTGCAACAATAATATGTAGTAGTTCATTTTAAAGGCGCTGTATGTAAGAATGTGGCCAAAACGGTTACTGCACTCAAATTCAAAATACTGCCGCGAGTCGTGTCCGCCCCCCCTCCCCTACAGGTTCGAGGTTGCTGGACAGCGGCACACTGGAGACTGATTTGTTTGCCCACGGGTGGCTGCCGTGGCAGGGCCGCGTCGCCGCGTCCTTGATCTTCAGTTTACCAGTGGACCGTTCGAGCAATTCCAGCTTCTCTGCTGCTAACGCTGCTGCCGGGATACAGCTCATGAGGAGCCGGCTGCTAATGCTATGTACCGGGACACTGCTAATGCTGCTTGCCGTGCTGCTGTAGCTCAGTCGTTACTGTAACTGATGCTGAGACTCTACTGACTGCGTGACTGGTAGACGGCAATGGGTGGCGCAACAGGCCAAAACACAAATTCAAAACATAAACATGATTTGCGGACCGTAAATTTTTTTTTAAAATGCGAATATTCTGGCTGTACTATTGTTGTCAGTATGTTATATGAACATTATTCCTTAGTCTCTGTGACATATTAGGAGGATTTTATGACTATTTGCTTTATATTTCTTACATATAGCTCCTTTAAAGCCGATATTGGCTGATACCAATGATGTACCGATATTATCAGCATGTTGGTCGATTCCGATAATTTATTTTAAAGCCAATATCCGCAGATACCGATGGCATGTTCCCTAATACATACAGTACAGGCCAAAAGTTTGGACACACCTTCTCATTCAATGCATTTTCTTTATTTTCATGACTATTTACATTGTAGATTCTCACTGAAGGCATCAAAACTATGAATGAACACGTGGAGTTATGTACTTAACAAAAAAAGGTGAAATAACTGAAAACATGTTTTATATTCTAGTTTCTTCAAAATAGCCACCCTTTGCTCTGATTACTGCTTTGCACACTCTTGGCATTCTCTCCATGAGCTTCAAGAGGTAGTCACCTGAAATGGTTTTCCAACAGTCTTGAAGGAGTTCCCAGAGGTGTTTAGCACTTGTTGGCCCCTTTGCCTTCACTCTGCGGTCCAGCTCACCCCAAACCATCTGGATTGGGTTCAGGTCCGGTGACTGTGGAGGCCAGGTCATCTGCCGCAGCACTCCATCACTCTCCTTCTTGGTCAAATAGCCCTTACACAGCCTGGAGGTGTGTTTGGGGTCATTGTCCTGTTGAAAAATAAATGATCGTCCAACTAAACGCAAACCGGATGGGATGGCATGTCGCTGCAGGATGCTGTGGTAGCCATGCTGGTTCAGTGTGCCTTCAATTTTGAATAAATCCCCAACAGTGTCACCAGCAAAACACCCCCACACCATCACACCTCCTCCTCCATGCTTCACAGTGGGAACCAGGCATGTGGAATCCATCCGTTCACCTTTTCTGCGTCTCACAAAGACACAACGGTTGGAACCAAAGATCTCAAATTTGGACTCATCAGACCAAAGCACAGATTTCCACTGGTCTAATGTCCATTCCTTGTGTTTCTTGGCCCAAACAAATCTCTTCTGCTTGTTGCCTCTCCTTAGCAGTGGTTTCCTAGCAGCTATTTGACCATGAAGGCCTGATTCGCGCAGTCTCCTCTTAACAGTTGTTCTAGAGATGGGTCTGCTGCTAGAACTCTGTGTGGCATTCATCTGGTCTCTGATCTGAGCTGCTGTTAACTTGCGATTTCTGACGCTGGTGACTCGGATGAACTTATCCTCAGAAGCAGAGGTGACTCTTGGTCTTCCTTTCCTGGGTCGGTCCTCATGTGTGCCAGTTTGGTTGTAGCGCTTGATGGTTTTTGCGACTCCACTTGGGGACACATTTAAAGTTTTTGCAATTTTCCGGACTGACTGACCTTCATTTCTTAAAGTAATGATGGCCACTCGTTTTTCTTTAGTTAGCTGATTGGTTCTTGCCATAATATGAATTTTAACAGTTGTCCAATAGGGCTGTCGGCTGTGTATTAACCTGACTTCTGCACAACACAACTGATGGTCCCAACCCCATTGATAAAGCAAGAAATTCCACTAATTAACCCTGATAAGGCACACCTGTGAAGTGAGAATGCGAGAGAATGCCAAGAGTGTGCAAAGCAGTAATCAGAGCAAAGGGTGGCTATTTTGAAGAAACTAGAATATAAAACATGTTTTCAGTTATTTCACCTTTTTTTGTTAAGTACATAACTCCACATGTGTTCATTCATAGTTTTGATGCCTTCAGTGAGAATCTACAATGTAAATAGTCATGAAAATAAAGAAAACGCATTGAATGAGAAGGTGTGTTCAAACTTTTGGCCTGTACTGTACATACATACAAACACACACACACACACACACACACACACACACACATACATATATATTTATACATATGAAGAATGACCCCTTTAATATTCTATTCAATATTATATATAAATGTAAAAAATTGAATATTATACATATATATATGTATATATATATATATATATATATATATATATATATATATATATATATATATATGTGTGTGTGTGTGTATATGAATATTTGTATATGTATACAGTAATCTAACTGTTACCGATGCCTTAACGCAAAGTCAAGCTTGGTTGTATGTAAACTTAATCTATCAAGTAACTATGGCTGTCAAATAAATGTAGCATTTCTTCTGGAGTAGAAAGCAAAGTAGCAAATAATGGAAATACTTCAGCAGCAGAATATACTGCAAGACAGTTTAAAGCTTACGCGTCGTAGTTTTTCCCATGTGACCTGAACGCAGCCCGCGTCTTCCTCTTTCCCTTCACTTGTTTCTCTTCTTCTCCTGTCTCTCTGCAGGTCAGTGGGGGGTGACGGCTTGTTCCTGGAAGAGCCCAGCCTGCCTGCAGAGTCACTCACATTCCTGGCTGGGATTCAATGACTGAGCCAGACACACAAACACAGAGGGAGGGGGCGCGTGAGAGAGAGCGCGAGAGAGAGACGTAGACTGAGCGCGAGGGAGGGAGAGAGTGAGAGAAAGAGAGAGAGCGAGAGAGAGCAGGCTGGCTCTCAGACTTCTCCTCTCCGTACAGTCAGAGTGAACTGCGGGGGCACACCGAGTGGATTGCTGCAGTCCTCGACAGCGGAAAGAGCCTCAAATAAGGATTTTTTTTATCGAGCTGTATCGACTCACAACTCCCGCTTTTGTTTCATTTTCGCCTACTCGGTTTTGGAATTGGACAAACGGAACTTTTCGCCTGTGTGGAGTTTGGAGAGCCGTGTTTTTTCAGATATGGACAGTCAGCGACCCGCTGCAGGGAGCGACTGGCCGGGGTACACTCAGTAGTCACTGGAATAAAACTGTAAACTCGCCGTCTGGACTTTTTACTGGATGTTTGATGAAGCGCTTCGCAATATCGGTCAGTTCTGGGACACCGTGGATTTACCAGGTTCAGAAACGGATAGATATCCGTGATTCCCGATCGACGACGAGAAGGATTTACGCTTCTAAAGTTGCAGGAAAAACATGGAGACTGTAAGTCGGCAGAGCTTCCAGCCTCATCCGGGACTGCAACAAACTCTGAAGCAGTTTCACCTCAGCTCTATGAGCTCTCTTGGCGGACCGGCGGCTTTCTCTGCCCGGTGGCAACATGAGCTCCTCTTCAAGAAGGACGGTAAGGAGCCCGAGCCTGTTCTGCAGCATCTGCCGCCACCGGTGATGCCGGGTCCGCTCTTTATCCCGTCGGACCGCTCCACGGAGAGGTGCGAGACGGTGCTGGAAAGCGAGACCATCTCGTGCTTCGTGGTCGGCGGAGAGAAGCGACTGTGCCTGCCGCAGATTCTCAACACGGTGTTGCGGGACTTCACCCTACAGCAGATCAACTCGGTGTGCGACGACCTGCACATCTACTGTTCCCGGTGCACGGCGGACCAGCTGGAGATCCTGAAAGTCATGGGGATCCTGCCCTTCTCGGCGCCGTCCTGCGGGCTCATCACTAAGACGGACGCTGAGCGGCTCTGCAACGCCCTGATCTACGGAGGCGCCTACCCGCCGCGCTGCAAAAAGGAGCTGAGCGGAGGCTCGTTGGAGCTGGAGCTCACCGAGAGGAGCTTTAAAGTCTACCACGAGTGTTTCGGCAAGTGCAAGGGCTTGTTCGTGCCGGAGCTGTACACCAGCCCCAACGCAGCGTGCATCCAGTGCATGGACTGCAGGCTCATGTACCCGACTCACAAGTTCGTGGTGCACAGTCACAAGGCACAAGAGAACAGGACTTGCCACTGGGGCTTCGACTCGGCCAACTGGAGGGCGTACATCCTCTTGGGCCAGGATTACTCTGGGAAAGAGGAGAAGGCCCGTCTGGAGCAGCTCCTGGACGAGATCAAGGAGAAATTTGACTTCGCCAACAAGTACAAGAGGAAAGCATCATCCAGGGTGAGTTGCTCCTCATGTTATATAGGCTGACATATGTCTTTTATGTGAGTGCAGCTTTTTGATTTGTTATAATTTCTTCCATTCTTATGATCCACTCAATGCATTGCAGCTCATTGTTGAGTGTTACTTTCTGTTGCTGCTCAGCATCCTTCTCCTGAAACAGCATCAAGCTTGTTTTAAAGTTGTGTCCACAACTTCAAATGCATTAATGCCATGCAGGTTGATTCATGTAGTGTGCCCCCAGTAATGGCTCTCAATCGGGGTCCCACCTGAATTTTATTGCATATTGGTAGAAATAGTTCCAGATGTATGGAGTGGTGTCATAGCTGTGATTCTCAGCTTGTGGTCCTGGGAATCCAAGGTGTCTTTGAGAAGGTCCGTGCAGGGCTCTTAAATTGAAATCTGCCCCAGTTAAAGAATGCATAAAAGGAATTAATTCTAACCACTTACACATATTCAGAGTTAATCTTTGGTTAAACCTTATCTTATGGATCTCTGATGTGTGAACCGCTCAGTGTTTGGTTGTCTTTGACATGTTGTTACTAATTGAGCCTCATCCAGCAGTGACAACAAAACGCCTCTGGTGGCAATAAAGCCATTATTTGTCCATGAAGCACCTCTCAGGCTCACTTTTATTGGCCTGTACTGTAAATACAATCTCATTTACCAACAATTGGCTCAACGAGAAATGGTAAACAACAGTTAGGGGGGAGGGATGTAGATTAAACATGAATTTAGACGTAAATAATTTGTCTTTACTCCAGATTAGATTGCATTTCATTACACACACACACACACACACACACACACACACACACACTTCAGTGGGACAGAAGCAATCTCATCCCCAGCCTACATTTTTGGTTGTTTTTTCGTTGTGTGTGAGTGTGTGTGTGTGTTCCCATGGGAAGGAATACACTCCTACACTAATTCTGATTATTGTTAGTACAACAGAATTTGCCAATTCTCTCTCTCTGTGTTTGTGAAGCCTTATGTGTCACATTAAATGTAATTTTTGTCTGGCTGTCATGTGCCTGGCTTCCTGTGGGTTTAATCAGCGCTACTATCAGAGCTGAAGGCTTTTTTTCCCCTCTGATGGTGTCCACATCCTCTTATTCTCTTTAAATAATGTGAGATCATTCTAAAATTTTTGACTAACCAGAATCAGAGCATCCATGCAGGTATTGGCTCTGCATGTTTCCTGTGGTGTTTGTGATCAGACCTCTGACCATGTGAAGTAGTTTAGGCATGTGAATGTGGTTCTCCATGCCTCCTTCAGTGTTTTTTTGGACTAACTGACTATGAAACTGTATGAAGGGATTATAATCTGTGCTTTGGTGTGCAGGCAGGAGTTTGCAGAGAGAGGAGTTGGGTGGTAGACTGATAAAAGGAATCCCACCCCCCGCCCCAGCTCAGGAAAAAAGGCTAGTGCAGCCATTTGCATGAACTGTTACACATGAATGGAGTTGATGGAGCAGGGTTTAGAAGTATTGTGGTGGAAACATAATATGATCCCAACAAAGGAGAGCATTCATCAACCCCCCCCCCCCAACATCCACCTACCCCAGGCCAGCCACCCACCTCTGACATACACGCACCCACACTCATCCTCCCCCCTCTTACCTACTTTTTTAAAACTCCAGTCTGATTGAAACCAGAGTGGACTTCTGGGCTGTAGACTTGTTGATGAAGCACAGAAAGCAAACGTGTTTACAAGAAGCTCCCATCCAGTTCTCCACTGAGGCTTCTTTCAGAGGAATCTGCCAAAGAAAGAGAAATCAGGGAGACCATTGAAGTTCTGAAGAGTGCCAAAGTCCTGCCATGCATTGTGAATACCCACTCTTGGCACACACTTTCATTCAGACTCAAGTAGGCACACCTCAAGGACCCCCACTTTCAGGGGCCTCTTCTATTTTCATAAGTGCCGACGGGGCACCCAAGTGTTAAGCCCAAGGCTCATTTGAGCCTCTAGCCGTCTTTTTAATTTGACTCCTCCTTTTTCCCCCCCGCAAGTACCTTGTTTCAAGAAACACTAATGAGGGAATACATGCTGGGTAGGAGTTGAGAAATATTGCTTAACTTATGGCAACAGAGCTCCCCTTTGTCAGCACATTTCAGCACGACTGAAGCACTTTGAAAATGTTCTTGGAGAATGTGAGGCAAAGTGCTAGACTGTGTCGTGCTGCCTTCCTACCTTTCAGCACACGAGAGAATGCCACCATCGGCGTGCTGTCAGCGGAGCAACTGAGCAGCTCTGTGAATATTAATGAGGTGTTTCAGATGTGTTAGCAGCAGTCTCGCATGCAGACAGACACAGGAAGTGATATTGTTGCACTTCCCTCCCTGCAGATGCTCTTTTAAGAGCTACCTTGTAAAACTCGCACATGCATCTGAATCACAGACAGGTTGGGTAAAAACACTTTTGCAGAATACCTGCATGGAAGGGGTGTGCAGTAAAAGTTGTGTTCTTGTCTTGGAGGATATGAGCCACAGCACTTATTGTAAACAGCAATGAGCAAATGCAGTGAACTATTGAATTGTTTAAATTAGTTTATGTGCTGGGTGTGGAACATTTCTTCAAGTTACTCATGCCAGCGCTTGGCTGCAAGTCTTTTGGTTTCTGGCTGGTACACATGTGGGTGGCACACATAATCAGTGGCTTTCCACATCAGGATGTTTAGATAAGGGCTGCGGCGTCAGATTTAGTATGTTGCTAACTTTATAATTCGCCCTCAAGATTATGTGATTTCAACACAATCCGTCTGTTTAAGGGAGATATGAGGAAGAGAAATGGGGGGTGGGGGGGGGGCTTGCTGTTGGGCCAGCTCAAGCTTGACTCGTGCTTCATTGAAAACCAGAAAGGTCATGTCAACCCTTGTCTTTTTGGTCCTTTCCTTAATGACAAGGATCCTGTTCAGTCTCATGTTTTCAACAGTTTCTTCACTTCTGGAAATTTAGTGGCTTTTCTGAGTTGAAGTCATGGAATTGGGCACATTTTGTTTACAGATGAATGTTCATTCATTAAAAACAGGCAGTCAGTCTTACATCCAGACCTGCCACTCCTTCAACTGCTATATGAAAACACTCTTTCCTTGGCTTGAACATGTTAACAATGACGACAGCAGTTAGGGGAATCCACATTTCCCCCTCATCCAATGATTCATTTTGATTCTGAAATGGTGGGAAGTGATTTGTTTAGAGAAAGAGGTGTATGAAGAATCAGAACAATTCTTTGCTTATGCTCCATTATGTTGCTGTGCTGACACCCGACACATTTCTGCAGGCTGTTTCCGTGCTTTTTCCTGTGGGTCATTGTATGAAAGGCTGAAGCTAAAGCTAATGTTTTAATAAAGAACTATTAAAGGTGCAGTCAGTGATTGTAATCCATGACCCTTGTTTTGTCAAATTCTGCCAATATGTAAGGAAACAAAGTTACACCCCTTTTCCTTTAATATTAGTGTGTCTATGTGGGGTTTTTTTTTCAACACTGGTAAACCCGCTAAAAATAGGTGATAGCCACTCTCGCAGCAGACGAGTATGCCTTTATGCCTATCTTTAGTTTTTTTTCTGGTGTGTGTTAACATCACAGGCAGGCCAGAAAACAGGTTAGTAAACAGTAGAAAGCAGCACGGAGGCTAGTGAAAATGTTACCTCTTTTATATTTCTGACTTATTTAGTCTAGGGATGCCAAAAATATCAGCACGTTATTGGTACTGGATGACATTGGCTTCAAAATCGTAATCGGCCAACATACTGATAATATCGTTACATCATTGGCATTGGCCAATATCAGCTTTAAATGAACTATCAGAATCGGCCACCATGATTTTCCTTAGTTTTTACAATAATTGAATAATACATACATTGAAAAGCATTGTATTTCATGTGTCCATCTGCTGGTAGGTATGTCAGTGTGCATGCATAATATGATGTTAATTCCACTACAGATTAGTGCTGATGATCACTAAACTTATCTATCACTAAAATGGATAGATATATATCAGTATCGGTTATCAGCCAAATTAATTCTTAGGTATATATCGGCATATCAGATATCGCACCCCCATTTCAGTCTGTCTTTCAAACTCTGTGCGGAGTAATTTGCAATGATGGTTAAGTGCTGCTTGGACAGAGGTGGACAGTATTTTGTGATGGCGTGTCATTGCATCTCGTTGGCATAGGGGCTAAAATTAGTGCGCCCACCCGGGTGTTGTAATTCCATCGAAGCTGATCGGAGCCGGAGCCATTTAATACTCATGTCAACTGCCAAATCATTTGACCCAGGAGTGAATGCTGGTTCTAGCTTTTTCCATTAAACACAAAAGCCAGATGTTTGTGGGTGTTAGTAGGTTTTTTGTGCGGTGGGAGAGGGGCTTAAGTGGCTCGGACTGAGTGTCACAACACTGTGTCCGCTACTCTCCTTTTTCTACATTCTTGCCCAGGAGGAACAGCCCATGATTGTAGTGAAACATAAATAACATCGGAGATATTGCAGGAGCTTCTGAAGGACTACTTGACGGGAGGAGTGTATTTGTTTGAGTTGAGTTTAAATAACAACCGTCTTTCTCCAGAATGGCTGACTCCACCTTTCAGCCCTGAAAACAGAGACAAAACTTTTGTCATTTGTATGGTTTTAATATTTTTTCTCTGAAGCATAGCACTCCAATATCAGCTGCCATTCTCTAATGTGCAGGAGCTAAAACTTCCCCTTTTACTTCCACCACCCCCACCCCTGAGAAGCCCCCACTGCTGCTTGGGATATCTGGCCTCTAGCTGAAGGGGCCGCTTGTTTCAGAAGGGAGGTGGGGCAGTGGTGGTGGTAGTGGTGGTGGGGGGGGGGGGGGGGGGGGGGGCAGAGGAAGTGAACTCCCCAAGGGGATATAGGCCCATGTCCTGTTTCATATGCAAGGCGCAGTGTTGGCTAAGCCTGCTGACAGCCAGCCATGTCCACACGGTGGACAGGACAACAGCTGGTAGCTGTGCATTTCAATGGTTGCCCAGGGAATATTTCCATTCTCTTTTTATGGGTGTTTGGCAAAACGTGACAGTTGCAAAAGTCGGCTGTGATTTTGTCCCAATTGTGTGGGGTTGTTTCTAAGAGATTCAATGCTGCAATTTCTGTTTGATGGTTCTCTTTTTTTGCCTGTCAAATAGTATAATTTAGAATTTGTCCTCTGTGCTTTGAAAAGGAGGAAGCCACCAATTCAATTAGGCCTGTGTAATGAGTTCTGTTGCCTGGCCAGGCAGCCAGGCTGGGTTTCTAATGGAGGACAGTCAGTCCAAGCTGTGAGGCATGACTGAGGGTCAGAGAGATCAATGCCAAATTGACATTCAAGTGTCTTTATGTCAAGTGTGATTGAGAACTCCATCACTTCTCGAGCTCAATGAAAGCAGACTGACAGAGCAGCACAGAAAGTGCCTCCTAAGTGGAGTTGATTGGCTAGCATTCTGAGGAAAAGAGGCTTCTTCTTGAAAAAGAAAAACACCTTTTAAATTATTCGGACTGTAATTGCTCTTACCCTGAATGGTATGCAAATTAAAGTCAATTAAAAAGAGGGTGTTTCATTTGTCGTTAAGCTTGTGTGCTGAAACTTGTTAATGACTTTCCACATATGTTGCGGCTCTTCCAAAACCTTTTCGTTTTTCTTCCTCTATGCAGGAAACTGCTAAAATGACACCTGTTTTGCTCTTTTGTCCCTTCCTGGAAAAGAAGCTCAGCAAAGAGTGACTTTTTTTCCAAGTCTTCTTGATAAAAACTTTGTGTAAAATTTGTGCCATGAGATGCTCAATGATTTCGATGTGTCTGTGTAGAAAGCAAAGCAAAGTGACACACACGTGGAAAAGGGAGAGAGAGAGAGAGAGAGAGAGAGGGAGAGGGAGGGAGAGAGAGAGAAAGAGAGAGATAATCACAGGTTATATTGCTTGTTGTGTTATCTGGAAATATTTTCAGAAGGGTGCCATATAGGAGCATCAACGGAAAATGAATTAGGTGCATTCATTGTTTTCACACATCATGCCTCCCAGCCAGAAGTTGTGTTTTTCAGTATTTAAAGTTCTTTGAGCAAAAGGGGATTTTCCCAGTTGCTGCTTGATTATTCACAAGAGATGAAAGCACACAGAAAGCAGTAGGTGTTTTTTTGTTGTTGTAGGATTGTGTTTACTGTCACTTGACACATCATGACCAACTTGTGTTGTTTTCTCGTAGCATTCAAAATGCCCCCTGATAATTCTGAATTTTCTATCAGAACCAAAGAGGCAAGACGTTCTAAACCATGCACAGAGCTTGATGGTGTTCTTTTTGACCGCTGTAATTAGTTTTAAGTAGGCCTAAACTGTTATATTAAAATTGGCCATTATCATTAGGGATGCACGGAATGAGATTTTTTGCCGATATCTGATATGCCGATATGTAACAACTCATTTGACTGATAACAGATACCGATATCGATATATCTATTTTTTTCCCCACCTAATTTTAGTGATCATCAGATCTCTTATGTAGTGGAATTAACATCGTATTATACATGCATACTCTCATCCTGATGACCCACCAGCAGATGGAGTCACGAAATACAATATTTTTCAGTGTATAATATGTGTATAGAAGTTCCAAATATGTTTGTGTATGCTGTCAATTATAGTTCCTAGAAAGAAATAAAGTTGTAATTAGAAGAATTTGGAATCGGCAGATCAGATTTTCAAAAAATCAGATGTCAGAGTTGGCAAAGAAAATTGCAATCCTTGCATCTCTCTCTAATATATAATTAGTTATCTTGTTTGCATTTTCTTTGACCAGATTCCTCCTAATTATATCAACAGGCAAACTGTTTGCATTCAGACAATTTTTGTGCCCTGAGTTTGATCCCCAAACTCTGCTTTTAAGTTGCAAAGCATCTCTCATGCTTTGTTTCAGAGAATAAGTTTAGCTTCTCTTGGGGGATAACTTTGAGAGCATTATTGAAATCCTAATGATAAAACAAATAATATACTAAGCTAGGATATTGTACTACGCTAGTAAATAGGTGGTATTACAGACATAGACTGTATAAAAGAAGTGGATGTAACCACCATGATGTCAGAAAATTGGTTTATGGGCAACCATTTTGAAGCCTCAGGTTTGGTAATTTGGTCATCACCATCTTTATTATATATTTGCATGAAAGGGCGGTGCTGTGGAGGAGTGAGGGGTGGATCTGACTGAGAACCAGAGGATACTTGCCTATTGTCTATTTTACTCTAATTGGGACTGTGATTTACGAAATTGCCAACAAATGTTTTAGTTGATCAATCAGAGTAAAAAAAAAAAAAAACTGGTGGTAGACTGATAAAAGGATCAAAATAAAAAATGTGAATATTCTCTGGTTTCTTTACTTCATGACAGTAAACTGACTCTTTGGGTTGTGGACAAAACAAGATATTTGAGGATGTCATCGTGGCCTTTGGGAAATGCTGATTAACTCTTTTCTCCATTTTTTGACATTTTACAGACCAAACAACTAATTGATTTATCATGAAAAATATCGACAGATAAGTAGACAATAAAAATAATGGTTAGTTGCAGCCCTGCTAGCATTTGAGATTTGAGAAATTGAGATTTGAGAAATAGGGTTATTTTCTCTTAGACCGCTATATAATCTGACTTTTTTTGCAACCAGTGGAGTCGCCCCCTGCTGGCCATTAGAAAAATGCATGTTTAAGGCACTTAGGCATTGGCTTCACTCTTTAGACCCAGAGGCCATGTCCAATTCTTTTGCACAGTCCGTGATTGCAGACCGATCTTAAGTCAGCTGTACCTTTCACAGGTGTTCTTACATGCCCAGTGAATTCAAATACCTTGACATCACAGCTATCTTTGACAAAAGCAATAGTCTCATTCAGAAGGAGAAAGTGACAGAGGAGAACAAGAAAAGAAGAAGTTCAAGCTTTCATTGCCAGCCACTGTCTGCCCTCCACCCCCTCTCCTGTGCTTCCATCCCTGACCCACTGGCTTCTACATCCATCAGCAGCGTCACAAATGGACGGAACGGCCAGCCAAGTACTTAATGAAGAACTGGCTGGCTGTAGTCAGTATTTGTGTGGAGGAGGAGGCCAGGGGCAGGGGTAGGAAAATAAGCTTCTCTGGGGCTACCTCCCCACCTACCAGCTTGTCCATTCAAATTAGAAGGAGGGGGAAAAGGTTCCATATAAGTAGTCAATGTTGCTGTTGTAGGAAACCATGCATGCAAACTGTTTGGGAGAGTGGTGCATGCAAAGCTCAGAGCATGGAGCCAAGAGCATGCGTGAAGTAAAGTCTTTCCTCCCACTCAGTGAAAGCCCTTCTCAGAATATTCATAGCCTTCTGATTAAGCGGGAAACTAACAAGCACACTCAGCTTGCAGTGGCTATTCTTAAGTCTCCAAAGGCCCTTTAGCGTGCCTCATTGGAATTATTGTAAGAGAAGAAGAAGGAAGAACCCGGTGACCTCCTCCAGGTGTTGCGTGGAAAGGAGCTCTTCCTCAGTCAGATGGTGCAATTCGATGTCTGACCTGACTGTTGGCTTGTGAACGACACTGTGTCAGTTTTTTGGTGGGCATTCAATATTGATGGTAGGGTTACCGTAGGCGGTGAGGTCCTGCATGTTTATTTAATGAGATTGTCTCTGAAATATTCATCAACACACATGGCACTGTAAGCTCAGCTATTGTCCTAACTACACATCCCCAAGCACCATCCTCTAACCTTTCACCTTCTTAGCGGCCCTGAGGCTTCTGTACCGGGGATGCATCAGTGCTGCTCAGATGTAAGGCCAGCATCACACTGAATTAGCATTTCGATGTCTGCCAAGTGGCAGAAAGCTCCAAGCTACACACACTTTACCAGTCAGACCAAACTGTGAAGTTCACACAGTTTACCAACGAGTGATTTGAAATTGGTGATTTGCAGGTGAAAAGATGTTGAGATTGAAACAGTTTCTAATGTTCAGACATTTATTGAAGTGCAGCTTTAGCAGCAAGGAATGTCTTTAATTCCTTCATCCACAACAGACTTATTATTGTTTTTTAAAAAATTGTTTTTATTTTTATTTTGTTTTAGATTCTTATTTTCAATGTAGTTACTTTTAAGTTAGTTTACAGAGTGGGTTTGCTCATTTTAGTTTAGTTTTTATTGTTGAAAAACTGTTAAGTTTTAGTTTAGATGTTATTAGTCTCAGCAGGCTTTTTTTTAAATTTTTTTTTATCTTTTTATTACTATTATATCATGGGGGTATTTGTCAGGGGCAGGATTTAAGGTGTTCAGATTAGGTTTTACAATACAAACACACTTTTACCCCTTTTCCACCAAAATTTGTGAAATTGTGATTGCAGGCTATTGTCTAAAAATAGACAATAGACTCTTTTCCCATTGCCAGTAGACCAGAGTCGTGCAGTCTTCATGGCTCTGCAGAAAACGAGTATGTATTTCTGTGGGGTTTTTTTGTGGTGTGTCACATTCAGTGTCATGGAGGGGATGGAAAACAGGTTAGCAAACAGTAGAAAGCAGCATGGAGGCCAGTCAATCTCTCTTTTAAACTCTGCTGAGTAATGTGGAACGATGTTCGGGTTCTGCTTGGATGATGGCAGACGGTATTTTTGTTGGCCTGTGGCAAGGGGTATAAAATTAGCACTTCCACCAGGTGTCTTACTTCCATCAGTATTGATCGAAGCCGATTGTTGCTGGAGCCGATAAATACCCATGATGACTGCAAAGTCATGTGATCCAGGACTGAATGTTGATTGTAAACGTTCCCATGAAATAAAGAAGCCAGATGTTAGAGGGTTTTTTGTCCAGTGGGAAAGGGGCTTTTCTAAAGGCATGACTCACAGTCATCTTGACTTCACCATTCTCAATAAACATGCACCATTGCCTCCTCATGCTTGTTGCAATGACAAATTGGACCAAAAGACCAGAGACCAATGCCTAGTTTTTATTTTTAATTCAGTTAAATAAAATGTCTTTCACATTTATTTTGATGTAGTTTTAGTTTATTTTGATAGCCTTGATTTACACATTACAATAATGTCATGATACATGGCTTGGGGTTCATCTCGAACCCTAGTGTTTGGTTTGAGGTGTAACCAAGATGCAAAGATGTCTTTTTACCTGCAAGCATGGTGAGTTTACAGTGTGGCTCTTGATGGGGTGTCCCCACCATGTGTATGTGGAATGCACACATGATAAAAAATTCAATTCATATCTGTGAGTAATTAATCTATGTTTGTCTGGACATGAAGGCTTGTATTGCTTATTATCACAGGGCTAAAAGTGAGACTTGCTCCTCACATCTATAACGTGTTGAGAAAGATACAGCATCTCACTTTGATGATGCTTGAGATGCATCAAATCTGTTGTCCACGTAGTACATATTTTTCTTCGGAAAGTAGTCAGTTGGAGTAGTACTATTGTCTTGCTGTGTTTTTCTCAATTTGCTATCAGCCTCAACAATGTAATTGTTTGGTGATATAAACAACAGGATAAACCTGCACCAGTTGATGTTAAGGATGTGGGTTTTCAAACTGGAACACAGTGCCAGGGCAGCTTTCATTACAAGATGGAATGGTGAGGTGGGGGTTTTACTTTGTGCTGTGTCAGCCCAAGAGTGCCCTTTGTATATGACAGCAACGTTGGCCTCTGGAGTTGCCCCAACCCCCCTCCCCGCACCCATATGTTTGGAGGAGCAGCCAGCACCACACGACCTTTCCCTCCCTAAATAAAGGGGTGACCCACCTCACCCCTCGCCTCTCATGAAGCGCAGTCGGCCAATTGCGTGCTGCTGAGCAACTCCCACAGGACAGATGGCTGTCTGACGAAGGCAACTAGACTCACACACACAAACATGCACTGCTATCCAACAAATTATCATCCACCGGCACCACACAGTATTGAAATTAATGTTTGCATGATGAGAGGTGTGTAACTGATTTTGTTGAAAGATTTTGGGCTTACCTCTCAAAATAGGTGAAACACATGAGAATATTTGAAAAGCAAAGGCATCCTCTGCCTTATTTGGTGTGTGATTGTGCATGGGGCAGGTTGAGTATATTATTTGCAGTCGTGAGCGTGTGTGAGTGTGTCTGTGTGTGCTTGTTCTGTGCCTGGATCAGCTGTAGGAGCTGTAGGAGGAGATTAGCATGAGCTCACTGCCTACTCATTTCCATCCCCATCTGCCTGTCTCCCACAGTGATGCTTCCCCTCACCCCAAACCACACACACACACGCACACACGCACACACGCACACAAGCACAGACATCCACACAGTACCAAGATCCCACCCCCGCAATACCTCCTTAGCCTTATAATGAATACAGAAGCAGACAGAATCACGTGCAAATGCACACAAATGTACATATGTGCACACATACACACACACAGACTTGTCACCTGCACTAACAGTGTGTAACACAACATCCACCAGGCATGGCCCAGAATATCCTCCCGGAGTGTCATGTCAGAAGCCGGTAGTCTGTCTCACACTGGTGTGACAGCAGTTGACGGGTGGCCTGTTTTTGTCAAGGGGCTCCTCCTTAATTGTCTCAAAGTTTGGGAAGGACAGGTAGAGACAGAAGGCAGATACAGGGAGATTTTCAAGCTAATAATAAACAGTGCTAATCTTATTTCTGATTGAACTGGCACGATTCCTCCAAAGAGGAAGCTGCCAAGTCAACTCAGCAGCTTTGCAATCTCTGGCAAGAGGATGGGCTGATAATAGTAGTAGGAGATATGGATTTTTATTTTAACGGAGCATAGCAGCAAAGCTTAATTTTTATAAAAAATAAACACTGGCTTAAAAAATACAACTGTGTTGGTGCAGGACAACACCATTGACTAGGACTGCGTGTCAGTACTTGCCTTTCTGGTATTGACCAAAATAACCCAGTGCCAAGTAGTGTCAAAAGTCTCTCCAGTCAAATGATACCTGCATTCAATGCTTTTTGTGCTGGGGGTCTAATGCCGACATGGATGTATAGTGAGACCTGGAAACAGCTTTGGAGACGGGTCCCCATTCATTCCTATGAAAGTTGCTCAGTAGCCCAAAAAGCTAGGTTTTCACTGTATGAAATTACCTAAATCTTCTGCATTGTTGGGCCCACAGAGCAGGTGAACTAAAGACTTTTAGCAGTTTAGTGGCTAACTACTGCTTAAGCTGCTAGCTTAAAGGGGAATAAAATTATTTAATTGTGTGGCTCCTCTAGATTTTTAAAAAACGGAAAAGGACTCGCACACAGAAAACAAATGTAGACTAAGAGTCTTAATGAAAGATCATTTTACTGGGGATCTTCACAAGCAGCAAACATTTCAGTCCTCAAGGGACTATCGTCAGTGCATCCTCTAGACTTTCGAAGTGTTATAAGACCAAAAGGATCAAATCCTGATAGTGAAACAAGTTATTTTGTGGGGTTTGTGACATTCAAAAATTTTACCCACTGATTTCAGACGTCTGTTTCCCAATGTAAGTTTACCGGAAAAAGTATTATTGGGCCCCATGGCATCATGTGATGACCCGGTTGTTGTAATTCCACTTTTGACCATGATGTAAAATCAGCCTAGTGCTCTTCCTGTGGGCTTGGATAACGGACCGTTGACACTTCCCACCAGATCAGCAAACTTTATATTGCTGCCGTCTCTGAAGCTGCCCTCCTGTTGGCGAACGGTCAACATCTGAACAGGTAGCAACAGCAGCCAACATCCAACACTGAGCTGTTAAATAGGCCCAAAAACTCACACCGACACTGAAGCAGCTCAACTCATCATTAAACCTGTTAATAACTCCTAGGTATAAGCTGTGTGATGCTAACAGTTAGCCCTGTCACTGTGTGTGAGGCACGGCAGATTTTCACAACTGTCCCCAGCACAAAACTCACACTACCAAAGTAGCAGCTTACAATTCATACAGTCTGTGATGTGGTGAAGTCGAGGGCCATGTATTTGACAGAGTTGGCAGTTCAATGTGCCAAGATGCCACCAAAATGTTTGAAAGTATGGCTATACTACACGCCATTCTATTTATATTATGGGTATTGAGTGAAGTACTCTTGGTATCTCTATCACTTTAAATGCACTGATTTTGGTACTGATATTTTATTTTTTGATGTGATACCCAGCCTTACCACTAACAAAGCTTCCTTCTTTATGTACCTTGTTATTCATGCAAAGAATCCCATTGGAATTCAGCTTTGGGAACCCATGGCGGCAGAAACGTTGGGGTTTATGATCAGTCCGTTCTGTTTACATTAATTGAGATTTTTCGGGCAACGATGTTTCACTTAAACTGCTAAATCTAATTTCACTTGTATATGTTACAATTCACAAGTTACAGCTTTGTAGTGTACAATCTGCAATGTTAAAAAGAAAGAGGATTAACCTTAGCCAACATTGGCCTACAGAGATTTTGCCATCTGGCTTGTCTTTACTGTCATGGTACAAGGCAAAAATCTAGTGCAGACACAGTGGTTCCAGAAATATTTTTCCTCATTAAAAGGATGCAGGTTTGTTCCTCTGTGTGTGTCCATCACTGCTGAAGTTCTTTGAGCACAAAACCTAGTACACAGAGCTTTCACCTTTTTCTTCTGAGCGCGAATAGAATGGAATAGAATATAATGGAAGTCCTTTGTTGTCAGAGTACCAGTACAATGAAATTTAAAAACTATACACAGTGCAAGTTCAAAGGAACAACAGTGACAACCCAGAAAAATACCTCCATCACAACACCAATAAATAAGAATAAATGAATAATAATCAACTATAAGAGGCAGATATTGTTATTGCACTTACAATGTATGTAATGTCACTCAGACTGGAAATGAAAATTAGGATAGTTTATTTGGTTTGGGAGTTTAGAGTTCTGATGGCTCAGGAAAAGAAACTGTAAGTCTGTTGGTTCTGCTTTCAATGCTCCTGTACAGCCTGGAGGGCAGTAAGGTGAACAGCGAATGACCAGGGTGGGAAGTGTCCTTGATGATTTTCCTGGCTCTGCAGAGGCACTGGGAGATGTCCTAAATGTTGTGAGGGGGCATTAAATACTCCACCACCCCTTTTGAAATGATGATGTGTCAACTCTCAAAACAAGCATTTGGCAGTCCAAAGGCAGACATTGAAAAGAGTCTGAAATGGCTTGAGGTGTATTTTCTGTTGGTGTGAAGGCAGGTCGGGTCCTGGGAAACCTCTGTTGTGCTTTTTTGTGATTGCATTGACTCCTCGGGGGGGGGGGGGGGGGGGGGTCACACTGGTTTGGCCTCAGCCATGTGGAAGGGCAGCTCCCAGGAGCTCTGTGAGGTATTATTGTAAGAGTATGGGGTGGGGGTGGAGAGTCGCTGTATGCTGGCTAGCCATTGTCACGTCTTTTGTGGCGGGTATCAGCTGTGGATCTGTGATTGTGGGACAGATAGAGGTGATAACCCACCCCCACCCCCTCTGCTGTTGGATGATCAGTGCTCCCAAAGCGCCTGAGTCATGAGCCGATGCTCATTGTTTGCCTCCCCCTCCTCCATGCTCCCCTCTTGCCCGCTTTGCTCATCTTTCCTGCAAGTGTCATGGCTGCTGCTGTCCAGTAAAAACAGAGGTGAGATAGCCATGTAGTATGCTGTCTCCTTACTATTAACATTTATTAACAATTACTCTTCAAATGGTAATAATTGACATTTTTATACACATAAAATATATTTTGCTACTCTAAAACTGGATCATATAAAACATGGATTGAGCTTATCTTCAGTTTACGTGGGGCCAAACAATTGGAATATGTACTATGATTTTACTGACCAATACTGCAATTGCAATTAACATTGAATCAAAGGTTTAACAGTGAGATTCCAACGGCTGTTCTTGTCCAAAAGCTATCAAGGTTCTAAAATTTGTAATGTGTGTGGAGGTAGTAGGCAAGATTTTTACTTCTGTCTAAAGCTTTTTCATTCTTCAGGCAAGTAGTTAGGGTCTTTGTTTGTGTGTCCAACCAAATGCATCAACATACGTAAATGTCTTTGAGCAAAGACTGAAAGACATTCCATTTGCATAATCAGTTGAGTTGACATTACAAGGACATGGCAGGTTTTTCATCTCCTGTTGAAATATGGCCACTTAAACCAAGTCGGACAACATGTTATAAGAGCATGTTTGAAACACTGCTTGCAACAGTGCTACAAATTTACAAACAGTCCAGTTTGTGCCAAAGTGTGCTCTGGTGCTCCGAGAGTGTGGTGCTCTGAATAACCAAATGCAGTGTCTGAAAAAGAGTGCGTTACAAGCTAATGTTAGCCCCAGAGTTGCCAAGCAATGGTAAACATTATAACCCTTGACTGTAGTGTTAACCAGCATACCTCTGCTGAGAGATATCAAAACTGACCCAGTTCTCGCTGAAGAATAGACAATCTGTGCTTGGCGCCTCCCCATCCATTATCTCATTCAGACTCATTTAGCCTTCTGCTTTTGCTTTCTTTTTTTTTTTTTTTACTAAAAAGCATTATTGACATTACAGCAAGTTGCACAATGTTTTGCTTCCCTATTAGATCACGTGAGAGAGATCACATGAGTGGCTGCCTCTGGCATGATCATCTCAATGATATCCTGTAGTGAGTGGTGTGCCTTTTTTAAAAATCTTGTAGTGTGTGCATGTCTGAGATTAGAGGGAACATCGGCACAGTTTTTCCTCGTGCATGATGCAATCCGATTTCAAAATCAGTCAGGATTTGAAAACCCCTGCAGTCTGAGCCTGGCTTAAAGAGAGAGATTGGAATATGTTGCACATGCTGCTTACCAATAAATTAACAGCTGTTAATCCATGATTCCTTCTCATTTCTTAATTTTAATATTTAATTTACAATGTTGTCAAGAATAGTTTAATAAGTAAATAATGCTACATGATAAATATAAAGCTTTAAATTGACCCTGTGATCTGTTTGGCATCAGTAATACTGCGTCCAACAGAGGGCTTTACAGCATACAACATCCCTCTGTTCTTTGGACCCTCACAGCGGATAAGGAAAAACTCCCCCCAAAAACCCTTTAATGGGGAAAAAAATACACCAATAAAAATACACCAATACAAAAAGGAAGTGGCGTTCAGTCTCCTAAAATGTGTCAGTTTTAAAGTTTAACAAGTTAAGTTAAAGAATCAGAGTAAATATTGTTTTTAAACTTCGCTGCACACCTGAGGAAGTATTTTTATACCTGAAGGCTGTAAGAGTCTTTGAGGATTATGGTGTTCATAAGCCTCAGCAAGTGTCAATGTCAATACTGAGGAATACACCACAATCTGCAAGCAGTTACAGGCTTCTGCAGGTTTATTTAGGGAAAACAAAGTCTTCAATTAGCCATTCATTAAGAAAGTGCTATGAATTCAGTGCTATCTTGTGTATGTCTTTTCACTGAAAAGGTGTATCTTCCTGTTAGTGTAGTCTACAAAGAGCTCTGATCTTTCCTTTTGTTTAATCTGCTCTGACTCATAGTCACATCTAGCCGCTCTTATTTATGTTAAGGCAGTATCTGTTAATCTTAAACTGGAATAATCAGGGGGTTGACCAAGGTGCCTTATTTATCCAACGAAGCAACTTTGTCCTGAACTCTGACTGACCATTATAAACTTTCTCCATTTATTCCTAACAGTGTTGTTCAAAGAAGCGATGTAAGGCCAGGTGTTCTGCACAATAGACAAATAAAAATGAAAGTGGATTTGGTGTTAGTACAGTGTACTGCGTGAGAAGTTTTGAGGGTGAGATCCCTTGGTTTGAAGTGAAACCAGTCAGTGAAGGACAGGTGTAGGCTGGTTCCATTTGCTGAGTGCAGACTTAAGTGGGTTAAACCCAGCTGGGGGAGAAAAGTTTAGACTGGCAGAACACAGCTAGATGGATTTCATTTAGGCTGCCTGGGCAGAAACAGATACAAAGTCTGCAGCCACACCTCAGCTGCAGCTTGTCAGGAAGTCAAAGTGGAAGGTGTGTGTGTGTGTGTGTCTGTGTGTGTGTGTGTGTGTGAGAGAGAGAGAGAGAGAGAGAGCCAACCAGGGCCTCTTGGTTGAGACAGTGAAGGGGTAGAGCTCAGTAGGCTCAGTTTGCTCCTCTGGAATAGAGTGTTGCAAACAAAGCCTTATAATGTGGTTAACATCCTTCCTCTAGACTAGCCAGGCCATTCCTCCTCTACAAGTCACCAATCTCTTGAATTAATTCAGCCCAGCCGCACTCTGGCAAATGAAGCGGCCATGCAGATGCTAAATAAAACAATACGCTGAAAGGTGATCCCTCCTCCTGGCATGGGTGCCTGCTTCTCAGGTTCAGGAAGCCTCCACGAGGCCCAGACTCGCTCTTTTGCTTGAACTACCCCCCACCCCCCTCAAGTCAACCCATTGATTTCACATCCTACACCCTTCCCCCTCATCACCCACACTATTCATTTCCTATTGTGAAGCACACACACATGTTCAGACACAGAAAAGATCTAAACAGATTTCTGCACATACACATGGCTCTCCAGGCATCCTCTATCCACACACACACACACACACACACACACACACACACACACACACACACACGTGCATATACACTCATGCCACTCCTACACAGCAGACAATAGACCTCTTGAAGCTCTTGGCTTTTAATTAATGTAATTGTAGATCTCTAAGACAGTGTAATGTGTGGAGTGTGTAACCGCCTCTGACCCACAGTGAGCACAAAGACATTATTCTCAGCGTCTTCCTTCAAAGAAACACTGCCAAGGCTATCTTGAGCAGTGGGGCATCTGTTTATATAAAGCCCAGTGCCATTTATATACATCTGCTGTGTGTGTGTGTGTGTGTGTGTGTGTGCGTCTGGGTGTGACAGCACTTGTGGTTTGCAAAGCTGTCACACTTCTCACCAGCGTTATCGCAACGACAATGCATGTCTCCCACATTCTAGGACTGAGCCTAGAATGTGGAAGACGCCTTGCTCAGCCTCCGTTTTATGAGTAATATCTAGATGGTTGTTTTTACTGAGAGTGTTACACCTGGCCTCTCCTGCTTACATTTCTTGCTTAATGTGGCATCTATCTCTTTGGTTGCATTGCTTTGGGAGTGTGAAACCATATTGACTGACTGATATACCAGCTCAGACACAACTGCAACCCTCAATGCACTGATTTATGACCCAGTCAACTTTGTGGCATCTGCATAAACAGGTTTTCCACAGATCTTAAAAAGTCTTACAAGGCATTGTGTTTATTAATCTAAAAATTCATTGGTAGTAAAGTGTCTTAAATCAATCGGTCAGATGTCTTAAGAATGCTAACAAATGGGAGATAGAACTTTTTTCCTGAAGATGCTTTGTAAAATCTCAATTCTGCCACAATGGGCAACATCCATTAAAAAAATAATTTAATGAATACCACTCTCCTGTGTGCCCCTTTCATGTCATTCTGTGTCCCGTTTCTAAATTCAGAGGTTTTTGCAGTTCCGGGAACACAGCACAGGTGAAACGCTCCATAAGTTCTTTTTTACCCCAGCAGCTGTTTGTGACTCTCAGGCTGGATAATTGATCTGTCGATCCATTCAGAGCTGATCACATCAGATTGATGGCTGAGAGGAGCAGCTGCTGTGAGTGAATGCAAACTTTTAGACCCAGCTGAATGAATGGTTAAATTTCACTTTCTTACGTTCTGCTGCTTCTTCTGTGCTCCTACTGCACTCTGTGCTCCGACAGTGTGGTGCTATAAATACCCAAATGTACGTACTAGAAAATCTATCTATCTGTGGTGGGAGATGTTTTAATCGTGGCAAGCCACAAATAAATCACTGTATGGGAAACCCTGCAATAATGTCACACAGATCACGATAGCAGAACCAACAGTATTCATACTCCGTTTCCAGCTGGAGTGCTTAGAGAAGATGATCTGCTGTCTGCTAATTAGCTGTCACTGTACTGAATGACATGGAGAAGTGCTAGTTGAATGAAAATTGGCTATGTCATCAAGATATCACAGCATGGCTAAAACCAATACAAGACAATGCATATGAAGCTCTGTATATCTTTTGCAAAACATTTTTCAAACTTGTCATGATGTGAAACAAGGCAGTGGAATCTCACATGCAGAGTGAGAAACACAAAATCGACCAGAAAACCTGCCAACAAACGCTAGATATTTCCCAAAAAAGTCACGTTTTATGTTACAATAAATATTTGGTCAATACTGTCCCTAACCCTAAGTAAGAGATGTTGGTTCATGTTTTTATTTCTTGAAATTTGTCTTAAATTTAATTTTAAGTCTTGAATAGTCTTAGACGCAACTTACCGTTTTACTTAACTGTGGGAACCATGATAAAGGAGATTCTAGGCTTGGTGTAGCAGGTTTCACAATTTTTTAACCAGGATTTATTTTCCCTGAATAAAAAGGCAAAATCACTAGGCTATAACCTAATGGCAATGTCTGTTTTTTTCAAGGTGTACATGTACAGATCAGTTAGAAACTGGCAAGAATGTCTTCAGTTACAACCAGCTATCGAAAATAACCTTTTTGTGCACATTATAATGACACAATCATAAACATCCTGCATAAACTAAAATCTATAAAACTGTTATAGTGTATTTTGTAGCCCAGCCCTTGTTCAATAAACCTCCCAAACACAGAGCTGATTGGCATACTGCAGTCATTTTAAGCAAGGTTGTGAAGATCATAATCTATAAAATATCTGCCACATTCTACTCGCACACAGCATGGCCAAGTGTAAATTTGTATTTTTGTATTTTTTGCTCTGCATAAGTGGTTTCATTTCTCATAGATACAATTAAATGTGAGCAAGAAGGTTAGATCCAGTCACAAGTGATTGGCCCAGATGCATTTGGTGTTTTAAAGCCAGGTTGAGGTGTGTACTGCGGTCCCTCTTATCTAGATTTCGACACTATCTGAACATATGCTGATACAAGACACAAGGCCTTAGACAGAGGAGAGCATTGAGGGTTTGCTTGACTTTCCACAGACCAGATTGGCTGTTTGTTCTGAGAAGAAGCTGAGGCGGGAGGCACTGTTTAGTCTCGGCCCAAGGACAGAGCCAGAGATGTTATGTCTCTCTGTCCTTTTGCTGCTTTTCTCTGTTCCTCTCACTCCTCCATATTTTCTTGAACTGGTTACTCCCCCTGTGTCAAAACCCTTCCTCCATCACGCCACCCCTACCTTTTACTGCTTTCACTGTCGGTGGTAAAGCCATTCAGCTCTGGAAGTGCTGTGAAACATCAGATTCCACTTCCTGCAGCAATCAATACATCTCAGGTCCTGCAGACACACATGCGGCTGAGAATGTACAGGCACACGTGTGTCTCACACACACACACACACACACACACACACACCTGGTGTGATTTCACACTGTATGCATGTAAGAATGGCTTTTATTCAGAACAACTGAAAAAAGCAGGATCAGATTCTCTATCTGAGCCTTTAAATGAAGGAGAAAGGCCTTGATGTCCTTCAGATTATCCAGGGTGGAGCTGTCAGTATTCCAATTAATCAAATGAATGGTGTTGAGTCAGTCAGCTACCACCTTCAAATGATAACATCATAGAATCATCAGTGTTGTCAAAAAAGCTACTTTTTCTTGTAATAAGCAGTTACCCATAGCACAATTTTCAGTAGGTGGGTAGGGGTCCTTGAGGGTCTTTCATGGCTCTATAAGTGAGTTCCAGGGTACGTCAGTGGGGTTCTAAAAGCCTTTAAGATGCGTTGCTTCCAGGAGATTTGGTCATTTGGCATGTGATGCTTTTGTCCAAGTAGGGTTACCAACCATTAACCGTTAATCATTTAACTGCTGAGAATATTTTTGACTATAATGCATGTCCTTCTATTTGTTAATTTGCTATTCTCTAGTTTACTGACCTGCGTAACACCCAGATCTATTTGGAGCTAGCTAGTAGTGCATAATAGTAGTACATTATTATTATTATTATTATTATTATTATTATTAGTATTATTATTATTATTATTATTTTACTTTATTTAATTTAATTTTGAATGAACTCTTCCGTTAACAGTTAAAATGTGTCAGATTATCGAAAGCAAAATAATCCCAAACTGGTCCAATGTGACCGAGGTACAATTTAATTCCCCTCTGACACAAGTGCTACAAGGCTTGCAGATGCATTTAGTAACATATAAGTGCCCAGTAAATGACCTATAGTTGTGAGACAGAATCAGAGAGGAATATAGAAGAGACAAAGCTTAATAAGTAAGTACTTTTGGAAGAGGCAGGTCTTTAAGTGATTGTTTAGAACGTAAAGGGATACTGCCGACCGAATGTAGTTTGCTAACTGGTTCCACCAGTGTGGGAGCACACAGTAGAAGAGTTTGGATTGAGATTTCCAGCCTCATGGTTACAGTAGGACTAGTCATCTTTTATTTGTAAATTGTAGTGAGGGAAAAGATGGATAGATGGACGGATGCCTCAGCCAGTCCTCCTCCCCAACGGCAGTAATGAAATGATAGATCCCTGATGTGAATGAGACCAGAAGTGAAGGGATGACCTCACAGCCACATAATCGCCGCGGAGGGACAAGCCGGCGGGTAATGTGTCCATTAGCCTTCCCTTTGCCAGAGGAGAAACTAACCTGGCTGGGAGAGGGATGAGATGGAGGGCAGGAAATGACACAAGTGCTACTCTCTTTCCTCTCGGCTCACTGCTTCTATGGAACTAAATTTAATCCTTATTTGTGCTGCTTTTTTGGCATTTTGTCTCATATCACCTCCTAGTTGGTGTTAGGATTATTTATTTTAGGGAGAAAATGATTAAGTGATTGAGTTGTTTGAGAAAACAAATACTGTGTGGGTATATAGAAAATAACAAAACAAAAAATATATTCTTGCCAACTTTGAAATTTAAAACCCTTTTATTGAAAATCCGAATAAAACCATCCATTGATCTAACTCAAACAAAAATATCATCATGTGTAGAGCACCATCTCTGTGGTTGTGGAAATGTTTTCTACTGAGGGGTCCTGTTGTTCCTTGCCTGGCCTACAGATCATCACTGGAGATCACAGAGGTTACTGATACCAGAGTTTACTCCAGTGGAAGCCCCCTCCCCCTTCATCATGTGACCTATGTGGGGTGACTGTTAGTGGACAACAGCCAGAAGGCTAGGGATGGGCCTTTTTGTGCAAAATGAAAACACAGCACATATACACACAACTGAACCAGTGAAGCCATGCAGTGTCACATGTTCACCTGCTGCACTGCAATCCCTCCTACTTCCCTTTTTCTCAGTACAGCCAGGGCGAGCAGTGTGTCGACTGTCGACCACAACAACCCTGCAGACTGAGTCAGTCTGAACTTACCGCAGAGTCGTGGCAGGCAGCAACTGAGACTTCTGGTTTCGACACCACATCAACTTCCTGTGGTGCCTCCGCCCTGCTGTCTGAAGCGTCTTCAGCTCTCCTGACGCAACACTCCCAATTGTCTACATTTGTCTGTCATAATATCAGTCTGTGTCTACTAACATGCCATGAAGGCTGAAGGCTGTCTGAAGGTTGATGTATAGTTGTTTATAGGTTCTAGGCAGAGCCTATGCTTTACCCTACACCAGTGGCTCAGTTGTGAGCCATTATACTTGTGCTGTGGTGTGTCTGTGTTGCGCTGCAATTACACCTCCAAAACGTTAGTTGGAGGTGGAGTTTCTGTGCTACTGTGTTGAATTTCTGTGAAGTGCAGTAGAGTTTGATTGATTTTAGTAAAACACACATTAAACATGGTTTAATAGTAACAATATTTAACAAAAGTACAACATTTGGCTCCATTACAACTCACAAAGTTCACTGACAAAACAATTGTCTCCTACTAGACATGTTTTCCCAACATATGCAACATGCTAACATCATTTGCATAAGCCCATGACATTTTACATTGCATAAATTAGCCTAGTGGCTAGTGGACTTGTTCCTCTACTCATATGAAGATGGGATCAACAGCGACATACAAAAGTAACGTTACAAAATTCAGCTCCATTATAACTCACAAAGTTCACTGACAAAACAGTTATCTCATACTAGACACATTTTCCCCACGTATGTAACATGCTAATGTTATTATCAAAAGCCTGAGAAATTTTACATTACATAAATTAGCCTAGTGGCTAGTGAACTTTACTACTACTCAAGTGAATCCAGGATAAATCCCACACAAGACTTTAAATGCTGTTTTGTGGGGGCTTTATTATCTTCACAATTTGCTGTTTCTCTGTAAAATAAAAGTAAACAAAAGCACTGTTTCCAAGCCATAAGGTGTAGTTATATTGTTAGTGGGGTGCATGTCAGGCTGCATCATGGTACAGCTTTGATTCAACGCAGAAGTATAAACCCCACATAAGTCTTTGTAATATTTGGTATCTTCCTACATTGTGGCCTTAATGCCTTATTTTCCATGCCCGGCCTATGGCTCAATTCATATATGGAGGTTATATTTCTAACTGACTCCTGGAAAGCTCAAAGGACAGTCAGACATTACTTGTTTAGCATTAAAAAAAGCTTATTATCAAACTTATTTTCAAAACTTGGTCAATCATTCCTAAAGGACAGTCACACGACTGCTAAAAAAGAATCAATTGAACTAAGAAACATGAACAGTCAGACTGTCAGAGAGGTTTTGAAAATACCCAGAGGTCAGACAATCCTTTTAGGAAAGGTCCAAGGTAAAATAATTACCCAAGCTCTCAAACTTTCTTTGATGAGCACAGTCATAAATGACACAAATGGGATAGAACTACAAAAATAAGACCAGAGTTGTTATAAACCAGAATTATTTTAAATTGAAAGATTGTGAATATCAAAATACTGGCTCAAGGAAGCTTCTGCCTACAGTGTGAGTCTCCCAAAACCTGTATGTGTCAAAGCAAACTTCAAACCCTTCTCCCTCACCACTGGAGAGCATGTGATTTGGCTCCAGAGTGAAGCCTCACACTCTCTCTTTGCCCCTATGTCTGTCTTTCACTCAGTCAGACTCTCCCAGAATTCAACAGTGGAACAAAATGTCCAGCTCCGGAGTGGAAAGCGCCAGTATGTGCTGGCCAGCCAGCTCGATTTTGAGGCTGCCCAGCACCCTGCAGTGAACCAAAGGGCCTCTTTGTGCTCTGCCCTCACAAAGATGTACCCCGAGCAGCAAAAAAAAAAAAAAAAAAAAACGTCCAAAAACAAAACCAACAGCAGTGTCCGGGCCAGGGGGGCCTGCCTGGAGCCTTACACGCAGGGTCCAAGTTACAAATAAAACCTGGTGAATAAGCCAGAGAGAAACAGAGGAAGGAAGTTTTACATTTGAGCTGAAAAGGCCCCACGTGGTCGGCTTCCCCCCATTCCTCTTCCTCATGTGCTAAGCCATCATGGCTATCCAAATGCTCATGTTTGCAGAACAAGAGTATCCAGCAAAAACTACTGGGATCTGGTCAGAAATTTGGGTTGAAACAGAGCCCTGTTTGTCTCGGAGAGAGTGTGTACTAAAGAGGTAATTGTGCTTCAGACAGTGACAAATGGGGATAGTATTTTGAAAAAGAAATGACAAGCTCATGACTATCAGCACCTCTGACAGTCATAAAAAGATAGTCAGACACAATCTACGAGCAGCTACATCTCCCTTAACCCTGCTTTGAATGGACTTTATTTGCGCTGCCTGCATGTGTGTGTTTCCAAACAGTAGTGCTAATGAACTTTGAGCCTCGTCTTGAGGCCTCAGCAGCTGTTTGTGATAGTAAAATACCCAGCCGGCAGCCTGCCATGCTGTTTTCTGCCCCCAGTAATGCGGCCAACCACTGCTGGAACCTGAGTATCCCACCCTCTCAACTTTACAGCATCAGATATATGCCTCAGTACCTGCCACACACACACAGCGTGGGCCACCTAATTGTTGACTTCTGGCAGGGCGCGTCGGACAAAGTCCCATTGAGAGTGTTAATTAGGCTAACCTGAAGTTCAGCGACCGGCAGTTCATCACAGAAATAGCACTGAGGTCCTAGAGAGGATGGCTTAAAATGTGCTGTGTGGTGTGTGTGTGTGTGTGTGTGTGTGTGTGTGTGTGTGTGTGTGTGTGTTTGTGTGTGTGGGTCGATGCTACAGGGCACAGCCAGCACCAGCAGCAGCTACCACGGAAATTTCTATTTTAGTCTATTAGTTCGATGGGGCCGCAGACAGTCAGACACCTCTGTGGCGTAGAGAGAGGGAGGGGGAAAGCGATAATGGATTTACTTTAGTGTGTGTTTCAAGGTGCCAGACAGTTTCTCTCTGTCTCTCTCTCTGTCTCTCTCTCCGTCTCTCTTAAGCATTAAGGCTAGGCAGTCTTGTGTGAAAAAAACTTCTCTCCCTCTTCCTTTCATGCTTGGAGAGAGCTGCAGCATTAAGTGAGAGAGGCATCAGACTAGTGTGTGTGTGTGTGTGTGTGTACTTGTGAGTCTAATGCACCGCCTCCACAAAGCACTGCACAGTGCTCTGGCCCTACATTATCCCAAATGCTGCTGCTGTGATTGGAGCGGTAATGTGGTTGCTAAGCAAATGCAGTTTTCTTGGACTAAATCGGAATGGGCAAGACTGCTTCCTGGCTGGCTGGCTGGTGGGCTGGGCTTGGTGCTGCCGCTGCTGTTGTTGCTGCGTGCTAACATGACTCACACACAGAGACATACACACACGCACATAAGAGTTGTTTCACTGCAAGAGGAGTAGCTTTTATTAGTTTACCTATGTTTACATTTGTCCACTGGATAAAACTACAGTAGTCTGTCTGTCATATGTCATTTTTTAAAAAAAAAAATCAGACTGCTCATTAATTTCTCAGAGCTGTAACTATATTTCTTAGACCTCGTCAATGTCATTGTCATTGTCTTTTGTCAGTATGTTTGATAAAAATGGGTTAATGAAAGTCTAAAAAAAAAAAAAAACTTGTCATATTAACACCTCAGGGTGAGAAGATGATGACTAATAATGAGTTAAACAAATCAGATAGTGGTGGGCTACAATGAAAGGTTTCACATGATTCAACGAAAGCAAATGCTGTGTGTATTTGGAGGCTACTGTAGTTTAAATAGTAACGCTTCTACCTACATCTACATTTTTGTACTTTTTTTTGCATGCCTAGTTTTTTAAGTTTTTAAATATTGAAATCTTTAATCTCTCTCTTTCCCCTTGACTGCTGTAACACTGGAATTTCTCAATTGTGGGATCAGTAAAGGTGTATCTTATCTTACATCGTACGCCGTAACCTATGCCATAGCCTACACCGCAGCCTGCGCCGTAGCCTGCCATGCAGCTCCCCAGATATGTAACTACATGTTGCAGTGATGCCGACCTCCTGTACATTTGTGTAAGCTGAAAACCATTTCCCTCAGTCGAACGAAGCTTTTATTTACTTTATTTCACAGATAAGAAACAATACACTGTGAAGACAATAAAGTCCCCACAAAATAGCATTTAAGACTTGATTGTGATTTATCCTGGCTTTATATGAGTAGAGGAAATCTCTGCTAGTGGCAAGCTAATACAGTATAAAATGCCATAGGCTTGTGCTAGTAACGTTAGCATGTTGTGTTTGTTTGGACAACATGTTTAGTACGAGACAGTTGTTTTGTCGATGAACCTTGTGAGTTGTAATTCAGCTGAATTTTGTAACGTTACCTTTCTTAAATGTTGCTGTTCACACTGGCTTCATATGAATAGAAGAAATCTCTGCTAGCCGCTAAATTTCTATAATGTAAAATTCCATAGGCTTGTGCTAACATTTGCATGTTGTATTTGTAAGGAAAATGTGTCCAGATAAAAACAAGTATTTTGTTTGTGAATCCTGTGAGTTATAATGAAGCCAATTTGAGTACTTGTAATTGACATTGTCGCTATTAAGCCATGTTTAATGTGTGTTTAAGGTGTGTTTTGAATCAAGCAAACTTTTCTGCACTTCACAGAAACCCCATCGCTGATTAGTGTTTTGAAGGTGCAAAGTAGGGTTGGGTCGGTTCTCGGTAATACCAATTCGGTCCGGTACTCCGTCTTGGACTGGGTTTTATTTTTTGAGACCGACTGGACCGCATACTTGGGCAGAACGTACGCGGAGATAAAAGTGGACATCCGCAAGCCCTGTGCGCGCAAAGCACGACCGCGCGGACTTCGCTCTGCGCACCAGTGTCACACAAAAGACTGTTCGGCATGTATTTTTCACATCGTGGGGATTTTTCACGGACATTTTTACACGTAGTCCGCTCCACTTATAGTAAGCCCGAGTCTGTGAGCACCTGTGTCTGCCTCTTCACTAAGCGCACAGCAAGCAGGAGAGAGAGGGGGGTAGGGCGGGGACTGAGCTAGGAGGTGCGAGTGCATATGCGCCTCTACTGTAGCCTGGAGTTTGTTTAATAGTGACGGGGAGTCAATAATGGCGGACAATTTAGTCTCAATGAAATCAAGGAATGCGCCACTATGGCAACACTTTGGCTTTGAGCCAGACGAAGGAGGCAACCCTTGTTTGCACTGATTGAGTAAGCTGCAAAATTTATTTGTAAGGAATTAAAGAAACAACTTGTTACTGTCACTCTGTTGTCCTAAGGTCGTTTTTTATTTTAAATGAGTCAATTGCGCCCCCAAGTGGCGAAAATCCGGTATTACCGACTTGATGCGCTTTTTTTTTTTTTTACAAAAACCGGACCGTTTTTTTTTTTTTTTTTTTTAACCGACCCAACCCTAGTGCAGAGTGACACAGACAAACCACCTCACAAGTATAAATGCTCACATAGGCATAGGCCACATATGTAGGCTACGGCTTAGGCTCTTCTTAGAGCTGATGCAGAAATATCGTCTGCATAAAGGTTCATTCTCACTGCCGTGATGCGGAAATGCGGGATGGATTTGCGAAATATTCACGCAAAGCTTTTCCATGTTTAAACCATACACACAGACGTGGTACGGACGCAGTGCGGAATTTCGCGTTGTTGTGTTCCAAGTCCGCGCAGTGTGAACGGGTGTGGATGAACATGGACAAGAGTAGCAGCAGCAAGCTAGCAAGCTACTTTAGCGTTAGCGCAGTTAGCTTGTATACTAGATTATGTGAATGCCGTTGTCACACTGAATGTCTCGCTGAGCAAGTATTAACATACTTTAAAAGTTCACGTGAAAAAAAATGCTGACCATACCAGTTACTTTTGAAAAACAACAAATTCTACTTATGCAACATTTGAACCAATAACAACCAAGAAATTCAATCCGAAGTCTGAAAACTTAAAATATTGTTAGAATATAGAATAGAATGGCATATATTGAATACAACCTGTTTGGCCAATGTTGAAGCAGAATTATATCATTCGGAAAAGATGCTCTACATAGCACAAAGGCAGATAGTGTCCTTTTTGGAAGTCTAGTCCAAGCCTCAGTCTGCTCTCTGGTTGCTGATCAGCCTGCCAGCTGCCAGCTCTTGTTTCCGGTAAGGCGAGACAGTAGCTCGGGGTCAGCTGTCCGTCACAGAGCAAGATTGACATGCAAGGTGGAGAGAGGCTGATGGGTCAGTTCTTAAAGGCGGCCTTAATTAAAGCAGCAGCCAGTTCGGTTAGCGGTCAGCACAACACATTCTTGTCAGCAGACTTTAGAGCGGTGGGGCCGGCAATTAGCCTGTCCAGAAGTGTAGAAGTGGTAATGTGGAGAGCCCAAAGGTGCGCACAGGGATCCATTTTCAAACATGTTTGGGGTAGTAGTACTGTCTTTATATGTGTGTGAGTTTTTGCGTGAGAGCAGGGTGTCATCTACTTTTAGCTTCACACCCAGTGTCACATTTCCTCACCTTACGTCTAAGCTACACCCCTGACTGCTGAGTATGTCTTACTCTAATACATGGGCCGCACTTTCTGTGAATCCCCAAGACACCCCAAACACTCTACTTTGTTAATCATTTGTCTTTGAAATAGCAATAAAGTAATTCCATTTGCTTATTCAATTTAGACACAACAGAAACATCCAAGGGGAAAAAATCAGGGCTGGTGGATGTGGCTGAGTTGTGTGTGTACACTGTATGAAACCTCCTATGAATAGTGGAGCTCCACACTCTCGCAACTCTCTGTACACCACTGACAATATAGAGTCTTCAGTGTTGGTTAGAGGAACATCAAAGACAGAACATCAGATTAAAAATGGACCACAAAATTTTTTAAAGTATACCCCAGTAGTGCTTAAAAAGTTGATAAATTGGTTACAAAAAAATATTGTTTTCATAATCAAATAGTCAATCACTTTAAGTACTCATCAAGCAAAAAGTGAAAAGTCAGTTCCAGCTTTGCAAACGGAATGATTTGCTGTTTTTGCTAGTTGCAATTGACTAGCTACTGGCTACTGAAAGTTTAATTGTTTTTTGTAATATAAATAATTTATTTAGTGAAAAATCAATACTTGGCATCCATGTGACAATACGGTATTGCCATACAAAAATATCATGATACTATGCTGTATGGATTTTTTCCGCCACCCCTAATGTGAGGACATGTTCACCCTTGCATATCACAGAGCTTCAGTGTGTCTCAAATCACATATTTCTGTACTAAAAACTCAATATTTTGAGTGCACAAGTGTGTTCAGACTGCATAATATGGGAAATTGCAGTGTACTACAGGTGCACTCAAAATGGTCCAACAGCTGAGTTTGGAATGCTGGACACTTATAATCCTCAATGGTCACCATCTTTGTGAACTAGCAAACTCCTCAACTTTTGGCATGGTGGCTGGGAACAACAAGGAACCTGTTAGTTACATTTTTGCACTAAGTACCAATACTGTGTCGAATAGGGGCCGTAATGTTTGTTGGGCCAGTAATGATTTGATACTATGAACAGTAAGAGGCTGTACACATGCCGTGTCTTTAACTGCCTGGAAAATGCGAGGTCAGGTGCTGGGCGCTACTGTGCCTTTTTCGTGCCATCTTCTAAGAGTGTGGTGGCAGCTTGTATCTGAGGTTGCTAAACAACCTTGACATGCACCGTATCAAAGCCTGTTTACCTGAAATCCTGAGTGCAGAGCTGATCTTCTTCCAGGCGCTGTTTATAAGTGTGTTGGCCTATCGTCTGTGGGACAGATGTAAAGCTCTGTCAGCCCTGCGCCAAAATGATCAATGATCATTTATCACAGACTGATATTTACAGAAGAAGGTATCTGTCGGTTGTGTTTGGTTGTTCTTCGTCACATGACGTGGTGGACTCTGCTGCATTCCAAAAGTTGAACTCGGTTTATCTCAGAGCACAGCTGTCGTGCCCTGAAACATGGTCGCTCAGGAATGTGCATCTACATTGAAAACAATGAATTTGAGGGCACAAAAAAACGCGGCATGTGTACGGACCACAATATATGAGTGCTAATGTTAGCTTGCTAGCTAACGTTATCATTCGCTAGCTAGGTAGTTTGCTCCTAGCTAAGGCAGCACATTTTAATGAATACTGATGTTGTGGTGTAAGTTTGGTTTATGTGTGGGTGGAGATAGCTGTCAAATGTTGGTGATATTGCTTCACCATCCATTGGCTATTTGCTGTTTATAAAGAAGACAACAAAGAAAAAGAGGTGGTCAAAAATAAAGCCGTCATTACTTCTGGTACGTGCAAAACTGCAGGTGCAATTTGACTACACTGTTGAAATGAATGCATCATCCAAGAAGTACGTAGTATACATAGTGTACTACACTGAAGTGTACTAACAGAAGTATGCGATTTGAGACACACACCTTGAGAACTGCTAGTAAGAAAGTTTATTTCACTTGTGACTCAGGCTAGGCAGTTCATTTGATGCAGCCATGTGCTACAACATTTTGGGAATGTTCTCATGGTTTTTCATCTCTGTGTCTCCTGAAGTGTTCAGCTTGGCTTAAAGCTCCAGTAGGCAACATTGTTTTGGTATAACTGAGTAAAAATTTTATCCTCTAAACATAATGTAAATCAAGTGGTCTGAGACAAACAATAGGTTTCTGCACCTCACCATGGCTCTGTGTTCAGCCTCTAAAGAATCAGTATTGTGCCGATGTGCATCAACCAATCAAAGGTCAGCTCAGACCACTGCGTTCCTATTGGCTGTTCTACTGCATATGCGCGTTCCCGTGCCGCCGGCAGAAGGGGAGAGCAAGTGGCAATGGCGAACAGTGCACCAGGTAAAATAGCTATTCCATCATTGGCTACAACTGCCTACGCTAAACAACCCAAAGAGAGTCCCAGAGTCGGCCGTGGGAGCGGAGCCGAGGGCTCTCCGTGGAGAGCGAGAGCCGAGCCGAGGGAGTATGTGCAGGGCCGCGAGGGAGGGATGGGGCGGGCTGCTGTGCGGTGAGGGAGAGCCGAGGCTCCCAGAGAGGGAGAAATAGAACCAAGTAGGATAAAATACTCGCATGCTCGTCTGGTAGGAGGGGCTCAGGGCGGAGACGAACGAAACCTAACTCAGATAAGACTCAAAAATCCACCGTTTTCAGGCTTTCTACCTACTGCAGCTTCAAAGGCGCTGTATGTAAGAATGTGGCCAAAATGGTTACTGCACTCAAATTCAAAATACTGCCGCGAGTCGTGTCCACCCCCCCTCCCCTACAGATTCGAGGTTGCTGGACAGCGGCATGCTGGAAACTGATTTGTTTGCCCACGGGCGGCTGCCGTGGCAGGGCCGTGTCGCTGCGTCCGTGATCTTCGGTCTTCCAGCGGACCATTCGAGCAAGTCCAGCTTCTCTGCTGCTAACGCTGCTGCCAGGATACAGCTAAGGAGAGCTAATGCTATGTACTGGGACACTGCCAATGCTGCTTGCCGTGCTGTTGTAGCTCAGTCGTAACTGTAACTGATGCTGAGACTCTACTGACTGTGTGACTGGTAGACGGCGGTGGGTGGCGCAACAGGCCAAAACACAAATTCAAAACATAAACATGATTTGCGGACCGTAAATTTTTTTTTTTAGATGCGAATATTCTGGCTGTACTGTTGTTGTCGGTGAGATCAGTATGTTATATGAACATTATTCCTTAGTCTCTGTGACATATTAGGATGATGTTATGACTATTTGCTTTAGATTTCTTACATATAGCTCCTTTAAGTGCAGAGACTGGAAGCAGGGAAAACTGCTAACCTAGCTTATTGAAAAGTGCTGAAATTTAGCCTTCCTGCCAACATCTAGGACTGTGCAGTATATGATAACAGCAACAATAGGCTACATTATGTGAATTTTGGCATATATACCAAAATTATGGGTTTTTTTTTTAAATATCTTAGTTCCTATAATATGAACATATTTAAACCCTTTAAATATATTCCAAACTGCTCAATACATAGGCATATGATTTTGAACTTTACCTAAACACTATGCACATCATTGTCACACTGACTTAGCTTTTAATATTTGGTCTTACACCCAGCCCTATTTTGTCTGACTCTTATCTGGAATGTTGACTGTTCCTTCAAATGGTTCTCTACAGCACCACATAATTTAGCACAGCCCTGCAGAAGTGTTCTCTGTTGTTGTATGGAACCCTTTTTGTTGAGAGTGTGTTAGCGAGGAAGACCTCATGTGGGCCTGACCTGATTCCAGCCAAGCATCGCGTGCCTGACCAGAGTGTCTCTCTGTTCTTTTTCTCTTTCCCATCCATCCTCCCATCTCTCACTCGCTCGCTCCGCCACCCCCCCCCCCCCCATCCATTCTTCTCTTGCTCTCCCTTTTCCTCTCTCCTTTTTTCCCCGCATTACAGTGTGCCTCACCACCCATGCTGCACAGTTCACTTGAACACACTCATTCATGCACACACACACTCACAGGGTCCCACAAGCTCCCAGCATGCTTACCTCAGTGGAGCTGAACTGAACAATTTCACAGCGGCTTTATGGCAGACAGTGGTACTGTCTGCCTCTGTGCTGTACAACAGGACAGGAATAAAAATTAACATATCTGGGTCACAATTTAGGATTTAACAGGGAAAGCATCTTTTTCCATTTTACCACAACATTATCGTATCTGCTCCTTTACAAATAATGGTTCTAGGAAAGGAAATAAGCACTTTAAATGTTTGCTGTTCAGTGATGGTTGTGCACTGTTGGATTCAAAACCATCATCATTGAGGAGTGTTCAGGGCCCAGTTTAACCTGCCACCCTGCTGCTGGATGTGTGCCAGCATGGAGCAGAGGGTGTGAATACTTTGCCATGTTTTATGTTTCACTGGGCAGGTGGGAAGACTACATGTGTGTGTGTGTGTGTGTGTGTGTGTGTGCTATTGATAGGATGAGCAGTGTATGATGATGATGGAACCTGGAGACATAAGCAATGCTGTTGTTCACTAAGACACTAGGCCCGTTTCCACCGCAGGAACTTCGGGGTAATTTTACGGGGCCGGGGCCTTTGGTGCGTGTCTCCACCGCAGGAACCACCCCCGAAGGACAGAGTTCCGGAACTTTTACAGGGGCTAAACAAGTCCCTGCCTCGGAGTAGGTACTCAGAACAGCCCCGAAAGACTCCTGGCTGGGGCTTGGGGTTTACTTGGTGCTGATTGGATATACTCAAGGAGGGATGTGACGACAACAGAAAGCAACAAAATAGCCGGCATTTTTAAAACTCAGCAGACGAGGGTTAGCTCATTCATATAGCTTCCGCCGCCATGTAAATAAACTCACTAAATGGCCCGTGAAAAAAAAATTCTTTCCAGCGGATATCTTAGTTACAACATGATTGAGCTAGCAAAGCAGTTTTGTGTTGCTATGTGTGGTATTTATTCAGTTTTGGGAAATCATGATGTCTAGAAAGCATCAGTGGCCGCAGCAGCAGCAAAGCTAACATCAGAACGTCATCTGTTAAAAGCCTCCCGTTGTCGGATACGACATGAAACTACTCCAGTTAGCTCAATCATGTTGTAACTAAGACATCCGCTGGAAAAAATATTTTTTTCACAGGCCATTTAGTGAGTTATTACAGACACCGCTATCGGCTACAGCTAACGGCGTCCCTACGTCGCCCCGGTCAAAATGGTCGCGCAACGATTACGTCACATCCAAAACCCGTAACTTTACAGGAACCTTCCTCGTACTCCGTGGAGACACGCCGGTTGAGAGGGCCGAGCAAGAGGACGTTCCTGTAGTAGTTCCTGCTCTCCAAATAGTACCAGGAACTTCTTCAGTGGAAACGGGCCTACTGACTAGGTTTCTAGCTTGCTAGCAGGTAACCCTAGCCCTGCCACACACACACACACACACACACACACACACACACACACACATACATACACACACAGATACCTCCTCTTTCTTGGCCCTTAATTTAATTTTCTGTTCACATGCTGATGGCATAACTTGAAAAAAATCAAAGGTGTCCAAATATTCACTCTCTCATGAAAGTCTTTGCAAGTTGATTTAAAGCCCCCCAAAAACATCCGTGTGGCCCTCTAACAGCTATTGTACCAAGCTGCCAGTATACCGTGCCTCATTATGAACTCCATAGGGTTCAGGAAACCTTTACCCACCCCACGCCCCCTCCCATCTTTCAGAGGTTCTGTTGTAGGGATGATCCAAGTCCTGTCAACCCCAATTACCCAGATGTGGGCCTCTGCCTCTATCCCTCCCACTAATCCCCCCTTTCTCTCTCTCTCTTTTTTCTATTCTTCCGGTTAGGACACAAAAAGAGCTTGGTGCGTTGCTCGCCCTGCTATTGTTTGAGAGTCTTATGTAAGGGTTATTAAGGCATATACAGTATGCGTGCTATATAATCCAGCTAGGGTTTTTTGTCGTCACCTTGTTTTATTATGACACACAACATAAATAGACCTATTAGAGGGCTGTTTTCTGTGATTTATTTTAAAGAAAAGATGGACATTTCAGGAGTCCGTAAATGTTAAAAATGTTATCGTACCAAAATGAAATTATTAAGATGATTATTTTGCAATTTCCAATGCTGATATCTGCAAATGGTAGCAACATGTGGCTGTTTGAAAACTGTAGAAACTTTAAGGCTCTTCAAATGAAGATCCAAATGGTCAGCTCTAAATTTGTTGTGTCTGTTTAAAAACTAGAATCCATCTGTAGCTTCAATTCAAAATATGGGTATAGTGTTAAAAACTGATCAATCAGCCCTACTTCCAGCCCAATCGCCAGAAAAAATGTTGGCATTGCAGGGCTCCAGACTACAAGCAAATGGTTGCATTTTGTGACCATTTTTTCGGCAAACTGTTAATTTTTGGCCATCTTTTTTCATTTTATAAAGTGATCTTGATTAAACATCACTATTTCAAGCTCAGATTGGGTTATGTTTTTTTTTTTTCTGATGGAGGCATTCATGGCACATGATGTGTCCAAGGACCCTCGGAAATTTAAAATCTAATTATAATTTCTGTTTGTACAGTTTCAGGCTCTAAAGAAAGGTGCAATTTTAGCAATTTTCAAAGAAAACACGCTGTCTAAACCAGCCCGCAGGATGGCATGTTTTCTTTAAAAATCAGCAGTAAAATAAATCTAAGTACAACCATTAAAGTTTGTATGGCCCTCCCGTAAGCCAAAATAAAAAACACAAGTCCCTCCCTAGTGATAAACAAATTATTTGACATGCTTCTCCCCAACTCCAGATGACAAAGTCAGCTCATATACTACGTCACTTCAGAAATGTTGATCTGATGCATATGAAACATGCTTTATTCAAAGTGTTGGTCAGAGTTCGTGCAGTGACTGGTCAGGTGTGTGGAGGTGTTTGAACGTCTTTATGAAGCTCTTTTGATTCAAATTAGGCCATACCACCTAGTTAATTTGACACATACTGAGGCTTCTCATCTCTTCAGTCTCTTTTTTTCTCCTTGGAGTTGGTGGCAGCTTAAACAGAGTCCTGTATCATTTCCAGTTTGGACTCGTCTTAATTCTCCTGAGAAAAAAAGAGACGAAGGTCAGCAGCCTCAAAAATAGAGCAGCGCCTGTTCTTCCTCCTTTGGGCATGGCCCGTTGGAGCTGAGGGTGGTGATTTGGTGCTGTCTGCATTGTTGGAAACAACACTAAAACAGCTGCCAAAAATTCTGACAGCCTCATTATATTATCCTTTTCACGTTCATATCTTTTACTTCAGTGTTTACAGAATGTGTGAACTCCACTGATACCCTTTTTGTGGGGGGCCCATCATGTGCACGGGGGACCTGCTTGTATCGGCTGACCTACTTCACAAAACACTTTGTACTCATGTTGGATCTTGGAATTTGGTGTGTTGCACCTCTGTGAGGTTCTTTTAAGCAGCCTTGTGAGGCTGGCTGGTCAGCGGGGAGAGAGGACAGGCTGCCACCACTGCTGCGTCTTTAAAAACTCTCTCCAAGCTGCTTTTCAGCTTACCAGCGCTGCAAACTAGGTAATCGCCCCTCAGCACGAAAGGGCTTATATACCAACTGCAAAGTACGCACAATTCATTTCCAGCGCCACCTCACCGTACTCACTACTTTAATCGGATTCTTGTTTTTGCAGTTTTGTTCTCACTATAATGCGAGTGGGTGCTGTTGTTTACCACTCATTCTTGTTTGGATGCACAGCACTTATGCTTATGGTTGGTGTATATGAGAGTGGGAGTGTGTGCTAGGCTGTATGTGTTTGCGTGACTGATCATTTCAAGCCTTCTCAGCTTTTTCCTGGTGGCAGGTGGCACCAATATGGTGTTACAGTGCGGAGTGTAAACCAAAGATACATACAAGGAAGGAAACGGGAAAGAGACAGATGCAGAGTGAGGCCAGAGATATTGGATGAAGGGAGATACCCAACTGTAGGCTTATCCAATGTTAAGAAAACGGTTACTCTTCCTGTCTCCTAAGTGAGCGTGGTTAGCTCTCCCTCCAATCAGAGCCTGTTCTCCCTCATTTCCCCCCCCCCCCCCCCCCCCCCCCCACCACCGTGTTGAACAGAGGCTCTGTGGATGTCTGTGTATGCGGATCGAGAAGCAGGTGGAATGAAAATACATTCTTCCTATTATTGCAGCCTATTGCTGCACAAAGCTTGGGCATGTTTTATTTATTACTAGTGGTAAATAACTGTTTGTAAGCTAACTGTGATTTTACCGCCTGTTTATCAAGATCACAAGATCTCGCGAGAACTTGTTTTCTGAGATGGACAGGGCTCAAACAAAGTTAACTTTCTCTTGATCTGTGCGGATGAAAAATGCAGCTTTAGTGTCAGAATGTTGGTAAGATGTGTGGCTTGTGGAAAATGAACCCAATATTTACTTTAGTGACTACAGGGCGAAAGAATTGACCATAAATTGTGATCACGTTCATTTTCCTCATTGACGACAATACATTCAGAGCTGCCGCAAGTCTCCTACGGGGGCGTGGCGCTGATGTCACTGAATCAGGAAGTGAGCTGAGTTGGGTATCTCGCTTCATCTGATATCTCTGGTGAGGCTCCAAAAAATGCAATAAAGTAGATCAGATTACGTGTTATCATGTGCATTTCTGCCATATTGGCTTTCTTTTTAGCAACAACAACTATGTATGAGTTCAGGTGGGATCTGAAATTATCTTTAATAAAGTGCCAGAAATGCAAGCCAGCACAAGAATGTCGGTACTTTACAGTTCTGCAAACCATGGCCACTGGAAACAGCAATATCTTGGTAAAAAATAACCACTATCCAAGCAAGAAATGCAGTTGTCTTGGGCACTATCCCCGCAGGAAATCCAGGAATGTTTCAGTAAAAAACAATTGCTTTTCATGGTACTATCCTGGCAGGAAACACCACAGAGTCTCGGTACAAAACAACAGCCTTTTGTGGCACAGTTCTGGCAGAAAACACAGCCATGTCTTGGTAAAAAATAAAAAAATAAAAAAAACAGCCAATTTTCATGGCACTTTACTGACAGAAAACCGTAATGTCTTGGTAAAAAGCAACTGCTTTTTGTGGCACTGTCTCAGCAGGAAACACAGTGATGTCTAGGTAAAAACAACAACCGTTTTTCATGGCATTTTTCCAGCCTGAAACACAGCAATGGCACAGTAAAAAACAGATGCTTTTTGAGGCACTACCCTCAGTGGAAACACAGTGATCTGTCGCTAAAAAACAACCATGTTTTATGGCTGATGATAGATAGGAGATCACATCTAAGAAGTCAATTTGTGTCTTGGCAGCAATGTAATGATAAAAAAAAATTAGTGAAAGATCTGGTTCAACCTCTATTCACGTCCCCCACGTACTGTAGACCACTTCCAGTTGTAAATAGTGTTATGTTGGTGGTGGTGTAGCAGAGCTGCACTGGGGAGCAGTACAGGGGGGTTTGTTTTGGCTCACATATTGGTACGGCCATGGAAAGAGTTAGCCAGTGAAGGCAGGCAACAACAATCCTGCCAGAGGCAAGAGGAGCTCTAGCTTCTCTTTGCACTATTTTGCAAGAGGGAGGAGTGCAAAATAAATCTGGTCTGAAGTTCCACATGCAGAGACACCAACTTTCACAACTTAAAGTAGTTACTTATAGGTCAGTGCTATAGCAAGAATTACTTGCCTTTAATTAAAAGTCATGAAGTACAATCACTGTCAACAGCCACTGATAGGATGCACTGATTGGTAGAAGCATCCGACTTGATCAAACCTATAGAAGAACAGATATTGGATTATTCGTTTAATCATTGCTTTTCAGTCAAATTGCTTTAAAATGTATTTGACTAAATTAAGATTTAAACCAAGTGAAGAATATGTGTATCTTCCTGGTTTAAAGATTGCTGTCAGCAGGGGAAGAATCTGATGTCCGAAAGTCTTAAAGTAGCAGCAGCAGCAGCCTTGTATTAAAAAAAAGTCCTGGAAAAAGTGAGTTTTAGTAGAGTTCTGGCAGATAACTTGTGTTCTGGTGACAACACCCCCTTCCTCCAATGTTCCTTTCTCAGCTCATATGCTTCCCATCAGGCAGAGCGATCTACATGACGTCAGTGTATGTATGTGTGTGTGTGTGTGTGTGTGTGTGTGTGTGTGTGTGTGTGTGTGTGCATGCATGCATGAGGAATGGCAGGGAAACCAGTCCTGTTTTACAGATGTGAGAGGAAAGGAGGGAAATGAGGAGAACAGGATGGAGGAAAGAGAGTGTGACAATACACACAGACCATCATCGACCTAAAGAATCTCATGGTTCCAGTTTAAGTTTGTCTCATGGTCAGTGGGATTTGCAAGGTGTCACCTTCACTGATGCTAAACCCCATGCAGCCAGATCATATCTTACCCAACAGCAGGGTTCGACATCATCCTCAAACCACAGTTTCCTCATTTGCTCACTCTGCAAAGGAATCCATTTTGTAAACACTGCTATTAGTTTTTTTCCCTTGATGTACCCTTGGCCTTGAATATTCTGGCCTCCGCACCTCCTCTTCTGAGAAGCCACAACAGTTTCTTTCTATGGTCCACGGTTTTAACCTCCCAGTCTGACCCAAGTGGGCTGTACTGCTGTGAGCTGCTCTGGATGTATCCCAAACTTTCTGTCGGCCTGTTATTCAACCTGACCCCTCTCTGACCTCTCCCGGGCTCTCTGGCCGTTAAAACTGAGGACGTAAAGAAGGGGCTGTGACTTTTGGTCATTAAAGGACATTTGGCGCAATTAAGCCTTTAAGTGTCCCTCCCTTGATTACTTCTCAAGATAGTGTTTGTAGAGCAAGCCTGCATTTCTAAAGGCCAGACGCAATCGCCACCAGGCCCCACCCCCTCTCCTTTTTGTTCTATTTTTACAGTGGTCCAGACCATAATGTCAGTCATGAGGTGGCTTTGGCTGTTTCGCAGTAAGGTCACGGAGGGTCGTGAACTTTCTGTGACACCAAGGAACAAGCTTTCTTAGGCAAATCTGTGTCAAATACACTTTTTATCAATTGGCGTCATGAGGGCTCCATTTCTCTCTATTACATGTTATTACTACAGGGCTGCATGAGCTACAGAACAAGTCTATTGCAAGAAAAGCAGAATAAGGGTAAATGGTGAAAACTTTTTCCATACTGCAAGAACTTGGCAACGAACATATATTTCCATTGTCCATTAATCTGTTGATTATTTTCCCAATTAATCGATCAGTTGTTTGGCCTAGAAAATGTCAGAAAATGGTGAAAAATATCGATCAGTGCTTCCCAAAGCCCATTATGACGTCCTGCAATGCAATGTTTGATTCATAGCTAACAAGAGATATTCAGTTTGCTGTCGTAGAGGAGTAAAGGATCCAGAAAATATTTACATTTAAACAGCTGGAATCAGAGAATTTTGGCTTTTTTTTCCCTTAAAAATGCATAATAAAATTAGTTACTGATAAATTCAATAGTTTTGCAACTAATACATCAGTCATTGCAACTCTACTTACCACATCCACACTAATATGTTTTCATTTTAAATGAAAACAAACTCATGAGTGTTTCAGCATTGTTTCAAAAATAATTTCCGTCCATACTTACATGCCTGAAACAGGTATCACATGACCGTTAACGTACACTGGGCATGCCTGTGCCGATGTCAACAGGAAGCAGATTGCCTTCTCTGCAGCTGGTCACTTAGTTCATATGATATGATATCCAAAGATTTAGCACCCCACAAATGATGTTACATCTTTAACATAGAGTTATGCAAATAACACATTATGGCGGTTGGGTTTAGTCAAGTAAAGTTACTGTGGTTAAGTTTAGGAAAAAAGACACGGTGAGGACTAATCTTAAATTAATCCATGGTCTGAAACGTGGGTTTCTGGGTCATCATTTCCACCTGTCCAGACTAAAACACAACCCTGGAGTTTTCATATGAAAACGGGGTCGGCAGCCTTTTCAAAGGGGTTTCGAAATGCCGGAATAGTGTGGACAGTAGACATAAACATAGCAATAGTTGTGTACTTAAAATGAAAACCTTGGATGTAGCCCAAGACCACTACTCTCCTTACGAATAGAAGGGAAGCCGACACAATCTTTGCACAGCCCTTAAAGTGAAAGGATGAAGGATGAGGATGAAGAGGACTGAGGAGTCATCCTTCTCCCCCAGCTCCTCAGGTGACGTGACCGTAGTGATGTGTCTTGTTGGTTGGAGCCTTGTTGTCTTAGACGCCAGGTTTATATGGCTCCAGGGTCAACTGGTCACTGTTTTACAGGGGTGGAGGCTAGTTCACAGGCAGCTCAGGCCCCTCTCATGCCATCTGGTAGCCATAAAGTGAGCCCAGTAAGCCTGACTTTTGTACTGTTTAATGGAGCTCTCTGGTGAGTTTTGGTGGGAGAAGACGTAGGACTTCTGTTTTGCCCCTTTGCACCTCACATCAGGACTGCAGTTTAATTCCTCCTCAAAACAGGATAAGGTCAGAAGTTTGCTGGTGGCATCTTTTTGATTTCTGGACTTTTTGTGTACATATGACAGAGGATATGGTGTTGCAGCAAGATGCACTGAGAGCTGCAACAATTGTGTCACTGTGTTGTCATTGCAACTGACCTAAGCATCTTGACAAATGTAGTAAACTGCCAAATGACCAGCCCCTCTTCATCATTTATTGATTTCTTGCAGCAGAATGCTTGCTGTAGGTTACATGGAGGATGTTGCTGCAGCAGTATTCAATACTCATCCAGTTTCAAAACAGCTGACGACAGTTAAGAACTGCTTTATGAAACTTAAAATAGATAACATGCAGAAACCGTTGCCAACTTGCTCCTTCTTCCGCTTTTCTGACACTTCCCCAGTCTCAGTGACATCACTCTCATAGGTGGTGAGGCCTTGCAGACATGTCAGATAAGAGAGTGAGAAAGGAAACATGTGAGCATTCTCAGCGCCACCAGAACTAGACAAGGCAGAAATAACAGCCGGGGCAGTGGAAAGGTCACAGATAAATGAAATGGTTCCCCATTCCGACATGTATTCTTAACCTCAAACACAAAACCACTGAAGGGATTCCTCCCAGAAGTGTCTAAATGCAAGCTTCTCAGACCACTCTTTTTTTTCTCTGCAGCTGGAATTCACAAGTACTCCAAGCAGAACAAATCTGACCAGTCAGAACTGATAAGATGCCTGCAGAGGAGCTGACAGTAGTTAGCAGCCTGCTGAAGAGGGAGGCCCAGAGTGGGAAAAAAAAGCTTAAGGACAGTACTTTTGTCCCAATTACAGCTAATCCCTTTAGTTGGAGAGAAAGTGGGGACCCCCTGCTAGCTCGCTCTGGCTACACAGAGAAAGCTTTGCGGAGAGGAGAGCTAAGCAAATGAATGGGGGAGGCAAAACCTCGCCACCCCCCCGAGAGAGGAGAGAAAGTCAAAGACTATCATCTGTCTTTTGTTTTTGCGATTCATCTGCCTTTTCAGATGAAAACGTGCCACTTTTCAGCCAGGGCTTGAAATATGTTAAGTGGAGAGACATTAGCCAGACCAATCCTGTTATGAGCATCAGTGCTGGGGAAGGGATGGGGGCAGCTACAGGGGGAAAGGGGCACAATCTTCTTAAGTGATTAATCGCCATGTGAAAGTGAAACCTACTAACAGATTTTTCCACCTCAAAATTTCAGCTGCCCTCATTGTTTCTGCTATTGTTTAAATGGATAAATTGTTTTCACAGATTTTCTTTAATTTGTATAATTTATGTATTTGTAGAACAGTATTTTTGAGTTCACAAATCTTTTTTATATTTGTCAAAGTTGTTTTATATTTACAGATTACACATTACCGCATGGATTGGCCATCTGTCCACACAAATAGTATTGAGACAAATCGACCTCCATATAAAACTCACAGCTCTGCTTTGGAAATGTAGAGCAACATTTGGTGCACAGTCAAAATTATTTACAACCGTAGAAAGGTGTTGGAGAAACAGGTTTTTACTCAAATCAACATAACTTTCATAATGACTTGTTTTCCATAATTTTCAAAATGATCCACTCTGGAGAGCGTTTTTGAAAAGCCCTGCAGGAGGAAAAGACGCATTTCCAGATTTATCCAACAAAGCGTTGACACAGCTTCGTCATTAGCATGGGAAGAGCGGTTTGTCAACTGGCATCATTATGCAAACTGTGGGGTTGCAGGAGAAGGCATTTAGCTGGGCCCGGGTGTGAAAAACCAATGCATTTGGTGAAGCTTCACTCTTATTACCTCATTAGGTGGTGCAACGAAGGAGAAGGCTTTTTTTATGCCTAGAGGCGTCTGGCTATGTGCTGAGAGAGTGATGTCAGTGGGGCTGGGAAAGACAGAGGTCCTGGACAAAATCAAAGAAAGAAGTGGGGCATATTGTGCGGGGGGTCAGAGAAGATAAAGTCAAGGCAGATTCAGTTGTATGTATTGTGTTTTGTGTGTCAGAAGCTCATCTGTGTGGGTACATATGAGCTGATGCATTATTCCCCAGAGGTGGACGGCTGGGCTCACACGTGTGTGGGTATCTCTGTGTATGCACTTGGCAGGGGCTAAAAAAGTGTTAACAAGACTGATATACCACAACCAATACTGATATGCTAGTATGAAAAGTCCCTCTAGGATTTTGCAGGCTTCTTTTGGGGGTGTTGTGGCCTAAAGTGACAACTTTCACGACAGCTTTTCTAAAGGAAATTCCAATACATGTTGCAGTGAAAGCAAGTGAAAATTGTGATTTTTTTTTTTGGGGGGGGGGGGGGTGTTAGTGTCAGTGTGTTATGTGGGGGACTGCTATGATTCGGTGAAACTTGGGGTAAACTACACAAATTGAATTTAGCAGTCATTTTTGTTGGTTAATGTGATGCGTTAGTATCACATGTCTGCGTCCCCACAGCCATAATCAAAGAAGTGAGTTTATTGACATAATGCAGGGGACTGCTATGATTGGTGAAACTTGCAGAAAACTACACAGATTGGTTAAATTTGCAGAAACTCAAATAAACCCCCTCCTAGATTTGTTGGTAAATGTGAGAAGTTCATGTAGCACGTCTGCATTTTCACAGCCATAAACAACAAAGTGAGTTTGATGATGTTTTGTGGGGGACTGCTATGATAAGTGAAACTCGCAGCAAACTACACAGATTGGTCAAAAATGCAAGGTAGCACACAGTTCTAAGGGGTTAGTTGAATTTGCGTTACTTGTTGCGACATTGCAACATCCTGGAGGCTATGCATGGCTTAAGGTTTTGTCTTAAGACACCGAATATGACGTTGATCAATCAAAAGGCGTCATTGCTCCAAACACACATCCCTATCGCTTCCTTCTCCTCCTCCACCAACACTTCCACAGTTGGGGTCCCCCCTTATTCTGCACCCCTACAATCCCCCCATCTCCACCCCACTACCTTCTTGCCTTTTATAGGAAGAGATGGGGCAGCGGGGCCTTTTTATGAGCTGCTGTTCGCAAAGCAATTACTGTGCTTTAATGAGGCTGTCTGGAATTTCACAACCCCCCTCTGCCGTGTCACTTAAGCCAAGTGCAGGAAAAATATAAAACCACTACTGAGAGAGGCAGCCACCCATCTTGAGATGGTAGGTTGAAAGGGAAGGAAGAGAAGAAAATCTCCACTCATATGTGTATTATGTGTGCTGATTAACAGAAACTCAAATAAACCACCTCCTAGATTGAATTCACTCGCTTACAGAGAGAACTCATAACCCATAACATGGTTAAATATGGTATTTTGATTGCTTTATACACGAAGCTCTTAAATATTTTCATGCCATGAATGCCGAAGTATTCACACACTGGGGCCCCAGGCCTGAAGAGGCCCCATATGTACAAAGTCAACGCTTTCAGTGGGGAAATACAAATAATGAGAGTGAAACTAATGATGAGAGCAGTAACTCTTACGTGTGCTCTAACGAGGATAATTTCAATTAAATTGAAATTAAACTATTCCTCATTTTGCTAGAACCCCCTAAATGACTGCCGAGGCTTTATTGTGCAATTAGTTTGCCTGCAGATGATTTGACTAACTTTTTTTTTTCTTCTTCTTTTCTATGGCTCCATGGTGTGTTCCTGCTGCTGGTTTCCAACTATAGGTAAGTGTCACAATCTGAAATACTTAATACTTTCTATCACAGGGCCCTCTTCTCTTTTGTTTCCATAGATGCAGTCACAACACCATGTTAGATGTAGCAACAGCTGTCCATTTTCACCTTGATAACACACTACACATGCTTCCAAAAATCACTGCTGTGCTCCACACACTATGTTCCACTTGAGCTGCAGTAAAGCACACACAGTCTGTCCAGGTTAGTAGTGTTACATGTGCTGCATAAGCGCAAATTTACAGCGGCAGCAACGCTCGCCCACATGCAACCTGCGTTCAAATGGTGTAAACCGCCTAGTAGTTGCAAGGGGGAGGAGCTGCAGCGTGGGGAGGGAGAGGGTGCGGTAGCGAAACCCTCAGTGCAGACCGACGTGGGTTTAACCAAAATGGCCGCCCACCACAGGCCTCAGTGAGATGGAGTAGGGTGTTACCACATGCTTCTGCTACCTTCCACGTAGCAGCAGTACATGCTGCGACCTACAAACTCTTAAGTGTGTGTACACAGTGAGGATTTGCTTTGTTCAAACCCCATGTCTAACAACTTTTTTTCCATCACAACTTTCAGTTTGAATTGACCTGCTCTGCACAGCTCCTCAAAGCCACAGAGTTTACAGAGAGCAAGTTTTGTCAGCACTGTACTTTGGTGCCTTCCACCTCTATAATCCCTATTTAAGCTACCACTGGCCCTCCCTGTTACAGACAGTGCTATCCACCTCATAAGATGAAGGTGAAATTTCATTGTTGACTCGGAAACAGAAAAGATCTCCACTTAATGGCTTTTTACAAAACTTTCAATCCAAAGTCTTTCTCATCAGATGAAGTTTTCTTAGTAAGCAAATCCACTGAGGATGGAATAAAACAAAAAACAAAAACAACAACAAAAAAAAACAGATAAATGATTCAAAAAAACTCAGAACAAATTCCACCCACTGGTGCAGCAGCGTTTAAGATTAATTCTGTTTCGCTCTCTGTATCAGTCTGGACTCACTGCCACTCCAAACGCTTTCCAGAGACTAAAATCCAATCGGCGCCAATCAGGGGGGTTACAAGGGTTGATAAGGGTGCGCTATAGGGCCACTACGAAGTCCCGTCTTTATGCCCCGTGTGTATTTTTACACAGAACCAAACAACGGCGTCGTCATTCCACACCAGTGTGTGATTTTAGACAGCATCCCAGCATCCTGCAATCAAAAGAGGCATGATGGGCATCACATGAACTCAACAGCTTCAACCTCTAGTGTGATATAAAGCTTTCTAAATAAAAACAATAGCATTACCATAGTAATAACAATCATTTACCATCTCTGGTATATGGTGGGTGATCTCTTTGTCTGTTTGGAGGGTAAGGAGCTCCAGGACCAGATTGTTTTCACAGTGTTGTTTTTTGTAGACATTTACGGCTACTGTTTTGCGAACTGCTAACAGCTACATTCACATCTCCCTCAGTGGCTCGTACGCATATCGTGTCATCAAAACATTAAAGCCATGCTATCCATGATCCCTTCATCTCCTGTTTACACAGACATTGTTTCAGCGCTGTTACTACTTCCCATGGTGGATTAAAGGCAAGAACAAAAGAATACTTCGCACATCTATTTCCAAACAGGTGCATATGAGAGGCAAGCAGAGCACAATTTGTAGAAAAACTCCTGCATGACTGTATGTTATAAACAGAATGACGAGGCAGCATAACGCCGGGATATTCCCGCCCTGAACAGGCAGTGTAAAGGTGGCTTAAGACTGTCCCAATGTGTACAGTGGACACAGTTTACAGAAGAATTACAGTTCAGATACCTGCACCTGAAGATAAATTCAATGCTGTTTCTCTTCTCTTGCAGTGGATTTTCAATGTATTTGTCCGTGGGAGGAGGTTGCTGAAATCACCTCCTCTAAACTGGAACACTTTTTTTGACAAAGCAACAATAATGTACAGGCTTTCTTTAGGGTTAAAATCCTGGTCCTGCACCAACAAAGAGATGGATGTTCTTCTCACTGTGTACGGCTGCTTTCTCTCAGAACAAAAGCTCAGCCGTCCACCTCTGGGGAATAATGCATCAGCTCATCTAGGGTCAGGGTGGCTCTATGTGTGTGTGTGGTGTAGCACGGTCTGCAACCTCCTCTTAGGAATGCAAATGAGTTCTGATAGTGTGGCTGCTGCACCCTTAGGGCTTCCTCTTTGTGTGTGTGTGTGTGTGTGTGTGTGTGTCTGTGTTCGGGAGATTGGGGGGGCTATTCCAGGATGGGGGTCAGAGGTCATGTCCTTGGTTGACAAGACCAGAGAGAGAGGGAGAAGGTTCCATTGAGACATAAGCGTCAATCAGCTCAGCACTATTGATGTGCTTATCATCTGTGAGCTGACTCTTTGAGTCTGACACACTAACTAAAAGCCGTCTGCAGACTGTAGGTCCAGTCTGGACAGGATCAGACATGATATGAAACTTCATACTAATCATGACAAAATATGCATGACTTAATGTCACCTTTTATCAGATTCTGTAAAAAATGCATTAAAGCACTGGAACCTCCATTAGACAACGGGCGTCCGGGTTTGGCCTCTACTGTGTTCAGTGTTTTATCTTGTCACGGCTGATGCTCCAACTGAGACACGCCAAAGCAGAAAGAGGTGAAGAGAAACTGAGGGAGGGAGAGACAGAGTGAACAGGAAAAGGGGAGGGAAACTGCGTGCAGACGTGTGTGTGTGTGTGTGTGTGTGTGTGTGTGCGCGCTTGCATGTGTGTGGCGGGCGGCACGCCCTTGCAGGTTTCTCTATCACTCAGCTTCCATTAATTTTTAATTGCTTCCTCCGCCTGGCACACAGCTCCACTTTTCACTCAGTGAGCAGAAAGGAGGAGGAAGGACTCCCCAGCAGAGGAGAGGGGAAGGAGAGCTGGAGAGGGGGAGGAGAAGGGACAGTGAGATGGAGGGATGGGGGAGAAGGAGGAGCGATAAAGACAGAGCGGGGTAATAAGAGGAAGAGAGGACAAGAAGGGAAATGGTGAAGAGAACTGCTTCCATGGGCCAGATTTGGCTCGACCCTCCACCAGAAACTCCTTTGCGAACCTCTTTTCAATTTCCAGATTTCCTCCTGCTCCTCCTCGCTCTTTCCTTCCATCCTCCTCTCCTCTTTCCTTATTCACCGTCCCCCAGCCTCTTCTCTTAACTGTTGTATTCCAGTCCGTATTCTCCTTTATCATTGTTGGTGAATAAATGAAAAGGAGAGGAAACCCAAAGCCTTTGATGGAAAACAGTGGAGTTTCAGCACACTCGACACTACCACCACCTCCCCCTCCTCCCTCTCCCGCTCTCTCTAAATTAAACATCAAAGGGACAGCCCTTCACTAGGTGCTCTCGCTCGCCCACTCCGCCAGCGATGCCACGGTGCTTATTCCTTGTTTGAAAGTCACAGAACGTATTTCACACCTAATCTAACCCTCTTCTGCTTCTGCTGCTGCCTACTCCTGCTGGAGTGCTCTCTTGAGTTTTCAAGTGTGTGAGTTGGGGCAGATGGGGATAGCGGGGGTGAGGGCTGCTGAGGCTTGGAGGTACAGGGAGAGAGAAAAAGAACACATCAGGGTTCAAGTGAAGCTGTTGATTGATATTTTGTGCCCAGGTTCAACACGGCAAAAGGTATTCATTACCATTAAAGCTCATGAAGCAACTTTAAATGGTTGCTTCACCCAAATTTGATTGAATAAGTCATTTCATTTGAGAGACAGAGACAGAGAGGGGAAACAAAAACTAAACGAAAAAAGAATTTTGTAGTTCAGTTTAATTGGGTCGAATAGGTCAATAGACATAGGTTTTCAGGTTTGTGTGTCTAGTTATCCCAGGATTTCTTTGGGATGCGGCTACTTTATTTGAATTTGTGTACATAAATTTTTTTGTAGGTTTTCCACATAACGGATCTGTAGATCTGTGATTTGTGGTACGAAACACTGCCTCACCAAGAAATATGAACACAACTCGTGTGATAGCCAACCTACACTGGCTGCCTGTTATTAACCGTATTGATTTACAGTGGATGCAGAACTGCTGGTTATTCCTTGTCCTTGGCTTGTGACCAAAGGTGATCGAGCCTTGCTGCTGTTACAGCCCCCAGACTGTGGAAGACTGCCTATTGAAATTAGACTGGGTACATTATTAGCACCTATTAAATCTCTTCTTAAAACTTTGCTTTTTGGAAAGTGATAATGAATTTTTAATATAGTGCTTTACTTTTTTTTTCCTTTTGTTTGATTTCATCCCCCCAATGTTTTGTTTTTAGGATTCCTCTGTTGTTTGTATTTTATTTTATCCACTGTTTTTTTTGTAAAGCACGTTGTAACCCAATTAATGTTGAAATGTATGTATTAATGTACAAATGCAACCTTAAACAAATCAATACTATCTGGAATGTTGCAGTCTTTTCCAGTCTGGTATCACTAGCTTTTGATGGCTAATGTTGGCAGGATTTAGATAGAGACTTCTGTATAACTGGCCTTACTCAGTCACTTCCTCACTTGCTCTTATTTAGGTTACCTAATGTTGATGTCTGTCAAGCAAATGACTCAGAATTTTGGGTAGGGTGGGAAATTTCAGTATGTCCATATCCTGTAATTGCTACTTGTGGCCTCAGGGGCCACTGTTCAGCAAACGCTAAATAGTCTGGCTTTAACTCATCAAACTCAGTTCAAATTAGAGAGATCTTTTTCCATGAAGATGTGAAATCACTAATGTAAATTACATGTAAGTCTTATTTTTGAGGTGAAATTTATTTATGATGATTGCCACACTGGAAGATACCGAACACTGCTGCAAAATGTCCACTACCTACAGGTTCAATCCCAAAATAAAAGTGTCAATTTGAGCATTCCGAGAGTTACATGAGGAGAACTAGAGTGGAGAGGATAAAAGAAAGACATGGGAGGGAGGAGGAGGAGGAGGAGGAGGAGGAGGAGGAGAGAGACTGCTGGCTCCTTGCCATGCCCTCTCAGTGTGACCTTCCTCGTAAATAGCTCATACGGCCCCCCCCCCCCTCGTTCCGATGGGAGGAAGATAGAGAAAGCTGAGACGGATTTAGGCACCGCAACAAGCCCCCATTTTATTTCTGCCAGTCTCCCTTTCTATAACAAGAAAGCCAGGTGTAGCAGAGCCTCATAAACATGAGCCGCCAGCAGTCTATATAGACATCCTGACCCCCTCATTGGCTCCATTTTGATGTGGAAGTTGAAAAGCTGCATAAGTGCCCGCTGAGAAAAAGCTGCTTTATCAAAACTTGACACAATATAAATTTTTGTGGCGAAGGACAGTGCACACAGTGAACTATTGCTCAAGCTCTGATTAAAATATATGACATTTCTAAGGTCACAAGACCGAGGACGTCTTCCAGAGCTCATTTGACTGTTAAATGGAGCAGTGTTGCAATTAACTACTCCATAAATTGGTTTGCCAAATTAAATTGCCAGAGTGTGACATCAAGTCTCTATGGAGACAGGACCAGTCCCTCCACTTGCTGCAATACAGATGTAGGACAAACAGATGTAGGTTTGTGTAGGTTGAAACCAAAGAGCTGGACTCAAGCCAAGGCTTTGCACACCAAATGTATCGCCACTGTTAATACAGGGACTGCTGGCATAGTATCACACCAATATAACCATAGTGTAGTTTACTACAGGAGCCAGAGCCAAGTCTGTCAGAGCTGTTTCTGCAGTGAGAACAAAGTGGAGGAAGGTGGTGAAAATGAGCAAACGATCTGTAGGTTTTCTAACATGGCAGTTCAGTTTTCTTCCTCTGTCCCTCTGTTCCCTCTTTGTCACCGGGATGCAGTCACTGCCGGCCGAGGCAGATGGCATGTGGACCGTGAAAAGGGCAGTGCCCACCAATCCATACCCACCAACCCGGCAGCACCCACCTGGGTGCCACCTGCTCCTCTTGTCTGTTTGACCCTCTTGCCAGCCACACACACACACCACGGAATACATGGCTGAAAAACACGAGGAGAAAGAAGTACATTTTCACTTGTTTTCTATTTTTGGACCCCACTAACACCATTGTACCTTCTCTTCTCTCAGTCTGTTGTTTTAATTGAAAAGTTGTTGACAAAAGGATTAATACATCATAGTATTGCAATGTACATAATGTAAAGTAAAAAACTAAAGCGCATGACGAAGGTTAAGAACCACATTTCCAGTCTTTACTACTGTCTGGATTCACCCCTGAACATGTCCAGTGGTTTCTGCAGCTGTCTTTGCTGCATGCTCCACACATGCTCGATGCTGCAATAGGAGACTTAAAGGTTGACCTATATACATTAGTGAGCCATAGATGTGCCTGTTGTCTCTGAGTCACCCACTGTTTCCCTCTAAGGCTTTGTCATCCAGGCTTGGCCCTATAGTGGAAGCTGGGCTCTCTTATCCCGCCATACTCTAAAGGTAATACAAGTATCAGCTTTCTACACAAAGCGTCTCCATTATATAGGGGTTCTGTTTTCAGGTGCATTTACATCATAGAAGATTTGCTGAAAGAATGATATTCATCTGCTAAATGACTTAAGGGCACTTAACACGTTTACATTATTGCTTATTATTTTAGACTGATCTTCCTAGTGACAAAATAAAAATAAAGTTGAAATACTGGTGACTGTGATAGTTTACCATCTTCCATTGGCAACATCAGTCAATCGTTTAGATGCCCAGAACTGATAAACATGACACAGCCACAAGATTTTAGGGAAGAGGTCAGTGTGGATGGGTGGGTCACATGGGTTGGAGTATGTGACTTTGCATCTCATTTCCTACCAACAAAGGTTGTTAAAAATATCCATATCTTTAAACGAAACAAGCTCCATTATTGTAGATTCGATAGTATTAAAAATACCAAAGCTATAAAATAAAACAGATTTACAATCAGATTTTCAACCCACAGCTCCAAATATTAAACAATGGGAAAGAAAATCAACTAGTCCTCAATCTGTGGCTGTAATTTTGGGACAGAGTCACAAGCAATGAATTTTAGCAGTTCTGGTCTGTAATGGCAGATTTTTACAGTCAAACCCATTGAAATCATGGTTGACTTTGCAAAATGCTTAAAAAGGTCAAGACTTATTGTGAGCTGTCATGGTGACATCTTTGAAGTCTGCTGTAGACCTCTTATGGATCTGCAGGTAATATCTTCTTGGTGATTTAAGGAAGTAGGAGGAAACCAAGAAAGCCGAGGCTAATTGTATTTTCTGCTAGAAAGCCTGTTTATACCCTCTTTCCCATGTGATGTAATTGAAACATCTGAAGTTGGGTCAGCCTACAAGTCCAATTACCCTTCCCCCTTCAAGTAAACAGGAAGTATTTCTATATATAAGATTTGTTAATATTAATCTTTATCTCATTACTGGTCCGCAGTGTAGGTGAAGCACAGTCACGCATATTAGAAATATGATTGACAGCATTGCAGGGCATTACATGACTTTAAGTTCCTCTCAAGTGCTTTCTCAGTTTGATTTTTACAGGGGGGGGGGGGGATTACCTCAGTGTGGGCCTTGAATAAGACTGCTTGTTCCAAAACAGATGTGGTGTGTTGCGCGGCGCTCTAGCAGAGAGAATGAGCTCATTGTTTACAGTTGAACCTGGTGCTAATTTTTTCTGAACCACTAACAGCTGCCTAACTGCACCACCAGCCAGCCTTGATATCGGCCCCCCCTGGCCTCTGTGTGCGTGTGTGTGTGTAGGCTCCAGCAGACTCCAAAAGACCAACTAGGCGCCTGATGATTGCCACCCCTCCACTCAACACACCATCAGCTCCATCCTAGTGCACTCCCCAAATCTAATCTACGCAATGAAATCGATCAGAGTCGCTGCTCACTGCGGCCAGCGCAGACTCGCCAGTGTTGGGTTGCCTACTTAAACCCCCCAGTGCCTGGGAGGGATTGGGTCAGATCTAGATGGGGGACTTCGTCCTACAGACACACACACAAACACACGCACGCACACACACGCACACACACGCACACACACAAACTCAACTTCACATCTAACTGTAGTTGCATAAACCTAGGTTCAGTGCATGTGCACTGCTTAGTTTGATTTTATGATGTCTTAATACATTGCTGCTTGATTATAACAGTGTCATGCAAGGTGTCCTTGAGTTATTTGAACGGCATCTATAAATAAATGAGCATATTTTATTATTACTATGTGGTTATAAAGTGGTTGTGAATGATTTTGCAGTTGTCAATCTCAACTTGAACCCGACGGGTTGGACCGATTGGCTGGGTTGGTAGGGGTTCTGTTATAAATATTATATATTGATTGACTGATATTGTCTCCCTTTTCTTTTGCTGTAGCCTCATGGCTTTTGACCAGTGACCGGTCTGGTGACACAACAGAGGGGGTGGGGTTAGGGAGCTGTCTGTCCTTCCTCCCAGCAGGAGCAGGGAGCTTCTCTGGCGGGGAAATACAATGTGGAGAGTTGGTGATTCACTGAGGTAGTCCATTTTATCACTGGAGACATGCGTGGCTAGCGCCGCCACACAACTAGTGTGTCCTGGGCGTAAGAAGCCAACTAGTGCTTTCTGGAGGGATCGAGCTTGGTTGGGCTCAGTATTTAATGTGATGACTTCAGATGGTCGGGGTTCAGGCTATAACTCACAGGGGTGGGTTTGATTTTGGTCGTAATATTTTCGGCCTGTTAAAAACTCTATTTTGCAGTGTGATAGCAGAGGTTGATAGGCCTCTGACGCTGCTATTTTGATACCATCACACACACTCCAAGTCAATGGTTTGTTCTTTATCACTGAAATAAGGTTCTATACACTTGTGTCGGCATTTTTCATGACTAATGAGGTTAAATATCTAAGAGCTATTGGCTTTGCAGGGGAGTGAACATAAAACTAGACAAATGGAGAGATGAAGTCAGTTGAAGGATGATAGTTGTACTCCCCCTAATTGACTTAAGTGCCCATATTAGTCTTGGGCCACTAGCACCTCAGCTTTCTTCTAATTCACCACATCTATTTGCAGTCCATAGTGCTTATCTGCTGTAGTGAGCACGACTGCCCGTTACATTTTCCTGCTTCGGGCTGGGTAAACTTTGACCTTGTATTAATGTATTCTCTGTGAAGTTCAAACCGTTGCGTGGTCTCACTTTGGCGGCAGCGGTGATACATGCAAGTTTCCCTTCCTTTGAATGTATTTTTTATAGGTCGTAGAGACGCCAGGGAGCGGCTGGGCCCTTGTTTGTGGTGAGCAGCTGAGCTAAAGACAGTTTGATGTTAATTTAGCCGCACTTAAGCCCACGGGCAGCTTCCTGCCTGCCTCAGCTGTTGATACATTTTTTATTTTTCTTAAGCCTTTCTTCTCCCTCCCCCTTTCTCCTTTTATTGTGATATTTTCTGCCTCTGTTTTTCATCTTCCTACTTTCTCCATCCGGGTATGGAACTGTGTTCTCCCTTCCACAGGACAGGACAAAATAAAAAGGAATGGGAAAGGGAGGAAATGGCAGTTTCCGCTTTTTGCCACCACATGGGCTTCATACATCCCATCACCCCCCATGCTTTGTTTTGTTTTGTGTGTATATGAAAGGTTTATCTTCGCATGTTGTCTTGGGGAAGACAAACTGATGAGGCTGTACAGTGAAGAGAAAAAGAGAGTTCTGGAGAGAGGCGGAGAGGAAATAGGGAGACCTCTCAGGGAAGTACAGCCTGTGGAAAATCTCCAGGCCTGCCAGTTCCAACTGGTACATTCTGAACTCTGGACGCAACACTTTATTTCCCTCGTCCTCTAAGAGAAAGACAGATGTTCTGTCTTTCCGCGCTCCAACTTTCCCCTCTGTTCATGACCTTTTGAGGTGTCCCAGTGGGCAAATTAGCCCCCCAGCTTGAATTTTTGGCGCCATTGCTGAGGCTTCCAGGCCTTATGTCAACCTGAACAAAAGAAGTCATGACAGTTTGCACAAGAAGCCTAAAAAACTTTAGGGCAGTTTGCCTGAGTGTACAATAGTATCGATATTCAGAGCCAAAAGTCTCTGCATCGGACATGTCTGCCACCAAACCATCAGCAGTGCTTATATCTACTGCTTGGGGCCAAAGTGGATCATTGGCTGGTCACTGAAAAGTCATCATTATACAATTGACAACCACTATTGCTGAATGTGGAAGTCAGCTTGCAAATGCCTGAAGGGCTGGGTAAACTCTAAACATGATTCTTTTTATACTACAGTGGGTGTCTGCAGACATTCACACATGATGTGCAGTAGGGATGCCACAGTGAGGAAATTTTCCTACTGGTTAATAAACTTGTGACAACTCTGATGTTACCGATTACACTGGACATTTTACAAGACAAGATACTGCTAATGCAAACTGAGCATTTCCTCCTGCTTAAGCTTCACATTAAAAGCATTTAACTGGCGAAACACAAGTTGATTTATATTAAGTGGTCATTTTCAGCAATTGTTGACAGTCGATCAGTTTGAAATATTGCAGGGAGTAATGGGACAAGAAGTAGTCACAGTGAGCTGTTATGCTGTGTTCACACTGCTACTGATATAGCAACAGGCAACAAGTCATTTTTAATGGAAGCTAGTGACATGAAGCTACTAATTTGTGCTCGACACTTGTTGCAGCAGACGGGTGCAACGTGTTACAAATCAAAGTTCAGCTGACCTCCACTTTTTCGGTGCTCCAATGATGTGTTGAAGCATCACCCAATCATATGTTTTCTCTTTTTTCTAGCTGTGGTTCTGTGCTATTTAGCTAAGTTAGCTCATGCTTTGCTAACTTTCTGTGCATTGCAGTGCACATGGGAATGCAATGAGGTGGTGAAATGTGATGTTAACATGAGGCTGAGACATTGATCAGAAGCATAGATATATTTTTGACCAAATAAAAACCTAAGATGACGTTCATTGGAGGTGTTTTGTTGCATGTAGCAGACACACACAAGCCTGTGACGACGCAATTGCATTAATAAGTGCTTGAGCAATGCTTCAACAGCGACTCAGTGATGATGTAGCTGGTCATGCTGTTGCATTGTTGCTTGTAGTGTGAACACAGCAGAAGTAATGTTGGGGGCAGTGAGCAAGTATCCCCAAACACTGTGTACACTGTTGACACTGACTACTGTGGCAAGACTAATAAGCAGGCGTAAAATGTGGGCTGCATAAAGATGTACACACAGAGATTTGCGTGGACCTGTGGAGTGTTTCGAACAAGGCCAGCTGATGGAATTAACATCCTACAGACCCTTGCAGCCGTGCAAATTTGGTATGTACAACTTAAGCTTTATAATAGGAGTTCCTTCAGAGCCCATTAGGTACTGGCTCCTAAAAAAAACTCATTCACAAATCCAAAATCCAGGTATTTAACTTAATATCGCAACAGATTGAGGAAACCAGAAAAACACACAAATACAATTCAGGAGCTGGAACCAGTGCATTTTTGACATATTTTATTTGAAAGATTTCTTCTGCTATTAATCAATTGCATAGACTGTATATAAAGATGAACAACATGACAGCCACCCAAAGTGAAGCCAAAGCATCTTGATCGCCCCCTGGTGGCTGGGTGCAGTATGGGTTGTAAACCCCGCCGCCTAAATGTTAGCGGATGGAGCATGGGCCAAACTGTCTGAAACTTTCTGTCATTTTAGGTAGTTGTTATTAGGGGTGGGGGGAAAAATACAGCATAGTATCGTGATATTTTTGTGTGGGAATATGATATTGTCACACAGTGCCAAGTATATATTTTTTCTGATTATAGAAATTATCAATGTTATAAATACAAATTAAACTTTAGGTAGTCAACTAAAATAATATAATCAATTGCTCTTTCAGTCTTGCTACATTTTGCTGCTGTAAAAAATGGCAGAGGTAAGATAAACAGACTTTTCTTATTAGATAAAACAGATGTTGACAACGTTTTCCTTTGGGGATATAATTTAATGTTGAAAAAAGGAAATAAATCACAATATATTGCAGTATATTTTAACACAATATTCAGCTTATTGCAGCATATTTAAAATCGCAATATTATTGGATTGTGACTTAAGCATTATGATAATATCATATTGTGGAACCTCTGATGAACCCCTAGTTGTTATCATGCAGATGTGTGTTAAAGTGTTAGTTTTTCTGCTAAGTTTGGTCATAACTAGTCATTTGATATTTTAAAAAGAGGGCTTGAGATCATGATTGACAGCTGCTTGTGCCAGTAGGCGTGCTCATTATCAGTGGTTGGATCAGTCAGACATCAGATGTCAACAGCGCAAGATGGCAGCTGCCGTATCCAGGATATTATAGCTTCATTTCTGTGCAGCGGGAAGGAATGGAGAGGCGTCATCCATGTTTATATACAGTCTGTGATGGATTATTAAAATGGTCTCTAATTTTCTTTCTATCACCTAATTGGTAAAAAAAAATCAGTTCTATTGTACAGAATTGTTTTTCCAGCTATTCCCAAATTCAGCTAACATATTAACAAATGTGTTTTTCTAAATCCATCTGGTACTATCCTTAATGAGATGGTTAGGCGTGTGCTATCCAATCTCATCTGTGAAATCTTGCATTGTGTCACCAACATGAACATTAGCATTTGTACCCACAGCAGAAGGCCAGCCAAGTCCTCAGCACTGATAAAGCCTCATGTGCTCAAAACTAATAAGCTCACCGAGAGGAGACTGCACACAAACACACATGCAACCAATACAAGTTGTGTGCAGTATTGTGCTTAACTGATAAAATGGAGATTACAGCCAGGCAACTTTATCTGGAGTTTCTCAGCACTGAAACGACAGCCTGCAAATTCAATCTTTGATTGGGAGGAAACTTTTTTTTTCTTTTGAGGAAACAGATGAAAGTTCCACAGCGCAGTAACAAAACAGACTATGATAAGTCTGTCTGGGAATCTCGTCTCCTCGGCCTCAGACATAACTGATGAGTGCGATGTGAGATTGGAGGGAGTCGATGGGGAGGAGGAGAAGGGGGGTGTCACATAGTTTACCAAATGCAATTATGTAACTGTGTCATGGTTGCAGAGGATGGGGGAATGAGGAGGGTGGGAGGTGTCTGGACAAGAGAGAAGGCTGTGGATAATTGAGGAGTACACAGCTTAGTGTAACATGCTTTAAGTGAGTCTAAATTTCATATTAGTTCAAATGGAATACACAGATAAACAAAAGGAAGCAGCAGCCAAAGAAATCAGCCAGTTTGCTCCTATTTGTCATGTTTAAAAAATTCATAGTGAAATATTGTAGCTGCAGGGTTTTTGTCATAGCATGGGGTTTTAAATTAAGACAGAGACAGCACAAGTGCTCAAGCCATCAAGGTTAAAGGATATGTAAAGAGAGAGAAAGAAAGACGCTAACAGACAGCTGACATAGTCCAGAGGCAGCTGATAGAGAGAGTCTGTGACTTCTTCTGCCAGAGTCTGTCTCTCTGGCTCTTGTCTGTGTGTCACGTACACTTTTCCTATAGCCACCATCGGCGCTTACCCTCCCTTTCCCTTTCTCGTCTCCCTCTCTCACAGCCCAGATATCCCAGAGGGCCATGGGGTTGACTGAGGGCAGCAGGGCTGATTGTCCAGAGCGACAGACGGCCGGCCGATTGGCCTGGCGCTGGCCAGTGTCAGCTGACAGTGACCGGGGCTGTGTGTGTGTGTGAACATAATGCACACACACACACACGAGGATGAGTGTGTGGATTTCGTAAAAACAAAAGCGCATTATTCATATTTACAAGACTTCAAAGTGTAGGTTTCCAGAGCATTCCCAGCGACCACAACATTATGTTAAATACTCTAAGGCCATGTTTACACGAAAACGATCCACTGAAAACAGAAACGTTTTTCATTTTCGTTTTGAAAAAAGTTCCACGTTTAGACAACAATGTTTTGATAACAACTGCCGTGCACACGGATCACGGACTGCAAAAATGAACAAAACCACTGCAGTATACATGCCAGGACAGTAGTTGGCGGTGTGACGCTTACGCTTCCTTCTACAGCGAGGCGATGTATAAACAAACAAAATATCAACTGCACGAACGTTTGACTGGATGGAGGACGAGGTGGATTTGCTACAGTAAATCTATACTATGATGGGGAAGCATTGATAAATTCAATAGGGTGAGCAGCACAAGCAGAGCTCAGGTAATACAAATTTTAAAAAGCATTCATGATTTTTGTAAATTTAATATATTACTTTTCTGGTGTTAAAATGACAGAACAATTGCTGAAAAGAGTATTATAACTTGTATAGGACTTGACTTGGGACATGACTTGGAACTTGAGTACAAAGACTTGAGACTTACTCGTGACTTTCAAAACAATAACTTGGCCTAGCCTCTGATATCCTTGGTTCCTTGAAAGGTTTTCAGCATTTTCAAACTTCTGTGCTGTAAAAATGACACAACATTTGCTGAAGAGTGCATCATGACTTGTATAGGGCTCAAAACACAAAATCTAGGACTTGGGACTTGACTTTGGACTTGCCTGTCTTGACTTAGACTTAGACTTGGACTTAGACTTGTCCAGAGTTCCTTGAAAAGTGTTCAGCTTTTTCAAACTTGGTCTAATTTTTCAGCGTTTCATCATATGTTTATATTTATGTTTAACTTTAGTACATCCTGCCTGGTGACCAGCAGAAATTGGAAATCCATTTGTCAATGCTTAAACCCAGCAGATACATTGCCAGAAATCCATATTTCATCAGCTTTGTTTCTTTCATTTTGTTCTCAAATTGGTCTTAAATACAACCCCATCTTGCATTAATGAGGTCTTAAAAAGTCTTACAGTTGGCTTTGGGAAACCTGCAGCTACAAAGCTTTTGGCAGCTTACAATAATCTGCAATAATTTGATGGTTACATTGGCATTACCGCATGTGATTTCCCACTTACAGTGAGAAAGAGACGAAGGCAGAGCCTCTTTTATCTGCTGTTGTTTTCCACAGATTCAGACACTCTGGGATATGTGTGGGTTTCATTGAACAGTTTGCGTCTTAGGAAATGGTTTGGAAGTCAGCCCTCCCCTGCTTCTCTGGCCAGGAAACGCCAAACGTCTGAGATTCGTCATTTGTTCCATCTGGCAGACCCAGTGGAGGGGCCGAGGGCTTACATAACTAAAACAAATATCCGACATTTTAGGGGATTACATCATAAGAATGGGACCAAATTGGTAGGTTTTAGTTGCATTTATGTGCTGGGGAGTTGCAGCTCTGTAGTTTTAAAGCGAGTTTGTTGTAAGCACAAAGGATTTGTACAAAATCACCCTGTAGTAGCTGGTCTGGATAATTTGAACATGAGAAAAAATATCAAATTGGATCATAAATGATGCTGCACATGATGTCACATATCACCAGGGGATGCAGTTGTCGGTAACATAATCATAAAAATAAACATTATAGGAATCTTCTGAAGATGTTATTGTATTGTCTAGCTTATTACATTTGCAGGTTTTGTAATGTTGGAAGAATTTATATGGTTTCTTCATGGGGTTTTGGATTATTATTCTTGCACGTTGAAATGCTTATTGCCTTCAGCAGGCGACTTGCCGAATGACGTCTATGTTCAAAACTTTGTTCGAGCCCCCCCACCCTCCTTGTCCTGCTGGAACTGCTCTAAAATAAGGCGTGAGTGCCTTAAGGAGAGAGAGAGGGGAAAAGAAAAAAGGCTTTCGCACACACCAACTGAATGATGGATTTTATTTGGTCTCTGTTTGCTGAGCCTGAGCTTGGCTGTGTTGGTCTGTTATGTCGGTTTCTATGGTGAAAAACACAGGCCAAGCCAGACTTGACTAGTACAAGGAATAAAAAAAAAAAGGCATGTGCAGGGACGGGGAGGGGGGCAGCGGCGGGGTAACAAGGAAACTTGATTCCAAGAATTCGGAGGGTGTGGAATCACAGAGAGCAAGACACGACAGAAGGAAGTATATGTGCAGTAGACCGAACAGTGAAGCAAAGGCAGAGCACTAACAGCCTCTTTCGCCAGTCAGCGAATAAACAGAGTCAAATAGAATGAAAATGGAGGCTGAGAAAAGTCCTGTTTCTCAAGCTACAGCTTTTCTAAAACAAGGGAAGCAAGAGGGTTTGACTGACAAAGGCTTATACATAATGAAGCTGCGATATCAAAACAGTCTTGTAACAGCAATATTATCAGAATAACTTCAAGTTTGAAGGTTTGTATTAGAATGATACACCGAATGGAGAAGGTGAATCAGATAAATTTCATTTAATTGTTTTGATTTGCTCAATATATTTCTTTATAAATTCTGCAAATAGCGAGACTGCATGATTGGCTGTCCTGAAAATAGATAGAGGTGAAGACAGTTCACCTAATTTAGAGATTATGCAGAAACGGAGGATTTGTTTGCAACCTGTGTCTTAATGAACAGATTAAATTTGCCTGGTTCATCTGTAAAAATCTAATTCTGGGTCACCAAATGAATCATTTTATCGAGTTTCATCATGCATCTGCAGATGCTCTCAACATTGAAGTGGCTGAGCAAGCGACTAGCAGCTAAGGATGCTAACAGTGTTAACAACTACAACAGTGCTGACAAAGCTAACAGTGTTAAATCAGGATGGAACTGGAGGGTGGGCACTACGCTTTTGAGACAATGCTATTATGACATCAGCGGTAACTGGGGTATGAGCACAGTGCAGAGCAGCAGTGATTAGCTAGTCAGTGGAATATACACACACACACACACACACACACACACACACACACACACACACAGGACTCACATAGACTAACGTGCACATGTGGTCGGACTGTCTAATGCAACTCAGGACAGAGAAGCTTGGATTATAACACACACACAGAGAACATGACTTCATCCTCTGCTCATGACACCATTACTGTATTATATCTTTACATAGCAAATAGTTGTTTGCTGCTATATATATATGCTCTTTTTTTTCTTTCCACCAACTCCTCCACCATAGTTAAAACTTTATGTCAAACCTCAATAATTTAGGGGTACCAAGTGTGTCCACAGCACAAGTATGGAAAACTAATACATGCAGCATCTTCCAAACACCTCCACTGAGTGGAAATTGTCCTGTAATTGCTTCCCTCTACTGCCTGAAGTCCATTCAGATACGGTGCGAGGTTCAGTTCAGTTAACAGTGCTAATCCCACATTTCATCATGAACAGAGCTGTTGCTTATTCATGCCGTTTCCTCTCCATGAATGAAATATGAGGTGCATTAGCACATGCTGACATGTGATTGATTGTGTGTATGTGTGTGTGTGTGTGTGTGTGTGTGAGAGAGTGTGTGTGAGTGAATGAGAGATGAGGTATGTTAGCAGTGTCAAAGGCGGATTGATGGGGTGCATTTTATTTAACAGATTGAAGTGAGTGAAAGGTCAGCTGTGAGTGCGAGGCTGCCACTTCTACTCTGCCATTTCCTTGATTGGTGTGTGTGTATGGGTGTGTTAGGGGAAGTGTGTGTGTGTGTCTGCAGGTGTGTGAAATCGAATGTTTAGACTAAATCAAAGCGCTCTTGTTTTTTGTTTTTTTTCGTCAGTCTGCTGTATATGCAGCTGCATCAAATCTCTTTGTTCATCATTCCACATCTGTGTGTGTGTGTGTGTTTGTGTGTGTGTGTGTCTCATGCCCGTACCTGCTTGTCTGTTATCAGTCCATCTATCTGAAGCTCAGCTTGTGGTATGCAGCTCACCTACAGTAAAAGAACTCCCACACACAAACTTTGCCAACACACACACACACACACACACACACACACAGTGGAGACACAGTTACTGAGTCCAGGAGTAAGATAGTCACCACATAGAGGCACAGCAATGTATGTTGGCGCACACACACACACACACACACACACACACACACACACACACACATTCACACTTCTTACGGCCAGGCTAGTGTTGCCTGTCTGCAAACAGGCAAGGTGAGTCACTTGCAGTCTCTTTGCCCTTCTACTCACGCTGTTGGTGTGTGTGTGCAGTCAGCACTCTCCCACGCATGCAGTCTCTTACACACACACACACACACACACACACACACACACTGAAAATCTAGCCAAATCCACGAGCAAACAGATGTCACTCACCAAAAAAAACAACAACAGTGTACGGCTTGTTTCTGGCAGGTTGCAGAAATCCCTGCTCTGTGTGTGTGTGTGTGTGTGTGTGTCAGGTGACTTAGGTTATAGAGGATCAGTCACACCGGAGTCTGCTCTGTATCATCATCAGTTTAGTCTACACTTCCCTACAAAAGCCATGGGTTTACTGGTTGCTGTGGTGATGGCTCCGGTTCTCCCACCTGATAGGCTTCCATCATCCATCAGACGTTCCAGCCTCCTTGGACAGGAGCTGGATGCAGGCCCAGTGTACACACACACAAATACACAGACATACATTCTGGGTATTCCACTTTGTTGTGGCAACAATAAGAGCTGAAGAACATACAGCAAGTTCTTCAGTCAGCAGTGTGGCTCTGTAGATGCACCTTACATTGACAGCTATGGATTCTTAGCATTCAGTTGGGTCTAATGTGGATCTCTGGAACTTCTGGGATGTTTGAGAACTCCTGCCTCACTGCACCATTTTAACGTTCTGTCATGATTCACATATAAAAAATCATCTTGTGGTACTGTAGAGAACTCTTTTTTGAAGAGCGTGAAAGGAAAAGAGTACTCGAAAGCATCCCATCCCACCTCATTCCCCTCATGACTGCCGCGCTTCAGAACATGTTTGCTCCCCTCAGGCACACACTTACTGTAAAACCAATCCTTTTTAATTAAGTCAGATTCCAGTGAGGAAAGAAGAGCAACTGCTACCCCTCCACCCCCACCCCCACCCACCACTCACCACTCCCCCCCCACACACACACACACACACACACACACACACACACACACACACACAACCGCAACATCCTGTCATTTGTTTTTCCTCCCTTTTCTTTTCCCTTTGTACCGTCCTTCTTTTTTATTCCTTGTCTAGAAGCTAGAGAGTTGTTCTAAGCCAGTGCTTATTCTCATTTTGTTGGAGGTGTGTTGGAGACTAAATGAAATACAAGGTGCGTTTCCATCCACCTCTTTTTATGTGAATTAAAGATCCTGAATAAAAATGTCAAAAAGTTGAAAAAAATCTCAAAATATTGCAAAAAAATTGGTATGTCAAATAAAAGGTGCAACCAAGTTCAATTGGACATTCAGAGAATAAATTATGACACACAGTCATGATGTGCTGTCATTACATAGACCACAGCAATGACAGTACGCATCGCTGGATGACTTTTAAAACACTTATGTATGCACACAGGGCTGTCAGCAGAGCTTCAATATTAGTTGTTCAAAACTCTGTTTCCATTGTCCAGTGTTCTCTCCGATATTATACATCTATTATTTCCCTTCATTTGAATTTTGACTGCTGGTTTTTAAAGTGGCACCGAACAGTAGAATTAGGCACCTAGGACTGGCACAAAATAAGATAATCACTACATGATTATTGTGGCCAAAAGAGTTTACAATAATGATATTATTGCAATATTCAAATTTAATTTTGTTTATTATTCAACTTCATTGTACATTTTCTCCCTTTTTTGGCAAATAGATTATGCTCAGAGTACGAGTGTAGGAGGCAGAGTGTCTGCAATCATAACTGTACAAGAGCAAACAGAAGAGCAGGTACAGTCAGTGGATAGTGAAAAGAGACACCAATGGCATCTGGGGAAGAGAGACAAACCGAGAACAGAAAGAAACAGAAATGATTTAAGAGGTGCTGGGTTATTTACACAATATTACTATATGTGTGTTAATAACATGATATAAATGTTTGATTTTTAAATGTCACAGTTATGGCCAATACCGGTATGTCACAACACCCCTGGTGCCACCTACTGCTTATCTTGATAAACCAACTCCCAATGTTTGCATAACAGTAGTGGATGGAAAAGCACATAATTACACATTTTATTTTGCTTTTTTTCTGAAAATTTGGTTAAAATTTGCGCTACATTTGGATGGGAACCCAACAATAACTGTTAAGAGTTGTATGCATCCAGAGCAAGACCCAAAACCAAGATGGCAGCAACACGAGTTCGAGGCACTGAGTTTGATTTCAAACTGATCTCCAAATGAAATGCTAATGCGTAGAATACCTACGGCGAAGGCTGTGTGTAGATGCATACCGTATGTCGTAGCCTGACGTGCACCTGCCTAGAAATGTAACTAGACATTGCAGTGACGCAGACCTACTGTTTATTTTTGTAAGCTGAAAACTAATGCCCTCAGTGGAGACAAAGCTTTTATTTCACAGAGAAGAAACAATACATTGTGAAGACAATGAAGCCTCCACAAAATAGCATTTTAGGTCCTGTGTGTGATTTATCCTGGCTTCATATTAGTAGAGAAAAACTCTAGTGGCCATGCTAATTTATACAATGTAAAATGTCATAGATTTATGCAAATAGCATTTTGTATTTGTTTAGAAAACTTGTCTGGTATAAGACAGTTGTTTTGTTGACAAACCTTGTGAGTTGTAATGGAGCTGAATTTTCTCAAGTTACCTATGTTAAATGTTACTGTTGTCCCTGGCTCCATGTGAGTAGAGGAAAACTCCACTAGCTGCTAGGCTAATTTGCAATATACAATGCCACAGGCTTGTGCTAATAATATTAGCATGAGAAAATGTGTCCAGGAAAAGACAAGTGCTTTGTCTTTGAATCCTGTGAGTTATCATGAAGCCGATTTGTGTACTTGTAATTGAAATTTTCTCTATTAAGCCATGTTAAATATTTGTTTTAGGTGTGCTTTAAATCAATCAAACTTTATAGCACTTCACAGAAACCCCACCACTAATGGGTATGTGGAGTGACACAGACACACCGCACAAGTAAAAATGCTCACAACTCTGTAGTGTACGTGTGTAGGCCATGGTAAAGGCTTTGCTTAGAACCTACGCACAAATGTAAATCAGCCTTTATTTTCTTGTCTTTCCAGCACCCACTATCTTCACTTTCTTACTAAACAGGATCTAGTGATCTAGTTAGTCCAGCCTTTGCCTCTTTATTGGCAAATATCTGTCAGTACCCTGTGTGTAGAATATTATAGAAAGGAAGAGCCTATAGTACCAGTGGGTCAGGTGAGGTTATGGGATGTCTTGGTTTTGGGTTATTAAGTTTCTGTGGTGGAAAAGGGTGATGAGTCAGCTGGCTTCATTGTAATCTGCCCCACATTTGATAGCCACCACAACAATGAAGCAAGGCTAACACAGTTGTTTGCTTTGCCACCCACATTCTGACCAAACAAGATCTCCATCTTATTACTGTCTTCTCTCACCCTGTCATAACACCCATATCTCATCCAATTATGTTGATTCATGAGGTTTGACCTCAGCTGTGACCCGTGGTTTTAATATCACTTCCCTCTGCCATTGATTAGAGGGGGTTTAGGGTGTCTGTGGTTCCTTAAGAGCCAAACAAAATCATCTAAACATCATCTCTGTCTTTTTTTTTCTCCTTCCCCCTGGCTCTGTTAGGAAATGTGCGGTAATTGTCTCAGCTCCTCTTACTTACTTACTTAAATTGTGTCTGTTTGGGTTGGCGCGAGGTGAGCTGTTGAGATTTTAATCTGCTCACCGAGCCATCTGCCGCTGTCGTTGGGCCGCATATCTCGGGGATTAAATCAGAGGCTGTGCCGCACGTGAGATGTTCCTCGTGCTCACTCGCACACAGCGAGATACACACGCACTTATCCAGTTTGTCAACAACGCGCTGACATGTTCCATCGAGCAAATACTGACCATGCCCACACATGAATAAGTGCACACATGTTCAGCAATGCAAGAGTGGGAAATGTGGGCCACTGCCACTTTCCCTGCAGCTCAGATCCACCGCCTGCAGCTTAAGGCCCTGATTACCATTTTATTACGGCATGTCATTATTCTGATGCTATCAATGGAAATGAATTGGCAGACAATTGATTTACAATAACCCTCTCCTCCTCAACACTGGCCCACAGGGAGCCTCTGGTACTCATTGATTCGTTCCTTCTGTCTGCTCTGTCTGACTGGCTCTCACCTATCATAGGCCACCCTGCTTGTATTTATATATGTATATACATACATACATATATATATATATATATATATATATATATATATATATATATATATATATATATATATATATATATATATAGAGAGAGAGAGAGAGAGAGATTGATATATATAGATATATATAGATATTGACATAATATGTGTGTCTGCATTTGACCGATCTTTCTCAGGAAAGATCCAGTTGACTTTTGAAGGTAGAACTAGGTAGTTGGCATGACCAGCATTTGTCACCATTAGCACCATCCACACAATCAGAGGTCTTAACGGGTCTACCAGGACCCAACATCTGGCCCAAGACCCACACAGGTTTGGATCCATGTTCTGTTGTAGTCAGGTTCAGGTCAGGTCACATTCTGTTACTGCGGGTGCCTGGTTTATTTAGCACAAATCAAGAGAGAAACATGCGTGGTTCTCTCAAGAAGCAGCAGTGTGTGTATTTTGTGTGATGACTAGGCAGATTTTAGAGGTAGAGCGAAGGAAAGACGAGGAAGAGAGTAAGCCCAGCGACATTCAAAACTTGGATTGATTTAATGAAAAACCCTTTTGATCTACCTGCAGCAGATCCACTTTGGTATTTGATGCTTTGCACACAGACTGAATGTAATTTGACCCTGGCAGATTTGAGTCCTGGTTCCAGTCTCAGGTTACTAGGAACTTATTGGATCTGTGAAGACCTTTTTAGTGCAGCAACACAATTACATTTACAACATTTTTCATGGCTTCCAATGTTGATCTATTTCATGTATTAAATTGTGGTCAACTTTGACTTGAATGTTTAGACAGAGGCTCTTTAGATGATTCAACAGGATTTAATAAGAACATCTTGGCTATGGATATAACATCTACTTTATTTTTTAGCACGTTAGTATTTAAGCCCAAGCAGCAGCAATCCGGCTGAGCTGGCGTGTTTCCTCAAGTTGCGCGGCTGCTGGTAAAATTGCTCAACACGCTGATTGGAGTGAGAAGAAAAAAAATATCCCAGTTGGCCATAGGGCATGCAGAACATCATTAGTGCCAAGTGTCTGAAAGCTGTCGAAAACATTCCCATCACAGCGCAACTGGAGTGCTCGCTAACAACCCAGACCATTATGCCTCCACTCCCAGAGTAAGCCAGCAGACAAAGCCCCGCAGACACCGAGATGTGACTTTGGTACATGCGGCATGTGTGCAGTGGCAGCCATTTTCTCTCACCTTGGTGTGTCAAGAGTCTCACTGGAGAGTCTGTCACCCCCAGGAAAATGTGTGTGACAGTTTTGGGACTTTGCCTGGACAGTTTTTTCTCTCTAAAATACCTTTATGGATGCAGCATGGATGGAGCTCCCCATGCTCTCTGCTCTGTCCCCTGTGGGATAAATATTTCAAGTGTTAGCTGGAACTCCAGTCTGCTGGTTAATGACTTGTAATTTCCTAGTTTCCTGCTTCAGCATTACAGTAACATGGCTGGTGTCTCTCTTCTTAAATGTCGCCAAGACACACCACTTAGGAGGGCATGACCTAATGTCTCTCACTGAAACACTTCTCTTTTTTTTATCCTGTGATTGCAAACTTCCTGTCTGACACACCACCATTTACATATTTGTTTGTCTAGGCAACGTCAGCCTCTCAGCTCTTTTTCAAGGTTGGAAGTGAGATGAGTAAATGCTGTTAAAACGCCACGGCTCAGATACAAATTTAGTCCTACTGCAAACGGTAATATGACAAAACAAAACAAAAACATGAACCCTCTTATCTCCATACCATTAAACTGTCTGAGTGAAAGGAAGGCTGGCTTAGGTGTATTCACTTGACAGAAACTGTAATTGCGAGGGCTTTTAACGGATGGAAACAGTGCTAATGCTAATCCACTGCTGTCTGATGTCCTGCCCTGCTCTGATGATACCACAGTATTTACTGGGGGATAGCTGGGTGTCAAACGGAGTTGGGATTGGCTGCTAAGACATCTGCTTGACTGTGCTGTGCTAAATGTGAAAGGAAGTGAGGGGCTGCCTGTGCTGGAGTCATGCCGCTGCCACTCTAAGCAGGGGTCTTCTCCCTAAAACTATAATAGTTTTGACAGCGTTTTGTGCTGCAGATGAAATTCCTGTTAGATATATTATTGGGGGTAGGAGTGAAATATAGGAGAACTTAACAAATGCATCCCTTGCCACGTCCATGTCATTAGGTGTTTTAGTGAAAACCAGAGTGATTTATCATGAGCAAACCAGGATACAAGAGCCTAATTTGCTCGCTTAATTTGTTTACTTGTCACAAGAAGTACTACACTGCCTGTAAATATTTACACAAGGGCTACAGTGGCCTGGGGGGAGCTTGCTAAAGTTTGACAAAAAATAACCCTGGTGATTTCATCAACTTATCTTCGATTGGGTCTGAAGACACACACACTGATGTCAAGAGACCTATAGCGGCAACGAAGGCCCCCTGCTGCATTGTTTGATGTTGTCAACTCTTGGTCAAAAAGTTCTGCGTCTGCGTGAGAGGAAATATTTCTCCACACCGACTAATATTTCTGGGCCAACTAGCAAGATGGCAGACGTTTAATCATTTAGATGTCTAATTGCGTGCATCCCTAATACTAGACAAGTTTGTCTTGGTCTCACTCCCTCTTGACTTTAGCTCTTTCTTTACTTTCCTCACTTCCATTTCTCCTCTTCTTGCATGCTGAACTGAACTTCAAGTCAGAGGGATTTCATTCACCAATGGCCTCCACAGACACCGATAAAACATTCGGAATCACCCAAAAACAAGAAAGCTGACAGGGGCTGATAAGGGGCAACGGTGTGAAGGCCAATTTCCACCAGATGCGTGTTGGTTGTGTCTCCGCTCCGGCACGGCAGCGGAGCCGATAGGATTCCATTCTAGTCAATGTGTGTGTTTCCACCGGCTGCGGCTGTGCTGTGTTCCGGCTCCGTCTCAGCTCTGGCACTCCGGAGCCCTCCGCAACAGATACGCAGGACTTGTATTTTTGCCAGACGCCGGAGCACAACGCAGCAATTCAGCACAGAGCAGATCGTGCGGGGCAGGAAGTCGTGCACAGAAACACAATAAAACATCCGGTTAATTTTCAAAATAAAATACAAAGTGTTCATGGCGGATCATATTTCCCTGCACTACACCTTAAAAACTACATAATGGGCAGAGGCAGGCCTGAAGTCAACAGGTCAGAGGTTTTCAGACGTCATTTCACCCCGTGAACACCATGGACGAGGAGATATTAATCATGGCAGTGCACCGAGATGTCTTCCGGCGGAGCTGCACCGCACCGCACAGCAAACGCAGCCGGTGGGTATTGATGGATGGCGGAGCACGCAGCGGATAACCAGCGCTGCCGTTCCGCAACGAACACGCATCCAGTGGAAATCCGGCGTGAGACACAATGCGTCGACTAGAGCAGTGGACACTCAATGTAGACCCAATGGCCGACTGTCGGCTAGGTGTGTCAGGGCCCTGAGACTTCAGATTTTTTTACCATAAAGTCTGCAGTACTAGTTGAGGGCATGGAGTTTGGGACTTTTGTTTAATTCAAGGTACGCATCAGGGCAATGGACACAATTCTGTGTCTATAAACATAATAATTATCCTCCATTGAGGTTGGAGCGGTATACTCGTTTCAAGGTATGTGGTGATATGAAAACTGATAGTTACCATACCGTGGACATTTGCTTATCTATTAGGGATGCAAGATATTGGATTTTTTTGTCGATATCCGATATGCTGATATATAACAATTTATTTGACCAATAACCGATATCGATATTGATCCACTTTTTACCCTACCTAATTTTAGCGATCATCAAGTCTCTTCTGTAGTTGAATTAACACTATTATGCGTGCATACGCTTATCGTAATGGCCCACTAGCAGATATAGACATGTAATACAATGCTTTCTTTTCAAGGTATGTAATAAATTTACTAATTGTACAAAATAAGAAAAAGCATGTTGACTGATTCTAATAGTTCATTTTAAAGCCTACATTTGCCAATGCCAATGACCAATATTGTTGTGCATCCCTATTATCAATGATATTGAAAAAAAAGTTCAACTAGACGGAGAATCTGACCTTTATTGTAGTTATTGTCAGAAGGGAGACTTTTTAAACATACTTTCATTGAAGAAATGGTTTCAAGTTTGAAGCTTCAAGTTACAGCGATAAAACATTTGTTCAACCAAAAATAACTATACCATTTTCATTCCTTTAAAGGTCATTCTAACTGATGACCATTTTGTAATACCGTTAAATCGTGAAACTGCAATTTCTGTGTTTCATATTGTTGCTCTAGCCTCCACAGTTCCTGTCAGACATTTTCTGCAGCCTGCATTATATATGTAGCTACTATAAAGGCAGTATATTGAATTTTACACAGCACACCTCTTTCATTTCAGCCCCTCCCCCTTGTTTTTCCCTGTCTCTCCACATAATAACATTGAAGACCACAGCTTGCATCTCAGCAGCCCTCATGTGTCAGGGACTGTTTCTCTATGTTGGATGATGGGCTCAGCGTGGCGCTCTAATTGACCCGCCTGGTCTGCAAATGCATTAGTGTGGCCATGCCTGGCCCACTTAATGCCCAACTACAACAAACACGGCCATCAACACATACAGCTGCATTTTTATGCAGCATATAAGGCCCCAGTGTGTTCAGCGGTTTGTCTAAAAAGCAGGCAGACCGGGGCTGCAGGGCCTGTCAGACGAGGCCTGGTTAGGAAAGTGGCGGCGGCTAGTCATGGTGTCTGAAACAGCTGACAGGCTGACCTAATCCTACCCCACAGACAGGAAGGAAAAGGAGTGTAGCCTCTGGCCATCTGAGCTGTGGTCTCTCAAAGACCAGTTGTTTAGCATACAGTGAGGGGTTAGTCATTGGCAGAGAAACTGCATTGATAAAGAGGAGCTTATGAGCTTTACTCACATTTACCATGACTGATCATGTCACTTATGATATTTTTGGAAAGAATTTATTTAGAAATAATATTTTAAGCTGTTAGTGTTGTCAAAAATATCAACTCTGAATATTTGAAACAGTTTCAATACTCATTTTGTGTAGTCTTGATACATCAGTACCAGCTGTTTTTTCTCACTATCTCTTATTGTTAATATGAATTACTTTCCATTCTGCTATTTTCTGCTTTTAACTAAGAAAAGAAAAGTCATTCTTGTCATGTTATAGCCTTGTTATATTTATCTTTTAATAAAAATTTTAACATCTATACCCTCAATGTCCATTTTTCCCCGTGGTGAAGAAAATTGTACCAAATATTGATATTTTATAAGGTATTGTATCAAAGATTATATTTAGATTTTGGATAATGTCATGAGTGTCTTTCCCTGGCACTGCCTTTCCTTTAAAGGCTGTGTTATAGTAAAGTGTTGTAATTTTCTGAACTTACTAGCCTGGTCAGCTGTTCTGTTATTTGCCTTTACCCACACATTCATCATTCACATTCCTGATCAGCAGCCCAAATGTAATCTGCAGATTTTTTTTTTTTTTTTTTTTTTCCAAAAATGTATTTGTGTATATCATAGTATATTTCGCAATATAGATATCAAGGTATTTGGTCAAAAGTATTGTGATATTTGATTTTGTCCATATCGTCTAGCCCAACTTTTCTAGCCAGGCATATGTACCAACCAAACCTTGTAAGGTCAGTTTTTGGTATATTTAAGTGTAGAATTCCCAGAGAATTGATTAAGCCCAGCAAGGTGTGTGCAGACAGATCTGTGGCAGGCCGCCTGTCATTCAGGAACTGAATTTGGTAGACATTTCAGAGAAAGATATATAGGACCTATACATGCATTACATTGAGAGATGTCAGAGTGAGGTGGCTGCCCATGGACAGGCACCCTGGGCAGCTGGGGGTTCAGCGCCTTGCTCAAGGGTACCTTGGCAGTGCCCAGGAGGCAGACTGGTGCCTTTCCAGGTACCAGACCACATTCCGTAATTGGTCTAGACAGGAACTTGAACTGGAGACCCTCCACTTCCCAACCCAAGTCCCTATTGACTGAGCTACTGCCACCGAAACATTGTATCGAAAGCAAAGGACAACTAATATTTATAGGGTCTGTCTATATTACACATGTCGAAAGGTTTAACCCTGCTTTCCCTTGTTGAAACTGGCTGATTTCTCACTTTTTGGCGTCAGCTTCTTGTCTGCAAGGAGGGGGATCCTGGTTTTTAATCATGGGAATTGAGCAGATAGTGGTTGGAGGATTTAACTATCATCGCGACCTTCTCTGGTGTCAACCCCTCAAAGAGTCCTAATCCCACCAGACACTCCCCCAAATGCTCGATCCCACATGTCTCACCAGATCATGCTTTGGGCAAAATGCATGGAGTGCATGGAGTCCAGTGCATGGAGCTGCTAAGGGACAGCAGTGGATTTTCCAATAAAGAAGTGTGCCAGCTCTTGTCACTGTAGCTGATGCTTCGACTGTCACTGTAGCAGAGGTTTGGATGGAGTCTTAGTTACAGTGCTAAAACTGTTCCACTTCCTAATATGAAATACTATGTGTTTTCCAGTAGCATTTCTGCCACACCAATTCACTGTGCTTACAGTTAAAACAAGCTGTAAACACAGTCGCACATGGCTCAACTGGGTAATCACACATATATTTATTCATTCATTCTGAGCCAGTGACCTACCTTGTTTACTATGGCTCATTACTCCTCCAGGTGCTCCTGTGGACGGCAGTTGGATGTGGGTATAAGAGGACCCTTACAGACTCACACATTGTTAGATTCACACCTTCCATTATCCTCCAAACCATCATGTCACCTCGGCTGTCTCGAGCGCTGGAGGCTTGTTTATGTTATCAACGATTCAGTTACAGCAACTGAGTCACAGCAGACCACTCCATCTGTGAAATTATCATCCCATGAGCCTTTTTATTTATATTGTAGCTGTATACTGTACACATTAGCTGAACTGAAAATCAGGTCTTACGAGACCAGGCTGCATCCCGTTCTGCTCCACTACAGACCTTGTTAATCCTGTGCTTATTATGCACTTTATTTGTATGTGATTTCAACACTCCTGCTTTCTATTTGATGAGCTGCTACTATCACACTATTAAACATACAGTATTGATTACAGACCAAAATACTTGTTTGGATAGGTCTCTAGTAATTTAGAACCTTATTGGACAGCAGATCGCATTTTAAGGTGGGATATTTATGTATTCCAGAAAGGCTTTTTGAATTACTGATGATGAAGATGTTTTGGATTAGGGATGTCAGCGGTTAACAGTCGGTAAGCATTAATGTTGAGCCCTGGCACCTCCTGTATTTCACATCATTTTGCTTTTTCTTTTTTTTTCTTAAAAAATAACTAGTTATGGGTGTCAGGCTGTCGAAAGCAAAATTAAGGGAAATGGACATCCCTACTCTGGATATAATATGGTGAACAGCTGCTGTAGCTGAAGATGGCAGCTTCAGTGGCTCTTGTTAACTAGCCACACTAGCTTGTCCAAGTGGTGGTGACTTCATGTCAAGAACAAGGTCAGGTTTTTATATCTTTTCAGTCTACTCCTCACCACAATGTCTGTGACAACTGGGCTGTGTACCATTCAGTACAGCTTTATAAGATTTACTTTTAGATGTGTTAATGGAATTTCCATTATTTATAATGCATTGTAGCCATGGTAGAACTGTGGTGGTGAACCATTGATTGCTCTATGTTAAGGAAACACTGTCTTACTCCACTTCAGCAGATAATGTCTGTAATGGTGGCAGCTTTCAGTGTCTCCCATGAGGCAGCATCTTTATCATCCCCCACCCCCCTTCCAGCTATAGGTGTCAGAGAGATAGAGACAGAGAAGGCACGATTTGAGGTTAAGACTGTAATTGGTGGTCTGTCCCAGTCCCTGGTGGAGGGCTCCAGGGATGAGGCTTTAGCAGGCGTAATGATGTCTGTAAGATGAGAGGGGATTTGACTGCAAGCCCCCACCCTCGCTTAAATCCCCCTTATCCTCCTCTCTGACAGGAGGATCCATGCACGGCAAACTGAAAGTGCAAGGACACTGCTGCTCTCAAAACATGGTGAACCATTATTAGCCATTTGACTGTTCCATTTGTAGGAAGTCTGCCCAGATCTTTTAGCCTGTTAAGTACAATAAAAGTAAATGGGTAACTGTCATGGAACCGAGTAAGAAACTGGTTCTGCATGTCAGATTTCTGATCTGGTCTGGTCTTACATCATCTCAGAGAAGGTAAACCTGTCCTAATCCTGTCAGATTAGTGAAAACATCCTGTGTGTGTTCAAAGGATGTGGGGCAGGGAGGCCCAGTCATCTGTCTTGTTTGGGGTGTCCATCTTAGTGCAGTTAAGAAGGGTTGAGAGTTTGTCCGAGGTGTTTGGATGTGATTTATCATTATGGGATGTGGCCCCATCTGCAGCTTCACTGTGCCTCTGCCTTTGATGTGTGGTAGTAGGCGGGTTGGCTTTTTCTTGGTCTGTTTGCATTTGTGTGAACATGTGTGTACGTTAGCGTGACTTCGAACAAGTGTGCAAACATACATGTGTTAGTGTGTGTGTGTGCGCACAGCACTCTTGGCTAGGTTGTCACATGTTAACTCATGTGCAGCAGTCTGGACTGGGGTACCTGAACTGCCTGCTTGTGCCCCATAAGTAATACTTGGAATTTAAACTCAGTGTGTGTGTGTGTGTGTGTGTGTGTGTGTGTGTGTGTATATGTCTGTGCATGTATGCCCTCTCCTTCCACCCCTCCAGGCCAGCAGGCAGCAGCAGCGTCCATGCCCCCCTTCCCCCACCCTGTGCTATTTATGTATCTGCTCAGCCATGCAATTTAACCCTTTCACAAACAACCTCAACCTTAGGGCACGTTACACACCAAGCAGAAATATGCCCTATGCCCCGCATTCCCCAATCCTCCACAGACGCACTCCTTCCCTCATTACCCACGATTCACATCTGGCCTCCTTTAAACCAGGGCAGCTTTTTGCACCAATGTAAGGAAAAGAGCCATCAGCAGATTCCTCCTCACTCAAGCCTACAACCTTCTTCCAATCAGAATTATTAAAATAGTTGATACTATAACTGCAAAAATTGTTCAAACTAAATCACAGACCTTTAATTTTTAACCACAAACAAACAAAAATACTGAAGGAACTCATTAACAGCAGTTATTATAAAGGTTTAGGTTATCATCAGTTATTATGAACTAGTAAGCATTAAGACACTTCCATAGACTTCACAATCAGAAATGCATGCACACACATTCACACACACCCAGATCAATAGAAATGTCCATTCGTGTATGAGCAGGGATTAGAACAACTTTAAAAATGGTGCAAATTGAATTATCCTGCTTATAGATGGCTGTAAAACATTTGCTGCCTGAGATCATAAAAGGGACATAAATTTCATTTTCTGACTCTATTTGGCCATTTTGAAACTGATCTGGTCTGAAAGCAAAGATGCAGACATCAGCTTCATAAGTAGTGTTTGTTTGGAGAGATGGCCTTTAATTAAACATCTAAAGTCTGCCAATCAGTGTCATTCACCTTCGAATTGATGATTAAAATGATTTATTATATATTTACTGTAGAATTGATATAAGCAAACGGCTTTTAATACAATTAGTTGTATACTGTCATTCACCCAGCAGGCTACTGTTATTTAGGTAAAAATCCCAGGACAAAAGTCTGACATTTGAAATATGTGTAAATTGTGAAAAGACTGATAAATTGACCTGCCTTTATTATCATCCAATATATCCTATATTTGTGTTGTCATATGCATAGATACTGCGTATATAACTTTTTATCAGGTACATTTAATCATATTTTTAACCATTACCACTGGAGCCTGGCCATTAATGACCCAGGCAGACGTGCTGGCCAATATTAGCTCATCACAGATATATCAGTATCTGTATATGCTCACTTTAGGTAATTTAGGTAACACTGTTTATCCACCCGGCATTATCCATTGGATATTTGATTATTGCAGAAACTAAGTTCTGTGGCAAACATAAGTTTATGAGACTTACACGTTTTGTTCAGCAAAACAATCTTCATAAATGAGCACTACTTTTATAATTTTTATAGTGTAAGTACAGTTGCCAAAAAGTAAAAAGCTAAAGTTAGGCTATAATTGAATTATACCACAGTTGCATGACTTAACACTGCCACCAAACAAGGCTGTTAAGCCGTGTTAGGTGTGATGATGTTCTTAAGTCTCATTTAGTCACTCTTTAGCAAACGCCTTTTGTAAGACAACTTGAAGCTTCAGAATTCACAGTGGGGTATTTAATGACGTATTTTATGTTGTAGAACAGACCATGAAAGTCTGTTAGGTTTGTGATAACCACAGACCTTATTTCAGCCATCTAACCAAAACCCCATTGACTTTAAGACGAGGAAAGCAGGAGTGCTAAAACATTAACTAATTTCCTGCAGGACTCAATCCTGCACCACTCTATTGGCCGAGACAATCCAGTGTCACTTGGGCACTGCTGAAAATTGTCAGATTTTAAGATGTTGCACATTGCAAGAAAAATATGTTCAATATAGAAATGATATTGGTCTTTGAAGACTAATTTCACAGCCTGGTAATGACACTACATTGCACACATCCAACCTATCTGTGTAGCATGTTAATGTAAGCATTTGATCCCTCTATAAACAGCAAAAGCCAAGGAAAGGATGGAAAAGGAAAAGCCATGGAAAAGTCCAGCTGTATTTACTTACCCCCCTCCCCCCATCTCCATGTTACGCTTTTGAGCTTTCCGTCTCCTCGGTGGGCCGATCCCTGGCTCTCTCCGGCTGAGAGGAGCTGGTCTCTAACCATTCCCACGGAAAGAGTTGCCAAAGCAAATTTGGCGAGAGGAAGTGGAGACCCCTCTCCTTTCCCAAACCTCCCAATCTCTTCCCTTTCCTTCCATTTTTCCGTGTTTGTATCTGTGTGTGTGTGCATGCATTCAGAGCTGTTCTGCATGGCCTTCAGGAAGCAGTGGGAAGGCTTGCGGCACAAGAGAAGTCATTTGTTGCCTTCCCTCTCATTATTCTTTTTCTCTGCGTTTTTCCATGGATATGTTGTCATGTGAAACTATTTTGGTGATATCCATGTTCTATCTTCAGTAAGAACATTGACATGGTCGTCCTTGGGGTGTGAAAATTCCCTGACCCTTTGCAGCTAATGGCACCTTTTAAGACCCATCAGATAGACTGATGGTGACCAGGCTAAAAAATAAAGCAGCTTGTCTTCATGCTCTTTTAGATAAGCAGAGTTTTATCTGAGAAATTGTCTATTTGTCTGTCTGACTGTTGCTCTCTTTTCAGACTTGATCCCTTACCACTAACTGTTTATACTTAAGTAATTTCTTTTTTTTCCACCCCATTTTGCTTTTTTCCTCTGTTCCTTTACTCTTTTCCGTCCTCTCTCTGTTTTTACAGAGAAGGGAATATCAGCTCTCCTTTCCTTTTGTAACTAGTGGACTACTTTAGCCTCTGGTCTTCTTAGTTATAGTAACAGTAGCCTAGTTTAGCAATGTGTAGCATAGCATAGCCTGGCCTTATGGAGCATATACTGCCCTCAAATTGTCTTTGGGGGCACTTGGTTACAACATGAGAAGGTGTGTATGTGATATGCTCGGCGTTCAAGTGGTTAAGTCCTGAGAATCCGCAGCAGCGTCGGCTAGAAGCCATTAATGCTAACAATTTAGCAAGCTAGTAAGTGGGTAATGTAATGCTGGAAATCATAATTACAGAGGAAAAAAGTAAGGTATTGGGAATATCAACATTTTCCACAGACACAGAAACTTACAAAAAATATAAACAACTGAAATTACAATATATGTACTTGCCATCCACTGAAAAGGGAACTTCCATAGCCTCTGCCATTTCTGAACACGTCTGCATAGACATCACAACTTAGCCTTAATTTCCACTTCTGAGATCATAAATGCCACAACAGGGGCAACACATTCTTATAGAACAGTTTGTATGATGTCCTACGACAAATGCATACACAATAGTTTGTATGATATCCTACAAACATGCACCCCACAACTGACGTTACGTCCTAAACATACAGTTATGTACTTATCGTCAAGTTACAGAGGTTAGGTCTAAGCAATTATAGTTACTGTGGTTAGGTTTTGGAAATGAGACATGGTTGAGTGTCTTTAGGTTCAGGCAAGTAAAGTTATGGAGGTTAGGTTGAGGAAAATAAACATGGTGAAGACGTACCTTAAAATGGCTCAAAGTTCACATGGACCTGAACATGCGACTCAAACGGAAAGTTCTGGGCGAAAGTCCGTTTTTTATGGCCCATTAACGACTGCAGCCTGCCTCCTTACAAGCAGTCAGGACTGTTTCCTTGTTTACAGTGGATTGGTCACATGATCGCAGCCTTTCAAAATACGTGCGATATGTATGAATTAAGATGCATTGCTTTTCATAGGAAAACATACAAAAATAATTGTGAGAACAGCCTAACGGGTGTTAATATGGACTCTTCTTTTGAACACAGTAAACCCAACCTCATTAGAAGGCAGCGGTAGTCTAGCATAGCTGTGATGGTGGGTGTAAATGTCATGTAATGCTGATTTAGCATCGCCTCTGCACTTGATGATATTTTTAATTAAGTAATTGGTTTTAATATGATTAAATGGCCCAAATTTCAAATTTTGTGTTGAGTCCAGAGATGCAGAATTTAGCCCAGATGTTTTTTTTTTTTCAAGTCCAAGTCAAGTCTCAAGTTTTTATGGTTGTATTGGGGCGGCAGTAGCTCAGTCCATAGGGACTTGGGTTGGGAACCGGAGGGTCGCCCGTTCGAGTCCCCGTCCGGACCAAAAAATATGGAGCGTGGACTGGTGGCTGGAGAGGTGCCAATTCACCTCCTGGGCACTGCCGAGGTGCCCTTGAGCAAGGCACCGAACCCCCCAACTGCTCGGGGTGCCTGACCAAAGGGCAGCCCCCTCACTCCGAGATCTCTCCACTTTGTGCATGTATAGGTCCTGTTTGTGCATGTGTGTGTCTTTCAGACCTGTGTGTAATTGACAAGCAAGAGTGAAAATATTGAATTTCCTCTCAGGGGGATTAATAAAGTGAATAAACTTAAACTTAAACTTAAAAACTTATAAACTTATTGAGTGTCCTATCATCTGGTGTATGCCATGCTGTCTGCTTAGAACACTGCAAAGATAAATCAAAGGACTAAAAACATGTACTGCATACAGCACAGGCATTAATTAGTATTTTGGAACGTGATCACTTTAAAAAGGTTCATACAATGCAGTATGAAAAAGCACAATGAAAACTTTCTTTTAAAGATAGTAACTGCATTTTGCCCCTAAAGAATGGATATAGACTAATGTTACTCATTGAAATAGGACAATATTGGTAACATAATTAGGTACGCAATAATGACTGTTTTTCAATAACATATTTAATAATAATAATTTTCCTTGAGAGAGGAACAGAAGACTGCCCTAGAAGCCTTCGTTTCCAGGAAGGACGTTTTTGCAGTTTTGCCGACGGGATATGGCAAAATCATAATATATCAGTTTGCCCCACTGTTCGGCAAACAAATGGGGCTTAGTGCAATGAATATGTCACCTTGTTTTTTTGCTCTGATTGGCCATTGTGCTATCCAATTGTGTGCAGCAGCATTTGAAATGCCTCAGTTAGTGCTGCCCCTTGGGTAGGAAGAGTGTATCAGTGAGGGCCAGACTCAAAATCATTCTAGATTTGAGTCTGGATTTCCAGGCTAGACAAAGCCAGCACTCTTTGCAAAAAAAAGTGTGGCAAGAAAACAAACACTCATCTTTTCAAAATGTCAGTCTAATCACGTTTACCTCCTTTAGCCAAAGCTATTTCCAAACTAACTTTAAATTCTGATGCTGAGCGAAACATGTCTGCTAACCGTCCACAGGTGCGAACAATAACTGTCACATTACCAAGCAACTGACCTCTTTGAGTGCATTTTCAGGTGCCTGAAAAAATGCTGAAAAGCATCCTGTATATTAAAAACTGCAGACATTAAATTTAGTATCAGTTATTTAGTTTGGGCCTTGAGTGAAATTCTTAAAGCCAAAGGTTATGACAAATGACACAGCAGGTGCAGGTTAGCTTGCCACGGTCAGTCCAACTCGAGTCCCTATTTTTGGTTCAGTCTCATTGTTGTGGTATTTGGGAATTTGTAAGTGGTAAATTTGTTCACCAAAACAAACAAAACGCACAGTGCCAGGTCTCTATACTATACAGTACCTAAAAAATGTTGAGGTTCAGTATCCACCTGCCATCTGTACTTGGCTCAACGGCATGGTGTTGAATGTAGAAAACAAAAAGTCACCATTCACCATTATTGAAAAGAGTTTTAAGAGTGTCTAAATTCTAAGCTGATTGTGTTTAAGTCCCAGTTAAAGACACACTTTGATAATTTCATATGTTGAAGTGAATGTAAAGCTGTGCAGTGAACATATTTTGACTTTAAAGACACATTTCATCACATATTGCAAGCTTATGTTATCTGGCAGCTGTTTTAATCAGTTGGTACAAGCCTTTAACCTTAAGTCTATCTAGCAACAGCAGCTTTGGGAGGTTTCTCCTCTGTTTTGTCTACTAGCCTCTCTGGACTCTTCCTGGAAGTGGAGACTGCTGGAACAACAGCTGGTCCGCTGCCATAACATTCTCTGGGGGGGATCTCAAATGTAAATGTTGCAATAAAACGGAATTGAAATGTTAGATTTCTAGCATTGTACTGTCCCTCTAAGAAAGTGCTGGGAGGTGACAGGAGAGCTAGCATATTTTGTACAGAGCAGCAGTGTCAATATGAGTTGTTTTTGGCAAGGGCTGTGGAAGCAAAGTGTCTTCTTGTTTTTCTTTTAAATAGCATGGTAATGTAGGAGAAGCTTCCCTGCTAATGGGATAAATGATCGCTTATGTGGGGAGCGGTGGTACAGGCAGGTACTGCTGGGGCCTCCTCTCTACATACAGCTACCTGATAGTCTGAACATCTGTACACACACACATACACACAGGCCTGTGTTTTTGCATGGCAGGTTTCTTTGCCTTCAACTTCTAACACTGCTCTCCAACAAGCTCAACAAGTTTATATTAGTTCTTTAAAATTCCAAACTTGGAGTGAATAAACACAGTTACTTATGTGCTGAGCACAGGAGAAATGACTCCTCTCTGTATCAAAGAGAATATTAGATGAGGTCATTTCAAGTGTAGTCAGCAAACCAGTTCATCTTGAAGTCGGAACTGCATCTCAGCAAGACGGAGAAGCAGAGAGTCTTGAATAATAAGATTAATTCGATCCTTTGCAGGGCAGTGCTGCAATGGTTTGACTGTAACTATGTAAAGTGTTTTTGCTATTTACTTCATTGAAGACAGAGGCCCTATTGTTCTCTGTGACTCCTCAGCCAAGGAGACGGTAGTGGGATGAACTAGTTGCCAAAATTGGAGCTCTGCATGTGTGTGTAACCCACAAACACACAGTCAAGGAATCTCACTCGAGTGAGCAGCCATGGCACTCGCTATATTTTTATCCTGTATGTTGGTCTGGGTGTTGAACTGCACACGCAGACACGCAAAGTTACATGAGAGGGGTGAATGGCATTCTGACCAAGAAATCAGCATAGAAAGACAAAACAGTGCACCATCCCTACACCACCCATAACACTTCTGCTGGTAGCAGACATAAGAGTTGCTCAGACCTCAGGGGGGAAACCACAGTGCTGCATACAGATTGTTTGTTTCCTCCCAGGGCAACAGCTAATGAATTCAGCCTCAAACCTGAGTGTTCCAGGTCAGCCTTTTTTTTTTGCATAAACAGTGAAACGACATGTTGTCTAACACCTGTTTGTTACCCACCATATGTGAGGTCTTTGAGGCTGATGCAGTGTGAGGTGAGTTGAGCTCTCGTTTTGCCTGCAGGAGGGGCTCCGCCCTTCACACCACCACGGGCCCCTTAGCGAGACATGCAGGGAGGCCAAAGTCAGGTCAGAGGCAGGGTGCGGCTCTGCTTGCCCTCCTGAGAGAAGAAAGAGCAAAGAAAACCGGTTGTTTGCCCTTTCATCTTAGCCTAGTCTCAGGGGATATTGGGATAGGCAACCTGTTAAGCACCATGCCACTACATGTTGTTCATCTCTGAGAGCCACGCAGTCTTGACACTGAGTTACATTATGCAGCAAAAGAAAGAAAGCATTCCTTTATTAGTCCCTCAAGGGGAAATTCAATTTTCACTCTGTTGTTTTACACCAAAACACTCAACATACTCACACATACACAAACAGGACCAGGGATGGGGGAAAAGGTCGACACAGCATAGTATCGTGATGTTTTGTGTAGCAATATTGTATCAAAACACGGACACCAAGTATCTATTTGTTATTCTGTAAAAGATTGATATTGTAAATACTAATTCAACTTTTTGTAGCCTACAAGAATAATACAATTAGTTGCTTTTTCAGTCCACTGGATACATGTTGCTGAAAGAAAATGAAGTGAGATGAACAAACTGAAAACTTTATCTTATTGGATAAAAACAGATGTTGTCAAAGTTTTTTCCTAAATTTGCAGTTGAAAAAGGTAATAAATCATAATACTTCGCAGTATATGTTATCACAGTATTCAGCATATCGCAAAACATTTAATTACAATAAAATTGTATCGTGACCTACTAGGCATGTAACAAATTCTCGATACCATGGTGGGAATGCAACGGTAGTTATATAGCTGCATTCTCCTACAGAGCCGGTAATATGACTGTGTGACTACATTCCCCATAATCCTTTGCATGCAACTGCGCGCGCAAGTAAGAGCAGACTCGTGCAGCTCAGCCTCTCAGCCTCCAACTCTGACCCGTGCGTGACCGGAGGAAGCAGCGAATAAAAGTAAGGAGATTGATTGTTCTTATCTGTGGATTTTCTCCGTGACCGTTCGTCATAGCAAGAAGCCACGCATATCACGCGAAACAGCGGAATCGTGGCTTTCCAACAAGACCACTTGTCGGTAGTTCAGTATTTTCACAGCGAAAAAAAAAGATAAATTACACTAAAATAATGTATAACAGAGCTTTCATACAGCTTTGCACGCACATTACTTTTGGATGGATTACTCGCGAATGCAGGGTCGCACAGAAATGCCACGCATATCACATGAAAGCGCAGGACCAGAGCTTTCCTCTCCTCATCTCCTGTTCTGAGAAAGTGTTAGGGTCTCCTTGATGTCAAGATTGTCAACCTGGCGTGACCAAACTGAGTGAATGTGTGTTTTTGAGTTTTTCTATGACTTCCAGGGAAATGGCTGGGCTTTATTTATTTTGGTTTTCTTTTACACACATCTCTACCCACCTCTCTCTCTCTCTCTCTCTCTCTCTCTCTGTCTCTCTGTGTATCTGTGAGTGAGGGATTGTGTGTTATTGAGTTTACATTATTTCTGATTTGTTAATTTTGTTGTTGTTGCAGGGTCTGATTGTTCTGAGTTCTGTATATTTGATGAATATTAAGACTACTCTATCCTCATAATTTGATGTCATTCAGATGACTTTCTAGTAATAGTACTACACTACTTTTGTTCAGAGTAGGTTAAAAAATACTGAATGTTTCCATTTTCATATTCTGTCGCTATAGTTTTAATTGACATGACTTTGTTATGGCACTTTAATGTCTGCCTGCCTAGCAGTAATAGGGGGGAAATGAAAGCACATGTTCAACTGTGTGTTGATTTGTTTATGATACGCTTCCAAGTTAAAAATAACATGCTGTACAGTGTACATGCACTATTTTTGAATAAAATAGCTATTTTTAACAATAAATTTTCTCTTTTTTTCCCCGTGTATAAATATCGTGATATATATTGTATCTTGGACTCTTTATCGTGATAATATCGTATCGTGAGTTTCTGGTATCGTTACATCCCTATGACCTACTGTAAGTATTGTGATAATATTTTATCGGGGGGCCTCTGGTGATTCCCACCCCAGAGCAAGGGGGCTGCTCATGAACAGGCACCCCGAGCAGTTGGGGGTTCTGGTGCTTCCTTAAGGGCACCTTGGCAGTGCCTAGGAGGCAAACTAGCACCCCTCCAGCTACTAGTCAGCATTCCGTGCCTGAAGAGGTGACCCCTCATTTCTCAAGCAGTGTCCCCATGGACTGAGTTGCTGCTGCCCAGAAATGACCTCTTGATAAAGGAAATGGCAACAACGATCAGTAACATGATCAAGAACATCCAAGGTTTACACAGCACTACATAACGTTTTTGCCAGTTTAACATGGCATTGAATATCAGTCTTATTAAACTGAGTAGGATAGATTCATTACCATCCACTTTTAAAGGAAAAATTTAACTTAAGGCCCACTGTCAAAAATTTTAAACCCCATTTTACATTCCACAGTAGATGGAGTTTGGTCAGTTTTCATGGAGATTCTCTTCACTTCTAGAGGTGAAAATTCTCAATGGCAACTGGGGAAACCTCATTCACTGAAGCAGAACATATGATACAATTGAAAGCTACAGAAAAAGCAAGTAAGTTGAACCTTGAATAAGGATTTCATTGTCAGATGTTCGCACTCTGAACCATTTTTCAAATATATTGCTGAGCCATCATGTTTTTCATTTGGGAATAATTGGCAAATCATTTCTAAAAAAGTGATGTTTTATTAAAAATAACTGCCTCTGAGTGGATTATGGCAAGCTTAAATGTAGAACATATTTTATATTTCATACTTAATACAGTTTTGTATTGATAGTAAATTGAGCAGTTTCCTTTTTGGTGTCTTTTCTTAAGCCAATAGTTTGGGGTTTGGTTTATGGCAGTCATCTTGTTCCATTAGATTGTTCTAGAAGTTCGTCATTTGTCCATGCTTCTGCAAGTTTCTGTCTGACTTCTTTTGCTTGCTTTCTTTCTCTGCGGCTGGAATCTTGCTTGTTTGTAGAGGATATCCTGTAATCTATGACACAGGAAGTGCACTCAGACAGACAGACCAACAGGGTGGGTGGGGTGGGGTGGGGTGGGGGTTTGGGTATAGACAGTGAGAAGAGGGAGTGGCAGAAAATGAAACAACGAGGCGGGTTAAGATGGAAATGACAGATTGTGTCAAGATTCTGTCACAAGAGCGGCTGTATTCAAAGCCTTTTTTTCTGGCGACACTCCTACTTTCAACACCAAGAGGTGTCTGCTAAGACGAGTTTCACCTCAGCTGGGAGCTTTTGTCCTGAGAACAACAGAATAAAGAGCCCAGTCACAGCTCATTTGGAACATGACATGTATTCCTTCAGGGGTCTTTGAGTCAGCATTCAGAATGTCCTCAACTTGGTTAACATAATATTTAACTGCCTTAAGGTCGACGATGTGAAAGTGTAACAAAGTCAATGTGAGAAGTTTCACTTCCCCAGTTGTCTTTTTTACAGCCCTGTAGGTTTTCTGTATGTATCTGCAGATTGGGAGTTTTGTGGGAATATGTCTTGAATCAGGCCATGTTGCCTGATGGACATCAATTTGAATGTCCTCAGCATGTTTAATTTAGTAATAAATTTGTCATGTAAATTTTAGAAATCAAGCTTTTTACTACATAATCATCCACTACAGAGGTGTTAAAGCACTGAGACACAAAGAACTTTTCAAAAGCCTGTTTTCCACTGCACTAAAAACCCACTAACACCTGCTAACATCTGGCTTTTTACTGCAATGGGAATTCAAACAATGGGCATTCACACAAGGGTCCTATGACTCTGCAGTATTTAAAGGCTCCAGCTCTGATTAGCAGCAAAGGAAACACAAGTGAACGCACTAATTTTAGCCCCTTTACCGACTAGATTCAATGACGGGCCATTTCAAAAGATCGTCCGTCTCCGCCCAAGCACTGTTCAAACATTGATCCAAATTAGTCTGCACTGAGTTTGAAAGAGAGACAGATGAAGTTAATAAGGAAGTCACAGGCCTCCATTCTGCTTTCTACTGTTTACTAACCAGTTTTCCGGCCTGACCATGACATTGAACATGCCACACCAAAAAAAAGAAAGAAAAAAACACACACACGCTTATCTGTCATCCATCTTTTAAGAACCCATGTACAAATGCTAATTGTGGTGTAAAATGGGTAATTGAGACCAACAAAAATGGTTTAGCCAAAGTACAGTGTTTAATAAATCCTTAACTTTATATTGTTTTAAAAATGCTATTCATAGTCTCACTGTGACAAACATCAATGGCCTGCAGACAGAGGAATTGTACTGAAACTTCGGGTTTCAAAAGGCACAGACAGTCTTCAACCGAGGAGACTGTTATCACCCCACCCATCCTGTCTCTGCCACAAACACACACACACACACACATACTTGTTTTTATTACTCCATGGGGACCTAAAATTGGACCTGAATTTTTTTTCCACGGTGGGGACCTCACCTTAAAGAATCATTTTAAGGCAAAATTAATCATCAAAATCAATTCTCTGATTTTTTTAAAGCACTTCTTACCAGAAAAGTCACCAAAATTCCCAAGTTTTTTCAAATTAATTTTTTCAGGTTTTTCTATTTCGCTGGGGACCCCTCTTTGGTGTCATACCACAAACCACCACCAGGTGTCAGACAATCAAATTTACCAAACAGGGATTTTTTCTATTCACTTTTGAGTCTGTATAAGAGCAGAAATTAAAATAAAATCTTTTGCAATCAGTGAAGATGATTATTTAGAAGAGAAAATGGTGCCTATATTATAATTTCATGTTGTTTTTGCATGTATATTAAGCCAGCACAGTGTTGCAGTGATGAGTGCTGTGTCGGCCCCTGTGTCTGAGAGGTGACCTGAGCAGGTGAACCTCACCCGCACCCTGTCAGCTGGGACGGGCACATATATGGACCAGTAAAGTCACAAATGGTGAAAAACTGAAAGTAAATACTTAAGTCAAGTACAGTAAGATGTGATTACTGGTATATAGGTACCAGCTAATGCAGTGTTATAATGCATGTTATCTTTGCTAACTCTCATTTAAATACAGACTTGAGCCGATAAAGCAGCATGCAGAATGGAGAACAGAGCAGCATGAAGAGAGGAGAGAGAAGCGAGAGAGGAGAGAAGAACAGAGCATGACAGGAGGAAGTTACACTATTTCAGTGTAGTCTTGATGTGGATAAAGCATATGTGCAATGTAGATTTATCAATAAAGTACAGATGTAGCTGAAGGTCCATCCCTGTATATTTGTTACATACTCAATAATACAGCAGACTGTGAATAAGTATACTTAATAAACAATAACTGCATCTGAATGATCACCACTAGACACTAGCTGTGTTGGCCTAGTTGTACTGTTAGCAGAGAAGCTACAAGAGCCAGATTGTGCATAAACAGAAATAACTGCATCTGTTAGCACTGGTTGTTAGAGCAACATGGACAAGTGACAGGAGAGAAGCAGAACATCATGAAGACAGGAGCAGAACAACATGGAGAAAAGCAGCATGGACAGGAGGAAAAACACAATGTCAGTGTAGTCACTGCTGTGATTACCCGTGGCACTCGGCCTGCGGCCTTGTGATGTGGATAAAGCATATGTGCAATGTAGATTTATCAATAAAGTACAGATGTAGCTGAAGGTCCATCCCTGTATATTTGTTACATACTCAATAATACAGCAGACTGTGAATAAGTATACTTAATAAACAATAACTGCATCTGAATGATCACCACTAGACACTAGCTGTGTTGGCCTAGTTGTACTGTTAGCAGAGAAGCTACAAGAGCCAGATTGCGCATAAACAGAAATAACTGCATCTGTTAGCACTGGTTGTTAGAGCAACATGGACAAGTGACAGGAGAGGAGCAGAACATCATGAAGACAGGAGCAGAACAACATGGAGAAAAGCAGCATGGACAGGAGGAAAAACACAATGTCAGTGTAGTCACTGCTGTGATTACCCGTGGCACTCGGCCTGCGGCCTTGTGATGTGGATAAAGCATATGTGCAATGTAGATTTATCAATAAAGTACAGATGTAGCTGAAGGTCCATCCCTGTATATTTGTTACATACTCAATAATACAGCAGACTGTGAATAAGTATACTTAATAAACAATAACTGCATCTGAATGATCACCACTAGACACTAGCTGTGTTGGCCTAGTTGTACTGTTAGCAGAGAAGCTACAAGAGCCAGATTGTGCATAAACAGAAATAATTGCATCTGTTAGCACTGGTTGTTAGAGCAACATGGACAAGTGACAGGAGAGGAGCAGAACATCATGAAGACAGGAGCAGAACAACATGGAGAAAAGCAGCATGGACAGGAGGAAAAACACAATGTCAGTGTAGTCACTGCTGTGATTACCCGTGGCACTCGGCCTGCGGCCTTGTGCCTATGACCAAGTCACACCAATGCTGATATTCAGCACAACACCTTGTAGCATTTCACAACTTTTCAGGTCTTTTAGGTTACCACTGTTCCAACTTTGCGGTTGGTCTTAAATTCTTAATGAGGATATAATTTTTCAATACAATGATATTTCTCGGCTTGAACATTTGATATGTTGTCTTTGTGTCATTTTACTTAATAAACGGGTATATTTTTTTTTCTTTTTGTACTGATAAGGGCGATTGTGCTGCACAGTGAATACCTCTACACAAAAGATACAGAATAAAATAGAAATAAATCAAATAGTGCATTAACACAACGGTGTAAATACCATCCACAGCCTTGGATTGTGAAAGCCAAGTAATTAGCTTGCTGATAGATATGTTTCCTTGTATGAACTGCGTTAACCCACCATGCCTTCAGCTGCACTGCAAGATGAACATCACACTTGTCCCTGCATTGTTTCAGAACCATCAGATATAAATGTAATTCACTCGACATAGGCCTGAATAGTGGCAGTCACTGCCACCAAAGAGGGCATTATGTAAACAGAAAAAAACATCCAGATGTTATCATGCCCTGGAGAAAGGGGAAAAGCAGCATGGACAGGAGGAAAAACACACTGTCAGTGTAGTCACTGGTGTGATTACCTGCAGCCTTGTGCCTATGACCAAGTCACACCAGTGCTGATATTCAGCACAACAGCATGACCTCAAGTGTGATATTGCTTAAGTAAAGATGACAGATATACAGTACAGGCCAAAAGTTTGGACACACCTTCTCATTCAATGCGTTTTCTTTATTTTCATGACTATTTACATTGTAGATTCTCACTGAAGGCATCAAAACTATGAATGAACACATGTGGAGTTATGTACTTAACAAAAAAAGGTGAAATAACTGAAAACATGTTTTATATTCTAGTTTCTTCAAAATAGCCACCCTTTGCTCTGATTACTGCTTTGCACACTCTTGGCATTCTCTCCATGAGCTTCAAGAGGTAGTCACCTGAAATGGTTTCCACTTCACAGGTGTGCCTTATCAGGGTTAATTAGTGGTATTTCTTGCTTTATCAATGGGGTTGGGACCATCAGTTGTGTTGTGCAGAAGTCAGGTTAATACACAGCCGACAGCCCTATTGGACAACTGTTAAAATTCATATTATGGCAAGAACCAATCAGCTAACTAAAGAAAAACGAGTGGCCGTCATTACTTTAAGAAATGAAGGTCAGTCAGTCCGGAAAATTGCAAAAACTTTAAATGTGTCCCCAAGTGGAGTCGCAAAAACCATCAAGCGCTACAACGAAACTGGCACACATGAGGACCGACCCAGGAAAGGAAGACCAAGAGTCACCTCTGCTTCTGAGGATAAGTTCATCCGAGTCACCAGCCTCAGAAATGGCAAGTTAACAGCAGCTCAGATCAGAGACCAGATGAATGCCACACAGAGTTCTAGCAGCAGACCCATCTCTAGAACAACTGTTAAGAGGAGACTGCGCCAATCAGGCCTTCATGGTCAAATAGCTGCTAGGAAACCACTGCTAAGGAGAGGCAACAAGCAGAAGAGATTTGTTTGGGCCAAGAAACACAAGGAATGGACATTAGACCAGTGGAAATCTGTGTTTTGGTCTGATGAGTAAAAATTTGAGATCTTTGGTTCCAACCGCCGTGTCTTTGTGAGACGCAGAAAAGGTGAACGGATGGATTCCACATGCCTGGTTCCCACTGTGAAGCATGGAGGAGGAGGTGTGATGGTGTGGGGGTGTTTTGCTGGTGACACTGTTGGGGATTTATTCAAAATTGAAGGCACACTGAACCAGCATGGCTACCACAGCATCCTGCAGCGACATGCCATCCCATCCGGTTTGCGTTTAGCTGGACGATCATTTATTTTTCAACAGGACAATGACCCCAAACACACCTCCAGGCTGTGTAAGGGCTATTTGACCAAGAAGGAGAGTGATGGAGTGCTGCGGCAGATGACCTGGCCTCCACAGTCACCGGACCTGAACCCAATCGAGATGGTTTGGGGTGAGCTGGACCGCAGAGTGAAGGCAAAGGGGCCAACAAGTGCTAAACACCTCTGGGAACTCCTTCAAGACTGTTGGAAAACCACTTCAGGTGACTACCTCTTGAAGCTCATGGAGAGAATGCCAAGAGTGTGCAAAGCAGTAATCAGAGCAAAGGGTGGCTATTTTGAAGAAACTAGAATATAAAACATGTTTTCAGTTATTTCACCTTTTTTTGTTAAGTACATAACTCCACATGTGTTCATTCATAGTTTTGATGCCTTCAGTGAGAATCTACAATGTAAATAGTCATGAAAATAAAGAAAACGCATTGAATGAGAAGGTGTGTCCAAACTTTTGGCCTGTACTGTACTTGCATATGTAAACAATTAATACTTGAATTTGTGTATTGCTGAATGATGACTTCATAAAACTGCAATAAGAGAAGTGGTTTATTCAACCAAAACGGTTAAAGATGCACATTCAACTCCAACTCTGACTCTAAAATAAACTATGAGCAGCAGCAGCTCATCTCCCCCTTTTGGCAGCTTATTCAACCAACATGGTTAAAGATGCACATCAAAAATATAAAATCACAGAACGAAATGCAAATGGTGTGCATTTACTTGCTGTCCAGCTCCTGCCCTCCAGAGCCCGGAGCATGGAGCCTATCTTGCCAGAGCAAGATAGAAAACCTATTCTAACTCGACTCAACTCTTTTTCTTAACTCAAAATAAATTCAGAGCAGCAGCAGCTTATCTCCCTCTTTTGGCAGCTTATTCAACCAACACAGTTAAAGATGCACATCAAAAAATTAATCACAGAACGAAATGCAAATATTGTGCATTTTAACTTGGCAAGATAGAATACCTGTTCTAATTCAACTCAACTCTTTTTCTTAACTCAAAATAAATTCAGAGCAGCAGCAGCAGCTTATCTCCCTCTTTTGGCAGCATCAATTCGGTTTTTGACATAGAACTTTACTGCTGTCCAGCTCCTGTCCTGCAGGGCCTGTGGAGACTCCTCAATACATCTCATGCAGTCTGCTTTTCCTGGAACCCTCCTGGACCTTATGAAGCTATTCAGTGTCTTCTCCACCGCCTGGACCTCCTCCTCCGACCACTTTCTTCTCCTTTGTGAAGAACCTGAATAAAATACAACAATAGCTTAATGTTCTTGAACACTGAACTCAAACTAATCAACATCGTTAAGAGCAGGTCCCTATTTCAACATTGGTGCAAATGATTTCTTGATAGTAGACAGAGTGCTTAAAAACAGTTGAGCAAAACTGGTTATACACAAAGAGGTTAACTGGTTTTACTGTTGAGGCTGATCAGAATATAAAATACAGGCCATTGAACAGTTTCTACTTTGTACACAGAATCAGCTTTAACCACATTAAAACTTCAATCACCAAACACATTATTATTGACAGCTAGGATCAAGACTTTTTAGATTAGACTTTGAAGAAGACCTCATGAGTGTTGAGATCAACAACCTCAGGTTTAACCAGGTAACCAGAGGGGTGTACTGCGAAGCGAGTTTAGTGGGTTAGCGAGGTATGTTGAGTCTAAAGCCAGGCTTTCCTTTTATCACAAAGGTGGCCCTCTTTTAACCCGGCTAGATCACCATGGTAACTTATGTAACTTATGCTTAGCTATATGTTCAGAGTTTAATCTTAAAATCGGCTATAAAAGCGCCGCTGTTTCACCATTTAACTCATTTACAGCGGGTGCAACCTTAACTTTGAAAGTCCAGTGGAGCTGGATCAGAACCGAGCATTTGTACAGAGGAAGAGATCGCGCTGATCCGCTGGTGTTTACTTCCTCTCTGAGCGTCACCGCCTGTAGATGTTCAGCTGAGGGAATACGCTGCTCAGCTGTTGAGCCGACTCCCGTCAGGAGCTCATTACGCTATATATATTTTTTCTTTTATATAGGCCTAGCAGTCTGGGCCACTGAAACAAGTAGTGCGGTCGCAGCATTACAGATAATCAGATAGGTAATCAGTAAAGTTAATCATTTCACTTTGATGTGGCCATGAATAAATTAATTTCAATGTTTCGCCTGTTATATGGCAGTGTTGCCCAAACACAAATCTTGAATATGTCTATGCTATTTTCACAGTTAAAAAGGTCTTTGTCATTGTACAGAGACAATAGGCTGAGATTTGCTTGTACAGCACCTAAAAAATTCACTGTATATTCATACGCACACCCAGCCTTGCTTTCAATAAAACACACTCACATTCTATAATTGTGATCAGTAAAATATATGAAAACAATATAAAACACTATTTAAAAATGACAGTTGTTGCTCTAGTTTATTTTGTTTAAATGGATAAATCTTCGTATTTAAAAGTACCGCAATGTTCAGCTGTCAGAAATTAAAATCAGCCTCCTCTCTTTACTTGTTATTCATTATCATATTTGCAGCAACAGTGTAGCTTTTGGCTGTGATCACGCTTTTTTATATCACTCATGCTCTCTCCATTAAAGCAACCTGCTCCTCTTGGCTGAAATCAGCGGCCGTGTGCGGAAGCAGAATCATATGACGCCAAACACCTCTTTTTATGTGAACGCACACAGAGCACAACGCTGAGAGTCGGACTTGACAAACCAAGTTGAGTTGGCTTTAGGTTTTGTTAAGCCAGAACATGAACACAAAGCCTGGCTATGTTGAGCCTCCTTCGCAGTACAGGCCTCAGACATGTCCATAACCCTCATGTTCTACTATTTACTGTAGATGTTACCTTGAGCTGGAAGTGTGCTGTCCTTTCCACTGGTGGATCTCTCTCTCTCACTGGATTTATCTGGAAACACAACAGCTCTCTTAGTAAAAGAAGTAGTGAACCTGATGAATATGAAACCTTAATAACATAAAACATTACTAGGTCTACAGATCTGTCTTAATGACTCCTAATGACTGATTAGCTGACACAGAACACTGAAACATCCTGAGGCTGTGACAGGAGCTCTCCTCAGGTATGAAACCTGTCCTGTCCTGAGCTGTCACACTGAGGGACAAAATAGTTCAGGTACAGTGTCAGACCTGCCAAAAGGAACAAACACTGGCAATGATGTGAAGAAGCCACCGTGATGATGTCATGACCAAGACCTCCATCTATTTTTCTCCATCTATGCTAACCAGCTAGCCCTGACCCATTCCATATTTTTACACCATTTTGACAGTAGATGCCATATGAGTGAGTGTAGCATCTTGTCTCCCCTCCTACAGAAGAACAGCTTCCCCCAGAGCACAATGTTACCTACAGTTCGCAACTAGAATCACAGAAACGCTTAGAGGCTGCAGCTCCAAGAAAGTCCTATTTTCTTCACAGATGTCTGACCTTATTTGATGGCAAAAAAAAGAGGTGAAACAAGTAAATCTGGATGTGATTTTCCACAGCTGCTGCTGCAGCCTTTCTTCAGACCGGTGAGTAATCACTAATTTACTGACCAACATTTCAAGTGTCAAAGTTGTGATGTTGTCAACTGGGTTCATCCAAGTATTTTGTAAAGTTTAATTCTGTTGGCTGTTGCCCAGCTAATTACATCAGTAACATGAGACTTAGTTTATAACTGACTGTACATTTGTACAGAGACAATAGGCTATGAGATTTTCTTGTACTGCACCTAAAAAATTCACTGTATATTCATACGCACACCCAGCCTTGCTTTCAATAAAACACACTCGCATTCTATAATTGTGATCAGTAAAATATATGAAAACAATATAAAACACTATTTAAAAATGACAGTTGTTGCTCTAGTTTATTTTGTTTGTGTCCATAACCCTCATGTTCTACTATTTATTGTAGATGTTACCTTGAGCTGGAAGTGTGCTGTCCTTTCCACTGGTGGATCTCTCTCTCTCACTGGATTTATCTGGAAACACAACAGCTCTCTTAGTAAAAGAAGTAGTGAACCTGATGAATATGAAACCTTAATAACATAAAACATTACTAGGTCTACAGATGGCCTCGCCTGTGTCTCTCCTAATGTTTCCCACTGAGCTCTGCCCCATTTGAAAGAAGAAGAAGGAAGCTCATGTGTGGAAAGACACGGCCTCCGAGATGTAGAATGTGTGTTGTAGAAGAGAAACACACATGTCAGGACCGATGACTTGTATCCTCAGAACAGACCTGTCCTGTGATTGTCAGCCTCCTTTCATATTTAAGCTGAAAATCACAGGGCATGTCTGAGGATAGAAGTCTGCAGCTCCAGCATGATATGTAAATGATGATATGATGGGCTGTGTCAAGATTTTTCATCATTTTATATCATAAAAAACACCAAATATGTGTATAAATAAAAATGATGTACTTATAGTAAAATAAAATATAAACAACTAAATAATAAGGCAAAAAGGTGAACTTTATTTCAATCTAGGCCTGTTTGAATATCTGCCCCCCCAAGGATTCTGTTGCAAAAAATTCTGGCCCTGCAGTAGACCCAGTGTTGATGGTGTCACCATATTGTGACTCTTTTTCATCACTGGTAGGAGATCAGGCAGGACTGAATGTTTAGGTTCCATCAGGAGCTCAGACAGTACATGAGGTGAGTAAAGATTCTGATGCTGGACCCTCTGATCCAGAACCGGCTGGTTCAGGATCAGCTCTCACTGAGCTCCACTCCCTGTTTATTGGTTCTATAGTGCAAACAGTGATTTGTCATCATCTCTCTAGTTGTGAATACAGGAAATGAAACTTCAGCATTTCATAATTTTCAGACTGTTTCAACTGTTCATATTGTGCCTCTCAGCATATTCAACATTGCTACTGCATTTATTTAAACCTATATTTCCCCTCACTATTCATTACAGACATGACATGTTTGGATATACAAACTATGATCTTGCCACACCAGACATGGACAAACTATTCCACAAAGAGCCAGGTGTTGCAGTTTTTTTCTACAACCAATCAAGAGCACACAGTTTAACAAATCAGCTGATTAAATGGGTCAAGTCTGGTGTGCTGTTGCTTGGTTGGAACAAAAACCTGCAGCCACAGCCCTTGCCCATGCCTGCTCTAATTCCATGTCTGTATGAGGACCAGAATCAAGTCCAGTCCTGGTGGTGGACCAGCACCTGCTCCTTCTTCTTCTGTGTCTGGACTCAATCATCAACAACCACATAAGTACAGTACAGTGGCACTCTGGAGAATTATGCCTGCAGAGATATTGTCAGTGTGTGATCTTAGCATAGCAATGTCTAACTATATGTAATTTGGGGCTATTGCAGTATTTGCCTTTTATTGTTAATTTCCTGAGGTTTCTTGTGTCCTGCACTGAGCTGAATCTTAAGTGAATAAAAGCTGCTTTTCTAATTCTGCCTTTGTGATTATGTTATTGTCCCTTGTCATCCTCAAGCTGCAATAGCTATGTATCTTTCAGTGTTATCAACATTTTTAACAATGTCAACAACAAATATACATATAAAGGATTCAAAAGAACATGATTACAACTGTATAAATGATACCTTTAAGAAGCATTTCAAATAACTATTTCCAATCTTTTAAATTCCACCAGTTAATAAATCTTTACTGTTATTTAAGAAATGTAGAAAAAAAAATGCAATAAAAAATGCAATCAAAATAAATATGAAAAAAGAATAAAATTACTACCCAATAGTTGTCAGCTTACTTGATGAAGGACTGGAGGATGATGAAGGTGTGGAGGACGTTGAAAGTCTGGAGGATGATGAAGTTGTGGAGGACGTTGAAAGTCTGGAGGATGATGAAGTTGTGGAGGACGTTGAAAGTCTGGAGGATGATGAAGGTGTGGAGGATGAAGGTCTGGAGGGCGTAGAAAATGATGTAGAAGCAGCCATCTGGTCGTCGTCTTCATCCAAGTCTGACTGGTCACTGTCCTGAGCTATTTCCTCTGAGGACCACAGTAACCACATGGATAAAAGTATTGAATACACATTCATCAGTACATGACAGCAACATCCCACAAGAGGGCAAAACATAGGCTGCACAACTAAGAAGAATGTGAATATGATAAATTAAAGAGAGAAACAAATGAATACAGTTACCACAGAGGTTGTTTTACCTTGCGGATCAATGGAGATCTCATCCAGAGTTTGTCCCTTGAACTCTGCCATTCTCCCTCTTTCCAGGGCCATCAGCATTTTGCTGACCTTAGCCAGCTGTAATGTTCCTTCAGGCAGCCTGTAGTATTGGCGGTGAACTCTTATGTCATGACCTAAGAAATCCGCGAGGTTGTCCATTTCATTGTCCTTGAGATTGAGAAGCTGGGACATTGTGGCCATGTGTTTCCTCAACTTAGTAGAGGACAGTGCCTCTGGGTTACTGGCCCCACAGGATTGAGCTATCTGTCGAATAACATCCGATCCTCGAAAGTGCGTTAGTGCCTGTGGCCTTGCAAACATGAATTGATTGCTGTCTGGAACTTCGCAGTCATTACGAGTCTTTGCAAGGAGCTCCATTGATGCCTGCATTTCTGGGGTGAGGAGCAGTGGAACTTTACGTCCTCGTTTCCCTCTTATCTCTATCCTTTGAAAATGTTCACACAGTTTCTTCTCCAGGTCAGTCAATGCCAGCTCCACATCAGGATGAGACCAGGTCTGTCGTGCTGTGAAAGAACTGACAGACATCTTCGAAACCTCCCCCTCTCTTCTGCGGTTAAAAATAATTAACTCACAGAGTGTAAGTTTCGCAAGTTCTGACCAATTTTTCTTGCTTTTTTCAAGTTCAAGTTTTTGTTGGAAATCCTTTCTCTGTTTATCAATACACTGATGCATCTTTTTCACGTCCTCCGTGAAGGGCAGGAGCTGTGGCCTGTTCCATTTCGCCTCAGTGAGTGTCCTGAGGGCCTGCGATGAAATGCATTCATTCCATTTTGTGTTGCATATCTGTCTGAACACCTTTGCATTGTGAATGGCCTCCTCGTCACCTGACATCATGCCCTCACATTCGAGAATATTGGCCAACTTTTTAAGGCTATGGCCTAATTTCAACGCTAAGGATGGTGTTGTGTAAGTCCCAGTTTCCTCGCTAAATCCAGCTACCACCTTCACAGCTTCAATCACGCGAGGAAAATTGGCTGGTGCAAAAAAATCAGACATTTCTTTCAAATTCTGGCTCTGCTGTCCCTGTAGGAGCAAGCGACCTGTCTCGCGCATCTTTTGTCGAATATATTCATGCTTTGTGATATCATGACCATGTTTGTTAAACAGATGTTCACCCAACTTCAATATGAGCCTTTCATTGCGGACAGCATGTGCTACATCATCTTCGTTCATAGAAAGAACCAATTTCCAGAGCTGCTCACTGACACTGTTTGGAACTGGCTGAGTGTATGCACAGAGGGTTTGGACCCTAGACTTTCCTCTTTTGTACCCCTCAGCTGTCCTCTTTAGGTGGCAGATCTTCATGTGTTTCCACAGTGATCTTCTTTTTAGATAAGCCTCGCAGTTTATACAGTGCATATAATCAGAAGGCTTTACAGGATTGTTTGGTTGCTGACGAGGTATCACAATCCCTTTTCCCTTTTTGAGCACATCACTATTGTGGATACGGTTCCCCTTATTCTTTAAGAGAGAGAACTGAATCCTTCGCTCTTTAGAGCCTTTTGGAAACGCAATTGCTCTAGCCACATCTGGCTTGTCTTTATGTTTAGACTCTAAATGACGAGCCATTTTACGGTAAGGTTTTGAACAAAATGTACAATAAGATGTTTTGTTGTACAATCTGCCACCATCAGGTTTTTTTTTCAATGTCATTACCATCACAGACTTGTAAGAAGATGATCCGCTCTCTTTTGATGTCTGAGGACGCCTTTTCTTGCAAGGTACAGTGACTTCCTCAGCATGATCTGGAGATCTTTTCTGGGCTTTTCTCTTACTCGTCTTTTTTTGTCGTTTGACGTGAGCTGCATCATCGCTGTCCTGACATGTCATGACAGTGACAGAATCATCTGTTGAAGACGGTCCACTCTCTTTTGCAGGCAGGAGATGCGTTTTCTTGAGTAGGACAGATACTTCCCGATCTGAATGTGTTTTTTGCACTTTTCTCTTCCTTTCAAGTTTGACATCAAGTGAGCTATCACTGTTGGTTACTCCACATTCAGGGACATAGTCATCCTCACTAAATTCAAAACTTGATTCCTCTGACACCAACCCGAGAGCTTCTCTGTCCGGCTAAAAAACAAGAGGTTAAAAGTCAGATTTCTAAGTCCTGCTTGGTAAGTATCTGAAATCATTTTTTTCACAGCAGATCTCACTGTTTGAGAAAACACTGACATGCTCACTATCAACCTGAACAGGTAAGTACTCTAAATAATGCTACTTACAAGCAATAGTAACTAGAATTCCCACTACACATGAAACAGTTACTGGTTTTACGCTATATCACTAGCATTACATATTTGCCATTGCTATTTTACAGTTAAGATTATTCATGTGTATCTATATACATGTACTGTATATCTCACTTGCAATGGTCATGGCCAGTTACTGTGGTAGTTTGGTAGAAGTAGTAGTTGATATTAGGTTCTCCAATGGCATCAACCAGCAGCTGCCTCTCTGTGTGAAGACTAATGTCTTTCTGTTATGTGTCAGTGTAAACATGGCAACATCTTTGACTGTGCACCTTAACTATAGGCCAGTGGGTGTGAGCAGGTTTGTCACAAAGAGTAAACCCACCGAAAATATGTTATATATGTTACAGTGATCACAAGATCACGGAGTGAGCTGTAGCCACTGAGCATCTGTTAGCTCAGGGATCACAGAGGCTGCAGCACAGTCACTGACAGAAGCTTCTTACATGGCTACAGCTAACTCTGTAGTCATGTGATCACTCTGAAACACAAATTTTAACACTAACATATATAACATATTTTCGGTGGGTTTACTCTTTGTGACAAACCTGCTCACACCCACTGGCCTATGGTGTAAAAAGGTGTGAGGCTACACTGTCAAACATGTTGCAATGTTTACACTGACACACAACAGAAAGACATACTTTTCACACAGAGAGGCAGCTGCTGGTTGTTGCTGTGCATGCAGCGGACACATGTTGTAGTGGTGTGACTAACATAGAATTGAAGTAAACAAATCTGTGTCATGGATCTGCCTCATTTACCTGATCCAGCTAATTAGTCAATATCGGAGCCAATATCCGATCTTAATATCGGATCTACGCATCCCTGTTTAAAGGGTGTAGCAGGACTTACTGCTGTATCCTGCTGACGTTGTAGAACCAAGGTCCTCTTCCTCTCCTCCTTTTGCCTCTCTGCCTGTGCCACCTCGTAGCGCTTTTCACACATGTCATGGTGTGATTTGAGCTTCTGTATATAAAGCATATGGCGACTTTTTGCCTGTGAAACACCAAACACCCGTAAAAATGAAGTTCAAATGTTTTTCACAATTGTTCAGTAAAAGCTATACACCTTTTCTATTTTGGCATTTAAATCTAATTTGAGGGGACCATGTAAAGAGCCAGAGCAAAGAGAAGGAACAACACGTAACAAAGGGTCTAGACGAGAAACAACACTGAACAACCATGGCACCGGAGATGCAGAAATTGAACCACTGTGCTGAACACCATGTGCTTATCTTTAGTTGTCTGACCACAGCACATAAAAATATTGTGTCTTAAATGGAACAGACAGTATGAGTCTGTTCAGACACTATGAGACTATCTGAGCAGATTCATAGGAGTCAAAACCATCAACTCTGAAACTGAACAGACTCCACAGGATAACACAAACACCAGGATCAGATTGGTGGCCTCCCATAAACTCAGTATCATCTGGTGATTTTACTGGTTTAAATGTTACTTGTAAGAAGATGGCATAACCTACCTCCTCCTCATGTTCAGGCTCACTGCTACCATCAACATCTAAAAATAAAAATCAAAGAAAAGGTAAATGTTAAATCAGCTGAGGTTGAGCCTCTCACTGACCAGTTGGAGTTGTCCAGTCTTTGTGTACTAGATGTTGTTACTTGTTCTGAGGTTGTCATCATGGTCAATGTGTTAGTTGCATTGATTCAGTTTAAAGGAGCAGTGAAACAGAAAGTGATGAGCTGCTTTGAACGGGAGAGCAGAACAACATCATCTTAGCTGCTTCAAAACATGACCATAGAAAACATTGATATCAGTTGCCGTTTGTTTTCTCTTGAGTACTTTCACCACCTTCTTCATATTTTTTAGACTATGTTTTCTGCTTTTTCTGATCTCACTGTGTCTCTACCTTATGCTAGGTATTATATTCTTTCTAATTTTACTATGAAGCACTTTGTGAATTCTTTCTGTGTAAAGTACTGTAAAAAAATAAACATTACTTACTTACTTACTTCTCTGTTGTTGAACAGACCTTTAATTTGAAGCTACAATTTTTCAACCACTGAACAACTGTGTTCCTGCACACAAACACTCCTCCTCTGTCCGACTCAAACAGCTGATTTGTGGATCATTGCTGTGTGAACCCAGGGTAAGCTTGCAGGGTTCAAGGCTAAGGTTTTTTTTTCACTTGCCCGGTCGGGCAAGTTGGTCAGAGATCTACTTGCCCGAAGTCAGTTTTTACTTGCCCTCTAAAAATTGTTTAATTTAAGCGGCTATCAAATAACAGACTGCAGTTATTTTTATGTTATGTAATCTTTATTCACACTGTATTTATTAATTAAAACAACATATGTCATGTATTGTAGCATAATTCCTACACAAAAATGACAGTGTCAGGGCTTAAAGTGAAAAATTTGTCAATCGTTCTCCGTCTATAATTTTGCGCCCTACTTGAGCCTTGCCCACCTCTATTTATTTTTCACCCCTCTCTCCAGTTCTGCTGTATTAACACCGGGTTTAATATATTTTGCTTCCATCTCTCTGCCCTGCTCTACTCTACTTCAATGCTACTTAGCCCTCTCTCTACTCTACCAGTAGACTACCACATCCACCTGTTGCACTAAACGCACACAGCAGTGTTTCCCCTAGGATGGAGTTATAGCAGCGGAGGTGAAGCACACGCATGAAAAATAATTTTCACATGCTTGAAACTTTTTTGTATGCTTGCAAAGCACAGCCTGCTGGGATGTTTCTATGTATCTACTGGCACCAGAAGGGCTCTTTAGGACTAAGTACATACAGTGCATGTGTGCACAGTATGAGCAGGTGAAATGTCTGTCTAGCTTACATATGAGGTGTCTCAAGATTTAGGAACATATAATTTTATTGAATATAATAAATAGTGCTGCACGATTTGATAAAAATGTGTGATTGCGATTATGGTGGACACTATTGCGATTTGCGATTGCGATTACAATATAATTACAATAAAATATAATAAATAAATGGTATCATGAGTCTTTTTTTGCTTGATTCAGTGTTTCCCTACATTATATCAGGGGGCACTGACCTGACATAGTTATTATTATGGACAGACAGTGTGTCAATGACCATTAACAGACTGAGCACAGTCAAACATGCTGCTCACACAGCAGCGCAGCACATCTGCAGATGAAAATTAGCCTGTATGGCTAAATTTGGCACATTTACGTGACTTAGGTGATTATGTTAATTAATGTGCACTGTCCCTTCTTAAATAAAATAAACATAAACACAAACTGTACACACAGCGGTGCGAGCCTGTGTTGTGTTCAGGCGTTGTCACATAAATGACAAATTCCAGCACACCATAGCACAACCCAGCAGCATCTCAAGTGGGCCGAAACAGAGCAAAATTGCTCAATTTTTCATTTGTTATGGAGTCCATGATTTCCCTGTGACACTTACAAATGTTTGCTTAACTGTGCTTGGATGTTGTTTTATAAGGCTCTGACGGCTGTCAGTTGTCTCACTGTCTTTAACGTTACACGGCTCGGCTTTCTCTCATATGCACTCTTCCTACTTTTCCCTGTGCTGTCTCAAGTGTTGTTATAGATTGGTTGTGTTGCCGCGGGACATGGCGACTTTAACTTTTAAACTTTTACACAGCACGTCTTTCAGGTACGGCGACGTTGGACAGAAAGGCTGTGTAAAAGTTTAAAAGTGGAAGTCGCCACGTCCCGTCTCGAGTGCTGATATAGACTGGTCGTGTTGCCGCGGGACGTGGCAACTTTAACTTTTAAACAGCACGTCTTTCTGTTCAACGTCGCCATACCTGAATCCAAAGTATCGCCATGTAACAGACGTTTTTTTCGCCACCAACTCAGCCTGTTCATGGTCGAGCTCATGCTCTTCTTCAGCGTCTGTGTTGGTCACTGCTGCACGCCGGCTGCACGCACCAGGATAGCTTGTGGGCGTGATGTCAACAAACTCCACACACTACAGGAGACGCAGTCACGTTCACAGACACACACGTTAACATTTATTTAGCCTACATTAAATCGCAAATCGCAGCCTTTCATGCAGTTATGTAATCGCACAGCCTGACATCTCGATTGCGATTAGATTAATCGTGCAGCACTAATAATAAAGTAAAAAGTCACTTGACATGCTGCTGTTTTGTGCTATGACCTATTTAAGTGTTGGAAGTTGTTATTTACGTGACAACGCCTGAACACAACACAAGCTCAGCATGAGTGCTGTACTGAGCTGCTGTGCGAGCAGCGTGTCTGTCTGTGCGTAACAGCAGTCTGTTGATGGTTATTTACACACTGTCCATTTCAATAACTTTGTCAGCTGACAAACTGCACCGGGCTCGGGGTCAGGTTTGGTCAGGAAAATGCGGCCCGAGCCGCTCTAGCGTGCTCACCTGTGTATGTGGCGGAACTCCGCCGTGCGCCTGCATCAGAGCAGAAGAGCACGTTTTAAAATACATTTATTTTATCAATTAGTTATTAACTTTTACTATTTTTAGCAACTTGCCCGATCGGGCAAGTGAGTTGTTAGGTTACATGCCCGACTGTGAGTTTTACTTGCCCCGGGCAATCAGGCAATCCTTATTGTTGAGCCCTGGCTTGTGTACAGTTATACAGTAGTTCAAGGGTTCACAAACTGTAGCTCCAGAGCAAAGGTCTGTTTGATGGTGAGACATGGGAGAAAATACTCAAATAAAAACATTAACTGATATTGTTTTTTTCTTCTTTTTTTGATTTAGCTGACATGTGTTAGTGGAGGATCCAGTACACAGCAGCTCCTCACTCAGCTTGCAAATTATTGGTGGTTACATAATAATTTATATGATTAAATATATAATTATGTCAAAATGCAAACTAACTGAATAATGATGATATACATTTACTAAAGAGTAACAATAACACTAACAGTAGCCTTTAACAGAGGGTTGCGTGCTCAGCTGTCCAAGTTACGTTTCCCATCATTACTGAATCAAGATTCAATATTCTCTTTATCGTCATTCAGAAGAAAACATCAAAGATGCAGAGTAGAACAAAAGTACAAGCATGGCTCAATAAAAAACACAGATAAATAATAAACAGGATGCAAAGAACGATTCAATATATATACAGGTTTCACAAATTACTTTCTGGATTGTGTTATTACTTTCATACCTGCACATTCAGAGCTGAGTCCTGTGGATCTCAAACTCGGGCCATCCTCCTGTCAGCACAGACACAGTCAACATGTCAGATTACATACAGCAGTCAAAGTAATAACAGCAGTATTCAATCATCTAAAACAATAATAGTCATTACTTGCTATTTTGTGATGTTTAATTTATTTTTTATATCATCAATATTCATCTCCAAAATATTATCAAACCACTAACTCAAGTATTGTTCAGTGTTTTACACAAAATAGATCAGATTCTGGCATCATTCAGTGAAAAAAAGGCAATGTAACTTCACTCAGCAGAACACTTCACATTCATATTACAACAGCCAATTTCTGGATTGAGAAATGAAAAATGAGCATAACAAGTTTCACCGAGTCTCTCTCTCTCTCATCCACGCAGTCTGTGTCACGTGAGACATGAAGCCGCGACCAGAGTTAAAAAGTACAAATGGTTAAATCCCGACCAACACCCGCCGTTTATATCCGGTCTTAAGCCCTGGCTAATAGTGTAGCACGTGAAGCTAGCGTTCATGGTCAGCTAACATTAGCTAACAAAGGCTAACCCACACAGCTAACTTCCTAAACTGCATTTTGCGACGTCATTCTCTATTTTCATGCTGGACACAATTGTACAGTTGTTATAAATGTAACTCAAGAAGACATGGCGAGCCTATTTCATTAACTTAATACTCACCGTCTCCATCACGAATCCACCGGTGTTTACCTCCTCCTCCTCCTCCTCCTCTCTGCCTCCGGACGCACTCTGACGTCACTCGTCAGGCGCAGGTGCGCCAGTCGACAAAGGGGGGCAGTGGGGGAGGGGCATAGTCCGGATGGGGACCTCAAAAATCAGGTTGTGTGTGTTAAGACAGTAATCATCTAGAGTAGGTGGAAGGACTACAGCTTCATAGTAAAGACCAGTACTCAAGTTGTAAAAAAAAACAAAATCAGGGGGGATGGTGGATTTTATCACAGGGGCACATAATTTGTGCTGATGACAGTGCAGAGGGTCTGCCATAGCACCACTGCTCTTACATAGTTAGGGTCAAATGCACAGGAGAAGTCCCAAATCATTTCTTCTTCTTCTACTTGGGTCAACCGATGATACTAATAATAATCAAAGTCAATTTTGCTTTTAGAATATTGAATTATAGTATATTTTTCAAAAAAGCACTTAGTGGTATATGATCAAACTGGCATCTAAGGGTTAATTTTTAATTGTGATTAATTAAATCATAAATTAACCCTTTGGGCCCTAGGCCTTTTTGGGGTATTTTTACTGCCTTTACTTCTAAGCTCATATCACAGTCATTATAAAGGCTACATACACATGCTATATCTTGGGGTTTTTTTGGGACAATCGGGGCTATCCAGATTTGCCATCATTTCATGTCCTTCTATGTGCCTGTATTTTATATTAATTTTTATATCAATGAAAAGAACAAATCCGTGTGACTAAATTCTTACATTTTTACATGTATCTCAGCATAGCAAGTTGGAAGTTAACATATTCTGCCATATATGAAGAGGGGAGACTCTCTGGAATCTGGCAATATAAGAACCATGATGCTGGGACATTCTGTCACTTCACAGCTGTCCAAAACATGTGGTTTGTGCCAGGCGGACATGATTGCCAGTATTTTTTCATTATTGCAAGAAATTCCATTGACTCATTCACAAGTCAAAAATGTGTTTTATCTAAAAGAAAGATGCAACATTTACATCTAAGTGTCTTTCTCAGCTTTAACTGATATTGTCCAGCACCTCAAGCCTTCTTACTGTCCTCTTGACAGCATCCCACCTCATCTTTTTAAGGACGTTTTCCATATCATTGGGCCCTCTGTTATGGATCTGATAAATTCATCTTCGTCCCAGCTGCCTTTAAACATGCTGTGGTCCAGCCCGTCATCAAAAAACATAATCTAGACCCCACAGTTTTATCCAACTTTAGGCCTATCTCCAAGCTTACTTTTCTTTCTAAGGTCTTGGAGAAGGTGGTTAATGAACAGCTGCAGTATTTTATTGATCTAAATGGCATTTCCAAGAAGTTCCAGTCTGGTTTTAAGTCACGCCATTGCACAGAAACGGTGCTTTTAAGAATTTTAAATGACCTTCTTTTAACAGTTGACTCTGGTAACTCTGCGGTCCTGGTCCCTCTGGATCTGACAGCTGCCTTTGATGCAGTGGATCGCAACCTTCTCCTGTCTCGCTTAAACACCTGTGTGGGCATTAAGGGTACTGTTCTTGAGTGGTTTCAGTCCTACCTCTCAGACAGGAGCTTCTCTGTCCAGCTTCGGCCACTTCCCCCCTGAGCTGTGGGGTGCCTCAGGGTTCTATTTTGGGTCCCCTCCTCTTTTCGATATATATGTTGCCATTGGGATCCATATTTAGAAAGCACAACGTCTCATTTCACTGCTTTACAGATGACGTACAAATCTATCTGCCTTTAAAAACAAATGAGCAAGCCTCTGTTCAGGTGTTATTAGACTACCTCAATGATATCCGATCTTGGATGGAAGTGAACTTTCTGTCCATGAACAAAAATCTGGAACCCCTGGGGTCAAAGGTCGCCACGCAGCGGCCAAAGAGACACGTTTTTAAAAAAGTACTGTCTTTTCTTTAATAATTCATCAATGCTTTGAGGTAGGGGGCTGACCTTCCAGTATGCGCATCAGGACGCCACAAGCGACCACTGTGCAAAGTTTCAGACCTGTGCAACCTTGGGAAAGGTCAAAGGTCAACCCTTTGGGGGCGACCTGAACAATTTTTTCATACCTTTGTTCCAGATTATCGTTTAGTGGCTCTGGGGGATCCTCTGTTCTGAATCTGGGACCCCTGGGGCCAAAGGTCGCCATGCAGCGGCCAAAGAGACACGTTTTTTTTTTAAAAGCACTGTCTTTTCTTTAATAATTCATCAATGCTTTGAGGTAGGGGGCTGACCTTCCAGTATGCGCATCAGGACGCCACAGGCGACCACTGTGCAAAGTTTCAGACCTGTGTGACCTTGGGAAAGGTCAAAGGTCAACCCTTTGGGGGCGACCTGAACAATTTTTTCATACCTTTGTTCCAGATTATCGTTTAGTGGCTCTGGGGGATCCTCTGTTCTGAATCTGGGACCCCTGGGGTCAAAGGTCGCCACGCAGCGGCCAAAGAGACACGTGTTTTTTTAAAAAGCACTGTCTTTTCTTTAATAATTCATCAATGCTTTGAGGTAGGGGGCTGACCTTCGAGTATGTCATGTGCCACACAGCCTTCTGCTAGGATTTTTTGTCACGTTGCGATACGACCACCGCAGAGCTAGTTAGCTTTGCAGAGCGTCTACAGAGTTGGGACTCAGGGAGACTGATACAGGTCTTACGTAAGGCCCGCAGCCCAAGTTTCACATGGTTCGGTCAATTTTTGTGGCCGTGGCGAGCCTTAATTGGTTCAAAAATGCTAACCTTTAGAGGCCCGCCCCTCGGAAACTACCGAGCCGATCGGAACCTAACTGATGTCTACCGGCTCGTCTCGGCCCCCCGAACGACATATAAAAAAATCAGACTCCTGCGACTTTTAGAAAAACATTTCCTCCAAAACCTCCTCTCTGGTCAAAGGGTGTAAGAGGGCATAAGTCTGACAGCTCCTGATTTTGAGTTTCTGAAACAGGCAAAAAAAATCTACAGGACTTTGGGGTTTTTTTGTTCCAGATTATCGTTTAGTGGCTCTGGGGGATCCTCTGTTCCCAATCTGGGGCCCCTGGGGTCAAAGGTCGCCGCGCAGTGGCCAAAGAGACACGTTCTTTAAAAAGCACTGTCTTTTCTTTAATAATTCATCAATGCTTTGAGGTAGGGGGCTGACCTTTGAGTATGTGCATCAGGACGCCACAGGTGACCACTGTGCAAAGTTTCAGACCTGTGTGACCTTGGGAAAGGTCAAAGGTCAACCCTTTGGGGGCGATCTAGACAATTTTTTCATACCTTTGTTCCAGATTATCGTTTAGTGGCTCTGGGGGATCCTCTGTTCTGAATCTGGGACCCCTGGGGCCAAAGGTCGCCACGCAGCGGCCAAAGAGACACGTTTTTTTTTTAAAAGCACTGTCTTTTCTTTAATAATTCATCAATGCTTTGAGGTAGGGGGCTGACCTTTGAGTATGTGCATCAGGACGCCACAGGCGACCACTGTGCAAAGTTTCAGACCTGTGTGACCTTGGGAAAGGTCAAAGGTCAACCCTTTGGGGGCAACCTGGACAATTTTTTCATACCTTTGTTCCAGATTATTGTTTAGTGGCTCTGGGGGATCCTCTGTTCTGAATCTGGGACCCCTGGGGTCAAAGGTCGCCGCGCAGTGGCCAAAGAGACACGTTCTTTAAAAAGCACTGTCTTTTCTTTAATAATTCATCAATGCTTTGAGGTAGGGGGCTGACCTTTGAGTATGTGCATCAGGACGCCACAGGTGACCACTGTGCAAAGTTTCAGACCTGTGTGACCTTGGGAAAGGTCAAAGGTCAACCCTTTGGGGGCGATCTAGACAATTTTTTCATACCTTTGTTCCAGATTATCGTTTAGTGGCTCTGGGGGATCCTCTGTTCTGAATCTGGGACCCCTGGGGCCAAAGGTCGCCACGCAGCGGCCAAAGAGACACGTTTTTTTTTTAAAAGCACTGTCTTTTCTTTAATAATTCATCAATGCTTTGAGGTAGGGGGCTGACCTTTGAGTATGTGCATCAGGACGCCACAGGCGACCACTGTGCAAAGTTTCAGACCTGTGTGACCTTGGGAAAGGTCAAAGGTCAACCCTTTGGGGGCAACCTGGACAATTTTTTCATACCTTTGTTCCAGATTATTGTTTAGTGGCTCTGGGGGATCCTCTGTTCTGAATCTGGGACCCCTGGGGTCAAAGGTCGCCACGCAGCGGCCAAAGAGACACGTGTTTTTTTAAAAAGCACTGTCTTTTCTTTAATAATTCATCAATGCTTTGAGGTAGGGGGCTGACCTTCGAGTATGTCATGTGCCACACAGCCTTCTGCTAGGATTTTTTTGTCACGTTGCGATACGACCACCGCAGAGCTAGTTAGCTTTGCAGAGCGTCTACAGAGTTGGGACTCAGGGAGACTGATACAGGTCTTACGTAAGGCCCGCAGCCCAAGTTTCACATGGTTCGGTCAATTTTTGTGGCCGTGGCGAGCCTTAATTGGTTCAAAAATGCTAACCTTTAGAGGCCCGCCCCTCGGAAACTACCGAGCCGATCGGAACCTAACTGATGTCTACCGGCTCGTCTCGGCCCCCCGAACGACATATAAAAAAATCAGACTCCTGCGACTTTTAGAAAAACATTTCCTCCAAAACCTCCTCTCTGGTCAAAGGGTGTAAGAGGGCATAAGTCTGACAGCTCCTGATTTTGAGTTTCTGACACAGGCAAAAAAAATCTACAGGACTTTGGGGTTTTTTTGTTCCAGATTATCGTTTAGTGGCTCTGGGGGATCCTCTGTTCCCAATCTGGGGCCCCTGGGGTCAAAGGTCGCCGCGCAGTGGCCAAAGAGACACGTTCTTTAAAAAGCACTGTCTTTTCTTTAATAATTCATCAATGCTTTGAGGTAGGGGGCTGACCTTCCAGTATGCGCATCAGGACGCCACAGGCGACCACTGTGCAAAGTTTCAGACCTGTGTGACCTTGGGAAAGGTCAAAGGTCAACCCTTTGGGGGCGATCTAGACAATTTTTTCATACCTTTGTTCCAGATTATCGTTTAGTGGCTCTGGGGGATCCTCTGTTCTGAATCTGGGACATCTGGGGTCAAAGGTCGCCGCGCAGCAGCCAAAGAGACACGTTTTTTTAAAAAAGCACTGTCTTTTCTTTAATAATTCATCAATGCTTTGAGGTAGGGGGCTGACCTTTGAATATGTGCACCAGGACGCCACAGGCAACCACTGTGCAAAGTTTCAGACCTGTGTGACCTTGGGAAAGGTCAAAGGTCAACCCTTTGGGGGCAACCTGGACAATTTTTTCATACCTTTGTTCCAGATTATCATTTAGTGGCTCTGGGGGATCCTCTGTTCTGAATCTGGGACCCCTGGGGTCAAAGGTCGCCACGCAGCGGCCAAAGAGACACGTGTTTTTTTAAAAAGCACTGTCTTTTCTTTAATAATTCATCAATGCTTTGAGGTAGGGGGCTGACCTTCGAGTATGTCATGTGCCACACAGCCTTCTGCTAGGATTTTTTGTCACGTTGCGATACGACCACCGCAGAGCTAGTTAGCTTTGCAGAGCGTCTACAGAGTTGGGACTCAGGGAGACTGATACAGGTCTTACGTAAGGCCCGCAGCCCAAGTTTCACATGGTTCGGTCAATTTTTGTGGCCGTGGCGAGCCTTAATTGGTTCAAAAATGCTAACCTTTAGAGGCCCGCCCCTCGGAAACTACCGAGCCGATCGGAACCTAACTGATGTCTACCGGCTCGTCTCGGCCCCCCGAACGACATATAAAAAAATCAGACTCCTGCGACTTTTAGAAAAACATTTCCTCCAAAACCTCCTCTCTGGTCAAAGGGTGTAAGAGGGCATAAGTCTGACAGCTCCTGATTTTGAGTTTCTGACACAGGCAAAAAAAATCTACAGGACTTTGGGGTTTTTTTGTTCCAGATTATCGTTTAGTGGCTCTGGGGGATCCTCTGTTCCCAATCTGGGGCCCCTGGGGTCAAAGGTCGCCGCGCAGTGGCCAAAGAGACACGTTCTTTAAAAAGCACTGTCTTTTCTTTAATAATTCATCAATGCTTTGAGGTAGGGGGCTGACCTTTGAGTATGTGCATCAGGACGCCACAGGCGACCACTGTGCAAAGTTTCAGACCTGTGTGACCTTGGGAAAGGTCAAAGGTCAACCCTTTGGGGGCGATCTAGACAATTTTTTCATACCTTTGTTCCAGATTATCGTTTAGTGGCTCTGGGGGATCCTCTGTTCTGAATCTGGGACCCCTGGGGCCAAAGGTCGCCACGCAGCGGCCAAAGAGACACGTTTTTTTTTTAAAAGCACTGTCTTTTCTTTAATAATTCATCAATGCTTTGAGGTAGGGGGCTGACCTTTGAGTATGTGCATCAGGACGCCACAGGCAACCACTGTGCAAAGTTTCAGACCTGTGCAACCTTGGGAAAGGTCAAAGGTCAACCCTTTGGGGGCAACCTGGACAATTTTTTCATACCTTTGTTCCAGATTATTGTTTAGTGGCTCTGGGGGATCCTCTGTTCTGAATCTGGGACCCCTGGGGTCAAAGGTCGCCACGCAGCGGCCAAAGAGACACGTGTTTTTTTAAAAAGCACTGTCTTTTCTTTAATAATTCATCAATGCTTTGAGGTAGGGGGCTGACCTTCGAGTATGTCATGTGCCACACAGCCTTCTGCTAGGATTTTTTTGTCACGTTGCGATACGACCACCGCAGAGCTAGTTAGCTTTGCAGAGCGTCTACAGAGTTGGGACTCAGGGAGACTGATACAGGTCTTACGTAAGGCCCGCAGCCCAAGTTTCACATGGTTCGGTCAATTTTTGTGGCCGTGGCGAGCCTTAATTGGTTCAAAAATGCTAACCTTTAGAGGCCCGCCCCTCGGAAACTACCGAGCCGATCGGAACCTAACTGATGTCTACCGGCTCGTCTCGGCCCCCCGAACGACATATAAAAAAATCAGACTCCTGCGACTTTTAGAAAAACATTTCCTCCAAAACCTCCTCTCTGGTCAAAGGGTGTAAGAGGGCATAAGTCTGACAGCTCCTGATTTTGAGTTTCTGACACAGGCAAAAAAAATCTACAGGACTTTGGGGTTTTTTTGTTCCAGATTATCGTTTAGTGGCTCTGGGGGATCCTCTGTTCCCAATCTGGGGCCCCTGGGGTCAAAGGTCGCCGCGCAGTGGCCAAAGAGACACGTTCTTTAAAAAGCACTGTCTTTTCTTTAATAATTCATCAATGCTTTGAGGTAGGGGGCTGACCTTCCAGTATGCGCATCAGGACGCCACAGGCGACCACTGTGCAAAGTTTCAGACCTGTGTGACCTTGGGAAAGGTCAAAGGTCAACCCTTTGGGGGCGATCTAGACAATTTTTTCATACCTTTGTTCCAGATTATCGTTTAGTGGCTCTGGGGGATCCTCTGTTCTGAATCTGGGACATCTGGGGTCAAAGGTCGCCGCGCAGCAGCCAAAGAGACACGTTTTTTTAAAAAAGCACTGTCTTTTCTTTAATAATTCATCAATGCTTTGAGGTAGGGGGCTGACCTTTGAATATGTGCACCAGGACGCCACAGGCAACCACTGTGCAAAGTTTCAGACCTGTGTGACCTTGGGAAAGGTCAAAGGTCAACCCTTTGGGGGCGATCTGGACAATTTTTTCATACCTTTGTTCCAGATTATCGTTTAGTGGCTCTGGGGGATCCTCTGTTCTGAATCTGGGACACCTGGGGTCAAAGGTCATTGCGCAGCAGCCAAAGAGACACGTTTTTTTTTTAAAAAGCACTGTCTTTTCTTTAATAATTCATCAATGCTTTGAGGTAGGGGGCTGACCTTCGAGTATGTGCATCAGGACGCGACAGGCGACCACTGTGCAAAGGATCAGACCCTTGGTCTGCTCACCCATCACTTGGCGCGATTTAGCCATGAAGATTCTGTCTTGGGGGGGCAGGAACGTGCATTTGCTAAGAAAGTGATTATCAGGCCTGTCGGCACATTTGCATAAGGGACATGACTTCCTCAGACGGGCAGGCAGGGCTAGCTTTGACCTGGCAAGCTCAGACACGGCCGCACGCATAGCACGGGCATCCTCCGAGGCCTGCAACTCATCTAGTAGTGAATCAAGGGCTTGTGAGATTTCTGGTTTAATGGATGCCAACGTGCGGGACCGCAGTTCAGTGCAATACCTTTGTTTGATGAGCTTCGGCAGATCAGCGTGTATGAGGCGGAGCCATGTGAGGGCGTTAACTCCTCAGCCTCAGTCACAACTTCTCCCATGTGGCTGATGCCGGAATCCTTACGCAGTAAGTTGTCGTCAGTAAAAGCCATCAGACGTTGATACAAATCCTCTGGTCTCTCATCAGGTTCCCGTTTGATAGCAGCAAAGTCAGTGAAGTGCACTCCAGTGCACTGAAAGCCGTAATGTAGGCGAATGGCTTGCCATATGCTGTCAATGGAAGTGGAGTTTCTGACAATGCTGTGACGAGAGATTACAGGACAGTAATTAGCAATCTGTCCCAGCATGAGCTCCAACATGGCCACCTTGCGTTCTTTATTGCGACGTTGGGCAGCAGGAACTGGGTCGACGTCATCTGTAAATCCTCGGCATGGAGACGTTTTGGACTTCTTCTCGTCGATTTAAAAACTTGTCTTGAGTTTAGAGTTTACATGCCTTCACAACTTGTAGAAAGCGTTGGCTTTGAAGCTACTAAACAGCTGGATGTGCGCAGTAAACTGCCTGATCATGCGCTGCTCTGTGTCCGTTTTCAAGCAGCTGAAGTTACTAAGCAGAGTGTAGACTTAAATCAGGGGATAAAAAGGAGTAGGCTTAGACACCTCCCTGTAAATTTTTTATGTTCCGAGGTGTGTCATGATGCCCTTTTTGGGATCATAAATCAACTGCAAAATGGCAGTAGAACTCAGGATAATATAGATCAGTGTTATGGCAGACTTTGTGATATTTTGCATGGTGAACTAGACAAATACTGCACAGGTAGAAATTACGTGAGGAAGAGGAACCACAGAACTAAGCAACTTTTTTGGAACACTGAACTGAATGAATTACGGTATAATTTGCGAAAGGCAGAAAAAATGTATCTAAGCTGTAAAGACAGTAGAAGGAGGATTTTGCATGAGGAATTTAAACTCTGTCAAACTCTTTTTGATAGAAAACTGCGATTTTTCAAGCGGCGTTTTAGGAGAGGACAAGCTCTACAGTTGGAGCAAATGCAATTTAGCAATCCTCAATTATTTTGGAGAGAAATAAACAGACTTGGGCCACAAAAGAGTAAGCTGATCCCTTTAGAAATTGTAATGGAAAACGGGGAATCTTCTTTTGAAAGTGAACAAGTATTAAAAAAATGGGAGAACGACTACAGTAGCCTCTATGCTTGCAGTAATGATGTGCTTTTCAATGATCAATTTCTAAAGGAAACTTGTAAATTAAAAGTGATCTTGAAAGGAGGATGTGTAATTCACATACAGTGTATCACCACAGTGACATGTTAAATAATGAAATTACATTAAAGGAGGTGCAAGATGCTATAGATCGCGCCAAAGTAAAAAAGGCAGTGGGCGTGGAGGAGCTCTCTAATGAGGTGCTCAAATCCCCCAACTTGTTGACTGTGTTACATCCTTTATTTCAAACTTGTTTTAATACGGGCATCACACCATCCATGTGGGATAAAGCAATAATTATTCCCATCCCAAAATCAGTAACAACAGACCCCAGAGTCCCCCTAAACTATAGAGGCATCAGCTTGCTCAGTACGGTTTACAAGCTCTATTCTGGCGTTTTAAATAAGAGACTCACTGATTACTTGGAGTTTAATAACGGGTTGGTGGATGAGCAGAATGGCTTTAGAAAAGAAAGAGCTTGTATCGATCATATTTTTGTTATTTCATCAGTCATAAGAGCAAGATTAGAGGAGGGTAAAAATACATTTGTTTGCTTTGTTGATTTTAAAAAGGCATTCGATTGGATCCACAGAGACTTATTGGAGTATAAGTTACTCTGCTCTGGCATTCATGGTAAATTCTATAATGCCATTAAAGCTTTATACAAAGCCCCAGTCGCCTGTATTCAGTTAAATGATCGTAGAACTGGCTGGTTTCCCACACCTTATGGTGTAAAGCAAGGTGATGCGCTCTCGCCCACCCTGTTTGCTTTATATGTGAATGATCTGGCTCAGGAAATTAAGCAGGAAAATTTGGGAATTTCAATTGGAAATATTAATCTGAGTATTCTTTTATATGCTGATGATATTGCCTTGGTGGCCGAAAATGAGTCTAATCTTCAGAAAATGTTGAATATCATGGAGGGGTGGTGTAGTAAATGGAGACTCGCAATCAACAGGGAAAAAACACAGATTATACATTTCAGGAGGAAATACGAGCAGCAGAACAACTATGGATTTCTTTTTGGGTCAGTGAATTTGAGTTATACCCCCTCTTATAAATATTTAGGCTTTATTTTCAATGAATTTATGAATTTTTCAGAGGGAAGGAAAATGTTGGCAGACTCAGCAGGTAGAGCTCTGGGTGCCATACTAGGTAAACTGAAACTATGTCCTGATCTGGGTTTTGTTACTTACACTAAACTATATGACTCTATGGTTGCCTCTATCCTTTTTTATGCAGCAGGAGTGTGGGGCGCTGAAGAGGCTGCCGAATGCAAAATTATTCAGAATAGAGCTTTGAGGTGCTTCCTTGAGGTGCATAAGTACACTACTAAGTTAGCTATTGAAGGTGATACAGGTTGGGAAAGTTGTTTGGCAAGGCAGAGATGTGAGATGATCAGGCTGTGGAACCGCCTAACTCAATTGCCAGAGGAGAGGTTAACAAAAAGTATATTTAATTGGAATAAAGTACACAACCATGCATGGATCAGAGAGATATCTTCAATTTTTTCACTCTTGGATTTAAATGCACATTTTATGAATAATTTACAGTGTAATTTAAAGGTGGTCAAACAGAAACTGTCATTGTTACACCAACAGCAATGGAAGGTGGATATTTGGAAAAAAACAAAACTGAGAAACTATATTCAGATTAAAAATGAGTATTCCACTGAACCTTATGTTTCTTTTAATTTAAAGAAAGGACAGAGGTCCCCTCTGTGCTCAACTAAGAGCGGGTGTTTTACCCTTGGCAGTTGAGGTAGGTAGGTATAAAGGTACTCCTGAAGAACAGCGATTGTGTGTGCTTTGTGACCTAGGAGTTGTGGAGGATGAATTTCATTTTGTGTTTCATTGTCCACTTTATCATGGTTTAAGAAACATTTTATTTGAAAAGATCCAGGTAAAGAATCCTGATTTGTTTTGGATATCTGAATGTTCTATGTTATGTTGGCTGTTTAAGGAAGAAGTGTTTACTTTAAGTGAGTTTTTGGAGAAGGCATGGCAGCTACGAAGGAGAACTCTGTATCCGTAAGCCGCATTCCGAGTATATTGACTGTATCCCTTTTTTTTTGGCTGTCTTGGATTGTAATATGTGTATTTTAAGCGAGTGTCTTGTAAGCCCGTGCGGGCTGGGCACCCTGGTGTGCAGGACACTTTAATGAATTTGTAACTAACTAACTAACTCTTCTCCCATTCTGCACCATTGAGCAGAAATGGGACAAACTCACCATCAAGTGGCAGTGTGTACAACAGGTTCTGGCGCCAGTTCTCAAAAGAGTTGACAGTTTCAATCTTGGTTCAGTGCTCTGTGTGAATTAGCCATGATGCGCACTTAGCCACCGTTAGTTCAACTGCGTCTGGTTGTAGGCGTCACTACACTGTGATTCCCCTGACAGGGTAGTTACTGTTATGACTTCAGTAGTTGATAATATCCTCTGGTCGTATGTTCGGGAAACGCTGCCACCACGCCAGTAAAGGAGGACGATACACATGAATCACACAACGCAGGTTGAGTAGTGCGGCAGCAGCCGTTTAGTGTAAACAAGAGCTGGTACAAAACACAGACCCAGAGGAAGTGACGCCTGGTAACTATAACAACCCCACCGTACATAGCGGAAGTGACGTATGGTCACTATGACAACCACAAACACTACTGGCGCAGAGGGCCTTCTGCTAGGATTTTTTGACCGTGTCGCGATACGGCCACCGCAGAGCTTGTTAGCTTTCCAAAGGGTCTATGAAGTTGGGCCTCGGGGAGACTGCTATAGGTCCTATGGCAATGGCAGGCACTCATAGGTTGGAAAAGATGATTTTTCAAAGCCCTGCCCATCAAAAAGTACAGGTCCGATCGGCACCAACTGATGTCTATCCGCTCGTCTGGAGCCCCTGAAAAACGTAAAAAGATTCAGACTCGTACGACTTTAGGAAAAATGTTTGCTCCAAAACGTCCACCTGCGTCAGAGGGTGTAGGAGGCTATAGGTCTTACAGCTCCTGATTTGGAGTTTCTGAAACAGGCAAAAAAAAAAAAAAACCCAAACTGCAGGACTTTGGGTTTATTTTCCTCGGGATTATGTTTAGTGGCCCCTGGGGATCCTCTGTTCCGAATCTGGGGTCTGTGGGGTCAAAGATCACTGCCTGGCGGCCAAAAGGACACGTTTTACAAACAGTAGCCCAAAAGGAGTTTTCTTCCTGGCATTTGAATTTCAAAACAGCGGGAAACTTGAATTTCTTGAAAAATTCACAAACGCTTTGAGCTAGGATGCTGAAATTATGTTTATCAGGAGGTCACGGCATTGACTGGGTCGAGTTTCAGACCTGGCCTTCACAAACGCTTTGACACGGGGGTTAAATTTTCTGCTAACAGGACAACTAGTGCTAACAAACACTGGTTGGGCCTCCTAGTGATCCCTCAGGTGCAGTTATTGTTAATTCACACACTGTGGCTCTTGTAGTTTTTCTGCTAACAGGACAGCCAGTGCTAACAAACACTGATCAGGCCTCCTAATGATACCTCAGATGCAGTTATGTTCGTCCACACAGTGATGCTTTTAGCTTATTTGCAAACAGGACAACCAGGCTAACACATCTATTTAGTGGAGGTCACTCAGCTGCAATTATTGTTTCTGCCTTTTTAAACAGTGATGCTCTCAAGTTCTCTGTGTACGGGACAATCAGCTGTATTGTTGAATACAATGAATACTGGACCCTTGTGTCTGTACTTTATTTAAGAATCCATATTGCACATGCTTTATCCATATCAAGACTACATTGTGTTCAATGTTTCCTTTATTCCATGCATCTCTAGTCCTTTGGCTTCTCTTTGTGCTGCTCTGCTCCTCTTTCTTCTCTTTATGTTGCTCCATCAACCAGCGCTAACACTTAAATAACACTCTCAATAATCATTCAGATTCAGTTATCACTTCTGTTTGTTCATGCATTGACTGTTGTAGCTATTCTGCTAACTAGGACTAATAGTGCTAACACGTCTATATAGTGGTGATCATTCAGATGCAGTTATTGTTTATTAAGTATACTTATTCACAGTCTGCTGTATTATTGAGTATGTAACAAATATACAGGGATGGACCTTCAGCTACATCTGTACTTTATTGATAAATCTACATTGCACATATGCTTTATCCACATCACAAGGCCGCAGGCCGAGTGCCACGGGTAATCACAGCAGTGACTACACTGACATTGTGTTTTTCCTCCTGTCCATGCTGCTTTTCTCCATGTTGTTCTGCTCCTGTCTTCATGATGTTCTGCTTCTCTCCTGTCACTTGTCCATGTTGCTCTAACAACCAGTGCTAACAGATGCAGTTATTTCTGTTTATGCACAATCTGGCTCTTGTAGCTTCTCTGCTAACAGTACAACTAGGCCAACACAGCTAGTGTCTAGTGGTGATCATTCAGATGCAGTTATTGTTTATTAAGTATACTTATTCACAGTCTGCTGTATTATTGAGTATGTAACAAATATACAGGGATGGACCTTCAGCTACATCTGTACTTTATTGATAAATCTACATTGCACATATGCTTTATCCACATCAAGACTACACTGAAATAGTGTAACTTCCTCCTGTCATGCTCTGTTCTTCTCTCCTCTCTCGCTTCTCTCTCCTCTCTTCATGCTGCTCTGTTCTCCATTCTGCATGCTGCTTTATCGGCTCAAGTCTGTATTTAAATGAGAGTTAGCAAAGATAACATGCATTATAACACTGCATTAGCTGGTACCTATATACCAGTAATCACATCTTACTGTACTTGACTTAAGTATTTACTTTCAGTTTTTCACCATTTGTGACTTTCTCCTTTGTGTATACCCTGAATTATAGGCTATTACATGACACTGTGAATACAGAGCCACTCATAGTTATAATTCAAGTATTATTATTACTAAAAGATATGAACAGACTCTGAGAGCAAATTCTATGGCCAGAAAATTGCAGCAAAATGATGCTGAATATTTCTGGAAAGAGGCAAAGATTATGGATGATGGTAAAATACCTCTGCTCTCCATTATTGAATGAGTAACTGGTAGTGTGAAGAAATAGGAAGAAGACAGAATAGGGAGTTTTTTTTAACTGTGTCAAAAGTGGTGATTTTTGTGTTGGGGATGTTCCCCATGATAATGTGGTTATCAGGCCTGATGAAGACAGTTGTGCTATTGGGAAACTGGCTTTAAATAAGTCTTGTGGCCTTGATCAGATTAAAAATTCACAAAAGGATCATTATCAGCACAAGTCTAACCAAAGAAGATGTAGCCTTCCGTCTGTTATCTGCATTTCATTGTCTTCAACAATTAAATGTCTGCATTTTTTGTGAGGAATATATATGTATATGTATGTATGTTTTCAATTTCAATTTCAATTTTATTTATAAAGCCCAATATCACAAATCACAATTTGCCTCACAGGGCTTTACAGCATACGACATCCCTCTGTCCTTAAGACCCTCACAGCTGATCAGGAAAAACTCCCCAAAAACCCTTTAACGGGGGAAAAAAAAAACGGTAGAAACCTCAGGAAGAGCAACTGAGGAGGGATCCCTCTTCCAGGACGGACAGACGTGCAATAGATGTCGTACAGAACAGATCAGCATAATAAATTAACAGTAATCCATATGACACAATGAGACAGAGAGAGAGAGAGAGAGAGAGAGAGAGAGATGCAGGTAATGACAGTAGCTTACAACAACATTAATGAAAGTAATAATATTATAGTTATAGTTCTGGCTACTGTGGTACAATATGTTGAAAGTATGTATTAATATCAGACAGTATACTTGTGTGACAATAGTCATATGTGTATAATAACAGTAGAAGTATGACTAATGACTAATGATGGCAGCAGCAGCAGGAGGCATCTGGCAGGACCACGGCAGCAGCACAACCACACACGTCACGCTGTCCAGGCACCGCTGTGATATGAGTTAATCTGAGAGGCAGTGGAGCACAAAGGCTCCGGAGAAGAAGCCGAGTTAGTGACATCCAGAATGGCCGAGTTAGCAAGATGCAGTAATAGGATGAGAGTGTGAGAGAGAGAGAGAGAGAGAGAGAGAGAGAGAGAGAGAGAGAGAGAGAGGGAGAGAGAGGGAGCCCGGTGTATTATAGGGGGTCCTCCGGCAGACTAGGCCTAAGTCAGCCTAACTAGGGGCTGGTACAGGGCAAGCCTGAGCCAGCCCTAACTATAAGCTTTATCAAAGAGGAAAGTCTTAAGTCTAGTCTTAAATGTGGAGACGGTGTCTGCCTCCCGGACCATAACAGGAAGATGATTCCACAGGAGAGGAGCCTGATAGCTGAAGGCTCTGGCTCCTGATCTGCTTTTGGAGACTTTAGGGACCACGAGTAACCCTGCGTTCTCAGAGCGCAGTGTTCTGGTGGGATAATATGGCACTATGAGCTCTCTAAGATATGACGGGGCTTGACCATTTAGAGCTTTATAAGTTAACAGTAGGATTTTAAATTCAATTCTGGATTTTACAGGGAGCCAGTGCAGAGAAGCTAAAACAGGAGAAATATGATCTCGTTTCTTAGTTCCTGTTAGTACACGAGCTGCTGCATTCTGAATTAGCTGGAGAGTTTTTAAGGACTTACTAGAGCTACCTGATAATAGAGAGTTACAGTAATCCAGCCTTGAGGTAACAAAAGCGTGGACCAATTTTTCTGCATCTTTTCGGGTCAGGATAGGCCTAATTTTCGCAATATTACGCAGATGAAAAAATGCAGTCCGTGAGGTTTGCTTTAAATGAGAATTAAAAGACAAATCTTGATCAAATATTACTCCGAGGTTTCTTACGGTAGTGCTAGAGGCCAGAGCAATGCCATCTAGAGAAACTATGTCATCAGATAAAGAGTCTCTGAGTTGTTTGGGGCCAAGAACAATAACTTCAGTTTTGTCTGAATTTAACATCAGGAAATTGGTGCTCATCCAATTTTTTATGTCTTTAAGGCAGTTATGGAGTTTAGTTAATTGATTACTTTCTTCTGGCTTCATCGATAAATACAACTGTGTATCATCCGCATAACAATGGAAATTTATAGAGTGATTTCTAATGATGTTACCTAAAGGAAGCATATATAGAGTAAATAGGATTGGTCCGAGCACAGAACCTTGCGGAACTCCAAAACAAACTTTGGTACGTAAGGATGATTCATTACGAACGTCAACAAATTGAAAACGATCAGATAAATAAGATTTAAACCAGCTTAGTGCTGAACCTTTTAGGCCAATTAAGTGATCCAGTCTCTGCAGTAGAATTTGATGGTCAATTGTGTCAAACGCCGCACTAAGATCTAATAAAACAAGAACAGAGACGAGTCCTTTGTCTGAAGCAATCAGAAGGTCATTTGTAATTTTAACTAGAGCTGTCTCAGTGCTATGATGCACTCTAAATCCTGACTGAAATTCCTCAAATAAATTATTATCCTGGAGAAAATCACACAGCTGGTCTGCGACTACTTTCTCAAGGATCTTTGACAGAAAGGGAAGATTAGATATTGGTCTATAGTTGGCTAACACCTCTGGATCCAGGGTGGGCTTTTTTAGGAGAGGTTTAATTACAGCTACCTTAAAAGACTGTGGTACATAGCCTGTTAATAGGGATATATTGATCATATCTAATATATGAGTGTTAACTAAAGGAAAGACCTCCTTAAGTAGCCTAGTTGGGATGGGGTCTAAGAGACACGTTGATGATTTAGATAAAGAAATCACTGCGGTCAATTCTTGAAGAGAAATTGGGGAGAAGCAATCTAAATATATATTAGATTCTACAGCTGTGTTTGAGGTTAGATAGGTAGGCCTACCATCCGAGGGCAGGAGGTCATGAATTTTGCCTCTAATAGTTAGAATTTTGTCATTAAAAAAGCTCATAAAATCATTACTGCTAAGGGCTAAAGGAATACAAGGCTCAATAGAGCTTTGACTCTCAGTCAGCCTGGCTACAGTGCTGAAAAGAAACCTGGGGTTGTTCTTGTTTTCTTCTGTTAATGCTGAGTAATAGTTTGCTCTGGCATTGCGGAGGCCCCTCTTATAAGTTTTGAGACTGTCTGTCCAGATTAAACGAGATTCTTCCAGTTTGGTTAATCGCCAATTCCTTTCAAATTTTCGCGATATTTGTTTTAACCTACGGGTTTGAGAGTTATACCAAGGAGCAAACTTTCTTTGCTTTGTTAACTTCTTTTTAAGAGGAGCTACAGAGTCGAGCGTTGTTCGCAGCGAGCCTACGGCGCTATCAACAAAATGATCAATTTGGGAGAGGTTAAAGTCGGCACGGGAAACCTCTGTTACTGAAGGTATTGGTATTGAATTTAACGACGAAGTAATCTTTTCCTTAAATTTTGTGACAGCACTATCTGATAAACATCTAGTATAGTAACTGTTGCTAAGTGGCGTGTAATCGAGTAAAAAGAAATCAAAAGTAATCAGATAATGATCTGATAGCGAGGGATTCTGTGGAAAGACTTTTAGGTTATCAATTTCAATTCCATACGTCAGAACTAGATCGAGGGTATGGTTAAAACAATGAGTGGGTTCATGTACACCCTGACTGAAGTCAATGGAGTCTATTAATGAGATAAACGCGGTAGCCAGGGAGTCATTATCAACGTCGACATGAATGTTAAAATCGCCTACAATAATAACTTTATCTGATTTAAGAACTAAACTGGATAAAAACTCTGAGAATTCAGATACAAATTCAGAATACGGGCCAGGAGCACGGTACACTATAACAAATAAAAGTGGCTGCGAGGTTTTCCAGGTCGGATGTAAAACACTAAGAACGAGGCTTTCAAATGAATTATAATCTAGTTTAGGTTTAGGGCTGATTAACAGACTAGAGTTAAAAATGGCTGCAACTCCCCCTCCTCGGCCGCTGCCTCGAGGAATGTGGGTATTATTATGACTAGGAGGAGTGGACTCATTTAGACTAACATATTCATCTTGACACAGCCAGGTTTCAGTGAGACTGAGTAAATCAATATGATTATCTGATATTAATTCGTTTACTAACACTGCTTTAGACGATAGAGACCTGATATTTAACAGTCCGCATTTAATTCTCCTGTTTTGTCTTTCTGTCACAGAAGAGGTTTTAATTTTTATGAGGTTGTTATGCACAACTCCTCTTTGTTTAATTTTAGATTTAAATAATTTAGGTGGTCGGGGGACAGACACCGTTTGTATAAAACTATGAAAACTATGGCTGGGTAACTGAACTAGAAGCTCAGAGAGGCGTTTAGGACTGCAACTCTCTGTCCTGGTCTCAACTCTGGGTTGTCAGGGATTTAAATTACTAATAAAATTTGCCAGGTTCCTAGAAATGAGAGCAGCTCCATCCAAAGTGGGGTGAATGCCGTCTCTCCTAATAAGACCAGGTTTTCCCCAGAAAGTTTGCCAATTATTATGTATAACAAGTATTAGAAGAATTTAAAGCTAAGGATCAATTTTGCATGAATACTAGTGTCCTGATGCTGTATACTCATGAATCGGTTGAATCATGTCCTCATTATATTAAATATCTTAAATATAAAATAAAAAGTCAAAATAGAAACAATTAGTTAAATTTAGTAGTAGTTTTAGAAATTGGAGGTAACAGAAATGAATGGTTTGAAAAAGGGATCATAATAATAGTGGAGTCGTACACTTTCAACATGAAGTCGACTGTGGAGGATGAAAAACTTCCTGGCAAGATAAGTGAAGACGACAAGCAGAAGATTTTGGTTTAATATATTACACTGATGTATTATATTTACAATTGTTTTTAAAACAGTAATAAAATCCAAGACTTGGTAAAAGTAAGCTCAAAATAGAATTAGTTTTTTTGTCTATAATTGGGTATCATTGATTAAAAAAAACAACAACTTAAATTTAAGATAAATTACCAAGCTGTCATTCTACCTTTGACCCATAGGGGGCGCTAGAGAGTGGCACAATGTGACACACATAACCATTCGGTTGAACCCTGTGGGGACTGCAGTACCAGTGTGTGTCCACTAAGGGCGCATCAAATTTCACACACTTTCACATTTTTCATGTGTATAACTCCAAGGGGACACTTGTAGGAAATTTCATGAGGCGCCTATATTCTAAGTTTTACGGCTCTAGGAGGCGTCTAGCCGTGGGGACCTCATTTTTGGTCCCCACGGTAAACCAGGTCCCCACTGGGTGAGTGTGTATTCAGGTTGATGTCCCCACCGAGATAGAAAAACAAGTGCACACACACACACACACACACACACACACACACAGAGCCATAGTAACAGACATGTACACCCACATCCACTCACCCAGACACGTGCTCACACATGAGCCCCTGCATGGGGCCCCCCTTTGGCAGCTGAGACGGGCCTGCCACTCTCACTATTTCCACATATGCTTCCCCATGACTTGAGGCTTTGTGAGTTTCTCATGCAGGGGCTATTCCTAGCTGCCATGTGTGAAGTAAGGGGCTGTAAATTAGCATTTGACAGATACGCACTACAAAGGTCCAGTACTGAAACTCTGTGCCATTGCTTGGCTAATATCATGCCAACAAACTAGTTCTGAGACCACAGAGTGCTGCAGAGGCATGGGTAATGACAATAAAATATCTGACTTTTAATAAAAGGCCAATGTCACCTTTCAGATACCAGTGTAATGGTAGTGTGTTGATATTATGAGGTGTCATGTTCTCAGTTTTAGGTGTCAGAGCTGAGTACATAGACGGTGCAGTCTGGGCACGTCTAACACACACCTCGGCTAATCGGAAAGCCTTATTTTAGAAGTGTGACATCCTGTCTATGCTGTGTAATCCACACTGGATCATAAAGGGGGTAGGTTGCAAAGTGCATGGATGTGTGCACACATACACACACACGTACTTTTGTGTGTCTCTGAAGTTAGCCCAGCTCTATCATTCGTAACAGCCCTGCTGCAAGTCAGAGACTTATCAGGAGAGCATTGTAAAGTTTTCTATAAAAGTGTCTCAGAGTCAGGGTCTGAGTGTGTGTGTGGAGGTGCACGTGTGTGTCTACTGGAGGAGGATTTCTCACGTTGTCACACACCCTCAGCCACAGAATCCCATTTGATTATGCTTAATCCTGGAGACCCCCACAGGAAGATATCATCCACTCTAATGGGATCATTTCAAGTGAATTAAATTATAGTAAAATTACACCCCTCCTCATTTTTGCACTAGATCAACTCAAACTAGCCCCTGAGAACCAGAGCCGCAGACATCACCAAGCCGCTTTTTAAAATAGGAATTCCCACCCTGGCTGTCTGTTTGCTTCATGTCTCACAGTCCCACTGTTCAGTAATCTAGACATGCAGATTTCTGCCTCCGCCCTCACCGCTGAGCCCCATGAGCTCAGCTGCCAATTGCTGACCCCCTGACGCTCTCCTCCATCCAAGATTACCGGGGCCGGATCTCGCCCCTGATGGAAAGCCGTGGTGTTGGCAACCGGTAATCCACGAGACGAGGACTGGCACGTGGCATAGAGACTTTGCCCAGAGGCAGCACAGTGTGTGTGTGTGTGTGTGCGTGTGTGTGCGTGTGTGTGTGGACTGAACTGCAGGCACTAGCCTCTTGCCTCCAGCCCTGATTTGCTGCCCTGATATGTAGGACATATCTCTTTATCTCTAGATAACCCACAAACCTGCCAGCTACAGTCAGGACACTATTGTAGTGTCTGTCTGTGGTACAGTGTGCTGTCTTTTTACGACATACAGCTATTAAAATTAGTCTTCTTATTACAAACCTTTTTAACCTTAAAATACACTGGTCACTAATTTGTACATGAAAATACAAATTACTAATAAAAAAAAAGAAAAAAGAATGTATTCCTTATGGCTAGTTTGGCAAGTATTTTAGGGAATCCTATACACTGTGGAGAGCATGATGGAAATAATGATTATGTATTGAGACCAGTGAAATAAGAGAAATGTAATTTAGCTGTGTTTTTGGGGTGTTTTGGGTTGTGATTGCTTGAACAGTGTGGCTCTGAGATGCTGTGTCAGTTAGTTGGTTGGTACAGGAATATTTTAACAACTATTGGATTGATTGCCATGAACTTTAGGGCAAGGTGAATTCTGGTGGTCAGGCCCCCAGGAATGCCGTACAGCCTTGCTTCCGATTTTTACCAGTGGTCACGGAAGCGAAAAAAAATCCCGACTACTATACGTGTCCCAGGCTACAAGGACGAGAGAGGAATTGATTTATTAACCGAAGTATGTCCGACTCTGCTATGATAGGTGGAGATATTCCCCCTTTCAGCTTGTTAGTATTGGACCCTTTTCCAGTTCACCTATAATGTCACAGACCAAACAATCAACAAACAAGTTAGCTATGGTTAGCTATTGACAAACTGGTACCATGGTGGAACACTTTAATGCTCTGCACATTTTGTCCATCTATAAATGCACAGCTCTGGATGCAGATTTCGCCATATTGTTACTGGCATTCTTTTTCTGTTCTGCATTTAATGTTATTCGACTTACGGTTCAAAGCCTGGGGCGAGAAACTGTGGGGCAGCACCTTTACATGCAATAATTTAATTCGCAATCTGGGTGTGTTAGTCCGACTTTGAGAAATTTAATTTAGTACGATTTCAGTTGGACTAACATGTTTATGTGTATTTTAAAAGTCCGGTTTTAGACAGACTAACACAATAAATTGATTTTCTCTAATGCCATGTAGATGTACCAAGTGACGTCTTCATAATATTAGCCAAACAACAACTTGCGGGCAGGGCTAGTGGGAGAAACTGTACTGCCCATATTCAGTGGGCGACATGCTACAGAAGCAAACCTGGAAGCTATTAACTTTTTTGGCATTCGGCCAGGCAAGCAACTCCATTGGACTGAATAGGCGCCACATTGGAGTCTGGAATCTAGTATTAGACATCTATGCTGGTGATTATTTGACTTTTCATCTACGGCCAACATGAGGTTACAATTGGAATGGTTAAGGAGTATCTTAACACACTTTGCGTTAACTCATTAGAATACACCACTGTCCTATTTCTGCATTTGAACTCACCATGAACTCAGCAATTTAACACAGTCACTTGTGACAGATCCTAGCCACTCAACAGTAACTTTTCCTGTGTGTCTGGTGTGTCCCATGGATATCAGTTGTGCATCTAAGACTCTTAACATAATCTAAGCCTAAAAAAATACCACAAGAGATGATTGTGCTAGATGCAAAAAAATAGCAAAAACCTTTACTAAATCAATGAGCTCAGAGTATGATTCTAATAAATCTGGTGCATTTTAAATGGAGATAAATGTATGCACAATTTCGCTCAAAACATCTTTAGAAAGACTGTGATTGAGAAGAATTAATAGCTCAGAGCAGACATCCATTACTCAGATACAGTATATTCAGATTGTATATAAAGGAGTAGACAAAAAAGACAAAAACAAGGCACCAGGTTTCACTTTGGTCCTTGGAGTGCTTATGTCTTTTCACAAATACCTCCTCTTAGCTCTTCAAACAAAGTTCTGATGTCTAATTTCCCTTTTTTGAAATCTTTGAAATGAAACATCTAGAAATCTATAAGTGTCATATTTGAGGACCTCCTCAAAAGGACCAAAAATGCATTCCTTTGACATCCATGCCTTAAAAAATATATCATGAAACTTCTGGAGGCATCCTACCAGACCAGACAGTAAAGTACATTCTTGGTGGTGGAAGCACTCTGATGTCATTATGGAAAGTCATGGAGTTGTACTGTACATCAGGGGCCGTGGTGGATTGAGGACAGCTGTCACATCGGCAGACCTCAGCGGTATTTGTTCGTCTAGCCACGCTACTTTCCTGTGAGAGCAGCTCTGATTACACAGACATGTGGCATAGCATGACACACTGCCAACACGGTCGAGAGAGGCAGAGAGGCAGTGAGAGAGAGAGTATCTAACCCCATTACAAATGACCACCTGTTGACACCACACAGGAGGAAGTGTGTGTGTATGTGTGTGTTTGCACTGAAGCAGTTTGCTGGCTGCACACTTGATTCCTGAAGGAGATCCTCAGAGAGACTAAATAAGAGATGTGAAAAACATGTAGATAATCATTCCACTGAACACTGACTGCTGTGGGAAGAAGTTGAACTTCATTTCAGTAGTCAGTAAGAATCATGGAGCTTTCCTCCACATGTTCTGTTGCTACTGAATAAAGCCAAATAACTATTAGCAATTTTTTTAAAAAAAATTGTTTTTGTGTTTCTGCATTCATGATGTAATTCACAAAATTTCTAAATGGCTAAATCAGAGTACAGAGCGTCATCACACAGACCCGCGCTGAACAGGGCCCTACAGTCTTCTTACGATGATGACGTTAGGTCCTGTGATCGTAGTGTACTTTGTTTACAATAGCTTTTTACCCCTGGTGATTGCATTTAGGTTTCAATAATCATGAAAGTTGTGAAGCTTATTTTGCTACTGTAAACAAAACATGTAAGTATCAAAAGCCTTTGTTTGTCACAGAAGTTATTTCCTGCAATAATCCAAAATACAATGGAAAAATAACATAGGCTTTTTGACGTGGGAACCAGTGCAATGATCCCTGGAGCACTTTATAAAAAAAAACATGTTTGGGATGAACAATGATTTTCTGTGGGACACCTTTGGGATGTCAGGATGCAGGAAACTCACTGTTAATGCGTCAGGCGATGCACCCTGGATTTTTGCTCTGATAATGCTACCCTGTGAACAACAAATCCATGCTCAAATCAATAGGAGGAGAGCCAACGTTAGCTGTTAGCAGCTGGTGGCCAGAGCTAACAGCTAACAAAGGTTGCATTGAGTTACGTTATGATGCATTTGATGATTTTGGTAAGACACCTGAATAAATGCAGCTGTTTGTAAGAGAAATCTGTTAACATTTTCACAGCACTATAAAATAGATATTAGAGAGGGAGATATTATATATAGTAAAAAGGCTTTTAAAGCAGTTATTTTTAAACTGTTTTTCATGTTATATTAAATGTTGTTCCTTAAAGTTGTATGACTGAGTTTGTGCTCCATCGAAGGTAATGTAATGAAGGGCAAAAAAGACTTAAAAATATTTCAGGTGATTTTTTATAGTATAGATTTCTTTGATGCTGTGGTGCAAAAGAGGGAATAAATAACAACAACAACAAAACCAAACAACAGCAAAAAACATAAGTATCTGCTATCAGCAAAATTGTTAATTTAAACGTCAGTAACAGCCCTGAATTTCACTTTGGTGCATCCCTACTTTTTAGCATTGCATCGTACAATCATTAAGTCTAAAGGTTGTCAGAATGTATGTCCTTGAAAAGAAAGTACCCGTTGTATTAAGTACAAATTTCAGTTTTCCTCACAAAATCAAGTGATTTCATTGTTTTTTATATCTTGCATTAAATGTCCCAAGTAAGAGCCGTACAAAGTAGTAGGACTTGAAGTTGGATAATTCCTTTCCTGCTGCGCACACTATGTTCTATAAATAATGCATTGCAATTGCTCTTAGCTTGTGTGTGTGTGTGTGTGTGTGTGTGTGTGTGTGTGTGTGTGCGTGTGTGTGTGTGGCAGCTAGTGACAGCCACAGCTTGGAGAGGCTGAGGTCATAGCCACGAAGCCAGCCTAACGGGTGAAGAGAAACAAACCCCTACTTGTTTGTCTGTATGGGTGTATTTGTGTGTGATAGACTGACACACACATACACACACAGACACACAGATGCACAGACACACACACACACATGCAAACACATGCTGCCCCAGTCACCTCTAGCCTCCTCTCTTGGCTGGCCATGAGCAAACACACCTTAGTGTATTGGATTGTGTGTGTGACAAAGTCAACACCGCACCTTCTTTGAAACACACTCGCACACTTCCAGCTATCAGACACCTCCGCTGGCACTCCCCCATCAGGCATCCTCACATACATACACACACACGCACACATATACACACAGGTATTGGTCTGTCTGGCACTATTGGGTACATTCTCAGTTCACTGACATTGTAGTGTGACAGTCCTTAGCCAGCTGCCAAGTTGACACCCTGTGCATTCACATCACAAGGGAAACCCATCAACTTGGATGTGTCTGCACATTTAGTCCTGTTTGAAGTAGGCCAGATGGATTTTTTGTGCTTGTAGAATGAGGGTAGTCCTGATCATAATTTTTAATTGTGTACATGTCTTTGAAAGAAAAAAATGTGATTACAAATTTTCTCTCTGAGTGAAATATAGCCAAATCTCACTATCCTGCATTTTTAAAACTTAAAACAAATGTCCTTCTTCTCTTCCAGGCATCTGATCCCATCCCGATGAAAAAGTCCAAACATGAAGACTTCCCATCACAGTCCCTGCTGGCTGACAAAGAGAAGCAGCATGACTGGCTACAGTCACTGTCCGCCTCCAATAAGGTGGGTGTTGCTAAGCGCACGGAGGAGATGATGATGATGATGATGATGATGCACAGTGCATGAGATGAGATGTCATGTAATATTATGCAGAAGTTTTCGGATGAGGGTTGTGCTTAAATTTAGCTTTGGCAAGCCATACTAACAGAGAGGGTAACTGTAGCTGCCACAAGCCCTACAGATTGACTTACTGAGAGGGAGCGGAGTTTGCGAGAGCAGTGTAACAGAATATAACCACAATATAATGATGGATGTCCCCTGTGAAGATCAATATTTCCCCAAAAATTTAGTATGGAGACATGGTTAGGTATAAAGACATACAGGTATGTCTTAAACCATTACTCTTTATAATGACCTGTCTCCAGTCACATGACACATCAATCTCTGTAGCACCGTTACTTATGATGACATATTGACACCCTTTTAATCAGTGAATTGGTCTACAGGAAAAGAATTACAAGCATTTAGTGCATCCTAAAGCAACTTATAACTAACAAGTGCCTATTTATAATTACAAATAACAACCTGAAATCTTCTACTTTGTAAATTTATATGATGTGGTTGCCCCATAATTTTGGTCACAGTCAATGGCAGTTTCCACTCAAACTTAATGAGGTGACATCTGCAGAGATTCTGTGGTAAGGTCTTAGGCCCTGTCGACATGTATACATTTATTTTTGAAAATTGATATTTTCCTCTTCGTTTTGGTCTGTCGTTCACGCCCAAAGTTTAGTTTCAGGGTACTAAAATATAGATTTTTGAAAATGTTCTCTAAAGCAAACATTTTAAAAACCCCGGTAATTTGTGACTAGACCTGGACTTGTCTCAAATGACTTAAGACTTGAGATATGACTTGGAGTTATCATGATTAACATAATAATTTGCGTAAGACTTGACTTGGATTCATCTTTATTGGATTGTGATTTAGATTGGACTCTAGATTTGACCAAATATCGTCCAGATTAACTTGAGACTTGTCTTTGACTTGTCTCAACTGACTGGAGACTTGAGATATGACTTGGAGTTATGATGATTAACTTGAGACTTTGCTCAAGACTTGCCTTAACTGTAAACTAAAATGGAACAACTGATATTGAGCCATCTGGCTGCGTAATTGGTTAATGTATTTCTTCATTACTTGTGATTTAAAGGATTATCATTGTCTTTTTTCAGGGGCTTAACTGCATTCAGCCCAGGCAGAGGCCCTCAGCATTCAGACCCTGGTCCCCCCACATCTCTGCTGGTGACAAGGAGCCCTCCAGTCACCCCCTGGCCCTGCTGAGAGACAGGTGAGCCCAGCACAGGACAACCACGTCCAAAATTGACACTCTTAACAAATAGCACTAAATTGATTTCAAAAGAAATAAATGACAAACATTAAAATATCTGGAGAGAAGCTTTTACTGCAAGAGATGACAGCCAATTTATTCAGCTGAATCTGATGAGCTCCCAGCATGCTCTCTCACTTGTCTGGGTGGGCTGGTGTCAGAGGGGTCAAGTCTGACTATACCACAGCCTCCCACACTCCGCCATTCACACACATCTGACACACACTCATACTGTGGGCACCCACTTGGCATGGTGCTGCCGTGCAGGCTGCACCATATCACAGTTGATCTAGCCCAGTTTCTCATAAAGTGGGAGGAAAGAGCTGCAGGCACTTTATTTGAATGTTTTTTCTACCCTGCTTGGCATAGGCAGCTCAAATCAGACCATACAATATGGTACTGGCTGTGTTTACTTGCGTGCACTATTCAGTCCTTGTTAATGAAGTAACCTTTATTTATTTTATTGTACATTAACATCATGAGACATGTTAAAATTGTCTGGTTTCCTCTTAGCTTCTACAACTACAAGAGCCTGGAGAAAGCTGTGGCCCCCAATGTCGCCCTCGCCCCACTGCCCCTGGGAAAGGTGGGTCCTATGTCCCCGTCGGTACCCAGCACTTCCCATCCAAGCGGAGGTGAACCCCCAGGTGAGGGTGCCAATGCCAACTCCAGGCCTCACAAGAGAAGAGCCACTGGGGAGCTCCTGCCCCCGGTGCCAGAGGCCCCCTGCCCTCCGTCCTCAGCCGCCAGCAAACCACCACCTCAACCGCCTCAGGACGACAAGGACTCTGAGGTGGAGATCGAAGTGGAGAGCCGTGACGAATGTAAGCAAAGAACTTAATATCACCAGCTATAGTAGATATATGTATTGTTTGTTACAGGGCTCAGCCAGATAGCTAAATCTAGCCCTGATTTGACAAGATCAGCTGAGTCCTGACATTTACATTGTAGCTTTTCTACAATCCTCATGGTCTCCCATGTCTCTTTCCCAACAGTCACGTCATCCCTTTCGTCCCTGTCGTCACCATCTTTCACCTCGTCCAGCAGCTCAGCCAAGGACTTGAGCTCACCAGGCGCCCAAGGGCCCATCTGCACTGTCACGTCGGCCGAGGGTGCCGCCCCTGCAGCTGCACCTGTCACAGCCCCCATGACCCCTTCAGAGCTGGGGCTGGAGTCAGAGCTGGAGAGCCTGAGGCAGGCGCTGGACAGCGGCCTGGACTCCAAAGAATCGAAGGAGAAGTTTCTGCATGAAATAGTTAAGATGAGGGTGAAGCAGGAGGAGAAGTTGGGATCGGCCTTGCAGGCCAAACGCAGCCTCCAGCAGGTAAAGTTCCATTCATATCATTGTAGGAATAGTATGTGTATTAGAAATATGCCTGTTCGTCATCTTTTCCCTTGTCAAATGAGAGCGTTGATAGAAGTTTGACATCTGTGTATGAAGTGCACAGATAGGTCCAAGATGTGTTTATTCCAGATTAGCATAAAGACTGCAGAGGGAAACTGCGAGCCCTGCTCCATTAATGGTAACAAAATATGACTTTCACCAATACCAAAGCCACAGAGCTGTAGACTTTGAAACTTGTAGATTTGAAAGAAAAACATTTCACATTTCAATAGTCAGCCAGAAAGAGTTAAATCCTGACTTGTAATATGTGACTTGACTTGGACTTCTCTCAACTGGCTACGACTAATGTGATCTTAATCTTTGCTGAAGACTTGCCTTGGTCTCGTCTTTATTGAACTGAGGCTTAGGTTGGATTCAAGACTTGACTTAAATTCATCTAAGTTAACTTGAGACTTGACTTGGACTTGTCTCAACTAACTAAAGATTTGAGACATGACTTGGAGTTATAATTATCAGCTTCATATTGACTTGTTATAGAATTGATACTTAGGTTGAATTTAAGACTTGACTTAAAATCTTCTCAATTAACTTGAGACTTGACTTGGACATGTCTTGACTGACTTGAGATGTGATTTGGAGTTATCATAATTAACTTAAGACTTGGCTTAAGATTTGACTTGGACTCATCCTTATTGAATTGAGACTTAAGTTGGCCTCATGACTTGTCTCAAAATATTCTTGATGAAGACTTGAGAGAAGGACAACTTGAAATGATTTGAAATGTATTTTCAATTAACCGCATCGCCAGCCAGTCAAACATTTCAGTGTAACTGTGTATAGAAGTTGTGATTGTCTGTTTGGCAAATAACTGAAGATGGAGATTATCACACAAACACTGACAAACACTGCCCATAGCGACGGCCTGTTATCGCTGCATAGCCATCAGTATTTAGATCTACAACCCTGATGATTAAGTGTCTCTAGTCTCACACTCACATGCTATATATATAGTAGATGATTTCATGTAAGTGAATGCACCATGATGTGAATCACTGTTGGCTGAGTGAAAGGGATTTCCCAGCCCTAGTGGCCATTGGCAGCTCACATGAACCTTAAGCTTCTCCCTACGTTCTTGAAATCAGACTACACAGAAAGTTTTCAAAGTTGGCACAGTGAGGAAATTACTTGAGCTTAAGCATCAAAATGCAGAAGTGGATTAGAAGTCATTATCACTGTCAGCAAAGCTTAGCATGAGTTGGCAAGTGATAACAATGAGAGCGGATGTTGCTGCGAAGGGAAAGGCCAGACTTCCATTTTTATTTTTGGTCTTGGACTGAGAACAAGAAAATGCCGACGAAGGAGTCTGTGTGGGTGAGCGGCACAAAATGCATTTTGAGCGAATAAAAGCCACTCCAGCCTGACAGCGTTCCACTTTCACTTTCCATCAGTGTTCAGAGGGGCTGTGGAGAGGCAACGCTAATCCGACCCGGCTACAAGCTCAATGAAAAGTGGTCGTACTTTAAGACAACCCCACTGGTATGATTAGTACCGGTGGGTACACACACACACACACACACACACAACTCTCTCTTCCAGTGACTCAGAGGAAGGAAACCTAACTTCTGTCAGCCCACACTTTGCCCTAACCCCTGACTTGGTTTAATGTAAACACTGACATGGACACTGCAGCCGACTGTAACAAGACACTGCTCTCGAGTGTCAACAAGTAAAAGAGTCGTGTGACAGATATGTTCAAAGTTTGTAACAAAGAAAAACTTTCATGATTTGAGACTTGATGATGATTGCATAAACCCCAGAAAGACAGTTTGATGCTAACTTCTGAAATCTTTTCCCAGGAGTTGGAGTTTTTACGGGTGGCCAAGAAGGAGAAGCTGCGGGAGGCGACCGAGGCAAAGCGTAACCTGAGGAAGGAAATCGAGCGCCTGCGAGCTGAGAGCGAGAAAAAGATGAAGGAAGCCAATGAGTCGCGGATCCGTCTGAAGCGGGAGCTGGAGCAGGCCCGACAGCTGAGAGTCTGTGATAAAGGCTGCGAGGCCGGTCGTCTTCGTGCAAAATACTCGGCACAGGTCAGTTGGCTTGCTCGTTTACGTTGCTAAGGGCTAAATTTCAAGAATCGGTCATATAATAAAATCTTTTACAATAAGGTAAACTTTAATAATCTCTCGATGATATATTTGAGAAACATGTGGCATGGGTTAAACTGAAAGCCCAACAAGGCTGTGCATGTAGGCAGACACTAGCAGCACAAAGTGTGCATATGTGATGGTAGAAAGTCTAGACATTTATGTCAACACCCTCACTGTAATTGCAGTGTTTTAGAGTTTCACTGTCTCTTCACTCTCAAGGTCAGCAGAGGAGAAGGCAAGAAAAAAACCCACACTTCCTTTTCCCCAGTCAAAAATAAATGGGTGTAGCCCCAAGTGCACAGACGTAGGATAAGTCCCCCCCTCCGAAAGGAAACAGGAAAACATGTCGACTTCCCTCAGGCACCATGGGAAATGCAGATTAGACAAAACAAGAGGGAGGTTGTGCTCTCATGCTGCGTCTGTGCGCCTCCCTGCAGAGACTGCGGTCGTCTTTGGAAGGCTGTCTTTAAGACAAGATGTTTGTAAGATCTATGAAATCAGACTTGGCTGAATGAACACAGACAGACATGTTCGTGGTGCTGTAGCCTGGACTTAGGACAGGAACAGTGTTCAGTTTTCTGAAGCTTTCAGTGTTATTTTTGTAATCACTTTTCTAAAAACGCCACCTGTTTCTAGACATCAGCTTGATACAAGAGATTGTAATCTCCATAAACAGATTCTGCATATGTTTGTAGAATCAAATCTGTAGGCGACAGGACAAGATTTTTGTGTCTGAAGTGCTCTGGTTTTGGTTTGTAGTGCAAGTTGTATTGACAAACACAAAAATCAAGAAAGAAGATTGATCTTAAACTTTAATTTGCCACAGAGATGTTTTCTGCAGTAATCCAAAATCCAATACAAACATTGCCTAAGGAAGAAAAGACTGGTATATTAATTTCAGTGTTGGCCCACAAACAAAGGTCATCACTGCGCCACTCTATGGGCTGACATGCAATCTCGGAACCCACTGACTATCACCTGATGATGAGTGAGCTTTATAGTAGCTTTTTTCAAATTTATCTGCAATCACCCCTTGACATCTGTTTTAAGAGATTAGCCAAAATGACCAGTGTACAGAAAAGGAAGTCTTGACTTGAATTAGGCCTGTCACAATAACAAACTTTGCTGGCCGATTAATTGCATCAGAAATTATTGCGATAATATTGTGCTTTTAAGACCATTTTTATTATTGTTGTAATTTTGCTCTTTTTAGACCATTTTTTAAACTTATATAATGATAATAAAGGCATAATGATGCAAGTACATCCTTTTAAAGAGAAAAGAAAATTTAAATATCCAAAGAAAATTTAAATATCCAAAATAACACGTAAAAATACCAAAATAAATAAATAAAGACCTGATAAATACAAAAGAATAGATTCAGTCTCTCACTATCAGGTGTGCAGTTAAGTTGGTCATATTCGCTCTTTTTGTTGAGATGGTTTTAGAACTAACCCAGCATACAGACTCATCAAATTACTGGGCTCCGCTCTGTCATTTGGTTTAAATCCAAAACACTCCCACACAGGGGCCCTGGCATTTGGTTTAGGAACAAGTTCCCTGTCTTTCTCTTACGCTCAACTCTCTGTTTTTTTCTCCGCCTCGTCTCCATCTCACGAAGATCGCATTGTGTGCGTGTGTAGCCCATAGCCCTGCCTTCCCCACAGACACAAAGACACTCGATGACAGGAGCTTTCCCTCCATTCATTACGCTAATGAACCAACTCACCTGGCTGCCAGACGATGCACAGCAGTGAACGCTCTTGTCATCCAGTCTCTTTGGTGGAGAGGGACGAGGAAAACAAACATGCATAAATGTGGCAATTAATCGCGGCCAGAAAAGTTACCGTCTCCCTTTAAATTTACCGTGCAATTAACCGATTTATCGCATATCGCGACAGGCCTAACCCGGATATTCAAAGGCTACACCAGATCAGCCTAAAATATTGGCCCTAGCTACCAGAGGCTTATCGTCATTGGACTGATAGCCATGGGTCCTGAGTTTAAAATGACAGGTCTTGAAATATAAGATAATATCTAGAAACTTTATTTCATCACCAAGTTTCAGAGAGATGTTATATTGACACAAATCAAAAGTTGTTCAAATTAGGAACCCAATCTGCCAGTGCAGCAAGATCATTTGATGGGAAATATCCATATTGATGATTTCTGCCACAGAAACTAAACGTTTGTTCCCATCTTGCAATTTTTGGCCTTTTTTATGAACTAAAACAATAGTAAAGTGATCATATTCTTATCACACAATTGCATTCAAATTCTTCACAAGGGAATAATCTGATCACAAACTTTGGGTTACATTGTCGCCATGGAATTCCTGGAATCCATTTGTGCATGGACCAAAGGCAGAGTATTTGGTAATTTATTTGGCAGATTGAGAAATTTCCTTCACACAAATATTACAGTGTATCCAACATCTTGTTTCACACATCATATAATGGGTTTAAGCCTCAATGGTTTGGAAACCAGACCAAGAAACTTTAACAATGCAGGAAAGAAAGAAGAATTGAATTTCTTAGAAATACTCCAACACATCCACACTGATGTAGCTGGCTTTTCAGACAGCAGCACAGGAGCTTGGCATTGTGTTCAGATATTTAAGTGCAGAGATTGCTATCAGTTTGGGGTCTTGATAAAGCTACAGAATTCAACATCATGCCATGTTCTTGTCCTGCTGGACAGATGGTGGAGGGGGTTTATGACTTGCAAGTATTCACAGCATTCTTGGTAGTTAAGGTTTGGAGATAGAACCCTGCGACATTGGTGTGTTGGACAGGGCAATAGGGTTGTAGCCTGGAAACAGGCATATGAATGAAACAGCTCCATAAGCTGTCCCTCTAAACACATCAGTTGTTTAGAATCGGGTCATTGGTTGGATCATAACACTCCAAATTGTCCCGTAGTCACATCTGCTTCCTGCCATGTATTTTCCAGATCGAGGACCTCCAGATGAAGCTGCAGCACGCAGAGGCCGACCGTGAGCAGCTCCGAGCCGACCTGCTACAGGAGCGGGAGGCCAGAGAGCACCTGGAGAGGGTGGTAAAGGAGCTACAGCAGCAACTCTGGCCCAAATCCAATGGCGACAAGGAGGGGACACCCAAGGATTCGCCAGCTGACAACTAACTCAGCAGTCAACCTCACCACCCGACCATTCCCCCCTGCTCCCATCGCTACGATCCCCAACATCTTCTGCCCAATTCTGACCATAAACACACCCAGTCCTGGGCTGGTAACATTGTACCACTGTCCATCATGCTCGCCCTCCAGGACACAAAGATAAAAGACTCTCTTCCTCTAACCAGAGACAGAGAAGAAACAAGGACCTGTGTCCTTTTCTGCGTCCATGCAAAGTCAAGTGAGCGGTTTCCTTGGAGAATGACTAGAAACAGCAAAGTCCAATTCTGCAACAAGAAACAGGTGTTTCTAAATCAAGCACTGACTCGCACCTTCAAAAACTGGATCTCAAGTAAGAAAGAAATACATGTATAGCACAAATTGTTGCTGTGCCTGTATTTTCTCTGACAAGAAAATGAGACTTTTGGACAGACATCTGAGAGGCCGAAAGATGATCACGTTATATTACACTTATACAGCATTTGAGAGGTGCTACAGTGGTGTGTCCAGGAGGGCAGCGCTCACACCTAAATACACAGTCCCTGAAAAAGTCTCTACCGCTGCCCCCTGCCGTGACGAAGACCGAGGATTTTGAAGACATTCTAAGCTATTTAAGAGACTACATAGCAACATGTAAAGAAAAAAAAGACAGTTTCTTTGTTTCTCTGTGCTATTGAAGTTTGAACATATAAAAGATACAAATAAATCAAAAGATGAACAAAACAAGCAAATGAACTTTCCACAGTGCCACCGTGGTTTTGTTGGTTTTTCAGGAAGCCATTGCAGTCCACTGAGGGGGAAAGCATCAAGTCTAAAGTTCAAGCGACCTGTCTTTTCCTCTCATTGTTGTTTTATAAAATCAGATCTTTCTCATTTCTCCAAGCAGTGGGTGGGCTTGCATTTTCTCTCTTTGGATCAAACCCGGAATTGGAAATAAAAACATGCCGTGTTAAAGGCACCTTTGTAGTGAGCACTTGTTCTGGATGATCAATAACAATATCCAGCAGTCTCAGTGTTGCTCCCGCTAAGTCACACTCTGGTTGCCATGTGTTAATTTAAGCATTTGGGTTACAACCCTGAAGTCTGTATCTTGTAAAGATACTCCAGATATTTTCTGCTCTTGTAACACTTGAGGGTTAAAAGCCGGCATGTTTTTACTCTGATTGGCATCAGAAGCATCATCTATGACAGCGGGGTTAGGGTTAGTGGGCTGGATGGAGCACCCTTGGCAAGAACCACAAAATGTTCATTTTAATTAAATTAAGGTATGTAAATGTAAATATATGTTGTTGGGTTCTTTTTTTCTTTATTTTTTTTTTACTTTACAATAATGAATCGCACTTTGTCATAACAAAAATACTGTTATAATGCATTGTACTCCCACTATTGTCTTCAATCTTACTTTGAAAACATCATCGTATACATGATTGCTACCATATACCCAGTAAGCATTTTGTTGATTATATGCATCTCGAATAAATACTGTTGTTCTGTTTTCTTAAGGCAAAGTCTTGTAAATAAATGGAAAGAAAAAAGGCTCTACCTGTTGCTTGCTGATGCAGTCGGGGATTGTTGGAAAGTTTTTGGTAAAAGCACTCCCCCATTTTTGTAATATAATTGACACAACTCACAGCAAATTTGACACAACGTCATTAACAGCATGCATCAGTGAGGGGAACTGTTATCAGAGCCTGGACAAAAAGTCACATGTCCAAAGGCTAAAATCCGATTTTATTCAAAAGGCAGAACTCTGCTGTCACACAGTGGGTACAATGCAATCAGAATGTACATTGTGTTAATGCTATTTTTCCTTTGGTTGTTGATGTTGTTTTTAAACTTGGAGATATTTTATTGCTCGTTTGTTATGTTCACTGTTTTCAATTGAAAACTCATATTTTCTTTATGCATGAAATTTGAGTTTGCCATACATATAGTCAGTTGTTGGGCATTGATACTGTACATGTAAAGGTTTTATTGTGTTATGCAATATAAAGCAATTTGTCTTATTTAGAAGAGGAAAAGGTAATCAAAAAAACAGTATATTGCTCTTAAGAAAAAAAAAAAACTTCACACTTGCAAAAAACAAAAGAGAAGAAAAAAAAGTCAATGCATTGCTGGACAACCTCAAGTGCCTAGACGTGGGCAAAAGGTTTCCAGAATAGGAAAACTGATGATGAAGCTGTTGGGGCTGGGCCTCTCATCAAATTCCTGTTTGCAGGTTTCAAATTAAAAGCCCCTCCCTTGCTCAGCAGCTCTTTTTATCAGTATTCTTAAAAGCAACCAGTTTACAAACTTTCTTTTTCAGTGCAGAGAACAACTGAACAAATACTAGACGCTTAAGGCTTTTTTTTCTGAATGAGTGCTTTTTTTTTTTTTTCCTTTATTTGAAATCGACGATATGCATGTTCAAACCATTTTTATAGAAGATCTTGAAAAGCCACTTGCTTCGGTGAATTGTTACTTTGGGTTGTATATAAAGACTGTTTAGTCCCAGTTATTTGAGGATAATAAAGAGGGCATTATGTTCAAAGCCCTTTTCTTATCTGACCTTATTGATGTTGCTCAGAGAACGACTCTGCGTCTGCAACTTTGGCAGACCTAAAATTGGTACATTTTGTAGTTGTTTTTACACTCAAAAGAGTTGATAGCCTATGTGTAGTTTACTTTACTCATGGTTTTCTACAAAAGAAGGGAGACAATAACGACATTGGCTCTTCATTCTCCCGTGCAAACGAAAAAAAAACAGTTTAACAGCGTCTTGTTTTCTAAAGGAAAATCATTTGCTAAATAATGGACAGTAAAGCAGCAATAACAGTCCATATTAATAGACAAATACTAGCCAGTGTGAAGATTTGAATAAGAATTTACAAATGTAAATATTTTTTTCATTTACAATATTGTATAATATATGTACATGGTGTTTCCTTTTTCAAAAAGAAATCTTTTCTTACAATAGCTGTCTTGTTTTTTTTTTTTTTGTTTTTTGTTTAAATTTGTGTTTTAACTAAGATGTTTCAAAAACAGCAGTGCGTAAGAGGATATTCCCTACATAAACATTTTAATCCATTTCTTTTCTTTTTTTTACTGTAGAGTCTTTATATTGAATGACTTTTTTCACCAGTTCATATATATTTTTCACAGTATGTTCAGTATCAGATAGCAGACCCACCGTATGGGTCACACACACACGACTACGCCACCTTGCAGATTGTTTCCTCCTCATCCTCATGTATCTTTTTAGCCCTGTGCTGCTGCTAATACTATATAAACCTTACAGTTCTAGAAATATTTTTATGTAAGAGGTAATTGTAAGCTTTTCCATTCATTAATGCCACATATACAGTATGAAACAAAGCTTGGCTTATTCATCTATCTTCCTTGTTTTCCTTCATCTTTTCACGCCTTTTTCCTCATCCCTCCTCCAACTACACTCCCCACCCCCCTCTTCTCTCACGACACGGACTATATTGTAAAGTAAAGGACTTTATGAGATTATGTTTGAAAATAGCTATGCTTATATACTACAGTGACTGAATGTACAGTGTATAGATGCATTACCAGAAATAAAGTTGTTTGTCCAGATTGAATGACCCAGTTTCTTGTTTTTGCTGCCTGTGTGGGAAACTAAATAAACCCTCATTATCCTGCAAATATTGCAGGCTGTGCGCTTATTATGCCTTCGCGCCAGCGATAGCTGTGGCCAGAGGCATTATGGTTTCAGGTTGTCCTACTGTTTGTCCGTACGTACTTACATATGTCCCATCCTTGAGAACACGATATATCTCAAGAACACCTCAAGGGAATTTCTTCAGATTTAACACAAATGTCCTCTTGGACTCAACGATGTACAATACCAACATTTATCCTGGCAATTGGGTTGCTGGTAAACATCTATGCCTTTCAAACTCTCTGCCTTCAGTTTGTAATGGAGGCTTTCTGTCGTAGTCTTCAAGCCCAAGCTAAGATAAACCTGATGACATCTCTATGACTTAAAACAGGGTTATTTTGTCAGACTTTACAAAGATCCCCCAAAGCCAAAAAAAATATATACATCTGTTGAGTAGTACTCCTCATGTTAAGTAAACTGAATTAATTTGTGTGCTATCAGTGGATTGCCCCTTTAATTCAGCTATTTTGGCCATGTTGTGGGCATGAGTTCATTTTGAATCAGGTATTGTCAATCATAGAAGAAGTTTGCCACTGTTAATATGGTCACTATAGGAATGACACATGCAAACTAACAGTGTAGAGGATTTAGGTTTTCCTGATACTGGATGGCATAAATAGATCAGCGGTAGGGGAAATAACAGACGTGGATGATTTGGCATCGATTCACAAATGTCAACAATCCATTATCTACATATTTATTAATGATGTGATGTTGAGGGAATGAGACAGGTGGAACTGAAATGCAAGGGCAGTGCAGCACCTGGACAGCATACAGCGTGGACACGCTAGAGTTGCAATTCATCTTCACAAAGTCAGCAGTTACAAGCATGTTTTAATTTGTGGTCTGAATAATTACATGTGCCAGGCGAATGTGAAGTATATTGTGAATTCTTTTTACACCACCCACAGATGAATATTACCGGAGCGGAGCATCAATCAGCAGTAACTAAAACAAACCAGACCAGCTAACCAACACACGCTGCAGCATAAAACAACTTAAACCAGGAGTGTCAAACTCATTTTAGTTCATGGCCACATGCAGTCTGATTTAATCGCAGGTGGGCCAGACCAGTCAAACCATTGCATAGTATCCCAAAAATAACGAACACCACCAAATTGTTCCCTTTTTTTGTTTAAAGAAACACGTTTCAAAAATGCTGATCCATTTACAAAACAGATGCCAAACAGCCTGTGATGTCTTCAGAAGAATAAATGCAGTTTCAACAATATTTCTCGGTTTTCACTCAGTCTACTACTCATTGTCATTACATGTGCATTTTTCTATACTTTTAAAAGGTGTGCAAGGTCATCTGGTGTTCTGGTCTGGACATTTTGGCAGGCCGGTTCTGGCCCCCAGGCCATATGTTTGACACCCCTGACTTAAACTAACTTTGTGGTGAAGACAGTAACTATATGCTCAGTCTGTTTCACCTTAAAAAGCCAGCACCTGGCCTGCTCAGAGTCTTGGTTGAACAGAAAGAGAGGCTGCTCTCCATGGCTGGAGAAGTAAGATACTTTCAAATGAATTAAAACATTAATTAATGCAGTTAACTTTTAAAATGAAAAACCTGCAGACCATTTTTTGTTCAATAGTACATAGTAATTTCATAGTATTGCCGGTGAAATATTTCACCTTAGACTTTCCCCTGGAATCGTGTGATCGGACTCGTGTGAACTTTGAGTCATTTTAAGGTACGTCATCACCATGTTTCTTTTCCTAACCCTAACCACAGTAACTTTTATTGCCTAACCCTAACCTCCATAACTTTACCTTAATGACGTGACTGTACGTTATGGACTCCATTCTTGGCAATGTCATTTGTGGCAAATTCATAGAATATCATATGAACCTTTCTATGAGAATATGTCGGCGCTAGCAAAAATATCCCACAATAGTGTAGGGTTATTTTATTGTTAAAACCTTTATTTTATTTTCATTTTCCAGTTAATGTGAGTCTTTCTGCCAAATATTGTTTTTTCCTATGTACAATGAATGCACCGCAGCACTGCACAGGGCAGCTCCGGTTAGAGAGAGGAAAAAAAAAACTTTCTTTCACCCTCTCTGAGAGTTGGATAAGGAGACGACTCGGAAAAAAAACAGTTTTATCACTGAAGATGTCCTTTTTGTAAGCTGTAAAGTGATATGGTCGGGTCCTGTGATGGGTTAAGCCGAGGAGAGTTGGATATTGTTGAAGAATATCCTGGTGAGTGTTAAATGTATGCATTTAGCAGCCTGTTCTTGAATGTATGAACAAATAGTGTGAATCAGTGTACACTTTAAACTACAAAACCAGTCAGGATATGCTTTTTTTTGTGGGGAAGTGATTATTTTAAGCTGCAAATGAGTAGCTAGCTGTGTTAGTAGTGAAAAGCTAAGCTAGCACACCTACACGTGTTGTTTTAGCAGGTGCACTGCACGTGAGCTAACACACTGTGTGGAGTGATGTTGTGAATCCGGTATAAGTTTAGTATGCACTTTTATTTGTTCCACTGGTCATTTATTGTGTTATTATTTTGTTTTTTGTAAAAAAAAATGTGTTGTTATTGGCCAGTAGTTATGACAACTTGAAGCAAGACAGCATTTCAGACTCAAAGATATTCTTTATTATTTTGAAATCCAAATGCAGGTGATTCATATTAGGTGGATTATACATTTTATTTTGCACACTGAGTAATTGCTCTGCATGTGCAGGCTGGTTTTCCGTTGATATTTTAAAGAATGAGCAGTGCTATCCATGGACTGGATTCCACCTGAAGAGTCTGCAAAGGATGTTCTGGATCTGATGGCCACCTGTTTTCCAGGAGGGTGGTAGGACAAAAAAACGGATTTCGCATTTCCTTTGGAAGATTTGCATATTTTTATTTCATCTGAGATCTCAGACCTTTTTTTTTATATATATATATTTTTTTTTTTTTTATTCGAGTCAGGCCTGACACACACACACACAAAAAACTGATGCATCAGAAAAAACACTGGGTAATTGGACAATTTAAATCCTAACGAGGAAAAACTGAGTGCAACAAACTGAAATGGACAGTGTGAAGAACTGCACAAGAAAACAACCTAAATGAACAGTATTGGAACTGATAACTGATTGGTAACAGAGGTCATTCAACTGATGAAACTGATTTCTTTTTTTTTCTCTTTGTTCCATTTGTTCGGATCGTGTCCATGTTGTGAAACAATTTCTTTTTGGGGTCAAGTCTTTTAGTGAGAATGGTGAAAATCTTGACAATACACGTTCTACCTCTTTACTAAAGTAATTGTCAGTCTCTTATTGTGGTTGGAGGTTTCTTTTCACTCTAAGCAGAGTTACCATTTCCGATCTCCTTACGAATCCTAGTTATTTGAGCCCTGGGTTGTGTAGACTTAGACAGGTTGTGTTTCTGAAAGACCAAATTGATTCAGATTTAGATTTTTTTTTATTTTTTTTTCTGACTACACAGAAAAGGGGTGACAATAGGTTACCATGAGCAGCCACAGATGGATACAATTCAACTGGACTAAAAGCCGGGGTATGGGAGCATTTTGGCTATAAGGTTGAAGGCAGAAGGAACCTGTACAAGAGCCAGATGGTATGTAAGTAAATTAATCTGTTAATTTAATTATCAATACAAATACAGTATGCTGTGTTTAAAAAGTAGCAAGCAGTCACACAGTGAGAAAAATAAATCTTGTATACATATTAAAGATTTTAATGCGTTGATAATTGTTTTATCATCAATTCATTGGCCTCCAAATTGTAATTGAATGAAATAGTATAGTATTAAAAAGTAGAAGTCTACAATGTGTCATGTGTTACATGTTAAATTTTTGCTACAGTGGTAGAGATTTTGAACATACAAGTATGAGTACTCATGGATTGAAAGACAAAGGAGAAACATTTCAGAGAGGTTGGTTTCATTCTTACAGGCTTGAATCCCTAATTACAGCATTCACAGAATAAAAGCAGCCAATAAAAGCAGCTGAACACACTGAGACAAAGACAAAACTAAATGAAAAATACATTAAACATGTTATATCACAATAAAAAGACAATAAAAATCAAATATATTCAACCCCTTTCAGCTAAAACAAAGTGGAGTTGTTTCAGTGCACAGCAGAGGCCACTTTTCAGCATACCAAAACAACACTAAACATTCCTCATGTTCCACCCTCTCATCCGGTTTATGTACACAGATATGGTTTTAGGGCAGCCGCTAGAGGAACCTCCATAATTACTGTAAAAACCTTAAAAAGGAGAAGATGAGCTGCAAACACTTAACTAGAAAGGAATGTGCACTAGGTCTCAAGTTAACGCCCACTCAGCCTGACAGCATTTGATGAAAACATTCATTAGTGTGTACACACACACACACACACACACAGCCATGTTAGACAGGCGTGTGTGCACAGTATAGGTTAGCCCACAGCTCCTCAGTATCCAGAGTAGGGAGAAGCAGCCAGTGAATAAGGGAAATTGGTTTCTGGTTTGGTTAACAGCATACCTGCAGCTCTCTGAAAGACAAATGACAGACTTGAAGACCTTCAAATGCGGTCTTAAATTCAATCCTTCCATCCATCCCAAAGTAAAAACAAAAGCAGCTGGCACAGACTCCTGCCTTTGTGAATTTGTAAACTGTGCATAAAAAAGAGGATGCTAGAAACTGAAAGATAACAGCAGCAACTAAACCCACATAAACAATTGCTCTACTTAGAAGCTACTATTGTTGATTCTACTCTAGTCACAGGCTTCCTCAGAACTACAGCCAGGCCCTTAGAGGCTGCATGTAGGCACAGAGGGGCTGTGAGCTAAATGCTACATGCTGACAATGAAAATGCTAACATGAGATATTTAGCAGGTAATGTCTGCCTTGTTCCCCATCATAGTTTAGCCTGTTAACATGCTAAGACTCACATATTAGCACTAAACACAAATTACAGCCATGGAAATATGTCATAAGTTTTGCACATATTTGGTCCTAAGCCAAGGTATTGAACAGGTTTTAACCCAATGATGGCACTAGGGGAAAAGTTGGGGATCACAAGGATTAGGTCACAAGGATTCAGCCTCTGGGAACCATGACTGAACAAAACTTTGTTTGTAATTGCTCTTTGTGGTCGTGAAGCACAGGGTGACTTAAGCCCCTTTCACACATGCACTGCAAACCTGAAATTATCTAGACATTACCAGGAGGAGCTGTATGTAAGAACGCAAATGTCCAAATCACTTGAATCAGACATTAAAGTGACTTTATCCTGCAAACTCCCTAGTATAAAGGTGTGTAATATCCAAATGAGGCCATGTGCGAATAGAGCAGGTAATTGATCATGTGGCTCTTATAGACCTTCCAGATATTATTGGACAGACTGAATCAAATCCTGATAGTGAAACGAGTTGGGGTTGTGATGCTCAAAAATATTAATGCACCAATTTTCAGATGTCTTCCCCAATGTAGATCTATGGGAAAAAGTATTTTTGGGCCACCACATGGCATAACGTGATGGACCTGGAAGTTGTAGTTTGCTAGATTAGCAACTTCTTGGATTGACAGACTGGATGACACAAAGGTAGCAGGCATGTGGCTGTTAATATTCAGAGGTGGGTGTCAAACATACAAATTTGTGTTTCCTAGGATAGTGATGAATGACCCACCCTTCTCTCCTTACGATTGGCTAGAGTCTTTGTTGGTTGGGTTGGTCAGGTTTAGGCAAGGGGAGTGAGGTTGATTAGGGCTAGGATAAGAATGTCAGGGTATGGCAATCTGAAGCAGAGTAATCCAGAGTAGGGTGGGTCATTCCTTTGATGTCCTGGAAAATGCAAATTGACATCCCATACCTGTGCTTGAAGTAAATTCTTAAACATCTTTCACATGAACACGGTGCTCAATCAGTCTTAAAGGGATAGTGCACCCAAAAATGAAAATTCAGCCATTATCTACTCACCTATATGCCGATGGAGGCCCTGGTGAAGTTTTAGAGTCCTTACATCCCTGGCTGAGATCGAGGGGGGGAAACGGGCAGCACACCTAATGGCAGACAACGCCCCAGACTAACGTCCAAGAACACAAAATTGAATCCACAAAGTACCTCCATACTGTTCATCCGTAGTGATCCAAGTGTGCTGCAGCCGCGACATAAAAACTTGTTTCGAAAAACGTCATATGAACTCTGTTTTTAGCCTCACTGTAGCCTGTAGCTCTGACTGCTTCTCTGTGCTCCGCGTTCATGTATGCGCGCTCAGGGTGATCGGTGATGCTGAAGAGCAACACTCTCATCAGTACTGATGTCCAGATTCTCAAGTGCAGGCATCGCCAATTCCCAGTCTGAGCAGTAAAGACTTTCCTCATCCGTTGGCATTGCTTTGCATTTGAAACAACTACACCACCAGGTTTCCAGTGCTCGACTCCGGTATTCTGCGGCTGGCTGAGGGTCATGAGCTAAATACGGCTCAACAAAGAAATGCTGTTCCTCCTCAATTTCAAAGTCTTCAGACATGTTGGGCTGTCCTTTGCTAAAAGACCATAGTGCAAATTATCTTTTAGCTCTGTGGTTACGTTGTCTCTCCTTGCGGTGCACATGTCACGTGATGTAAACACGGGTGAGCAAAGCTCATGCTTTCGCTGGTTTGCGCAGGTGCGCACACGTGAGCGCGGAGCACAGAGAAGCAGTCAGAGCTACAGGCTACAGTGAGGCTACAGTGAGTTCATATGACGTTTTTCGAAACAACTTTTTATGTCATGGCTGCAGCACACTTGGATCACTATGGATGAGCAGTATGGAGATACTATGTGGATTCAATTTTGTGTTCTTGGACGTAAGTCTGGGGCGCCATCTGCCATTAGGTGTGCTATCCGCTCCGCCCGCCGATCTCTGCAAGGGATGTGAGGACTCTAAAACTTCACCAGGGCCTCCCTCGGCATATGGGTGAGTAGATAATGGCTGAATTTTCATTTTTGGGTGCACTATCCCTTTAAATACTATAAAACTTCATCATCCATGTCTATATCTTGAAGAGGACTCATCCTCACAAGTATTTCTATAAGTCTTCAATACGGGCCAAAAAAGTGTCTGATAAACAATGCTGATCAATTTGATCTGCTAAGGAGAGCATGGTTTCTTGGAGCCCACTGATGTCTTCAATATTGTCCATACAACAGCTTTCCCTGCCTTATTTCTATTGGCATATATCAAAGATGCTTTATAACAACCACCAACCCAAAGCAATGGCGTCTGACAACCCAGAAATGAAACCTATCAATCAGTTATCCTCCTCCAGAGTTACATAGAGCTGTTTCTAATAATGGCACATCATCGGTATCAGTCGATATTGGCTTTAAAATGAATTAATAAACAGAATCGGCCAACATGCTAATAATATCAGTACATCAATGGCATCGGCCAATATCAGCTTTAAAATTAACTATGAGAATCACTCAACATGCTTGTTCTTATTCTGCACAATGAATGAACATTGAAAGCATTCTATTTCACGTATGCGTGCATCATGTGATGTTAATTCCACTACATAAGACACTTGATGGTCACTAATATTAGTTGGGGAGAAAAGTAGATATATCGATATTGGTATTGGTTATCGGTCATCCCTACTTTCTAACAAAACAACATCAAAGAAAGTCCAGAAATAAATCAAGCAAAGCCACATTAAACAGATCTGCCAACTAAATGTTTACGCTTGTGTTATGTTTATGCTTCCACAACTACTTAATGTACCTTCATACGGATCTCTGATGCAGTGTTCATTAAGAACATGTGCAGATGTCCTTTAAAATGTACTAGCTATCAGTAAGGGCAAAATCATTGACCCAAAGAAATGTGCAAGTAAACATTACTGAGAACAAAACTCAGATGTGGTATTATTATGGTTGGTGATGGTGATTTTCTCTGCATGACTCTGGTTCAGTGAGTGAGCAGACACTGGGCTGGTTGGAAGGAGCTCTCTGGCTGCTGTTGCTGCTGCTGTGGCCCACATCGCCAGTGTGGTGTGGACCGAGATGTCAGATGGCTCTCGGCTCCTCTGAACCAGCAGCAGTAGCACCACACAGGGCTATTGACTGACCCAATTACAGCAGTCACATGAGGAAGAACACCCCACAGTTAGCTCATTAGTCTCTGGAGTCTTTCTGCTGCTCTCTCAGTCTTACTCTGCCTCCATGTCTCCTGCTGTTTTATAATGTACAGTCAATTACTAAGTCATGTTTAATTCATTTAGAACATTTTGAACTTTTTTTTTTTATTGAACGGTGGGATGGGCATTTTCAGATATGCTGGCACGTCTCTCAGACCAGCATGTTTTGAAGCTAGACAGATCCATGTTTATTACATGTAAACAGATGGACAAAAGAAAATGAACAGCCCACAGTATAATGCAATCCAATACAGCACTAACACAACAAATGGCTTGTATGTTTTCAATAGAGCTGAATCAACACTGTTGAATACATAGGCTTAATTGTTTACTTGCTGGATAAGTGTGCTTAATGTGTTACAGGTGTTTGTTAGTGTATCCATACTACACGATTCATTGTTTTTATTGTAGATGTACGGCAGGTGCCTTCAAAGGCCAGCACCACGTCGTTGAGGTGCACACATTCTCGAGTGTCTATTTTTCAGGGCTGTGCCCTGAGATAGAAAGAGTTACGTTTTTGGAATGCAGCAGCGTGCACCGCATATCATTTGATGAGGACCAACCAATCTGACAGACATATTTCCCTACTTCCATAAATATCAGTCTGTGATAAATATGAAGAAGAAGTTGATCATTTTGGTGCTGGGCTACCAGAGCTTTACATCTGTCCCAAGGACAATAGGCCAACACAGAAACAGCGCCTGAAAGAAGATTAGCTCTGCACTCAGGATTTCAGGTAAATAGGTTATGATATGATGCTTGTTAAAGTTGCTTAGCAACCTCAGACGCAATCTGCCGCTGTGCTCTTGAAAGCTGGCACAGAAAAGGCATAAGGGTAACACCCAGTACCCGACCTTGTACTTTACAAGCGGTTAAAGACACAGCATGTGTGCACCCCCTTACAAGCACTCGGGACTGCTTCCATTTTTACTGCCGTCAGCACATTGGTCATGTGACTGCATTCTTTCAAATACACGGGATATGTGCGAACTTTGGTGCATTGCTTTTTGTAAGAAAACATCCTGAAAAACAGCCTGAACAGTGCTGGGTAAAAAAGACAATATTAATTAGTCCATCATCAGAGAATTTGCCACACTATTTAAACCATGGTGGTTGTCCTTTTAATATCTCTGTAGGGATTAATGAATTGTGAATAATGTTGGAAAAATCAATGAGGAGGGACTGTTAAATAGCTACATTGCATTTTTAATATAATTTTCCAACAACTTGATGAAATTCTTTGTCAGGTTTTAACTTTGTTACAGAATTTATATCTGTTTTTTATTTTTCAATTTTCATTTTTTAACAATTTTTCATTGGTTAACAACCAATGCTTTGAGGTGGCTGTCAGAGATGACAGAGGTATGATCACATAATCCCGTCTGAAGTGTAAGAGGCGGTGTGTTTCACATGCGGACTGAGCCCTCGCTGACTTCAGTCGTATGTATTGTGTTGATTTCATCGTCATACTCGTACTCGTCATCCTCCGCTTATCCAGGTCCGGGTCGCGGGGGCAGCAGCCTCAGCAAAGAAGCCCAGACAGTCCTCTCCCCAGCCACCTCCGTCAGCTCTTCCGAGGGAACCCCGAGGCATTCCCAGGCCAGCCGGGCGATGTAATCCCTGGGGCGGCCCCGAGGTCTCCTCCCAGTTGGACATGCCCGAAACATCTCCCAAGGGAGGCGTCCGGGAGGCATCCTTACCAGATGCCCGAACCACCTCAACTGGCTCCTCTCGATGTGGAGGAGCAACGGCTCTACTCCGAGTCCCTCCCAGATGTCCGAGCTCCTCACCCTATCTCTAAGGCTGAGCCCAGCCACCCCGAAACTCATTTCGGCCATTTGTACTCGCAATCTCGTTCTTTCGGTCACTACCCAGAGCTTGTGACCATAGGTGAGGGTTGAAACGTAGATCGACCAGTAAATCGAGAGCTTCGCTTTCTGGCTAAGCTCCCTTTTCACCACAACGGACCGGTTAAGCGCCCGCATCACTGCTGATGCCGCCCCAGTCCGCCTGTCAATCTCCCGCTCTATCCTACCCTCACTCGTGAACAAGATCCCGAGATACTTAAACTCCTCCACCTGAGGAAGGACCTCCCCCCCAACCCGGAATGGGCAATCCACCCTTTTCCGGCTGAGGACCATGGCCTCAGACTTGGAGGTGCTGATTCTCATCCCAGCCGCTTCACACTCGGCTGCGAATTGTCCCAGCGAGAGCTGGAGGTCACTGTTCAATGAAGCTAGGAAGACCACGTCATCCGCAAAGAGCAGGGACGAGATCCTCCTGTCACTGAACCTGACACTCTCCACCACTCGGCTGTGCCTAGAAATTCTGTCCATGAAAGTTATGAACAGAACCGGTGACAAAGGGCAGCCCTGGCGGAGTCCAACCCTCACCGGGAACAGGTCTGACTTACTGCCAGCCACGCGAACCAGACTCGTGCTCCTTCGGTACAGGGACTGGATGGCCCTTAGCAAAGGGCCACCAACCCCATACTCCGTACCCGTCAGCTGCTTCTGGAGACCCACAGACCAACCATGCCCTGTAGGCCTCCTTCTTCAGCCTGACGGCTCCCCTCACCTCCGGTGTCCACCAGCGTGTTCGGGGGTTACCACCACGACTGGCCCCCGCGGCCTTGCGGCCACAGCTCACAACAGCCACCTCGACCATGGCAGAGCGGAACAAGGCCCATTCAGACTCAATGTCCTCCTCTGCCCTCGGGACATGGTCGAAGCTCTCCCGGAGGTGGGAGCTGAAGATCATCTTGACAGGTTCTTCCGCCAGGCGTTCCCAGCAGACCCTCACTGCTCGTTTGGGCCTGCCAGGTCTGCGTGGTGTCCTCCCCTGCCACCTGATTCAACTCACCTCCAGGTGGTGATCAGTTGACAGCTCTGCTCCTCTCTTCACCCGAGTGTCCAGAACATGTGGTCGCAAGTCAAATGATACGACTACAAAGTCAATCATTGACCTGTGACCTAGGCTGTCCTGGTGCCACGTGCACCGATGGACATCCTTATGCTGGAACATGGTGTTAGTTCTGGCCAAACTGTGACCCGCACAGAAGTCCAATAACTGCACACCACTCGGGTTCAGATCGGGCAGGCCGTTCCTCCCAGTCACGCCCCTCCAGGTCCTGCTGTCATTGCCCATGTGAGCGTTGAAGTCCCCCAGCAGAACAATGGAGTCCCCGGTCGGGACACTGTCCAGCACCCGTCCCAGGGACTCAAAAAAGGGCGGGTACTCTGAACTGCTGTTTGGCGCATAAGCGCAGACAACAGTCAGGACCCGTTCCCCGACCTGAAGGCGCAGGGACGCAACCCTTTCGTCCACTGGGGTGAATCCCAACGTACAGGCAGAGAGTCTGGGGGCTATCAGAAAGCCCACCCCGGCCCTCCACCTCTCACCCGGAGCAACTCCAGCAAAGGAGAGAGTCCAACCCCTCTCAAGGACTTGGGTTCCAGAGCTGGAACTATGTGTCGAGGTGAGGCCGACTATATCTAGCCGGTAGTGCTCAACCTCTTCCACAAGCTCCGGCTCCTTCCTTGCCAGAGAGGTGACATTCCATGTCCCAAGAGCCAACTTCCGTATCCAAGGATCGGACCGCCAAGGCCCCCGCCTTGGTCTGCTGCCCGATCCACACTGCACTGAACCCTTCTGGATCCCTCTGCGGGTGGTGGGCTTGCAGGGGGACGAGCCCATGTAGCTGGTTTGGGCTGGGCCCGGCTGGACCCCATGGGAGAAGGCCCGGCCACCAGGCGCTCGCCCACGGGCCCCAGCCCCAGACCTGGCTCCAAGGCGGGGCCCCGGTAACCCTCTGGGCCGGGTACGCCAATTATTTTCCATCATGAAGGGTCTTTTGAACCATTCTTCGTCTGACTCTTCGCCCAGAACCAATCTGCCATGGGAAACCCTACCAGGGGCGAAACGCCCCTGACAACACAGCTCCTAGGATCATTAGGGCACTCAAACTCCTCCACCACGATAAGGTGACAGTTCATCGTCATCATGTAAAATCTGCGAGGGCAGAGACTGCAAGCCGCTGATAGACAGGTCTTGAGACTGTTTAACTTGTTGCAATGGAAATGTTTGAGTCACGGTAACAATCATTGTAACTGCTGTCATATTCTGTCCGCTCACCTGTCCCTGCAGATAACAATATATAAATCCCATGTATAGAGTTTTGTGAGTGAAGAAAATAAATTTCTGTATAACATACAGACTGCAGACATTCAAATACAGAGATGTTTGTACATAAGGGCCGGGCTACTACTAAATAAACCAGGTAGGCCTACATCAGCAGATCTTCTTTTACTGTTTTTCGGACACCTTTCTAGCCTATATATTTGGCATTACATTGTGCAGCCTATAGGGTAGCTCCAATAATACAATGCATTTTGATTCTCCTCTACAGCCTATAGTATTTCTACATATTTCTGTATCATCATGTTGTTGAATATTATTTTCTGGCATACACCATTCAAATATTGTGTTAATAGCCTACAGTAACTGTTTTACATACACATAAGTTTTGTTTTTAAAGTCAGGTATTGAAAAAAACCCATAAACCATGCCACATCCATATTGCAATGAATTGTGGGGAATTAAATCAGTGAGGTCTGCTAAAGTCTGCACCCCATGCGGACTCTCTGGAAGTCTTCAGAAAGTTCGCTTGAAGTCCAAACATTTAGATTCAGCCTTAGAGCTATAAGGAATTCCTTCTTCTTCTGGTATTTTTGTCAGTTACCAAACAACTTCAGTTGCATTACCACCTCCTTCTGGCTTAGAGGAGGGCTGACCCTGATTTACATGTAGCTGGGATAACGAGCAATTGTAATCAGAGTTGTGCTGTATGTGGCTATAAATGATTTTTCAATTTTTAATTTTTCACACATGAAAAATATGTAAATGGAGCATTGTAGAGTTTCAGTACGATTAGAATAAGAAATCTGTGTTTTATCATTTTACAATAAATGGCAGACACACAGGCAGGTCATAGTTCAGCAGAGGAACAGTGGTTTGTCTAAGGGGGTTTCACCATTTTTGACAGGTACTTTAATGCAACAGGATACAAACATAGTGCACAGAGTGGGAAGAACCAGGGATCCATTTGGGACCAGTAGCAGCTGCTGGTCTTTCAAGGAGGGGAAGCTCATTTTCGGCCTACATCATAAAATGTGTCCGTTTATTTATACGTAAATTCTACCCTCTGGGGCTGCTGCGCGAGGCTAGTGTGACCACCTGTGAGTGCTTTGGGACGGTGGAGGGGCTCACAGCAGCACTCGCTGCTCGTTGGGGACAGTAACTGCAGAGCGACAGAAGTCAGAGTCTCCAAACACAAGTACAGTCTGCAGTAACACCAGAAATAGATGCTAGATTTGTCGCTAGTCGTTTTTAACAAAGAAAAAGTCACTGAGAGGATTGGAAAAGTCTCCAGATCAACTCGGAACAACAGAATGAAAGTTGAAAAATGCTCTGGTGGTGGTTTATATTTCAAGATCGCTGATTCGCTCATTTTGCTGTCAATCAAAAAGGGATTCAGCCTCAGACAGATCATCCAATCATCATGCAGAAGCCCAGCGTCCAGGCCAGCCGAGGCCAGCCCACTGCCCCATAGACCCCCAGAGACGCTGAGCATCCGATGGGCGGGACAAAACCAAGCATTTATCCAATGACTGTCTAGTTTTGCTGCAGTGGAACAACCCACTCTATGCTTCCCCATTAAAGTCTTTGGACGCTGAGCTTCCACTGTTTAATGCACTGTGACGCTACGGGAATGAATGAGAAGAAAGTGTGATACCCGTGATAAGTAGGTGATTCTGAACAAAAGTTGAATGCGTTCTAGCGCATATTTAGTTAATGAAATGTAAACACAACAGTACATATTTGACCACTTATTTTTTGTCATTTTAGGGGAAGCTGAGCTTCCCTTGCAGTCTTAGAGCAATCGCCACTGTTTGGGACCTATGGTTAATTTTTTTGTGAGGGATAGATAATCTGACCTTATATCAGCTGTTTTCTCTTAAGCTGACATGGTGATCTCTTGAGAAAGAAGCTAATGTAACAACCGGTGATGAAGAGTTGTCGCAGCCTTTATTCTGTCGTGACACATACTGAATGTCTGCTCACACAATTGAAGCCTTTAGCATGTATTAAAACAGAAGCACACTCATATGTTCTCATCTCAGCAGGTCTCTGCAACACAGTTATTATCCAATGAATTCACAGGGATATTTTTGCAGGTTTTCTGTCAACAAATAAACATTCCAGCTGAAGGGTATTTACCTTTCCTAAAATATCCTACCTCTTATGTGCTTTTGCTGTCATTGCAGTGAAAGCCAGTTCACCCCCTCATTGCCCCACCATCACCAGTGAAGGCCCTGCCTATGACTCCCTGGGGAGGACCACCAAATACAGTTTATAGGCTTTCATCCCATGAGTGGATTTCACTGGCAGTGTCAGCACCTAGGATCTTTTAATTCTTACAGTTATGGTTTAAGTGTGCAGGCAATCCTTCTTTCCATGTTAAGCACTTTCTGCTGTGCCAACGCAAATGATAACAGAAGCTGATTATCCTGGTGTGCGAAAGCCTCTTCAATACAAATTCTTGCAGTTAAACATTTACATTTTTTAACTCATCTAATCTCACACAAATTGATGAAATGAATAATTAAAACCACTTCAGTAAAAAAACTTTTTAGCTGTTCTTAGAGTGCAAACCTTTATATGCAGCTTTTCAAAAGCTATGTGAATAATCCATAAATAAATGACACACATTACTGAGTGAATTTATTTTAGTCTTCCTAATGATGAATGTGCTGCTTACATGACAGCTTACATGATAGCTGAGAATTGAATGCTTTGCATCTTATTTGTAATTTGAATGGTATCATCCGAGGCAAATGTGAGGCCTGTGTTGATACTGTTTATCATCACCTTATTCTACCTAGAAAACAACTCATCAAATACAGCAGACTTGACCTTTCCCCCCTTTTCTCCTCTGAATGGACACTTCCCTGCAGCTTAATGGACTCATCTCTCTCTAAAATTCACGCCCACATACACACACACATCAACTTGCCTTGCCAGAAAGGCCACAGTCAGCCGGTGCAGGTCATTGGCCCCTAAGGCAGGCTCAATATTTATGGGTTACTGCAGCATTTTACTGTCTCAGCTTGACAAAAATGATCAGCATCTCAGGCACTCTGCCTGTCAATCCGGCAGCTCCCCGCATCACATCAGCTGCCATCGCAGTCAGCCCTGCAGCATGTCATTGTGATGAGCTGCCACGATGTCGCTGAGAGATGGCCAAAAAGCCGGGCTTCCCCAGCCAAGGATAAATCGCTCTGGATCCAGAACCAAAGTCGCTCCAGCCTGACATCTGCAGCAGGGATGGATGGATGGATGGATGGATGGAAGTGATATGTAAATACTCTAAATTCTAATTCAGTTGTTGCTTGTTTGTCCTACAGTTAAATTCGACACTGAGAACATCTGAAAGCCTGATAAATATGTGATCATTGGCTGTTGTTATATATTACTGTGCTTCCTTTACCGAGTTTGCAGAACAAGCAGTCTTACCAGCCATCTTGTAGATTTAATCAATCAATCAATCAATCAATCAATCAATTTTATTTATAAAGCCCAATATCACAAATCACAATTTGCTTCACAGGGCTTTACAGCATAAGACATCCCTCTGTCCTTTGGACCCTCACAGCGGATAAGGAAAAACTCCCCAAAAAAAACCCTTTAACGGGGGAAAAAAAATGGTAGAAACCTCAGGAAGAGCAACTGAGGAGGGATCCCTCTTCCAGGACGGACAGACGTGCAATAGATGTCGTACAAAACAGAGCAACATGATAAATTAACAGTAATCCGTATGACACAATGAGACAGAAACAGAGAGAGAGAGGGAGAGATGCAGGACAGATGGTAATGACAGTAGCTTACAACAAAATTAATGAAAGTAATAATATAATTATATTACAGGCTATTGTGGTACAATATGTTGAAAGTATATATTAATATCTGATAGTATACATGTGACAATAATCGTATGTTGGCATGCAGTACGGCCGAGTTAGCAAGATGCAGTAACAGGACATGAGAGAGAGAGAGAGAAGGAGAGAGAAGGAGAGAAGGTGCTTGGTGTATTATAGGAGGCCCCCGGCAGACTAGGCCTAAATCAGCCTAACTAGGGGCTGGTACAAGGCAAGCCTGAGCCAGCCCTAACTATAGGCTTTATCAAAGAGAAAAGTCTTAAGTCTAGTCTTAAATGTGGAGATGGTGTCTGCCTCCCAGACCATTACAGGAAGATGATTCCACAGGAGAGGAGCATGATAGCTGAAGGCTCTGACTCCTGATCTACTTTTGGAGACTTTAGGGACCACGAACAGAATGATCTGAGAAAGTAAGACATTAAAATAATATAAATCTACACCAAGTGTTGAATCTACAGGTAGTTTTATTACAAACTTACACCTGATAAATCTGTTTTTTTAACCACTTAATTTCAGTAAAAACTCATCTTGTGATAGGATCACTCTAGCCGTGATACAGTGATCCAAGTCTTAAATGCCCTGTTTACATGGACATGATGGTCACCTTTTCATTGATAACAGGTGGCTTGAAAAGAGCATTAGCTTTACTCCACTGACAAATCAGAGCAGGGTAGATGTCACCCACCAGCTGATCCACTGGGTAGTTCCTCCGGTCATCTTCACTTTGTTCCCTCAAGTAGATGCCATACCTCAGGATATCCCTCACAGTTGGCAGTTCAGACACCAACAGCTCCCGCCCATTGCCAACAAGAATACTCGAATGAGAGCTTGATTTCGACCTTGTTTTAACATGAGCCATTTTTTAAACTACTGCACAACTCAACACAATATAAAATTAAAATGCAATTCTCACTCAGTCCCTTAGTCAGCAATTTGAATGAGTGAGAATGCAAACATCAAATTATTTAAGTGTTTCCCTAGCTCTGTTCCTTTTTTTTGCATTAACACAAACTCACACACTTACTGGAACATCACTTCTAGTATAACTGTCAGGTGGCTCTTATGAGGTAGAAGACTTTTTCCCTCCAGAATTTCCTCTAATCATATAAAATTTAATGTTTCACTTGATAAACCTCCTCAAAATAGTAATTTTCTTACTATTTCTGAGCTAGATGGTATCACAAATACAATTCAAATCATTCCAGAAGAATAGCAAAATAACCCGAAATTGAAAAATAATCAACTGCAAACTGATGTAGGTTAGGGTTATCAGAATTAAAAATTAAATTCAGATTTGTCCTCTACACACCAAAATACATGATTTGAACACCCCTCTTAATTGATTTAAAAACATTTTTGAGTATGGCCCGCCCTATTAAGCAGTCTGGTACAGTTCAGCTCAGTACGCATTTTTTCCACTTCCACTGTTAAAAGAATACACCATTCTCTACTGTACCCATTTTTGGTCACCCCTCTGTTGGGGTACCTAGCACATAGATCTGATACTAGAAGATGGAGCTAGAAACTATGCAGTCCGTTGAACAGTTATTGGGGAAACACTGCGCGTTTAGTTCAGTTCTAGTTAAGTTTAGCAAGCAGCATGGCCATTTGTTGATGTTTAGCCAATATTAGATGGTCTATATCATATAAATGTAACCACTCCTAAGTGACATAGTATGGAGCTAGGACAGTGACTATATAGATTACACATCTTAAGCCCAGTTCAGACCAATGATTCATGACGAGACAAAAACCATTTTAGAAAGTTGCAAAGAAAAGTTGCAGCGGTGTGAACTGGCTTGTCTGAGCTTGACTCGAGCTGGCTGATGGAGTCACCTGCAACTCAGCTGGTCTAATTGTCGGCTATTTTTACACTGGTAAAGCATGTCACCTATTTCTACAACCAATTAGCACATAGTAAAGTCCACTGGTCAAGTCTAAATGACCACACATTCTCACTGACTGATTAATTGGTGCTGGTCATTTATATTATTGTGGTGTATTTATTATGAATACAGTCTATCTGATGCTCATTTTGTTTGTTTTTCGATGTGTCATCACTACTAAAAATGCAACTGTAGCCAGCATCTCACTATCACTATCCTCATTCATATTCTAAGAAGCTACAAATTATATTCAGCCACAAGCTAAGCCTGAAAAGCTGGAAATCAGAACGGAAGTACACAGAGTTGTTGCATAGAAATGATACACTGTCTCATCTAGTTGCATTGGTGTGAACCTGCAGGTTTCTAGAACACTGCAGAAAAGCATATTGCAACTAGTTGCCTGTTTCAACTCCTCTCGTCACAAATCAGGTCTGAACTGGGCTTTTAAAGACAGGCAAAGTGTGCAGCACCTCAGATTTCTACATCCTGTGGAACAAAGGTGACATCATTGCTTTTACTTCTGTGGTGTCAACATACAACATTCTGCAATGAGCTCAGTGGACCTCTGATAATAAAACACATGGCAGCTCCGTACACATGTTTACCTTTGGATATGAGAGTGATTCAGCTTGGTGTAGGACTGATTCTATTTACAATTAAATCTCTCAAACTGCAAAGCAATGGCTGGATCAAATCAGATGTTACACCTAGGCTGTTATCATTATGTCAGCCTTCCATCCAGTGTAAACCTGTGTTATGTCTTCCATTTATACAGCACTGCAGGCAAACTCCGCCAGGTGAACTGAGCGGAGCTGCCTGACACCCAGCTGTCAGTTTAACACAGAGGGACCAACTCTTGGCTGTCCACTGAAAGCACGCTTTATGAGAGTGACTCATACATTTACTCATGGGTGGCACTGGCAGTGTGCTCACAAGGTCAAATGAAAAGGGTTTTGCTAATATGGTGATTCAGTGTTCCCTGTAAAAAAAAGCAAGCAAGAAAGAAAAAAATCCCTCAGTGCCTTTGTGAAAATATTGCCACAAAAGTGTTCCTTGGAAATAGCCTTGATGGATGGTTCTCAGAAAAAAGGACCAAATGTGTTTGTCATGTTGGTCTCATTTTACAACCCAGTCACCACAATAAAATGTTGGCATTGTACATTTCTGCAAACCAGACATATGTTACATTGGTACGTTACATATGTTTGACATAGTTCAGTTAACATGTATATGAGCTGAGTTTTTCCTCAGGAAGAGGAGGGGATGGTGGATGACGTGACACCTTGGTGAGACAGACCACTTTCAAGGACCACATTTTTTTTTATTTTCATTTTTTTTATATTTTTAACAAAAGGTCAGGACAACCAAATTGGGTATTTGAAGCCAAAACATGTTTTCTTAACCCCAACCAATGTTTTTTTTTGCCTATGCCTAACCACACATTAACTACAGAGTTGTCACAACATAACATTGACACGTAAAGAAGAGTAAAGTTTCAGCATGCCCGCTACAGACGTACAAATTTAACATATCTGTGGTTTACATTTATTCTGTGGATTGGGTTGGATGTTACTGGGGATGCACAATATTGGCATGACATTGGTATCGGCTGATATCGGCCAACATGCTTTTTCTTATTTTACACAATGAATGAATATTACAAACATTGAAAAGCATTGTATTTCATGTCTCCATCTGCTGGTGGGTCATCACGATAAGAGTATGCATGCATAATATGATGTTAACTCCACTACAGAGACTTGGAAAAAAGTGGATATATTGATTTCGGTATCGGTTATCGACCAAATGAGCTGTTACATATTGGCATATAGACCAAAAATTCATGCATCCCTAGATGTTACCATATCGCACTACTCCAGTCTGGCTGAGCCAGTGGCAGCACAAAGCATGATTTTCCACCAGTAAAGACCTGCCAGTCATATGTTTGGACACAAATGGACACACTGATGAGATGCTTATGCTTGTGACGAAGGTGCATAGAACACACTGTGTATTTTTTTTGCTTTGCTAAGCTGCAGCTCTGCGCTAGTTGGTGAGCTAAAATACTGTTGTCTTGTCAGTGAGTACAGCATCCTTCTGTATGGACACAGACACTAGACTTTAAACAATAAACCGTTTACAGCATTGTATTTACATATTTAGCAGTCTCATAATTTGATGTTATTTTGGGGTTTTTCAAGAGTAAACCAAATGCTGTTGAACTCCATTAAACAAGGCCAAATGCAGACATCTCAACGTCTGACAAAACATACCTTTTTTTGCTTTTGTTTGCCTTAACCGTTTAGGCTGTAGGGTGCTCAGACTGAAATGAACGACTGTGTTAGCCCCCTGATCTCCTTACTGAGACCACTGCACTGGGACAGTGGGTATGATGACATGGAGGGATAAGACTTTGTAACATTGCTCACTGGCATATCAAATCCAATTGTGCTGTTAACCTCTCAGTACTGGATGGAGTGTAAAATCATAGTTGCTGTAAAATCTTTCCAAACTTAGGAACTCTTCTCCCATCGTTCAAACTCATGTACGTGCCAGTTAGCCCAGGTTAGTGTAAAAACTGGAAGCGGGGGAAACAGCGAGCCTGGCTCTGTCCAAAGAAAGAAAAAGCCCTCCAAGACAACTGAAGCTTGTATAAAAACAGAAATGTGGAAAAAAACTGCGCTGGAACTTTTTCTTGGAGAACAACAGTCAGTGCAGTGATCATTGCAGCTCTCTGTTGTCTTGTGGTCAGTGAGGTTGTCAGGTTTTGTGGCATACTGTGTGCACAGAAACTAAAAACAAAACCTGTGCTCGTCAGTCATACAAGGCAACCTACGCCATAGCTGCACAGAAACGCTCAGTGGGTGGATAAACGGTTCTGTTTGTGTATGGAAGGGAAAAAAATTACAACATGTTTATCAGTGCTCTTAAACTTTGGATAGATCCGATTCAGCTGTTTCCCCCTGCTTCCAATCCTTATGCAACGCTAGACTAATCACATCTGGTCTCCAGCTCTGGACTTAATGGGGCTCTATGAGAAAATCAGAGTTGTCTGGACACTGTTCTCAATATGGAGGCAGTTGAGTCGGCAGCTAGCAGCTAGCAGTGCTAACTCCAGAAACAGAGCTAAACAATATTTACACTGCCTGTTCAAGGCGGATGTGTTGCATCATTATGCTGCCTCGCTGTCCTATATATAAGGTGCGATCTTGCCTTTAAGCCGCTAAGGGAGGCAGTGACAGGAGTTAGGAGTTAGCAGTTAGCAGCAACTCAAAAAAGGAAGAACAGCAGCTGAAAATAGCCGCAAACTGGGAAAACAATGAGATTCAGGAACTCCTTACCCTCCGAGCAGAGGACAAGATCAGCTGCCATAAAACTGGGACAGTAAATTATTGTTATGCCCAATGTTGGCCTGTGGCATAGGCAGTATAGGCAAATGCTAAGGGTGCAGACATCAACAGGGGGCACCACAAATGAGGGATGAAAAAAAATCTAATTGTTTATCTTTTACTGTTTTTATATAGTAAAGCCTAGTAAATAATAGAGAGGCTTAATAGAGAGGCTTTTTTTTCTAGGTTCCTGCCCCCCCCCCCCCCCCCTTCAGCTTGGTACACTTTACCTACTCTCTGGGGGAGATGGACAAGTTATCTGATGTCACATGAAACCCAAAACACACTGTATCTTTATCATGTCAAAATGAAAAAAGCTTTCTGGTGCCCACTCAACTGCCACTACACTACTGAGAGGAGTGGATGAGGAGAGAAAGGAAATTAATTCAGCAGGAGAGCTAGTTATCGTTACCTCTAAGCAGCTGGTGCCTGCAACAGACAGCTCAGGGAGGTTGCATTGATTTACATTGTGAAGCATTCAAGATCTATTCAGTAAGAATGAGTATTCGGCGAAGGTAAATTATAATGTTCTCACGATGTGTTCAATGTAATCTTGTAAAATGTAGCTTTTTGTGAGAGACTTGAATAAATCCAGCTGTTTGAAGGAGAAATTTGATGATGTTTTCACAGCACTATATAACACATATTAGAGAGGAAATTATGATGTATCATTTATGGTAAAAAGGCTTTTAGCTTATTTTTTAAAGATGTTTTTCATGTGAAAGAAGGTTATGTGAAAGGTTATTTCCTAAATGTGTATTATTGAATTTGTGCACATTCAAAGGTAGTGTAATGAAGGACTGAATGACTATAAACTGTTCATCTATTTTTTATAGTGTAGATTGCCCAGGGCACCAAATGTGCTAAAACCACCACTGGCTATGCCATTGTCATTGTTTATAACGTGCTGCCGACGTGTATTATATATGCTACTATAGAGGCTGACGCTAATGGGTTACACTTCACACCCGTCATGCCTCTTTATTTATGCTGCGATGCTGGAATGCTATTTAAAATCACACACTGGAGTGATGAATGCTGCCAATAACTGGTTCTGTGTAAAAATGCTAAGCAGGCTGCTCTATAGCGCCACTTCTGTGTAAAAAGGTCTAATGGCAACAGTGCTGACAGAACTGTGTATAAAGGGGGACAAGAGGTTGGGTGCTACACTTCTGTGACGACCTGACCGTCCCAATATCAGTGGTAACTGCTGTATGAGTGTATTGCAAAGCGGGAGGGATGAGCTAGCCAGTGGGATACACTCATGCACTAACACGCACATATTGCCTGAGCTCAAAACCTTACATACACAATAGTAAAAATGTGCATTTCATTGCAGTTCCTCTCAATATCTATTCATGTGCAAAGAACAAAAACAGTGCTTCATCATCTGTATCACTGTGGGGTATAAATGTGTTGCAAGATGAGTCAAACAATCTTTTGTTGCAAGTGTGGAGTGGCCAAACATAAATGAAGCTCGACAGTAACATCTTCAGATGTCTAAGTGTAGCTGTCCTGTGGTTCACCAGTTGTTATTGTTCTCATTGGGCCCAAATGAAGCAAACTAAAACAGAAAACAATCCACAGTTTGTATGAACTACTCAGGACGTGCCTGCTGTGAAGGCGTCCCAGGTCTCTGGCTTGTGAATCATTACCACAACAGCTCAAAGCAGTCAAGGATGTGAACACAAGTGTTTGAAGAGCTCCACAGCTGAAGCTTTGTGGATGGTGGTAGGGGTGTGCCCTCACAGAACATGACAAAGGGAATAGGATGCCTCCAGCAGTGGGAAGCTTTCATCAAGGCCTGTGTGGGCATGATTTCATAAAGATTGTGGGCACCTGTGGGTGAGTCATGCAGGCCTTACTGTTGGTCTGAGGTAGAGTGGCAAAAAAAACAAAAAAAAAAAAAACAACTGCAACTGAGAAGTATATAGGCCATGGTTTCTCACCACGGTTAGTCAACTTACAAGGCTGGAGCAGCTAACAGCCCTCCACACCCCGCGCTTCCTTCTTTTCAGGCAGGGTTAGTGTATGTAGGATTTCTCTTGAGACACGGCTGTCGCAGTGATCCAAGTAAACCCTGTAAACGGCATCCAGAACAGAGAAGATGAAAGATGATAGAAAAAAAAGCTTTCAGAGAGGGGAAAAGGGAAAAGAAAAAAGAAAGCTTCAGCTCAGTTTCAACACATAATTCCTAAACAAAGGTTAGAGCATCTTGCAGCCTCCCCCGGGGAGGAGCTGGCTGAGGCAGGGGCTCTGCAAAGGCAATATGACTACACAGCATCCAGCAAGACAGGGGGAGGGGGTGACTGGCCATGCTGGGTGCCACATTGCCTCCAGTGGGTGCAGGATGGGGGCTGTAATTGACAGTAGTTGAGGGAGGCGCTGGGATGTCAGTGTCACTGTGATGAGGCAGAGCTGGCGTGACATGCCCGTCAGCAGCACGCTGCACAGCGTGTACATTCAGTACAGCTCCCATAATGTACTTTGGATGTGTGCATTTGTTTACATGCAGAGAAGACAGCACGGAGCTTGTGCAGGAAGAGACAGCACGCTACTGGCGTAGGCGTAAGATGCTGGGAGAGAAAAAACCCCCCAGAAGGATGAGAGGAAGGGCGACGAAAGGAGAAGTAGGATGAGTGGGACACGATGGGCTGGCTGCCTCCCTCCTCCTCCCACTCCGTCTCTGCTGTCTCAGAGGAGATGGAGGAATATGAATGCGGGCTGGCACCTTCGTTATGCCTGCAAATGAAGCCGTTGTGGTGCTGCGCCGACTCCTGCCAATACTTTACTGAGCTCTTGTCATTTACATACTGCGTCTCCTGCGGGGCATACAAGCACCAACACACAGGATCAAGACTTGGAGGACCTTGCTATTCAGTTTGAAATGAACGCATCTCACATGGGGTGCAAAGCACTTCCTGGGCTACCACAGAGTACACGTCGGTTCAGATGCAGAAACAAGGAAGAGGAGGAGGAAAGGAGTGGTAAATGTATTGACTTTGAAAAAGAAACTTCAGTGAGGTAAGAGAGAAAAGAGAGGGAGAGAAAAAGAAAAAAACAGGCAGAGAAACAGGCAGCATGGTGCTCGAGCTGCAGGGGCATATTAAAAAATGAATCAAAGGCACACTGGCTTTCCCACTGAAAGACACAGAGAGCCCAGCTCACAGCCCTCCTAGTGAGAGCGTGTCAATCACTGAGCCCCCCACACACGCATCTACGGCGTGCACACTCACACACACACACACACACACACACACACACACACTTTTTACTCACAGGCTCTGAACATGCACATGGCTCTACACCGCAACAACAAGACTCAGAGGAATACACACTAACACACAGACGCACACGAACACACACCGTCTAATTAACCTTCCATTCACTGTATCTGACAAACCCTGCTCCCTCCGATTTGAATCACAATCTGTACACCCAGATTTCACCCAGTACAGCTGGGTGAAATGGAGGAAGGATAATGTCTGTGTAGATAACATATCATTTTCAAGTCCAGGAAGAGAGACATTTACTGCACAGAAGTCATACATTGGGGTGGAGGTAAAGGTAAATATAAAATATCACCAGCCTTATCCTTTAACTCTCTACCTGCTCATGTGCTCCAACATATCCAAAGACACAGCTAGAAGATACACAGCACAAATCACAGAACTTTGACATCATAGAATAGGGCTAAAAGGATTAATTTAATTGACATTTTTGATAATTAATGAAGTGCTGAAGTCTATGTCACATAACAATGCAAAAATGGCAAGCAAAAAGCTATATTCTATGAAATATGAGGCACATAGCCTATGTGCCTCATATGTCTGTGCTCTATGAGCTTGCCGTTTTTGCTGGAGCACTTTGAACTCCTCAAGTTGAAAAAAACTTGTGCCCCATGTCATCTCAAAGGAGGTGATGGGGTGACTTATGCCCTGTTGAACACCAACAATAAAAAAGTGCAGCAAGCTTTTCTTACTTGTGGCATTCCATGATTTAACAAAAAGGCTGTTTAGTGCCCCTCACTTTCTGTGTGATCGGGGCCTCAGAAAGAATGCAGGCCAACTTGCCCCCATCACACTGCAGAGTCATTTTGCTTCCTGGGCTCCATGATCATGCAGGATCTCAGGTGGGAACTGAACATCAGAAAATGTACTTCCTGCTGAGGCTGAAGAAGTTCAACCTGCCAAAAACAATGATAGTGCACCTCTATACTGCCATCACTGAGTCCATCCTCAACTCCTCCATCACCATCTTCTGTAGTGCTTCCACTGCCAAGGACAAGTGCAGACTGCAGTGAATCATTTGCTCTGCTGAGAGGGTGATTGACTGCAATCTGCCTTCCCTCCAGGATCTGCACGTATCCAAGACCCTGAGACTGACAGCAAAGATTGTGGCTGACCCCTCCCACCCAGCACACAAACTGTTTGAGTCACTCCCTCCGAGCAGGGGGCTGTGGTCCATCAGGACCAAAAGCTCAAAATCTACAAAAACAGCAGGCTTCATCAACAAGCCATTTATGTTTCTTGTCTATTCACCAAAACACCACAAGTATGTGAACCAACTTGACAATAAACTGGGTTCTAAATGTGACGCAGTCCTGTCATTCATTTGGATGAGGCCAATCTGGTAGTGCAGCAGGAGTGTCAATGCAGAGGGGTCTGGAAAAAAACTGCAGAGTCACCTGGCAAAAAAAAAAAAAAAAAAAAAAAAAAAAACAGGAAAAATTGAACCATGCTCAACGTCAACCAGTGTTGGGTGTGTGTGTGTTACTGACAGGATTTTGGGTAATATTATTACATTTACAGTGTCACACAACGCATTACCACCCAAAATAAACTGTTTATTGTTTTCATTTCTCATTCATCCACACTGATCCACACCTCTCCACTTTCAGCAGTGCGCCACCAGAAAAAATATTATCCAAAGGTTATTGTGTCTATTGTGCGTTATTGTGTCATGTCATTACAGACTACATTATTGAAGGGTGCCAGTGATTGGCATATCTGGGTCATGCCGTACTGTGTATTATCATGTTCAGTGTGTTTCCATTAATACGCCTGCAACATCTACAAAATATCCTGTTCTGCTCTTGTGTCCTAAGGCTGCTTAAAAGCAGCGGGGATAAGGAGCTGGCCTCAGGTTTGGTTTTTACTCGTCCCAGTGATCAGCACATCTGGGTGATGTTAGCATATGTTGGATGTGTTTCCATTCACATTTCCTACAAATGCAGAGCACACAGTCCCATTCCTATGCATAACTCTCTCACTGGTGCTGTTGTAGCTGACATTGTATTAATTTGCAGTCATCATAGTGACTTAATCACATGCCATTCTGTTTGTTGTGGTAACCTCAATATTTGTTTATTGTGTTTCATATCATAGACCCAAAGATATTGATCCATGTCTCATAATTATCAGACTTTGATCCGCTGCCTGACCCTCCCTGTGTCCAAGGATATTCATTTATTTTAAAAGGTCTAGGTTATTCAATTGTTCTATATCATCATGCTATTATTAATATCAGCAGGGGATTTTAATACAAAGTGGTAACCACTGTATGTGAATGCATGAATGGGTCAGACCTGCAGCACTGGATTTAAAATGAACTGTAATAAATTGGAGCTTCTGTGCTTTGATTAGCTGCTGTGAAACAACATGACCCTCATCCATTTAAAATGAACATTCATTTATCTGAGGTCATTTTGGTCAAAAGTTTTGTAATGAGTAACTTATTACTCTCCACAGAGAGTAATTTTGTAAAGTAACTTATTACTTCCAAATGAAGGTAACTAATATGTAATTTATTACATTTTGAAAGTAACACTGCTTGCAACACAAAGCAATCCCAACTGGCCAGGTGCTGCTTTGGACAATCATATACATGCAAGTGCACATTCCTCATAGATTATTTTGTGAAGTGAATGCCAGTAATGTCATGAAGTCCTGTCGATGAGTTGGCTGATCAGCCTTTAAAAGCATTAATCCGTTACTCCAACGCTGTCACATATTGACATTTGGTCATGGACTTTCCATGTTGACATATGATGTGCAAGGTACCCTGGGTGTGTTGGTTGTTGACATTCTGGGACGTCTTGTCAACTTCAGCCTGTTTCATGCATTGTCTGATTTCAAAATACCTTTTTGTTTTCACAGGAAATTTACAGATTGCACACAGTCTCTTTCAAAATAAATGCACTACGTTGGTACAACACTGGGTAATTACGTTTTTTTCCCCCAACAAACGCATATGGGTATTTTTAGCCAACACACACATGGGTAACAAAAGCACATGGTTGGGTTTAGGAAAAAAGAACAGGGTTTGGCTTTACAGTCATACAGGAAGTGGACACTGGCTTCCCGGGTGAAAGTCGATGGTTGTTAGACTGATCCACCACCCCTACCATCCACCCTACTCAGACTTTTGCCCCCTTCACTTACATTGTTGTCCTGCCACGTGTACCCCTGAAGCCGCTGGGTGCAGTTATGGCTGCGTATCATGCCGGCGTCAAAGGACAACTTTTTTCATTGGTGCCTGAAGTCATTGCCCAAGCGTCAGTATTCAACAACTTTGGACTGAGACTGGGTTGTATTTCACGTCTTATCGGGACCAACAACATTGCCACCACCAATGCAGCCCCCTGCACTTGTTGTTGAAATCAGATGTCACTGTTGACTTTTTAAAATATCATTCTTCTATTTTATTCATGTCTTGTACAAAGGTGGGAAACCAATTTCAAAACCTGAACAAGTCAAAGTCTTTTCACAGCTAGATACCACACAAGGGAGTAAATTAATTATTTATTGAATGTGGGGGAACTGACCCTTTAAAAGAGTAGTAGTTTACATTATGGGTATTTCTCTCTCAGAGTAGCATGGGATGATGGAAAAAAATCTTGTGTCTGTAGTACAAAGCTGGAGTCAAGATGTGGTTAGCTTATCTTAACATAAAGACCTGTCAAATGCTGATGTTTATGTGCGGTGGCTGTGTAAAAGCAGTCTGAAAGTGGCACTCAAACAGTCCTTTCTCCAGTCAGATGTTACGGCTGTGTAACACTCTGCACAGATGCAGGGATTGAAGTTTTACACTCTTCTGCATGTACAGTCCAAGCTCAGCCCATGGCCCGCGGGTGCTTCAGCTTTCTGAATCAATATTTCAGCGCCGAGGCGTCGCTCAGCCTCCATCCACCTGGAGCCCTGCCAACATCCAGTTTCCAGTGCTACCATCAGCCTGCAGTGCACAGTTTCTGCCCACACACACACATCCACAGGAGCATTAGCAGTCAGAAACACGGCTATCACAGCTCTTTCTTTTGTCTTGCCAGGTGGAATCATACATAACAATAAGCCATGTGAAATATGGCACTGTGGGACTGAAATTTGTTTGAACGATCCGTAAAAATTTACATTATTCTTAAATGAAAAATAAACACCCAACCATTTGACTTATGCCCTGTTGAACACCAGTCAGTTTTGTTGACAGGCGCGCAAAGTAAGTTCTGTCAAGATACATTAAAGGTCCGAGAGAATATAACCTCTGAATCGTGGGTGTATTCACATAATTACCATTGCAATCACAATGGTTCAACCCTGTTTATATCAGTGTGTAAGGCTTGGGTTTTGGAAGATCTAGAATTTTAATTTTGTGAGAATTTGTGAGTTGACAATGACATAATCAAACTGATAATGAAAATGTTATGTTTCTGATTTGCACGAACTTCTGGCAAGACAGCCATGCCATAGTTGTTAAAAATTTGGACTCATCAGACCAAAGCACAGATTTCCACTGGTCTAATGTCCATTCCATGTGTTTCTTGGCCCAAACAAATCTCTTCTGCTTGTTGCCTCTCCTTAGCAGTGGTTTCCTAGCAGCTATTTGACCATGAAGGCCTGATTCGCGCAGTCTCCTCTTAACAGTTGTTCTAGAGATGGGTCTGCTGCTAGAACTCTGTGTGGCATTCATCTGGTCTCTGATCTGAGCTGCTGTTAACTTGCCATTTCTGAGGCTGGTGATTCGGATGAACTTATCCTCAGAAGCAGAGGTGACTCTTGGTCTTCCTTTCCTGGGTCGGTCCTCATGTGTGCCAGTTTCGTTGTAGCGCTTGATGGTTTTTGCGACTCCACTTGGGGACACATTTAAAGTTTTTGCAATTTTCCGGACCGACTGACCTTCATTTCTTAAAGTAATGATGGCCACTCGTTTTTCTTTAGTTAGCTGATTGGTTCTTGCCATAATATGAATTTTAACAGTTGTCCAATAGGGCTGTCGGCTGTGTATTAACCTGACTTCTGCACAACACAACTGATGGTCCCAACCCCATTGATAAAGCAAGAAATTCCACTAATTAACCCTGATAAGGCACACCTGTGAAGTGGAAACCATTTCAGGTGACTACCTCTTGAAGCTCATGGAGAGAATGCCAAGAGTGTGCAAAGCAGTAATCAGAGCAAAGGGTGGCTATTTTGAAGAAACTAGAATATAAAACATGTTTTCAGTTATTTCACCTTTTTTTGTTAAGTACATAACTCCACATGTGTTCATTCATAGTTTTGATGCCTTCAGTGAGAATCTACAATGTAAATGTCATGAAAATAAAGAAAACGCATTGATTGAGAAGGTGTGCCCAAACTTTTGGCCTGTACTGTATGTATTAAGATTTGTCTCAAGAGTGTCAATGGAGGGGGAGCATTTGATTTAGAGTGGAAGGCTATTCCAAGGCTTTGGAGCAGCTTCTGCAAAGGAACGATCTCCTTTAACCAGACATTTTTTTGAGGGTCTAAGAGACTGGGAGTTGGAGTAGGGACAGAGAAGTTCAGCCTGTGAATTGTCTGTTTTCAAAATACACTTACGTTTTTACAGGAAATGTACAGTTTGCCTACAGTCTCTTTCAAAATAAAAAACATAACATCGGTACAGCACCGCAAATTGACATTTTTTTCCTTCAACATGCACATGGTTGGGTTGGTTTAGGCAACAGAAGCACGTGGTTGGGTTTAGGAAAAAAGAACAGGGTTTGGCTTCACAATCTTACAGGAAGCCAGCTCCAGCCTCTCAGATGAAAGTCGGTGCTTGTTGGACCCATCTACCACCTCTCCCACACACTCTCCTTGGACTTCCACCCCCTTAACTTTTGTTGTTGTCCAGCTGTGTATCATGCTGACATGAAAGGACAGCTTTTTCATTGGTGTCTGATGCCAGAAGTCATCGACCAAGCGCACATTGGAGTGAGAGCAGGTTGTTCGTACAGTACCTTATACTTTCTGTCAAAAATAGATATTTTCAGACACAGATTCAGTCATTTGCATTCATTTGAATTTTACATTCAATTCTACATGCAGATATTTTCATTTTTAAAATTTTAACTTGCAACTCTGCAACTCTTGCTGTTTTGCTTTTGCGCTTTTGATGGCACTCAGCCTAAATAAAGATAAAGATGGACTATATTTAGACCTTTGCAGTGAATGTGGACAAATTTTCCATTTCATTACTTTGTTGGACTGACATGCTGCTTTGGTTTTGACTTCTTAATTATCAGTGCATACATTACATGTCCATTCATGTGTATTTTGATAATACTAGTTGTCTGTAAGAATTCTACAGTACAATGCAATAGTATCACATGGGCAGAACAGTAGGTGATCAAAGGATTAATTCTATTGATGCACAGAGCATTAGCCTGGTTCCAGACCATAGACCCCGCCCACTCAACTGAGTAGGCTTGCATCTCTGGTCTGGCATACTGCAATGAATTTGCGATTTATCTCGTCCAAACGATGGACAGACCAATGAACGCCGGGGGTGGGGGCGGGTCTAGCGATTAGCCAATCAGGGCCACGCTGATGTCAAGCTGTACGCCGGTGGGTAACTGGTGGGGATGCAACAATGGCGACCGCTACAGATCCTACAGACCACATTAACGATGCTATCGAGGTATTTCGCCACTACTTGCGTTAATGGAGGACCAAATTAAGGAAGCTGCTAAACTGGATTTAACGGCGATGCAGCTGGGCGTGCATGACAATGGAGACATTTTAAACAGGCAATGCTCACTTGTTTTCAGCACCCCTGGTGCATGGATACTAATGACGTCAGATTCTGGGTGAGTCGTTGATCTCTACTGATTGGTTAGGGAAAAATCAAATTCCCTCCCCCTTGTAAATCGCCTTCAATGGAGGCAGTGTCAGACTGAAGGTTCTGGGAGCTTCAGTCTGACACTCAGGCTAACAGAGCATAGCAATAGTAAAAAGTTCAGCATTGCCAGTCTTTCCTACCTGTCTATCTCACATAGTAGGTACAAACCTGGGGCTGATGTCCCAGGTCATCATCAGCTTTGTACTACAAATTCAAAAACAAAAAACATTCACATTCAGCTACAATGAACTAGTATGACCCCACACTAATAACAAACACTAAGCACTGGTAGACCAACCTATGACACAATCCTTAACCAACTGATTACATTTCAATTGTGATGTTAGGCTCATGTTTATATACTCTCTGTGCAACCCTCTAACACTAAAATTCTAGACCTAATGAGTGAGTTGCTGAGTGAATGACTGCATAATTAAAGCGACAGGAGGATTCGTCAGATAGTCCCTGAGCACTGGCTGTGACAGCAGGGCTGCAGAGTGGCCAGGGCATATCATGGACCACTTGAAGGACAGGGACCAGCAGCCTCTGGGGCAGTGTAGGAGAAATCAATGAGTCTCTGGCAGCCAGAGTCATTAGTTGTTGCTGCTGAGATGGACAATCAAGTCACATGACTGTACTCAAGTCTGACTGGAGTCACAGACCAGAGGGGAGTTCACAGCATCATGACCAACCTGTAGTGCTGAATGCTTTCATTTAGATGATTTACAGAACACAGGACTTCTACCCCAGCGGACTGGTGTTTGGAACTGTGTGAACTTTTTTTTTTTTTTTGAACTACCTTTTTTTAAGCTATGTCATCACCATGTTTCTTTTCTTAAACCTAACCACGGTAACTTTCCGTTAATTTTGTAACTTTACGTTAAGGAGATAACATAATTTGTTGGACATTAATTTATAGGATATCATGCAAATCATTGTGTGTATGGTCGTACAATATCATGCAAACTGTTGTATGAGGATATGTTGAATCATAATACCTATTAACTCTGCCAAGGAGGAAAAAGTACCAGCCCAATTTTCATGAAACGTAATGGAGGGATGTAGCATGGACCAGAGATAAACTCATTAAAATTTTGGAGCTGCTCCAAAACATGGGGCAGATACACACTTTAACATTGTGTTAACATTGTGAGATAGGACATTTGGCCACTCAGAATAAATACTGTACTACTTAAAATCCAGTAGGTGATTGTAAAGTTTGATAGTGACAAAACATAGCTGATTGTGGAAATACAATGAATCCATATCACAATCCACATTTACCATACCAATGACCTCTGGGGTTGTCTATACATGGACTTGCCCAACACTCTCCAGTATAAGCTTCACCAGAGATATTATGGAAAAATTAACTTTACCCTTCACAAGAGCAAAAAAACTGACTGTGGCTTCAATCAAATGTAATCCTGATCTTCTCTCTCCTAGTTCTATTCATTTTGGAAATATGTATATCCAGACATTAGGTACACCTATCACAGAAGTGATCACTATAAGTGTTTTCCACTGTGTGTGTATGTATATATATATATATATATTCTATGCGGCTATTATAGTAAAAAATACGGACGCACATGTGTGAATTAACAGTCCATTAACATTTTGGGCATATCTGAACACTGGGGGGGGGGACTGCCCTGCTGCTATGACTCACTGTTGGCCTTGAAGGGTGCTCTGCAGTGGTCTACAGCTTGACAGGCATCTTGGCAAGGTCTCATGTCACCCACCATCTCTTCCAACTCCCAGTGACAAAGTCACCTTATATACTATGTCTCTTTAGAAATGTTGATATGATATATTTGTGGTTTTCAGAAACATACAATGCCAACATTTTCTGTTGGTAACTGTGCTGGGAGGTTTGTGCTCTCCAAGTACCCTTTTGGTTCCACAATGCTAATTTCTACACAGTTTGTTATGAGCCAAGTAAGTCCTCTTAGGAACAGTAACAGGTCACACACCTCACTGACTAATTGATTTGATAATTGAGAGAGCCATCTTCTTTCCCATAAAGGAAATTCATGCAAATAGTAGAGGCATGCTTGCAGGTCCCAGTCCATTAAGCTGAAATGACCTAAATATGAGACAGATGAATAGTTGGCTCATATTTTCACATTCTACTTCCTGTATGTTTGCACTGATGATTCACACTAAAACAAATGGGATTAAATTCAATTCACAGATTTGCGTCCTCTGCTCACTTTAACTCCACTCGGAGGATTCTCATTATATCCATGACTGCCTTCAGAGCAGACGGGATGAAGCTAATTTTGTTTTCTGTTTGAGAAAACATCCTCCTGGAGAGCAGCAGCCTTAACGCACCTGCAAACTGCAACTATGTATCCACAGTAATGATCAGTTCCAGATACAACATATTGACAGCTCAGTGAATAAGCAGCATGAATGGACAGCAATTGTTCTCTGGAGCCTACCTGCAGTGTTAGTGGGGACACTGATTATAGCGTTTGCTTACAAACTGCAGAGAAGCTGCCATATGACACTGCAGCATTTCCAGCTTATAGGCTTTTCACTAGAATGTGAGTCTGAGTGAATCTGAGTTTCATGTTTACATTGTGGTTCAGTTTTTTTATTCATATGTTTTTTTGTTTAAACTTTTTAACTGATTATTTATTTATTTATTTATTTATTCATTTTCATTTAATTTTCTTATTTAAAGCAATGTACAAAAACACTTGGCTTGGCTTGCATAGCAAAATGTATAAAAATAATGGATGTAGCCACTGTGATGTCACCCATCGAATTTGGGACTGTTTTGAAGCTTCAAGTTTAGCATTTTGGCTGTTGCCATCTTGAATTTTTGGAGCCAGAAGTGACCATATGTGGACAAGAGGGTGGAGCTGGAGACAGCCTGACATTTAAAGCGACATAATGAAGGGGAAATTAGCATGCCATAATAGTGTATATATATATATATATATATAATATGCTCTACTCTACCCTGGTCTACTCTACTCTGCTTTACTCTATACTCTGCTCTTCTCTACTCTGTTTTATTTTATTCTGCTCTACTCTGCTCTGTTCTGCTCTACTATACTCTACTTTGCTCTACTCTGCTCTACTCTGCTCTGCTGTGTTCTGCTCTGCTCTACTTTGCTCTACTCTGCTCTACTCTGCTCTGTTCTACTCTGCTCTACTTTGCTCTACTCTGCTCTGCTCTACTTTGATCTACTCTGCTCTGTTCTACTCTGCTCTACTTTGCTCTACTCTGCTCTGCTCTACTTTGATCTACTCTGCTCTGTTCTATTCTACCCTTCTCTACTCTACTTTACTCTACTCTACTCTACTATGCTCGCTCTACTATACTCTAATCTGCTCTGCTCTACTCTACTATACTCTGCTTTACTCTATAATCTGCTCTACTCTGCTCTACTCTATTCTTCTCTTTCTTCTCTGTTCTCTACTCTGCTCCGTTCTACTCTGCTCTACTTTGTTCTGCTCTGCTCTGCTCTACTATACTCTTCTCCACTCCACTCTGCTCTACTCTACTCTACTATGCTCTACTCTACTATGCTCTGCTCTATACTCTGCTATGCTCTACTCTACTATACTCTGCTCTACTCTACTATGCTCTGCTCTACTCTATAATCTGCTCTACTCTACTCTACTCTACTCTGTTCTACTCTACTCTACTCTGGTCTACTCTACTATGCTCTACTCTATACTCTACTCTTCTCTATTCTATTCTGCTCTACTCTACTCTACTCTGGTCTACTCTACTATGCTCTACTCTATACTCTTCTCTATTCTATTCTGCTCTGCTCTACTCTGCTCTGCTCTACTCTTCTCTGCTCCACTCTGTTCTGCTCTGCTCTACTTTGCTCTACTAAAATCTTCTCTACTCTACTTTGCTCTTCTCTGCTCTACTCTACTCCACTCTACTCTGCTCTACTTTGCTCCACTCTACTATACTCTGCTCTACTCTACTATACTCTGCTCCACTATACTCTTCTCCACTCTGCTCTACTCTATACTCTGCTCTACTCTGCTCTACTCTACTCTATTCTATTCTTTTCTGTTCTGTTCTTTTCTATTCTATTCTATTCTACAAGATGGTTAGTAATGCCATTATCAGATCAGAAACAGAGGATTCTCTGATAACCTTCACATCTGGTGTTTGGAGCCACTTCAGTTTAACTGTGAATTATGAGGGCCATGGCAAGAGAGAGTGGTGGATAAAAACACACCAAGCCAAAGAACGAGCCACTACAAAGCAACTCTCCTTAGCAGCTAATCCAGTAGCACCGGAACATACATAACACCTGAGCTGAAGCGTGAGCCGCTTGGTATATATTTCAAGTTTCATTCAATATAAGTTTCATTCCATATTTTCATTCCATATATATAAGGTAATTTCCTAAACGGCATGACATAATATATATATATATATATATATATATATATATATATATATATATATATATATATATATATATGTATATGTATATATATACATTGCCAATTGTGTCGATACTAATGTGCCTCTCCACAGTATAAGCGATGGAGGAAGAACATATAGGCTATATAATTAACCATTCGTTGTTTAGACTGCTCGGTCACTGTTATCACACAGTGGAACACATGACTGCATGCAATACTACACCATGCAGATGACTTGTTCTCTTCACTTTATGATCAGTAATGTGGTTCAGAAGGAAAGTCAAAATAACAACCCTGTCTTCTCATTGATAAGTAGCTCACGTGTTTCTGGGACAAACTGTGTGTGTGTGTGTGTGTGTGTGTGTGTGTGTGTGTGTGAGAGAGAGAGTGTGTCTGCTGCAGATGCAGACCCTGCATGGATGTACAGAGCATGTAATTAAGGCAGCATACAGCAAATGCATGCACACACACACACACACACACACACACATACACACACACACACACACAGACTGGACTCTGACCTCGGGGTCTGTTATAGAGGCCCCTCTGGCTTTGTTGTGTGGAGAATTATTAATGTGCAAACTTTTGTGGTCTCCTAGTTAACTCATTATTAATGTGTGAGGTATGCTTTACTCTTATCCTCCGTGGATGATGTCTGTGTGTGTGTAGAATGTAAAACGGTGTTGTTGCTGTTTGTTAAGGGAGCAGGTTGAATCAGTTTCTCTGTGTGTGTAGGCGATGTAGAGCAGTATCAGTGTTGTTGAGTGAGCAGTAGGTAGGCTTGAAGAGTGGCTGTGGTAAGTTGACTGGCTGACAGTGGTGGACACGTGTTGGCTCACCCACTCACTGCTCCTCTGATGCTGCTCAACAGACTCCGAGTGTGACATGAGTGAATGAGAGAAGTTAGAGACAGGAGGACAGTCTCTCTACACCCACACTGAGCCTAACATATGCACATGTCACAGTGGTTAGTACAATAAAGCCTTTTTCTGACGAAGTGGTGAAGGATCATTAGGCTGAGGTATCTGAGGCTACACTGGAGGGGGAGGAGCAATAACTGGCTGTGGATGAGCCAACCAACAACTTGATGTTTTTGTTCAGATATTACAGTTATATTTCCATAGCATTAATGTTCTGTATCAGTTATTATCAACTTGTGTTTTCCATCAGTGATAAGACATTTAGGTAGAGTTTTTAAAATTGTTTTTTGCAAGTGTGGCAGCTCTAGGGTGAGTAGGTAGAACTGGAACTATTGGTTATTCATAGTAGTGTATTATTTAGAATTTAGTATTGTTGACAACGCCACCCAAGGTAACCTCACCTCGGGAAAACCACGAGAAACTCTAACCACTTGAAGACTCAACAAGGTCACATACAATTGAAAACAGTGACTAGAGATGTAACTCCAAAAATAGCTACAAATTTATTTACCACTGCTTTCTTTTTTTAAATACAGTCAACCACAAACAGTCAACTAAACAGAACTCCCCCCCAGAAATAAATAAAATGTACAAACACAAGAAAAAATTAAAGATGCAAGCAGCAATCGCTGGGTCTTCTCACCTTTGCGCACATCAGGGGTATTGGCAGGATGCCAGCTGATGTGGCTGTTTTTATCTGTGAAACTCAGATGCTGCATGCAGGAGTAAGATGGTACATCCTCCATAGAGTCTGGATGTTTAAATGACCTATTTCACATTTTGTAGCACTTCCTGTTGCCAGAAGGTGGCGCTGGAGAGCACACTAATTATACCTCTTGTTGCTGTAAATCAATTGTAGACCATACCACTGAAAATTTTATGTAAATCTAAAGATAATTGTTTGACAAGTCTCACTTCCTGTTGCCAGAAGGTGGCACAATCACCATGACACCTTATTTGCATATGGATGCCTTCAGGCCTGGGGACATATAAAGTCAGATTTGGGGGAGATTGGACAAGGTACATGGAAGTTACAACTTCCTGTTTCTTGGTGAAGAAGGCGTCATCAATAATCATCATCAAGGTCTTGCGACTATGCTGACCAAATTTGAGGTGGATCTGGTCACCCCTCTGGGGTATGTCATATCCCTCTGGGGTATGTCAAAGCATAAGCATGTCATTTTCTGTCACCAGTAGGTGGCTCTATGACTATAACTTAATTTTAGCACGTAGATGTCATGAGGCCGGGACTCTTATTATGCAGACTGTGCAATGTATATGCTCAAGTTACAACAACTGTCTTCATTTTATGGCGAAATGTGCAAAATGGCCGCCATGCCACTGCATCACCGTTTGATAAAAACTCACAATTTTCATTAGGAAGCATCATCAAGAGACTTTTTTTCAGGCAAATTTGAGGTGGGTTACATATTAAATTTAAAATGGCTGACTTCCTGTTGGGTTTAAGCTATGGCTCCAAGAGACCTTTTTGTAAGTCTGGGCATGATACATATGTCCACCAAATTTCATTCATCTACGTGAAATTTAAAGGTGGGGGCTTAAACTTTGAAAACTTTAAGGGGATGCTATAGAGGCAATTCTCCATACCCAATCAGAAGACCCATATGAGATTGCAATTTTCGCCAATATGAAAATATAATCAAAATGAAAATAATACATTAAACACAAGAGCACAATGAGAAAAAAATAAATCTTAAACCAACAAACTGAAGCTCAATATCCTCTCATAAACCAATCTACACAAAAAGAAAGACAAAGGAAAAACTCTCAGGGAAACCAGTAATATTCCCAGTGTTCTACAGGGGACTGACTATTGTTTCGACAGCTCAAAATTCTAAAGCCTTTTCAGTATAAAAAATGTCCCACTGGACTGAAAGCCTGTTTCTCTGTCAGCCGATTATCCCAAAAACAAACACAAACACACTTCTTGTGGTTAGACAACCCAGCTGCCAGAAAAAAATGTTCACATTGTACATTTCTGTAAACTATGGATATGTTACATTTGTCAGCAAAGCAGTGGTGAATGTTTAGTTAGGTTTAGGCACAAAAAATACTTGGTTATGGTTAGGAAAAGATCATGTTTTGGCCTAAAACACCTACCTTTAGTGGCAAAAAAGTTGCTGGAAAGGCAGAGATAGGTTGGTGAAAAACACCCAAGTTCAGCTGCTCAAATGCCTCTGGGAAAACACTGCAAAGGGTTGGTATAAACACCCAGGATTGGTGGCTCAAATGGCACCAAAGGAATGTGAAACACTGAAACTAACTGCAGGACATGCTTTGTCATGGCCCTCGATGTGTGATATAAATGCCAAAGCTACCCTTTAGCGTGTTTCTGAGATGCACCAGGCTTTCAGCTAACTCCAGTGTAATCCCCTCTGCAGCAATACTTGATGCTGAGAGCAGCTGTTGTAGTACAAAGAGCGAGAAAGTCCACGCTGGTGGATGGGTCAAACAACACAAGACTTTGACCCAGGAGACTGTATTTGTGTCCCGTATGAAACCAGAAGTGAACAGTGTTTCAACGTAATTTCACAAAATGTATCTACAGTCATTGCACATGTGTCATTTTTATGGATCTTATGTTAACCCAAAACATAATATTTTTTCAAACCTGACCGCAGTTTTGTTGCTTAAACCTAAACTGTTTGACAACACTAACAACGTGTTATGATGTATTTTACCTGTGCGTCACAGAGAGACGCTATAGGGTGCCTTGTGCATCGCTATGACATGTCGAGGGGCATAACAAAGCCTCTGTATCTGATGTTCTGGGAAAGGGTTGGTCTCCCTCAATAATACAGTAGCTTGGGCCCTGTATTAGCAAGTCATTTTTTCACAAAGTATAATAATAAAGTATTTTGACTTACCATGAGTATTTTTTCTTTGGTTGGAAAAAAGAAAGATGTAAACATTTCAGCAGACAGGGCTGACATTGAAGCAACAGCTCATGACGAGTCATGGTATGAAAGATACAGACAAATTCCAATTTAAGCCATTTTTATTAACTTGTTCATAAAACATTGTTCTTAGAAAGAGGCCCAGCAAAGAGGGGGTGTGCTATGAGGTGGGTGCGCAAATGCATCGTACTAGCTTTTTTATTTTATATATCATATCACCCCATGGTCCCTCCATCTCATTCCCGTCTGCTAATTTCGCCAGGAGGAGAGTGGACAGCAGTTCCATAGAACCTTCAGTTACAGCTGTAGAGACCTGAATTCAGCTAGGTGTTTTTTTCCCCCCCGAAAATATGCATTGCTTAAGCCGCTCCTCTACAGTTAGACCACTACAGAGGTGGAAATTGACTTTAACTGTTTCCATTTTGAAGCAGTTTGTTAGCCAGCTAACTACTTTGTTAGGGAAACATTTTTCTCCCCCCACATGTGGAGTTTGCCTGATACCAGACAGAATTCTGTGTTTAAACTTGATGGAGTGGGTGGATTCAAGGGTTTGATACTTAGTTGTTCAAGGAAACAGATGTCATCGCTGTTGTATATGGTTATTTTACCATGGCTAACAACCAATCAGCTTGAACTTTTTGTTTTATAATCAGGTTCAAGCATCCTGTGAATGCTGCAGGCTTTTGTCTCATTCATTCATGATCTTGGAAGGTCATCGGGGTAGTAAGTGTTAGCATAGCTGTAGGCTAGTATGACTGGTTTGAACTTTGTAGGTCAGTTAAGCTTACTAGCAGGCCATCTACTGGCTGGACAACATCGTGCCTGGCATCTTTCAGTCAGTGTGGGCATGTCACAGCTCCATTTTTGCTCTTAACCCTTGTCTTTTTCATTGGCAATGCACACCAAGTTTGAACCCCTTTTCATCCAGGTGTGCTGAACTGCTGCAGAGAGAGGCCCCTCTGTCACAGTCTGTGTAGGGGCCAACATCCAGGGGGAGAGGTGAGACTATCACATTGCACATGATTAATGCAGGGCCCTTGTCTGCTAGAAGCAGTGGTGAAGGAGACTCAATGCCTCGAGGCACCAACAGACCTGCTTCCCAAACTGGGACTTGGCCCCCTCCCTGCATGCTTGACTGAACGAGTTGTGGGTGTTTGGAAGCCGTGCAAACCTACTGCAGTGGCTGGATACAGAGATGAAAGGAGCTGACCTTAAAAAATTCAAAGGGAGAGTTCCCCTCTCAGTCGACCCCCACTCATTTTTTCTTCATCTCCTCCCTCTGTCTGTCAACCTCAGCTTATCTTCACCCGATTTTCCCCATTTCTTCTCCATGCTTCCCCTCTTTGTGTCCATCTTTCACAGCAGCCCTCACTGACAGTTTGTCTGGGTTATTCCTTCTCTCTGCTGCTGTCTCTGTGTCTTGCTCTCTGCCACAGGTCAGGTTAACTGGCTCAACAGCACTGGAAGCTAAGAATCTCAAACCATGTCACATGACAGGGCCTTTCCTTCACATGCTGCAACTATGTGGGGAGGAGTTCACCCTGTAAATACAACCAGTATGACATCAGAGAAAGTCATGCTAAAAAGCTCTGAGTGCTGCAAGTGTCTGGTCCTGCTGACCCTTTGGGTTCTAAAACATTTTTTTTTCACATACACGAGTACATAATAGTCCTGTCTATTCTTTACCTTTATTTATCCTGCTTTGTTGTCCTCAAATTCCTTGCCAAAAAAACTAATTCTTATTCTGGAAAAAGGGAAACAAAACATCTTATTGCCTAACACGAAGGCCATTTTGTTGCAGTAGAAGAATATAAGACATAGTACATAGATAATGTTCTGTATAGCATAAACATCTGTAGTTTTTGAGCCCCCATATGAAACCAGTCTATCTGATCCATTTGTTTTTTCCTCTGTTGACTGGGAGATCACCACACTACAGCTTGAATTTTGATGGACGTGATGGATCCAACGAGTCCTTCTCCCTAAAGCCTGGTATACACTGTGTGATTTTGGGCTGTCCCAGACAAAAGATGACCAATGTGAAAGAAATGTGGTGATATCTTTGGGCGTGGCTCTGTAACGGTGGTCCTGCATTTCACAGTGAGAGAGGTTCAAGGTTGGTCGTTGTCACCGTCTTGCAATCAAAGACAGCCTGGGATGAAATTCTGACAGTGTCAGAAATTTGGTAAGATGGACGGTTCATTTACTACCCACACTGTTATGATTCCAAATTGGCAAAGTATCCCTTTAACGACAAAAAAGTCAGTTGTAACTGATTTTAAGAACCATGTATTTGCTGTCTGATGCAGTCTTCCTATTAAGCTTCTGCAGTGGTGTAGCCATGGAGTGCCAGTCACCGTCATAATGGGCTGGGAGAAATGTACCAGGTCCATACACTGCAAAGGCTTAATTCTTAATTTTTGTCTGCCAAAAACTGTAGTATTTATCAATATTTAACCTCAGCTTAATTTTGGTGACAGCTTGGTGTAGCTACCTAGTGAACAGCTGCAGAACACTGCCAAGATCATGTGATATTGAAATTAAAACTAAGTCATAAATATAGCCACTGTGTCCACTTCTTGTCCATACTGATATGAGTTCAGGTGTTTGACTAACAAACGACAAAAACAGTTGTTTTTTATTTTCATTTTGAATTGACAATTGACACTTGTTACATGCATTGTGTCTTTTCAAAATACACTTCTGTTGCGGGTGGCACGATGGTGCAGTGGTTAGCACTGTCCCCTCACTGCAAGAGGGTTGCAGGTTCAAACCCACCAGCTGGCTGCCTCCCGTCTGTGTGGAGTTTGCATGTTCTCCACGTGTCAGCATGTTCTCCAGGTTCCTACCACAGTCCAGATTAATTGGTGAGTCTAAAGCTCATATTAAATGATTTTCATCCTGATTTTGTGTCGCGGAGACTATCGTAATCTTTTGAGTGTTCATACCTGGCGACGTGTGTTTCTGTCAGCAGGAGTCTCGCCAACTGCGTTACGACCTGTGTGTGCACACCACAAGATTTCTCCATCGAGCCCTCGCCAACAGAGCCCCAGATTACGCGGTGATGTCACCAAACTTGGAGACGACACATCGTAAAGGCATGGATATTCTTCCCAGTGTTGAATCACTTTAGAAACAAGCCCAAAGTTGTGGCTGATAAGCGGACCTAGCAAGTGGCAACCCTGCAGCTTGTCCTCTTCACATTTCTTCCATCCTCCTGTGTGCTGACGTGGGACGTATCCCGCCTCTCACTGGCTGATGCTCTTTGTCAGTCATGTCAGACATCTCCAGTTTTCTAGCATGCCAGATATCCAGTCCCTGTCGCAGATGAGGGGGTGACTTGCTTGTAGGCTTGTTCACACATGAGGACTTGTCGTGACAGACTATCTGCTGACTCACCTCCGACCCAAGGTGGCTCTCAAGATCCTCTGCGATGTCAAAATCGCGGGGAAAATCGTGTAATGTGAACTAGGCTTAAATTGCCCCTAGGTGGGAATGTGAGTGTGAATGGTTGTCTGTCTCTATGTGCCAGCCCTGTGATAGTCTGGTGACCTGTCCAGGGCATACCCCACCTCATGCCCAGTGTCAGCTGGGAAAGCGACCCATTACAGCATAAGCAGTTATGGATCATGAATGAATGAATGAATGAATAAATGAATGAATGAACTTCCGCTTTCACAGGAAAGGTACAGTTCCTGCATACAGTCTTTATCAAAATAAGCTTACAACATATGTAAAACACTTCATTTTAGGTTTATTTCCTTAAGTTTACACAACAAGAGTCCATGGTTAGGTTTAGAAGAAAACATCATGGCTTGGTTTAAAATAAGTACAGTTGTTACTTAAGTCATGTAACGTCAGGGGACATATGTCACGTGACAGACATCTCTAGCATAGCATGCTATGCAAACTAGCACACTACGTTATTATTAAAATAACCACTGACTTTTGGTTTCACATAGAAAATGAACATTGGCCTCATGGGTGAAAGTTCTGTGTTTGTTTTGACCCATCCACCAATCTTCCCGCTCTTTACTACAGAGGTAGCCTGTGGCATTACAAGCTGCTGCCAGCTGGTGCATTTCATACTGCTGCAAAGGGTACCTCTGTGTGTCTGACACCAACGTCCACTGACAAAGCGGTGGTATCTGATGTTTTTAGATGTTTCCCGTTGTGTCACTAACTAGCTGCCTGATGCATATCATACCGCTGTGTTTATTTCTGTACTGACCCATGTTCATTTACTACCATCTAGTGGACATCTCTGGTAGCGATGATTTTCTTTAGTTTCAATTTCCCTCCTGTTGTTTTCAGTTGAACAAAGAGCAGCCTACAGTGTGCGTGTCAGCCAGAGTTCTACTTATGTTTAAGCCTTGGAGTAGATGTGTCCGTAAGTATAGATGTGAAATATTGTTTAAATGAATGTTTTAAGGAGGAAATAGCTCTGTGGCAGGAAGATTTTGTTCCATTGTCTCATAAATGTACTTAACACATGCTAAGCATTTGCTGCAAGTTAGGTTGCTGACTAACTGAAAGAGTGAAAAGGTTAAACTAATGTTACGCTAATAACTGTGCAAATCATATTTGATATTTACCTGCAATGTTAGCTGGTTAGTTTAAATTCATCCATATTAAACAGCAGTTTGCTTTATTACAATACGCTAATGAGCATTTTGCAGCTGTAATTGTTCACATTGTCATTGTATTTAATCTGTAAGCACTATGTGTGCAGAAAATTGATACATTTGTTTGTATTGCATTTTTCAGTTTTACAGAAACGACCATCAGTAAAGCCCCATAGCCACGAGAACACGGTTTTATTGCAGTTTTTGTTCACTATCTGACAAGCCTTGTTCAGAAACGCAGTTGTGAGGACAGAATAGTTTCTGATCCAGAGATCACTGACAATGTGTTTGACGAGTTGGAAGTGAGAATGGGCAGATATTTTTAGACAAAACATGATCTTTTCCTAACCAAAATCAAGTTTTTGCTTGTGCCTAAACATAGCCACACAGTAAGCGCTGTTGAAACTTAAAGTTTTAACACATCCTCAACATAACAACTATTAACTTACAAATGTTACGTATCCGTGGTTTGCAGAAATATATAATGCCAACATTTATTCTGGTAACTGGGTTGCTGACAAACACTGTTCAGCATACAGTAATCACAGAAAAAATACAGAGTACTGTACTGGGTTAAGGCACTGTGTAGTTAATTGTAAAAAAAACAAAAAAAAACAGGTGCTCTTCAAGGATAGGGCAAACAGTCACATAGACATGTGTCACTGGGAGTAATCTATCATGGGTTTTTCTTACATCATACCTTCCTCTCAGTATCTGATATTATCGTTGTTATGCTTTTGAACAAGTGTCAGTAAGGGTGAACCCTTGTTTACTGTTGCCTTGCATTCCTTTTCAAAATTCATCACATTGTTATACAACCTTGTTGCAGTGAATGCCATTCACTTTTATTGACATTCTAAAATATGACAAGTCTGGGGCCTCTTCTATTTCTTGCTGGCTACTCAAGCTGTCATTGGATCCCAAAGCCAACACTTGGCCCTTGCTAAATGTTTGTGGATTGCAATAAAACAATTTAAAAAAATATATATATATATCTGTATGTAAAGGAAAAGTACATTATTGCTTATATAGTTTACATTCTCCATTCATCCATACATCTCTCATCGTTATGTATGCAAGGCTGCACTCCTCTTTCCTTTGATACAAGTGACCCACTGACATGATTGTGGCTCCAAGTTTGATTGAAACTGTGACAAATAAAAGTTGTTCTAGAGCACTGTCTTTCAGCATTGTTCTAGTATGTAGGTTGGATACCCGACACCCCAGACTTCCTGACGTTCATCTCAGCAAAGAGCCCACAAGATATGTATAGGTGTGACATTTTATAGGCTTTTGGGACACGAAGCTGAGACATGCACCATGTCTGCAGTGCAGGAACAATACCTGAGAGCCTGGTTCCCAGACAGTCTTCCCAGAACAAGAAAATAAAGACTAAGAGCATTGTCCCAGTGTGTCCCATTCAGAGAGTGAAAAATCCTCAGTGTTGCAGCTGTGTGGCTCCTTGCCAATACAAAATACTTCCTGTTATTCATGGAATCAATGCTGGAGCGCAGCTCTGACCGTCACATTTCTTAATTCAAAATACATAACTCAACATAACATGATCTTTACATCTTCAGTATCAGGCTACTTACTGCTTGTTATACATTACAGACCAACTGTCTGACAGCTTCACATTTCTGCAAGGAGGACCATAAGATGAAGAGCGGGATGTTAAGTCTTACCTGTCCCACAAACAGCTCAGTATGACATTCATTTTAGAGAATTCTGTGCCTCACGTTTAAAATTCAGCACCAGTGTTTGGTGCCAAGGCAGGGTATGGTGTGTCCTTTATGCAGCAAGGCAGAAAATGGGGGTCTAGGTATCCTAAAAAAGAACTAGTTCATAACACATATTGTCCGATCATGTCACTGACGTCAATTGTGTCTACTCTTTTATGCCAACATCACCCAAGTTTGTCAATAGGTAGAACTAGATGAAAACATAGAGCAACACACACATTACAAGATAATATTATCCCCACAGCGTTTCCAACTGATTCAGACAGGGCGAAAGAAATCACTGTGGCTATTGGTACATAGGTTCCAGAAAAACACAGGCTTTACGACCATGCGTAATGTATTCGAGTCCCGTCACAATATTCTTTCATGAGCCCATTTCAGCCAGACCACAATTCCTGCTTTGTACGAAAAACATAAAAAAGTAGTCCACCCAAATTCGTACATATCCTATGTATTTTGTGGGGCTGCGATCACGTGACCATTGCATTGATGGCGGTAAACAAGGAGGCAGTCCAAGCACTTGCAAGGATGCAGGTTGGGGTGGTGGATGGGTCACAAAGTCAGAGTTGTGTGTTTGGATCTGTGTGAACTTTGAGTCATTTTAATGTACGTCCTCATTATGTTTCTTTTCCTAAACCTAACCACAGTAACTTTACGTTAATTACATAACTGTACGTTAAAGGCTTAACATCATTCGTGGATAGGAAGATATCACATGAATCATTCTATGAGAATATGTTGAACTATTATGTTAGTATTGGTCCATTTGAAAATAATAGTAATAATAACAATAATAATTATAATAATAAAAAAAAAGACACTGGCATTTCAGAAACAGCATTGTTTCTTTTGTTTGTATTTGTTAAGTACTACAATACTACATTTCATATTTTATAAAGAGCTTTTGTTGTTTTATAAGAAGTGTCTGAAGAAGACACTGCAGTAGATTGTCACTCAGGTACCATTCTCGGAACCCATCGGCTGTATTCGGCGTCTGACTTCCAGCAGATGGTGATACAGCCTCTGGGGGCAGACCCCCGATTTTTTGGCATTCCGGTTTGATTTGGGCGGAGGAGGCGAATTTCCGTTTCTGACTTCCGTTTATATATAAGTAAATATGCTGAACCATTGCGATGGATTCAGAGTTTGCAGTGACGCCAATTATGTTCCGCCTCATTAGTTCACCACACAGAACGTTTAACCTGTTAACAACTGCAGCTGGCTCAAACGTGATTGGTCAATACAGACTACAAACGGCCTAAAACTGGAAACCAGGGCTCTTCCGCTCTTCTTCCGGAGGCAAGACCTCTGGGGTTTGCCTACAGACTCTACATTCACTGAATGTAGAGTCTGTATATAGAGACTACTCAGGTACAACTCTGTCACTGTTCAAAGTGAAAAACATTTTATACTTAATGATGTTAATTTTTTATAAATTTATTTTTTTAAATAACATAAAATAAAATAAAAAGTACAAATCAATTAAATTTCTCTGGCATTTCTACTTTTTTGCTGTATCCAAAGCGCACTGAACTTACTGTATCAAACCAAACTGTGAATATTGAGAACCATTACACACCTTCAACTGATGGTGGATTTCCTATTCATTAAGTCAGAGGAACCTTACTGACCTAGACACCGAAGATGACTGATCCATGCATCAGCACTAGGGAAAGCTGTGTTGGGTGTTGGGCAAATTACTCTCAAAATGTAATATACTACATATTACCAGTTACCTTCATTTGAAAGTAATAAGTTACTTAACATAGTACTCTACACTACTGTTGCGTTACATTGACCAAAATGAGCTCAGAGGAACTAATGTTCATTTTAAATGGATGAGGGTCATGTTGTTTCACAGCAGCTAATCAAAGCACAGAAGCTCCAGTTTATTACAGTTCATTTCAGATCAAGTGCTGCAGGTCTGACCCATTCATGCGTTCACATACAGTGGTTACCACTTTGTATTAAACTGAAAAAAAAAAGAAAGATAAAGAACGGTTTAATAGTCTAGACCTTTTAAAATAAATGAATATCCTTGGACACAGGGAGGGTCAGGCAGAGTATCAAAGTCTGATAATTATGAGACATGGATAAATATCTTTGGGTCCAGTATATGAAACACAATAAACAAATATTGTCAAATATGAGGAGCGCAAATTAATACACCAGAGCTGGAAGACCCACCTGCCAGTTCCCGTTGTGCTGGTCAGCTACAGCAGCACCAGAGAGAGAAAGAGAGAGAGAGAGAGAGAGAGAGAGTTATGTATAAGAACGGGCAGGTGTTGCTCCGCAGTTGTGGGGGATGTGAATGGAAACACATCCAACATATACCAACATCAACCAGATGTGCTGATCACTGGGAGGAGGAAAAAGGAAACTGGAGGAAAGCTCCTTATCCCCGCTGCTCTCAGGCAGCCTTAGGACGCAAAGCAGAACGGGTTACGTTGTAGATGTTGCAGGTATATGAATGGAAACACACATGATAACTCACAGTGAGGCATGACCCAGATGTGCCGATCACCAGTACCCTTCTATAATGTAGTCTGTAATGACATGAGAAGACATGACATTCTTCTGATGATTTTTTTTCCAGTGGCGCACTGGCAGAAGTGGAGCAGTATGGATCAGTGTGGATGAAGGAAAGATGAAAACAATGAACAATTTATTTTGAATGGGAATGCATTATGTGACGTTGTAAATGTAATAATATTAACTGAAATCCTGTTAGTAACACGTTATATTATTTAGTTACTGCTAAGATGTTATATATTAGTTTACTTTTGTTGTGCTTTACTCCAACACTGGTAGTAATATAATGTTTATGAGCACTCTTAATTGTGTCTCATTAAAACAGTCATACAAACAGTACTGTCCGACTTCTATCTTTGGGCATGTTTGTACAGTGTGTGTATGTGCTTGCATACATATATACAATACAGCAAAGTTTATGGTTATCAACTGGTATCACTAATAATGGCTAACCTGGCTAGAAGTGGTTTTGCTAACAACATCTTGGCTTTGTAACTTGTGGTACTGGCACGCAGTCAACTCAGACATGGTGTAATTCTCAGCTCTGACTTTAGAGGTAAATGGAACACAGCATTTGTGAATGGTCTTGACAACACCTGCAAGCACTTCTGGTCCTGGGAGCTGTGTTGGGAGCCTCTGATGTCTTGGTGATCTCCCGGATGAGCCTCTCATTTTATGTTTTTCATCCATTGAAACCTTTCCTCTCTCTTGGATGGCAAAGATTCTTGTTCCATCCACAACCCTTTTCTGTCTACCTTCACCTCCCCGCCCCCAGCAGTCCTCAGCCCTTCTGTGAGAGCCTGATAGACGCTCTCCAATATGCAGCCAGCATAAATCTTCCCCCAAGTTGGCCACAAATATCTCAGCTATGCTGATTTATAGGAGCTGGCCTCCCATCTGTCTCAAAGAGAAGCTGCTGTGGTGCTTGTAGGCTGCATGTAGATGGGATAGATTTCTTAATAGCTGGTCTCTTCAAAATACGAGGGCTACCTTCATGTGGTACTAAGAGAGAGAGAGAGAGAGAGAGAGAGAGAGAGAGAGAGAGAGATCATTGAGTGTGTGGCTGAGCAGTGCTGATAGAGAGGAAAAAAGGACTCACCTGTAAAAAAGGTCAGTGAGGCAGTAAACAGTCAAATGAGCACAGGATGGGAGATTGGATGAGAGCTGAGCACAGTGACAGATATGTGAACCATACACACAAGCAGGGACAATCCTCAGATTTTTTTTAAAATGAGGTGTCACAGGAGGAACCAAGAGCCACTCAGGCGGGCTGTTAGAAATCAGGAAATTATTTTATAAATAAACTCGGTGTTGAAAATTTAATTAGAAAACATTGGGCAGGGTTTTCAGCCTCTTGTGCCTTGCCCTGTGCCCTAATACATGTAATATTACATGAAAAGTGACGCTGCACAAGAGCTACAAGAAATATTTTGTATTGTAACTGTTTTGCATGGATTGCACAACACAATGTATTCTACTGTATAAACTGTTAAAAAAGTATGTCACTAGGTGTTGTCACTTTGTAATGTGGCTGGACAGAATTTTCACAGTTTTATGATATGCCACATCGGCCAGACAGCATCTGCAGTACCATATGTGGACAGATAGTATCAAGGTGAAACACTGCTGGTGTTGACGTAACATAAGGAGGTCAAAAGTCCCTATAGGGCGGGCTGGAGTTGTGGTGTATGGGTCCAGCAAATCCTTAACTTTCACTCTGGAGCCTGGTGTTTGCTTCCCGTATGAATGTAGAGCCAAACCATGATGTTTTTTTTTCTAAACCTAACCATGTACTGTTGTTGACATCCTGGTATTGGTTGCGGCATTCCGGAACATCAACAGCAGACGCAGGGGGATACCTGCCTATACACCACCCCATCACCTCCTTTTGCATTCCAAATGATGACTGTCGTTCCAATAAGAACTCTGATCGATACAAAAAAATCAGGCCTGACCCTACATGAACCTGCACAGTTTCTGTCCTGAGTCCGACCCATGGCAGCAGTTTTGGGTCCAAGCCTGATTACTCGTACTCATACTCGTCGTCCTCTGCTTATCCGGATCTGGGTCACGGGGGCAGCAGCCTCAGCAAAGAAGCCCAGACAGTCCTCTCCCCAGCCACTTCCGTCAGCTCTTCCGAGGGAACCCCGAGGCGTTCCCAGGCCAGCCAGGCGATGTAGTCCCTCCAGCGTGTCCTGGGGCAGCCCCGAGGTCTCCTCCCGGTTGGACATGCCCGAAACACCTCCCAAGGGAGGCGTCCGGAAGGCATCCTTACCAGATGCCCAAACCACCTCAACTGGCTCCTCTCGATGTGTAGGAGCAGCGGCTCTACTCCGAGTCCCTCCCGGATGTCCGAGCTCCTCACCCTATCCCTAAGGCTGAGCCCAGCCACCCTGCGGAGGAAACTGATTTAGGCCGCTTGTACTCGCGATCTCATTCTTTCGGTCACTACCCAGAGCTCGTGACCATAGGTGAGGGTTGGAACGTAGATCGACCGGTAAATCGAGAGCTTCGCTTTTTGGCTAAGCTCCCTCTTCACCACAACGGACCGGTTAAGCGCCTGCATCACTGCTGATGCCGCCCCAGTCCGCCTGTCAATCTCCCGCTCCATCCTACCCTCACTTGTGAACAAGATCCCGAGATACTTAAACTCCTCCACCTGAGGAAGGACCTCCCCCCCGACCTGGAGTGGGCAATCCACCCTTTTCTGGCTGAGGACCATGGCCTCAGACTTGGAGGGGCTGATTCTCATTCCAGCCGCTTCACACTCGGCTGCGAACCATCCCAGCAAGAGCTGGAGGTCACTGTTCGATGGAGCTAGGAGGACCACATCATTCACAAAAAGCAGGGACGAGATCCTCCCATCACCGAACCTGACACCCTCCACCACTCGGCTGCACCTAGAAGTTCTATCCATAAAAGTTATGAACAGAACCGGTGACAAAGGGCAGCCCTGGCGGAGTCCAACCCTCACCGGGAACAGGTCTGACTTACTGCCAGCCACGCAAACCAGACTCATGCTCCTTCGGTACAGGAACTGGATGGCCCTTAGCAAGGGGCCACCAACCCCATACTCCCGGAGCACCCCCCATAGGATGCTCCTGGGGACACGGTCGTAAGCCTTCTCCAAATCCACAAAACACATGTGGACTGGTTGGGCAAACTCCCATGCCCCCTCCAGCACCCTGGCGAGGGTAAAGAGCTGGTCCACAGTTCCGTGTCCGGGACGAAAACCACATTGCTCCTCCTCAATCTGAGGTTCAACTATCGACCGGACCCTCTTCTCCAGCACCCTGGAGTAGACCTTACCGTGTAGGCTGAGGAGTGTGATCCCCCAGTAGTTGGAACACACCCTCTGGTCCCCTTTCTTGAAAATGGGGACCACCACCCCGGTCTGCCACTCCAGAGGCACTGCCCCCGATGTCCATGCAATGTTACAGAGGCGTGTCAGCCAGGACAGCCCTACAACATCCAGAGCCTTGAGATATCCAGGACGAATCTCATCCACCCCCGGGGCTCCGCCACCTCGGAGTTGTTTCACTACCTCAGCAACTTCTGCCCCAGAAATTGGACGACCCGCCCCCGAGATCCCCGTCTCTGTCTCCTCACTGGAATACGTGTTGGTGGGATTGAGAAGCCCCTCAAAGTATTCCTTCCACCGCCCGACAATGTCCCCAGTTGACGTCAGCAGCTCCCCGCCCCCACTGTAAACAGTGTGAGCAAGTTGCCGCCTTCCGCCCCTGAGGCGCCGGACGGTTTGCCAGAACCTCTTTGGAGCCGATCAATAGTCTTCCTCCATGGCCTCACCGAACTCCTCCCACGCCCGAGTTTTTGCCTCCACGACTGCCACCGCTGCGCTCCGCTTGGCCCGCCGGTACCCATCAGCTGCTTCCGGAGACCCACAGACCAACCATGCCCTGTAGGCCTCCTTCTTCAGCCTGACGGTTCCGCGTTTACCGCCGCGACTGGCCCCAGTGGCCTTGCAGCCACAGCTCGCAACCGTCGCCTTGACAATGTCAGAGCGGAACAAGGCCCATTCGGACTCGATGTCCCCCTCTGCCCTCGGGACGCGGTCGAAGCTCTCCCGGAGGTGGGAGCTGAAGATCATCTGGACAGATTCTTCCGTCAGGCGTTCCCAGCAGACCCTCACTGATCGTTTGGGCCTGCCAGGTCTGTGCGGCGTCTTCCCCCACCATCTGATCCAACTCACCACCAGGTGGTGATCAGTTGACAGCTCTGCTCCTCTCTTCACCCGAGTGTCCAGAACATATGGCCGCAGGTCAAATGATACGACTACAAAGTCAATCATTGACCTGCAACCTAGGCTGTCCTGGTGCCACATGCACCGATGGACATCCTTATGTTTGAACATGGTGTTAGTTATGGCCAAACTGCGACCCGCACAGAAGTCCAATAACTGAACACTGACACTGTCCAGCACCCGTCCCAGGGACTCCAAAAAGGGCGGGTACTCTGAACTGTTGTTTGGCGCATAAGCGCAGACAACAGTCAGGACCCGTTCCCCAACCCGAAGGCGCAGGGAAGCAACCCTTTCATCTACTGGGGTAAACCCCAATGTACAGGCAGAGAGTCTGGGGGCTATCAGAAAGCCCACCCCGGCCCTCTGCCTCTCACCCGGAGCAACTCCAGCAAAGGAGAGAGTCCAACCCCTCTCAAGGACTTGGGTTCCAGAGCCGGAACTATGTGTCGAGGTGACTGTATCTAGCTGGTAGCACTCAACCTCTTCCCCGCCAGAGAGGTGACATTCCATGTCCCAAGAGCCAACTTCTGTAGCCGAGGATCGGACCGCCAAGGCCCCCGCCTTGGTCTGCTGCCCAATCCATATAGCACCGAACCCTTCTGGATCCCTCTGCGGGTGGTGGGCCTGCAGGGGGGCGAGCCCATGTAGCCGGTTTGGGCTGGGCCCGGCCGGACCCCATGGGCAAAGGCCCGGCCACCAGGTGCTCGCCCATGGGCCCCAACCCCAGGCCTGGCTCCAGGGCGGGGCCCCGGTAACCCTCTGGGCCGGGTACACGTGTCCTTGTTTTTATCCATCATGAAGGGTCTTTTGAACCGTTCTACGTCTGACCCTTCGCCCAGAACCAATCTGCCATGGGAAACCCTACCAGGGGCAAAATGCCCCCGACAGCATAGCTCCTAGGATCATTAGGGCACTCAAACTCCTCCACCACGATAAGGTGACGGTTCTCAGAGGAGCCTGATTAAAAACCAGAATTTCTACTGTAAAAGAAATATATTCAATATTATTACTTTTTTATATTAAAACATATATTACAAGCTGAGGGCTGATGTGTTTCCTCAAACTACTTCCCCTTCTTCTCCTCCTTTTTTTCAATAGTCTGTCATCTCATGCTTGACAGGTACGGCAGAGTGTGTGCTCTCTCTCTCTCTCTCTTTCACTGCATACAGCTGACTGCTGCTGCTGCTGAAAACAGGCTTGATGAGAACGGAGAGAACCAAAACAGTGGTTTTGGTGTGGGTGGTAAATCCAAAACAATGAGCTAAAAGAGGTTGGAAAGCTGTGTAGATCTGATGAGAACTGGCTCTCTTTAGGGTTGTCACTACAAGTAACAATTTTGACATTACACACATTCAAGCCATTATTCATTTATACATTTTTAAATTGGAACAGCTGGGACTGATATCTCATATTTATTTTATTATTATCTGTGAACAAACAAAAAACCTGCCTATTATAAACTTGAGGTATGACATGACTGACAATGACTGACAACTCATCTGCCTTTTTACAGTCTGTACATTTTGTGTTGAGCTAGCAGAGTCCTTCATTTTAACATTGACGTGGAGATAAGCATCCCTTTGTCCTTAGTCTGGGCTGCTGCAGATAAACACTGGAAAACACTGAAAGGGCATCTCTGCGTTATCAGGGCTTTCACAAGGCCAGGCTGGACCAGGGACAGTCCATGTTAAAGTAGAGCTAGACAGGGAAATGGAGAGAGAAAAACAATCAATCTTCAATTTCACAGCAGACATTAAAGGAGCTATATGTAAGAAATCTAAGGCAAATAGTCGCCAAATCATCCTAATATGTCACAGAGACTAAGGAATAATTTTCATATAACATACTGATCTCACTGACAACAATAGTACAGCCAGAATATTCGCATTTAAAAAAAAATTTTACGGTCTGCAAATCATGTTTATGTTTTGAATTCGTGTTTTGGCCTGTTGCGCCACCCACCGCCGTCTACCAGTCACGCAGTCAGTAGAGTCTCAGCATCAGTTACAGTTACGACTGAGCTACAATAGCTGATGGTGTGACTAAACCCAAACGACCTTGTTATGATTCCCAAAAAACGCCAAGACAAAACTTGAGGCAAAGCGAGGGTCTATATAGGAGATGCTTTTGAATGGTGGAGACGGTTGAAAGCAGAGAAGAATTTGAAATCGGATGTCGAAGTGGCTACTCTTCTCCTCGACAGGTAAGCTTTAGCCAAAGTTGGCTAACTAGCATCATAGCTAGATGGGGATGGACATTTTGAATACTTTCAACTGTTATTCATTTTCAATCATACATTGTAGCCCATGTGCAGGTGGGTCATCGTCCCGACTGATGTTTTTGAGAAACAAATGTTAGCAGCACGGCAAGCAGCATTAGCAGTGTCCCGGTACATAGCATTAGCAGCTGGCTCCTCCTCAGCTGTATCCTGGTAGCAGCGGCAGAGAAGCCGGACATGCTCAAGCGGCCCGCTGGAAAACCGAGGATCAAGGACGCAGTGAGGCGGCCCTGCCACGGCAGCCGCCCGTGGGCAAACAAATCACCCCCATTTTCCACCAGATGCGTGTTGGTTGCGTCTGCACTCCGGCACAGCAGCGGAGCCAATAGGATTCAGTTTTAGTCAATGTGTGTGTTTCCACCAGCTGTGGCTGTGCTGCGTTCCAGCTCCGTCTCTGTTGCGGCACTCCGGAGCCCTCCGCAACAGATACGCAGAACTTCTATTTTTGCCAGACGCCGGAGCACAACGCAGCAATTCAGCACAGAGCAGCAACCTCGAATCTGTAGGGGAGGGGGGGCGGACACGACTCGTGGCAGTATTTTGAATTTGAGTGCAGTAACTGTTTTGGCCACATTCTTACATACAGCGCCTTTAAGGTCACTTTACTTGACATGAGTACTATTGTTGATAATCCATGTGTATACTGTACCTTAGTATGTCTTTCTGACATATTTGTGTTTTTAGATTGTGTTTTATGCGTAAATGAATTGTCCATGTGTAGGCTACTTCTGTTTGCACACTCATTGCGTTTAATTGCCCCGTGAGAGATGAATAAAGTATCTTAAACTGAATATTCAACCAGCGGAAACAGTGTATTATGACTTATGTGGCTCTGGAGAAGCTTTGTCAAGTCTGTGAAAAAATCCCTGATGATGTCATTGTGATGTCAAAAGGGTTATCACGCTTAATCAAGTTTGGGTTTGAAAACTACAAATTTGGCTTTGATTTGTGATTCCACTGAATCTGTGTATCATTCGTTCATCCGTTTTTCAAAATAAAACCAAATATGAAAAACAAAACAAAATAATGACTTGTTTTTTCAATATTTGTTTCCAGAACCAAAATGAAAAAAATGGATAGCTTGATTGTATGATTCACCAACTGTCATCATCCTCTGTACCCCCAAAAATTGAATATATTGCACTGGATTTATGTTTTGGTAAGGACTCTCATGTTATCATTGCTGGTATTTATCACCCCCCGTCTGCTCATGTTGATGCTCTGGATGACATTGGTAAGATCATTTCTCAGTACACCTCCTCAGAATTAATAGTTATGGGAGCTCTAAATCTGGACTGGCTCTCTGACAGCTCTAACAGATTAAAAGAATTGTGCCTTGACCTCAACTTCACTCAATTTATAGTCAAACCCACCACACCAAATCTAAAAAATCCACTCAATTCCACTTTAATTGACATTATTCTCACAAACAGACCACACAATTACCCTGCTTCCGGAGTTCTTCCTCTTGACATTAGTGATCACTGTCCCATTGCCTGTATCAGAAAAACCAAAATTCCTAAATCTCATTCTCAACATATCACCACAAGAAATTACAAACATTTTAATCTCCAGAATTTCCTAAATGATTTATCCATCTCATGCATAAATGACATCTTCTCTATTACCGACCCTGCTGAGGCACTGGAACATTTCTCATATTTTTTTAACATTATTGCTGACAGACATGCCCCTTACAAAAAACACAGTTTAAAAAACAGATACAGTCCCTGGTTCTCCCCACAACTTTCCAGTGTCATCCATAGCAGAGATAAGGCCTGGTCCAAGGCTAGATCCAGCAGCACCCCTTAAGACTGGTTATTATTTAGGCAAAAAAGAAATATCTGCACCAGCATGATCAGGAAGACAAAATCTAATTATTATCTCTCAGCTCTCTCTGTCTCTGATAACTCTGCTAAATTCTGGAAACCACAGCATCGCTTAAAAAATCATCACAATCACATCTCCCTCCACAAATCAAACAAGCATCTGGTCATATTTCTGATATACCATCCATGGTTGAAACTTTCAATAATCACTTCCTCTCATCTGGTCTTTTAGTAATTTGTCTGTAAATTCAACTGTAAACACTTGCCATAACTATCCACCAGAGGGAGTCTTTAATTCACAAACCTCTTCTCACCATAAATTTTCTTTTATTTTAGTAAATAGTACAGATGTTCTTAAAGCTCTAGTTTGGTCAAAGGCTTCCAAAAATGCTGTTGCAGATAATCTTGAGCCATATCTTCTTAATCTAACTGCCCATTTAATCAGTCCACATTTAGCTCACATTTTTAACCAAACCTTTTTAACTAGCATCATTCCACCTTCTTGGAAAAGCGCATTTGTAATTCCCCTACATAAAAATGGTGACATCTCCTCAATAATTACCATCCAATATCCAAACTTCCCCTCTTAGCAAAAATCCTGTAATCATTGGTCAATTATCAACTACGCTATTTTATCGACTCATCAAACTTACTTCAGTCACAACAGTCTGGATTTCGCCTGGGTCTAAGCACAATTACAGCTGCAATTTCAGTCATAAATAACATTGTCTCCTCCCTGGATAATAAACAGTTTTGTGCTGCTCTTTTCATTGATCTCTCAAAAACATTCGATACTGTTGATCATAAAATTCTACTTCATAAATTACAGTCCATAGGCTTTGATATTTCTTCACTTAACTGGTTCCACTCTTACCTCATTGACAGAACTCAGACTGTTGTCGCTGACTGTCCTCAATCAAGTCCACTCACTATCAGAAACGGGGTGCTGCAGGGGTCTATCCTTGGACCATTGTTATTTATATTATACATTAATAACATAAGTTCTACCCCATCTCAAGCCCTTACTCATCTACAGACTGCCTCTGATGCCCTACAATTATCCCTCCATAACCACAGACTAGTTTTATATGCAGAAAAAACTAAATACTTGGTATTCTCCACTTCTACCACTGGTGACTCTGACTATCCTTCCATCAAGACCTTAAATGGCACCCACATTACTCTCACTGACTCATACAAATACTTAGGAATTTGGCTTGACAGCAATTTATCATTCAAGTTTCACATTCAACAGTTAACTCAAAAACTAAAAATCAAATTAGGCTTCTTGCACAGGATCAAAGGCTGTCTGTCTCCCTCCAACCAAAAAGTCATTGTACTGTCAACCTTCATGTCTGTCCTTGATTATGGGGACATCTTGTATTGTCACGCTGCCCCACCAACTCTTCAGCAGTTAAACCCTGTGTATCCCAGTGCATTACGCTTCATTACTAGAGCTGTACCACTGGAGACTATGGAGGCAGTGTGGCGTAGTTCAAGCACGATACAACGGAAGGAGACAACGAAGAAATTTCAATGATCATGGCAAACCGAACAAATCGGTTATATAGTGAAAGGAATTCTCTGTCCCCATGTTGGGATGTAACATTACGTATATGGCCACACAGACCACCAACGTTTACAAAACAACCTCTGTTTAAAGGTACACTAGAACAACCTTCTCCACTATTGCCTAGTTTGTTGTTGTGTGAAACCTTTGACTCTGCACTTCACTGCCATAATGACTGTATCTGTGCCAACATAAAGCACGCATAAAATTAGGGCAGTGATGTTTGCAATGTTTAAAATGGACATATCGATTTTCATACATAAAGGGAGGATAAATGAGCCTTAAGGAGTCAAATATTCAGTTTTCTGGTAAGACCTTTTTGTACAATCAGGGAGACTTTCTTTATGCCTCTTTAAATCTGTTCTCCTCTCTGCTTCTGGTGGAGAAACCTACATTTCCTGTAAAGACAGTGGTTTATGCTGACAGACACTAGAACGTAATGAGCAGAAACTGACACGTATAAAACTGACGCTAGAGCGGTAACTAGAGCGTCATAGATTGAAGCGTAAGGCCACTGACCAAGCTGCCGTACTTGACGAGAGTGAAAACATGTTGGTTATATTTTTCCAACAGAACCAATGGTTTGAGTAATGAAAATAACTGAGGTCCAGCTTTACTTATTCACTCGCTCTTCTTTTGTATCAACATAAACTAAGAATTTTTGCAGAGATGTTAAAGGAAGTTAAAGTGAAAATTGTAAGATCTAAAATGGGGAAGTATCTCTCCATCACTGGTTGCAGCAGATAAAGTACAGGGTCTCATACAGTACGTCTCATTGTGCATATTTAGAAACCAGCAGTCATGCCCTGACAAAAGCAGCAATGAAATAATTGTTTATAGAGGGTTCTTATGGATAAAATGCTTTTGTAAAGGGGGGGGGGCGGGGCGCACAGATTATCATTGTATGTCCATGTGCATGCATTTGCCTCTATGTGTGTGTAGTTAGGCATGCTGGCATGCGTTTGTGTATTCATGCACGTGGGTTTACACAGCTGTCAGATACTGGGCAGCAGCATAGACATGTATTGTTTGTGCTGCTGTACCTGGCTCTGGCAATGAAAGACGTTGTGATATAAAGCCAATTGTGCAGTTAGATTACTGCACCAAGCAGGGAGAAAAGATTTCCTCTTAGTCAAACATTATCATTATGGATTTGGCTGCAGAATGCAAACAATTTGCTCCTTGAAGTGTGCAGACATTAAAAAACAACTACAACTGTCCACTTTTGATGAAAAGGACTACCAAAGAAAAGATGTTAACCACAAACCCATGGTGGTGTAATCACTTCCGGCTCTAATTTTAGAGGATATGTTCAGAGTGATTTTTTGAACGAAGACATTTCTCAGTGGATTTGGGTTGAGCCATAGATGAAGCTTGACAGTCTCATGAGATGGGTAGGATAGGGAAAAGATGGAGCAGAAAAAGAGGAGAGGAGGGAGTAGGGGATACAAGAGCTCAAGGCCAGAAAAGACAGGCTAATTAGACAATACTGTGCTGCATAGAAAGAAGGACATTTTTCATGTCAGCTTTCTCACCCTATGTTATTCAAAGCAAAAAATCTGCCCACTTTTTTGTCAGGCTACTCCCTCCTTTTTTTCAACATAGAAACTTCATTCAAACATCAAAATATTCAGCTCAATAAGAACATGAGTGCTTCTATTTTTTATTACTCATATCTTTCAAACTTTCTGAAATATTCACAATTTTTTAAATTCATTTAAATGAATGGAAGAATGTTCAAATTTGACACAAATTTAAGGTTTTTCAAGCATTTTCAAAGCCTATTTCTTTATTCATACATTGACGTAGAAACTCCATTCAAACTTTGAAATTTTTCCCATCTTTCGTTCATTTGACTTGCATTTAACTTTCAGATTCCATTCACACTTCTTGAACTATTTAGACTTGTTTGGAACATGGTAAAAATGTCCTTTTCAGGTTTTTACATTGGTTTGTATTGGATGGAATGTTCAGAGTGGGAGACTCAGCTGTCAGAGTGCAGAGAGCTTCTTAAACATTTCTCTTTAACTCGCTGTGATGCTCACAAATTCTCACTCTACATGCATCATTTTTGGTCAAAATGGAGTAAAGTTTGTGCTCTTACAAACAATGTTGCTATGGAAGCAATCTGACGTACACATGTGGCACAGTGAGCCTGAAAATGAAAGAAACTCCATTAACTAACACCATCAAACTCAATGTTAACTGAGACCAGTAATCTTAAAATATTCCATGCATTCATGGTATTATTCAACATTTAAAGCCAGCATTGCACAGTAGCATCAGCTATTAAACATGCAGCATTCACACCCGCAATTTCTTCAGAAATTGCTTTCTCCAGTTGTGTTTATTGTTTTTATTTCATAATTTGTTGTGCTGTAGCCTACAGACAAAGTTAATACCATTCAAAGTCCAGTTATGAACGACATGGGCCAAAGATTTGTGGCTGTGTTTTAGTAATTAAAAATACATTAATTTTCACAATTATTTTGTATCTGTATTTACATGTATATTTAGTGTATTTTTTGAAAGAATGTCTGGACACTGCCGTTCAACTTTGTTTCCGGTTCGATTTGCTCAGTGAATCTGTGTTGCAACTCTGTCAAAAATAGACTCGACACGTAATCTCAGCGGAGCAGAGCGAAGAGCTGTTTCTGGGACGCTTCTCTAACATGCCGCAGTGTGTCTGGTGAAATCACAAGCATTGTCTAGAGTAGAGGATCCACTCTGGAAGCATTGTTGTAGCTGAAATATGCTGCAGCTGTGCTCTGTAGGGTTAGAACTAATTTAAACAACACAGTTTCAGCAAAATACTTGAAATGGACATGGCCTCTTAACAATGCATTAAAATCACTTGCTAGTAACAGAAAAACTAGAATTACCACCCAACATTTGTATGCCTTTGCTAACTAGTCAAGTTGCAGTCACAGTTTACATCCATGTCTGTCCAGACTCGTGTTGCCATGACAGTAGACCTGTGTAGAAGACCACACAAAGCCCATGTACCCTAAAAACTCAGACACGATGACTCATATGTATGTACTTTGTGCCATGCCCTAATGTGGAACCTGTGTTAAAGAATGACCAGTAAAGGAAGTAAACAGAACAACTCTCTAGGCCTTACTTGATTTGGGAAGTGATCGGACTCTTGCGCACAGGAATCGTACTCCCAAATGTAATCAGTACCAGAGACACCATACCTATCTGTTGTGTACATGGAGATGAGAAGAGCTATTCAACAGCTGACATGTACATATACTGTAAGTAGATGGGCAGACTTACCTGTTGAACATTGGAATTGTTGATAACTTACCTTTCCCTGCTGTGCAAGGATGAGACCTTCAGAAACTGTTTGATTTGTTGGAATCAGGCTAAAGCCGAAAATGCAATGTTGCCGTCTTCAGAGCAAAGACAAAAGAATCCAGTGACCACTCTGAGACTCTTAGTGCCCTACACTTCTACAGTGACAAGTTGGAGACCGGGAAGTCTCGGAAAACTTGCAGTCAGAGAGGGCAGGAGAAATTTCAACACACAGTTGTGAAACCATCAACCAACACCGAGCCAGAGTAACCTTTAGAAATGAAAATGCCAGACAATATTAGTGAGATGCAAAAATCTGATCCATTTTTAGTGTCTCTCTTTCAGAAAGCAAAGGAGAAGGAACCAGGAGCTGAGCCGGACTTCAACAGAGATATATTGTGCAAAATGGCATACTCTATCTTCAACAGGGTCAGTGTTGCAGCTAGTGGTTCCCCAAGCAGCATACTCACCTTGGGGCACTCTGTTCCATGGGCTGGCCACCTAGGTTAGCACAAAACCACAGCAGGCATCAAACATCACTTCCACTGGTCTAGCCTGCGCAGAGAAGTCACTCAATTTTTTATAAGTTGCCCTCAGTGCCAAATAACGTCTGCTAAAACTCCCTCCAGAGCTCCACTCCAATCACTACCCATCATTGGCACCCCATTTGAGCGATCTGTTAACATTGTATTCTATGGATTTTTTAAAAAAATTTTAAAACATACTTTATTAATCCCCAAGGGGAAATTCAATTTGTCAGTTGTCCAGATGAGAGATCAACTGGAGAAAATGAGTGAGTTTGCCCAATCACACATGGTGGAGGCCCAGCAGCAGAAATCCTGACATGTTCAGTCAGCCCGGCAGAGATCCTTCATTCCTGGAAAGAGCGTGTTTGTGCTCCTCCCCAGTGATGACGACGAGCTTCTGGCAAAGTGGCAAGTGCCATATGAGATCCTGAAGAAACTTATGCCCACCACATACCAGGTATCAACCCCAGGGCAGAGTACTGCACATAAATCTCCTCGGAAGAGGAGTGAGTGCTGAGAGGAAGGAAGTGATGCTCATCAGAATTGTGCTAGAGGAGGAGGAGGAGGTGGATGACCAATACTTACCTCCGGTTGATGCTCCGGTGGACCTTGACTTCAGCCACTTCTCGGATTTTATTTATTTATTTCGAACATTTTAAAAAAAATCATGAAAAAAACAAACAAACAAAAAAAAACAATCATACAAAACAGAAGTAAAACAATGATTAATGTACAAACTTAATGAGAAACATAAATTAATATTTCCTGTCCGAAAAGGAGTAGGAAGAAGCAGCATGCTTGTCTAGTCCTACCCCATCTCTCACACTATACTAATCTATCACTAATCAAACTGTTTCATACATACCCGCTCCAGCCCATTGATCAACCCCACATTTACATCACTTCACTTCTTAATACTTTATAGCCAATATTGTCCCATATATGGGGCATTCTACCAAATGTGTGCAAAGTTGGGCTGGAAATATTTTGAAATTTTGTATGTTTTCTTTCCAAAACTTTGTCCCTCTATATATTGTACCATATGTAAAGGTCACATATCTAGTAAAACAACTTTAAATTTTTATATTGTATTTTCAGACTGTTTTGGAATGTTTTTTCTCTCCCAAAATTTGTCACTACCGAAACATATAGTATTATATTATACAAAAAAAAAAATATCAACCTGTTATGCTTGCTCCTTCCCTTGTTTAAAGATTTAAATTTTTACAAATTTTGACTGAAGGTTTTTACAATTAAATCTATAAAAATTAATATTTTAACAAATTTCAAAGTTCAAATTATAGAATTCTTCAAAATCTAAATGCAATCTTTCTTTGTAAAATGCGCTGAAGCAAACGCTGATCAGATTGATTTTAGAGTTAATAATTGATGAAACAGAACATAAATGTAACTGATTAGCATCATAATACTTTAGTTGATAACTCAATATACTTTATTTTTTACAAAACACCCAGTGTTTCGGTACTGACTGCACTGTTTCGGTAGTGACTGTCCTGTTCCAGTAGTGACCATTATACTGTTTTTAAGGTTGCATCATATTTCCTCAAATGTATGCCTTATGGTGGGAATTACAAATTCAAAGACAAATGTTTTGTGGTCAATAAAACAATTTAATTTTTGAGAGGGCAGAGCAGAGTAGAGTAGAGTAGAGCGGAGCAGACTAGAGCAGAGCATAGTAGAGTAGAGTGGAGAAGAGTATAGTGGAACGGAGTATAGTAGAATAGAGCAAAGTAGAGCAGAGTATAGTAGAGTATAGTAGAGTAGAGCAGAGTAGAGCAAAGTAGAGCAGAGTAGAGAAGAGTAAAGTAGAGTAGAGTAGAGCAGAGTATAGTAGAGCAGAGTAGAGCAGAGCAGAATAGAGTAGAGAAGAGTAGAGCAGAGTATAGAGTAGAGCAGAGTAGAGCAGATTATAGAATAGAGCAGAGTATAGTAGAGTAGAGCAGAGCAAAGCAGAGCAGAATAGAATAGAGTAGACCAGAGTAGAGCAGAGCAGAACAGAGCAGAGCATAGTAGAGTATAGAATAGAGCAGAGTATAGTAGAGTAGAGCAGAGCAGAGCAGAGCAGAATAGCGTAGAGTTGACCAGAGTAGAGCAGAGCAGAATAGAGTAGAGAAGATTATAGAATAGAGCAGAGTATAGTAGAGTAGAGCAGAGCAGAATAGAGTAGAGTAGAGCATAGTAGAGTAGAGCAGATTAGTGCAAAGTAGAGCAGAGTAGAACAGAACAGGACAGAGCAGAGTAGAGCAGAGTATAGTAGAGTAGAGCAGAGTAGAGCAAAGTAGAGCAGAGTAGGACAGAGCAGAGTAGAGCAGAGAAGAGTGGAGTATAGAGTAAAGCAGAGTAGAGTAGACCAGGGTAGAGTAGAGCAGAGAAGAGCAGAGTAGAGCAGAGAAGAGCAAGACTTTGGACCACAAAATTATAGGGTTTAACTAGTGACCATTCCATTTTGTCACTACCGAAATGATCATGTCACATACCGAAACTTTACCATAGGTTTCGGTAGTGACTGTTTCGGTAGCGACAATCCTAGCTATTTTTCAGGATAACTAAAGAATGCTAGCAGTCACATGGCTAACAAGCACATGTTTGAAGAGTTGTTCACACAGAAAAACATAATATTTTGCATAAACCCCCCAAATTTTTACATAATTGAAGAGAACGTGTTCGGTAGTGACAACTTTAAACACACTGATTTTCAGACTTTGGAAGACATTTAGTTAAAAAATGATGGGAGTCAGCGACTTACCATGCTGCCATGTGGGACGGGGGTGCAGTACTACCCCCCTTCTCTAACCCCTAACCCTAACCCTAACCCTTCTCAGAAATTCAGGGGTGTGGCTAAAATCCAGACTCAACCAGAGCATTAAAACTCTTGTGTTTCGGTAGTGACATGAAAACAAGGGACACTATTTTTTTAGCATAGTTTCTTAATTTAAAAATTAATCCCACAATACATCTAAATCTTTCAACTTGTGTTTAAACTTAATCACAAAGATGTTTTAAATTACACTTTTGAAAAAAATATGAAAAATGTTTTAAGTGTTATTTACATCAGTTGAATTTTAGAGGTCAGGGTTGGGGACAGCTACTTCCCAATAGAAAGTACCCTATAAATGGTGATTTTGTATTTATTTAGCTTATCACTTTTTCATTTAATGTCCTGGGTTTAAATAGGTCATAACATAATCTTTGTAAATATCTATGTCTAAATACTAAATTTTATTATTTTTGTTGTTTTTTTGATAAGGGACAGCACTTTGCACAAAATCGGTAGAATGCCCCATATAATACAAATACGAAAATACAAGATGATAAAAAACAAAACAAAAACAACAACAACAGTATCACCCTGAGTGTGTTTTACCTTCCCTCTAATCATTTTTATACCTTAGGAAAATACTGTCTTTGTACCTCTTTTTAAACTGTCTGATATCTTTACTTTGTTTGATTTCTTCACCCAGTGCATTCCACAAAATCACCCCACAAATTGATATGCACATACTTTTCAGAGTGGTGCGAAAACAACCTTGTTTCAAATTTAATTTTCCTCTTAAGTTCTTCTTCCTCTCTGTCCAAGAACATGTTTTGTATGATGCCAGGTAGTAAATTAGTCCTTGTTTTGTACATGATTTGAGCAGTTTTAAAGCCCACCAGATCCATAAATTTCAGTTCATGTGACTTCAAAAACAGATTAGTGTGTTCCCTATTTCCAATATTATGTAAAATTTGTATGGCTCTATTTTGCAGTATGAATAATGGTTGTAGGGTGGTTTTGCCCAGACCTCAACACAATAATTTAAATATGCCAATATCAGAGAACAGTACACAGTATGCAGTGCTTTATGATCCAGTATGTGTCTGGCTTTGCCCAGAACTGCAATGCTTCTCGTCAACTGTTTTCGTACATATGTTATATGTGGTTTCCAGCAGATTCTGTGGTCTATTATCACACCAAGAAATTTGTTTTCATATACTCTTTCAATAATAACATTGTCTATCTTAATGTATACTTGGGTATTTGTTTTGCAGTTTCCAAACAGCATGATTTTGGTTTTGTTCAAATTTAGTGATAATAACCACATTTTTAGTTTACTAATTTCTGATGTGACAACCTCCAAAAGCTGCTGTAGATTGTCCCCAGAGCAGACAATATTTGTGTCATCTGCAAATAACACGAATTTAAACATTTTTGATATTTTGCACATCATTTATGTATAAAACAATTTTTGCCCTAAAACATTAAACAGTGAAGTAATAGTCCACTTCTTATTTTTAATCAGAAACTAAATTAGATTATGAACAAATAAACAGGAAAGTGAACGTGAAACTAAAAGAAACTGCCTTCAAGGCAACACAGGCAGGGTCCACTCACTGAGCATTCCGGGAAGCTGACAGCCTTCCGGACGCCATAGGGTCTTTGTAGTGTACGGTCCTGCCATTTTGTCTGCACGTGGGTCCAGCGACCTTCCAGGGGCTCACGGACCAAGTACTGTGTGATTTCACTGACTTTGCTGCAGTATATCTGGATGACATAGTCATTTACAGCACCACCTGGGAGGAGCAATTGGAACATCTGCATGCTGTCTTGCATTGTCTCCATGCTGCCTGGCTGACTGTCAACCCTTCAAAGTGTGTCTTTGCAGCCACAGAGAAAGAATACCTGGCCATGTCATAGGGAATGGGGTGTTACAGCCGGTCAACATGATCCAGGCTATTGAGTCATGTCCTTCGCTACAAACAAGGAAGCAACTATGATCATTTCTGGGCATGGCAGGCTTCTATCACCGCTTCATAACACAGTTGACTGCCAGGGCAGCTCTACTCACAGACCTGACTGGATCTCGGTGTCCCAATCAGATCCAGTGGACAGAGGAGGCAGTGGCAGCTTTCCATGACATTAGCAATCATTGAGTAAATTACCTGTTCTATACAGTCTAAATTTTCATGAACATTTTATTCTGCAAACCAATGCTTCCGACAGGGGCCTGAGGGTTGTGCTTCTCCAGGAACCACATGACCACCATCCAGTTGCCTACATCAGCCAGAAACTGATCCCCCAAGAGGTTTCGTATTCAATGGTGGAAAAGGAGGCACTGGCTATCAAGTGGGCCCTTGACTCCTTCCGGTATTACCTTCTGGGCAGAGAATAAACCCTCATTGCCTCACTGCTTGGTTCATGACAGTCTTCCATTTGGGAATCAAAGATATAAAAAATAATTGTTCAACCCTTTCCAGCCACAGCACATTCAGATAAAGAGGATGTAAATCACAAGCCAGTGGAAATCTGTTTCTAGCCTCCACATTCTCTCTGACACACCTCCCGCTGATGCATTAACCAGCTAATTAACAACCAGAGCTGTCTAATTGATGTGACTTTGCTCTGACTTCCCTGGGAGGGGAAGTCAGCTTTGTGAAGGTGAGGCTTTACACAGAGGTGACTGACTCCAGTGTTTCCAGCCTCTGGATGTGAAACACAGCATACTGAACTGAAGAATGACAGCAGTGAGGGTCATTGGTAGAGTTTGACAGAAACTGATTATGACAGATTTGGACTGAAGACTTACATAGTAAGGATAAAGTCACTCAGTACCTAAACCTGGAGGGTTCCTATGACTATAGGTTGCAGCAGTATGGAGAGGAGACGAAGCACAGAGTAAGAACAGTTCAGAAGTAAAGAACTAAAAGGACAAAGAAAGATGGTGCAGAGGCATACCGGACTGAAAAGGCAGACAGACAGAAAAGGAGAAAATGTGCATGCGGATGTTTGAAGGACTAAAAGAAATTGAGAGCAATGGTGGAGAAGGTAGATAATGTGGATGAAAACAGTAATTGTCAACAGTCACACAAGCATAACATGCATAGATAACAGTGGGTAAAGAGAAATTATTGACCAACTGTGCAGCATCCAAACCCTCCCTCTCTCCTAGCCAGTCAATTTACTCACTGTTACTACAAAGCCCCTTCCTATATGCTATATGAAGTGGCAGCATCTAATGATGGCAATGTTAGTCAGTCAATCCATTCATCTGTCTAACACACTGGTCCACACTATGATAACCACTGCCATTAGAGCCATACAGTTTGCTGTAAACATTACTTGTTCAAATAGGGAGGCTCGCTTGCCTTAAGGACAGTGTTTCTACAGGCCTGAGGGAAGTAAGACAAAAACTTATGGAATGTTCAAAATGGAAAGGGTGCTGTGGAGCAATGTTGAGAGGGTCACCAAAATCATATTGATGAGGCCATGCATATCCACAGCAATGTCTATGTCAGTATAGTTGTCATGCTGATGTGGCTTAAGGTAGGACGTATGGACAGACAGACACACAACAGCAACCAGAGTGAATTCAAATTTTAAACATGGCACAATTACAGAGTCAATGGAATGATGCTTTTGCACATAAGCAGACACGTGTGCTCTAGACAGTGCAAATTAAAGTAAAGACATGTCCAAGCAGGGCATTAAATACCTATTTAACATCAGAGGGGGGGACAATTTTCCACATACACCTTCTGCAACTCAACCCTCCAGGGAGTCTTGGGGGAATTCCTCCCAAGAAAGTTTTGGAAACTCACCAACTAAACTGACCATGTTACAGGATTTTGAGGCAAAAATCGACAGATAGAATCAATAAATAGATCAAGGGTTCTCAAAGTTTTGATGACCGTAATCCATTTAAGGGAGCCAGATTATGATAGAGGGACACAAAGGAAAGTGTACACACAAGTATGTCATTAAAATTCTATGACTTTTTGACATTTTTATGACATACTAAGATTTTTTTATGACATACTATACTATGAGTTGTTAGAAATAACATATTTTATGACTTTTGAAATGCTATGACCTTTTGATGGATTATTAATGACTTCTTGAGACTTTTTTTTTTACAGCATAGTAAGACTGTTTTGTTATTTTTCATGACATACTATACTGTGACTTTTGAAAGACATTTTTGGGTTATACTATACTATAACTTTTTAGTGACTTTTTGACATTTTTAACATACTAGGATTTTTTAGTGACTTTTTGTAACATACTATGACTTTTTAAAATTAATTTTTCGTGACATACTATATTATGATTTTTAATGACTTATGGACATATTTACAACATACTATGACTTTTTCATGACAAACTATGTTTTTTTTAAATGAATTTCTTCATTACATGCTATACTGACTTTTTTAATCACTTTTCGACTTTTTTAAATATACTATGACTTTTTATGATATACTATGACTTTTCAATATTTTTTCCATCATACTATATAATGGCTTTTTAATGCCTTAATGACATTTTTACAACATACTATGACTTTTACATGACAAACTATGACTTTTTAATTTATTTCTTCATGACATACTATACTATGACTTTTTAAAGACACTTTCAAGTCATAGTATATTAAAGCTTTTTAATGACTTTTTTTTGAAATTTTTACAACACACTATAAATTTTCCATCCATCCATCCATCCATCCATCCATCCATCTTCATCAGCTTATCTTGGGCCGGGTTGCGTTGACAGCAGGCCAAGTACGTAAAGTACCTTAGACATCCCTCTTCCCAGCAATGCTTTCCACCCCCTCCTGGGGGACCCTAAGGCATTCCCAGGCCCAGTGGGACATGCCTGGAACACATCCTATGGGTGGTGCACAGGAGGCATCCTGATCAGATGCCCGAACCACCTCAACTGATCTTTTTCGACACAAAGAAGCAGCAGCAGCCCTAATCCAAGCTCCCTCCAGAATGCAAGCTCCGTACCCTATATCTAAGGCTGAGCCCAGCCACCCCGCGGAGAAAACTCATTTTGGCCTCTTGTATCCGCGATCTCATTCTTTCAGTCACTACCCAGAGCTCATGACCATAGGTGAGGGTTGGGACGTAGATGGACCAGTAAATGGAAAGCTTCAGTTTTTGGCTCAGCTCCCTCTTCACCAAGACAGTCCAGCGCGGTGCCTGTATCACTGCACCATTCCTCTGATCCAGCTCACGCTCTGTTCTACCTTCACTTGTGAACAAGACCCCGAGATACTTGAACTCCCTTGCTTGAAGCAGTAACTCTCCCCCAACCCAGAGGGGGCAATCCGCTGGTTTCCAGCAGAGAACCATGGCTTCAGATTTGGAGGTGCTGACTCTCATTCCAACTGCTTCACACAGCTACAAACCATCCCAGTGCATGCTGGAGGTCATGGTGTGAAGAAGCCAACAGAACCACATCATCTGTGAAAAACAGAGATACAATTTTGAGGTCCCCAAACCGGGCCCCTTGCTCTCCCCCAGCTGCACCTCGAGATCCTATCCATGAATATCACAAACAGGATTGGTGATAAGGGACAACTCTTGCGGAGGCCAACATCCACCAAGAACATGTTTGACTTTACACCAAGTATGCGGACACAGCTCTTACTTTGGTCATACAGGGACCTGATGTGAACCCTGGTACCCCATTTTCCCGCAGTATCCCCTACAAGACCCCCCCCCTCAAGAGACACAGCCGTAAGCCTTCTCCAGGGTTCTTAGGTTGCCGCCACGACAGGCACCAACAACCCTCTGACCACAACTCCTAGCAGCCACCTCCACAATGGAGGCTTTGAACATGACCCACTTGGATTCCATGTCCTCAATCTCCCTCGGGATGCATGAGAAAAGTTGAAGACCCCACGGACAGGGGCCTCAGCCAGACACTCCCAGTTCACCCTCACTACAAGTTTGGGTTTACCAGGTTTGTCCGGCAGCCTCCACCACCATCTGATCCAACTCACCACCAGGTGTTGATCAGTTGACAGCTCTGCTCCTCTCTTCACTCAAGTGTCCAAGACACACGGCCCCAGATCTGATGATACGACCACAAAGGCGATCATCAATCTTTGGCCTAGGGTGTTCTGGTGCCAAGTTCTCTCATGAACCTCCCTGTGCTGGAACATGGTGTTTGTTATGGCCAATCCATGACTAGCACAGAAGTCCAATAACAAAACACCACTTGGGTTCAGGTCAGGTAGGCTATTCCTCCCAACCCCCCCATCTAGGTGTCTCCATCATTGCCTATGTGAGTGTTGAAGTCCCCCAGAAGGACTATGGAGTCCCAAACTCGCACCCCTTCCAGGCGAGCCTCTCGTTCCTGGGGTGAGAAACCCAACACAGTGGCCCTTAGCTAGGGGCTCGTGAGTATCCCCACACCCGCGTCCACCCAGCACACAATGCACCGAATTATCCGTTTCATCAAGGTTCTTGACTTTTTTATGTCTTTTTAATAACATACTATGACTTTTTTCAATGACTTTTTCACATTTTTGCGACATACTTTGTATGACATACTATATCATACTATGACTTTTTAAAGACACTTTTAATAAATACTGTATTGATTTATTTTTTATGACTTGTTATGACATACTGTGACTTTTTAAATTGTTTTTATAACATACTTTGACTTTTTTTAAATACTTTTTTTTCATGCCATACTATAATATGACTTTTTAAAGACATTTTATTACATACCATAGGATTACTTTTGAAATTACTTTTTAGGACATTTTTCATGATGTACTGACTTTTTTAAATTACTTTTTTATTGACATACTTACACTTTTATACACTTGATAAAACCTGCTTAACACTTATTTCACTTTCTAGTTTCAGTTGTTCAAACCTAACAGCCACAGGTCGGTGAAGATTCTCAGTCATCCAGGTCATGGTAATCGTAAGTGCTATATCGTAGGTAACTGGACTTGCTTGCGTTTCTTGAAACGCAAACAAATGCAAGCAAGTCCAGTTGCCTACGATATAGCACTTATGACTAACAGCCACAGTTAATATTATTACAGTACACCCCTGAGGTTGATACTTATCTTCTCATCATACTCTCTGACAATCTGATAAGATTGTGACATATCTGACTTTTTCAAATGTAAAATACATGTAAAATCTTGGAATCTTGGAAAAAAACGTGATGAAAATAATATCTTTTTGGTCTATGGCCTGTTTTCATACTTTCATCTAAAGACAACAGACAAAAAAACAGGGATAATTTTTAATACACTATCTGATGGTCAAACAAACACAAGTGGCACCATTTACACACAGACCAATATTGCAGGGAGCTTGTGCTGGACAAATATTTGACAGGCCAACTTGAGTACATTGTTTATTGGTAAAATGCATTTCCATTCTAACTTACGGTATGAACCCTGACCCTTCAAACAAGAGATCATCACATGATCTGCAATAACACATAATAGGCATTAGGTTTATGGGAAACATATCAACATGCTGTGTTATAGAGGCTGTAAAAAGAGCTGTTCACTTACAGAGTAGAGATGAAACAAAAAGTACGATATTGTTGGAAGTAAACATATAATATATATGACATATGAATCTATATAACAAATAATAATATGATATAATATAATATAATTTAGGAGGGACGGTGGTGCAGTGGTTAGTACTGTTACCTCACAGCAAGTGAGGTTCAAACCCCGGGGATGGGGGAGCCCTTCTGTGTGGAGTTTGCATGTTCTCCCCAGCTTCCTCCCAGAGTCCAAAGACATGTTAGGTTACTTGGTGACTCTAAATTTCCCGCAGGTGTGAATGTGAGCGCAAATGGTTGTCTGTCTCTATGTGTCATGTGCCCTGTGATAGTCTGGTGACCTGTACCCCACCTCTTGGCCAATCTCAGCTGGGATAGGCGCCAGCCCCCCGCAACCCATGGTTGCGGAAAATGAATGAATAATGTAATGTAATATAAGAATTACTGAAATGTTATATTGTATTACATCAGAGCACAGAGGAACATTTTGAGGTGTGGTTACAGGCATACCATGACCGTTCAGCCACATAGCCTAGTGTGTTTGTATGTGTGTGTATGAGAGTCTGGGGTAAGCTGTGTGTGTATATAAAGACATGACAGCTCCCCCAAAGTCTGGCCAAAACATCTTAATTGCCTCTTGGTGGCTGGTTACAGTATAGGTCATAAGACTCACGCCCTCCATGTTAGTGGATGGGACAAAGGCAAACTAAAAACTCAAAGTACACGTGAAATACATTTTTTTCCAAAGATGATTTCTTTAGTTTAACGTAGTTTTCATCATGTTAATGCACGTTTAAGTGTTCATTTTTCAGATATGTTTGGAAGTGGGGGTGTTATGTCATGATTGACGCCTATGATAAACTTGTGTTTGAGTGGGGCGGGTATATGGGTGGGACCTTGATACCACGGCTCCACTTGTCAGTCACTACTGCACAGACTGTGGCTCGAAATACCGTCAACATAGCAAGATGCCAGTGCCTGCTTCATTTTTGTGCAGCAGGAGGAAGGAGAGACACATTATCCCTCTTTATATATAGTCTATGGTGTAGACCTGTCTCTGAACTGTAGTGGATTTCCCATCGAGAGCCAGAGGAGCTGGATTAAGAGCAAGAGTAGATTAGTGTTGGGAGAGGGAATAGGTGTGAATGGTTTCAATTAAAAAAAAAAAGCATGAATAAACCCATACCAATTACAAACCAAGAGATGTTGTTTCTCATTTAAGCTGTAAACAAACAGTTTGATATGCCTTGATACATACTACGATTCCTGTCAAACTAAAATATGATAGACTCAATTCCATTGCAAATACAAAGGTAACTTTACACACTGCTGCAAATATACTCACCACAAGAGAAAGATCCATAAAATGTGAGACAGAGAGAGGCAGGCGTTCAGTAAAGCGCAGATGAGAGGACATAAACAGACAGAGTGACTGGCAGACAGACAGGGACACAAAAACAGATGATATAGTCTTAATGGTCAGGCACCAACATAACTTCAAGAGCTCATTGTTCTCTATTATCCTACTAGAACAATGCTCTCCCAGAATGCAGGCTAAAGGCTTATTTATACTCCCTTTATGTATGAAAACATATACGTCCCTTGTTGGCATAGCAAAACATTCTTGACAGTGGACTTTCACGTCTAGGTATCCTCTTGCGTCTCCTATTGATGTTCTGGGATGCTGCATTCAACAAAAGGCTCATGGTTAGGTTTGGAAAAAAACATTATGGTGCGGCTCTACATCCATACAGAAAGCGAACACCGACTCCTAGGTGAAAGTCTGGGCTTTGTTGGACCCATCCATAACCCCTCTCGGCCACCCTATATGGACTTTCCAAACTGATCATCCAGAGGTGTATCATACAGCTGCAACAGGTGCCATCTGGCCACGTTTTGTACTGATGCTGCCCATCTGCGCATCATGCTGCCAGGGCAGGTGAAAGGTGACTTTTGGCGTTGGTGTCTGACACCGACATGACTAACAAAGCAGCAGTATTTGATGACTTTGGAATGAGAACGGGCTGGGCATAGATACAATCAATAATGGCAGTAGAGGGCGAAAAAGTTTCACATAACAACAAACTGTGGAGGAGGTCATACTATTGTACCTTTAAATGGAGGCAGCGTTGTAGACAGCAGCAGTCTTACCATTATCATCTAAACATGTGGACAAAGAATTCTTTAACAAGGTCTTAACAGTCGATACAGCTGATATTAGGCCTCAACTGGGGGACTTACTATGATGACTTACTACTTACTATGATACACTGAGCTCCTCATTCCTCCTCTCCCTCTTCACCATCACTCATTCATGTTCCAATAATGCATGTGACTAACTTGGCTTCTTCCCCAGAACTTTTGTGCATTCTCATCTCACAGGTTCCCACAGATTGTGGTTGTGCCTGCTGCCATGTTCCTTGTTAATGCCCACTGCTACTATTGTTATTAGTAGTCATATTTCTATTATTGTCAGTGTTGGACTAGTTACTCAAAAAAAAAAATGTAATTTCACTAACAAAGACCACGCCAACGTAGATTGCATAAAAACGGTTTATTGGTTATGATGGATCAAGGAGAGCTTGGATGATGAAGTAGTGCTCTGGAAGAGGGATGCAGGTAAGGAGGGAAGGGGTTAGGGTTTGAGGGATGGTGGGATGGGGGTAAAGGGATGCAGGATGAAGGGAGGGGGGTGAGGGTAGAGGGATGTGGGATGGAGGGATGCAGGGAGAGGACGAGGGTAAAGGGATGTGGGATGAGAGGAGAGGGATGAGGGGTCATTGGATGAGGGACATATGGGATGGGAGGAAGTGGTGGGGAGGATGCACGGTTTAGGTGTGGATGGACAGATTGGTTTGGCGGAGTCGGCTGGTGGTTGCAAGACCGGGTGGAACCAGGCAAGGTTGAGACTTTGGGTGGGGGAACTGTCTCTCGCAGGCTTCTGGTGTACAGAGCCCCCAAGAGAACTTCAGGTGGAAAGGTGCATGTGGGCATTTCTGATGTCTTTCAGGTCATGACAGATGGGGTTAGGGTTTGAGGGAGATAGCCGGGGAGGACCAACGACCGAGAATTTTGATAACATGGTTGGGGATCCCCTGCTTGGATGCGGTTGAGGCAGCACCAATGCGGAAAGAATGGCCAGAGTATAGCTTGGGAGATATTCCTAATCTGGACAGAATGTGGCAGAAATGGTGATGGAACCAGAAGTGGGAGGCAGCTTTACCCGCCTCAGTGATGAATAGAGGGTCTTGTGGGGATGCTCGACTGGCTAGTCTCGAGTTAATGTAGTCATGTATTGGTTCATAATGGACTCAGGTATGAGTATAGTCGGATGAGGTAGATGGGTTTTTTCTCTTTTTTCTCTAATAACAGGAGAGCAAGAGTCAGCCATTAAGGATATGGGAAGCTCAGACTGATGAATTGGTGCAGGTCTGAGGCCAGCGTGAGTGCCTGCATGTTGTTAAGCAAATGTGATTGTGCCCCCAAAAGGATGGCTGCTACGTATAGAGACTGGGTACATTTCACAGTTTGTGGATGAAGGGGTGGGGGTGGCTGGGTTTGTGTATGGTTGGATGACTCCTGGCTTACACGATTAATTGTGAAAACGATATCCCTGTTTACACGAAAATGCAAAAATGGCAGCTTTTTGCTGCAATTAGCATGCCAGGCCAATAGGTATCGAAACGCCATATGTCAAACACCATAGAAGAACGTTCTGCGCATGTACAGTGATTTTTTTTCCTCTTAGCACTAGTGATAAAAACAATGATAAACTACATTTTAACCTTATGTAGCATATTTTAGCTGCTATTCACATACTAATATTGGGCACAGCAGACGCCTTTGTTTGCCGATGTAGCAATAATATTGATGCAGCAGTGCCAAGTTCATTTGTAAGCTTGTAAGTAGTCCCATAAATGCTAACAAAACATAAACAACCCGGCATATATCCGCTATTGTTGTTGTGGTTCCTGGGCGCCTGATGGGCATGCGCGAACTGGGTTGCAACGTCATCATTTTCCAAATTCAAAATGAAGACATTTCCCTTGGCCAGCTCAGGAGATGCATATAGCACTTTCAGTTCACTGCACAAAAGTACGTCATCAAAGAGTTAAATGCACTGTCTGGAAAGGCCTGCTCATACAGATGAAATTTAGAAAAGTCCAATAGACCCAGAAACGCCATCTCCTCCAGAGATGAAAGTCACTGCTGCATTTGTAACTCAATAGTGTCCAACACAAGCTGTCAGCCCCTCTGCTCCTTTTTGCTCGGTTCTCCGGTTCCGGGACCTGTGCAAAAACACGCTCAAACTCTCCTCTCTGTCTTTGCAACTGTTCTGCTGTTCTCTTCATTTGACTCACACAATAGCCAATGTCCAAGCCTTTCGTTTGTTGGATGTTGAAAAGCACATAAGTGTGAGAAAACACATCAGGAAAAAGGTGCAGGAGAAACAGGACTTTGGGATCTTGTAAATATTGCAAAAAAAAAAAAAACCCTGCTGAAAGAATGGACTTTTCGTCCCAGTCCAATAGGTTGTTTTTTATGTGATTGAATAGTTTATGATAATTAATGATTTGTGGTTCTCTTTTGCTGTGTTTACTAAACAAGACGTATAGTTCCACCTAGTTGGAGCAGCTCTAGGGAATCGTCTCTTTGCAATGTCATCTAGAGCCTTGGTGTGCTTTGCAGAAGTGGTAAAAAATGATCCTAAGCCATTTAAGGTTGAAAAGAAAACCTTGACCGACAAGCTTGTCACCACATTCCATTTCACCTACAGAGGCAAAAACATGCTCCGCTAATGCAGTGGCTGTTCTGTCAGCACTGACGTCGGAAAAGCCCACAAATCTCTCTTCCACCACCCCCTCTTTGGTGACATACCTCCAGACTGTAGACAGCTGGGCAAAGTTGGACACATCTGTCGTTTCATCAAGTAGTATCGCTACAAAGCTTGTGTCTTTGATTTGAGATTTTATTTCATTCAGCATCACACTAGCCACAGCTTCAATCAGATGGTTCTGAATGTGTAGTTCAATGTAGTTACCGCGATCGTCTGATCCTTCCCCTTCTGAGTGCCCTCGGAATGCCTGCTCCTGGGCTCCAAGGTACACTGAGTCTTTTCAACATGTCCCTATTCTTTCTCACCCGCTCATTATGTTGCTCGGTTGCTACTCGCAGGCCCTTGTTCAACTGATGGTCGATCCGTGTGTTGCCAAATGTCTGCAGTCTTACCAGACAAAGTATGCGCGAAGATGCATGCTCATGTTTGGTCATAGCGGTGTGGAGGTTGTTTAAATTGCCATAACCTGTCGTGACTGTCTGTTCGGTGGAAAAAAGGAGACACGGCCAACAGAACAGTTTGCTCACCTTTGGGCAGCCAGCTAGCCATGTGTGTTTCTCGTACGTGCTAGACTGAAAATGCCGAACAAAACTCTTAGTAGTGTTTGTGATCGCAAGGTCTGGAGTTGGACGTCCTTTTGATATAATATTCCTTTTTTCCTCAAATGTCCTCCGAGAAAACGGCACCGAACGCAACGATTCAATTGAATTTATATTTTTACCCATGACAGCGATGGCAATGAGATACACTACTAGCTAAAAAGTGTCAAGTGGCGTGCAAGACGCAAGCTGACTGCCTGGCAGCATTGCCATTAGCGGAATGGGATAGATATTGTTATATGTGTACTGTAGGGTAGCAGTTTGACACCAAAACAGTAGTACACAATGAAAAACAAACATTTAAATGATTTTTATATTAGAGGGCTTGGGCACGTGCCGTATTTATAGCTTATTATAACCGCTCGCCCATGATACCAATCATGGTATTTTGTCATAAAAATGCGTGACTTTCACCATGAATTTCACCACTGATTGGTATGTAAGGTAAGGTAACATAAGGTAATGACATGATGACAGGGAAGACAGTAGCCTTAGTTCTCTGCTGCGAAAAGAATGAATGTTCTAGCTATTATGGTTCTTATCCTGCTACTATCTGCTAGCCTGAGTGTCAGATTGAAGCTCCCAGAACCTTCAGTCTGACATTGCCTCCATTGAAGGTGATTTACAAGGGGGAGGGAATTTGATTTTTCCCCTAACCAATCAGTAGAGATCAACGACTCACCCAGAATCTGACGTCATTAGTATCCATGCCTCGGGGTGCCGAAAACAAGCGAGCATTGCCCGTTTAAAATGTCTCCGTCGTCGTGCACGCCTAGCTGCATCGCCGTTAAATCCAGTTTAGCAGCTTCCTTAATTTGGTCCTCCATTAACGCGAGTAGTGGCGAAATACCTCAATAGCATCGTTAATGAGGTCTGTAGGATCTGTAGCAGTCACCATTGTTGCTATCCTCACCAGTTACCCACCGGCGTACAGCTTGACATCAGCGTGGCGCTGATTGGCTAATCGCCTGGCGTTCATTGGTCCGTCCATCGTTTGGACGAGATAAATCGTAAATTCATTGAAGTATGCCAGACCAGTAATGCAAGCCTACTCAGTTGAGTGGGCAGGGTCTATGGTCTGGAACCAGGCTAACTATCTGTGGGAGGTCTGGTTTTAAAAGAGTTAAAAATGTTTACAGCTGCGCATGGAGAACAGTACTGCTATGGGTTATCATCAATGAACACTACACACAAGTTTCCAAATTAGGGGAGACAAGACCAAAAAAATTCTGGGATCTCTGGGATGTCGTGAGGCATCCCAGAGGCTGCGTCGGATATCTTCCAAAAAAGAAATTGCTGCAGCCAGAGCTCATTTTCATTTTCATTTCTGTCTAGTTGGGGCACTGTCGGGCCCATATTGTCTAAACTGACTCTATCATTAGCCATTTCCTGTTTAGGAGGGAATATTTTGTCCAAACCAAATGGTAGCGAGTGTCATGTCTGTGCTGCAGACATCATTTTAGATCAACATGGATGCCACAGTAGTAGTCACTAAGAGCAGTTAACATTTGTCAGTAGAAGAAATATGTTGATTTAAGAGTTGTTATTTTGGCAAGTCGACGTACAGCAGTTCAGTGAGAGATCTACACATTGTGGCTCTTGGACAGGAAGATGATGTACCCATTTTTAATTCTGTCCACAAAGCTCTGATTGACACATTTGATTTTCCAATCAGGGGGAACAGCTGTCAGTGAGCACAACAGTAGACCTTTTTGAGTCACTGCACAAATTGGACATATGTCCAGTGATTCAGAAGTCTGGAACCAGTCAAATTCTGATGAGCAAAAAGACAAAATCTTAACATTAACCCATTGATGGGGAGCTAATAGGCACACAGCTAAACAAACCCTCCATCTTTCTGCATATAGTTGACCTGAAGTGAATGACCATTTTATTTCCTCAGGGTGCTGGCAGTGTTTGGTGTGTATTAAGCATGGATGAGTGGAGGCCGTCACTGGTGTCTTTGTGTGGAAGTGGTTCACATGTCCGTTCCTTTTAAGACATCTATTCTAAGATGCATTTGTGTGGCAAATTGCTTTCAAGCTGCAGTCCGGGATTCGAGACCAAGAAACAACAAAACCAGTTGTGCTTAAGCGACTCATGAGGTCACTGCGTTTCCAGTCAGGACAGTGCCATGAAAAGCAGGTCATTTTAACTAAAACACGAACTTTTCCTAAAAATAACCCAATCTTCTTTGTTTCTTAACCTAACCACACATAAATCACAGCATTGGTAAGTTTCAGTGTTTCTGCTACATAACAATGTGTAAACGTAACATATCTGTGGTTTGCCGAAATGTGAAGTTTTTTTCTGGCGATTGGGTTGGTCTAAAGTGGTGCTATACTTTGAAAAAATCAAGAATGAAGTCAGTTTTAACTTATTTGGGTATTTTTGCATTTTCCCCTTTTTGGCCCAATATGGACTCTGCATGTACGACTTGTCAATACATAATGTGATAATGTATCTATGTGAGTCACGCATGTGCAAAATGGTCTGCCATCTTGAATAGTTGCTTACAGCTACACCACTTGGACAAACTACATACACTCACCGACTCAATGGCAATTCCTGAGAAAACGCATAATACAAATTAACTTTTGACTTATCGTTACTACAACTGGGGGCTTGTTAAGTAATGATGTTAAGATAAGGTCAATCCAACAACTAACCATGTAGTCAGATTTAAAAGTCATCTTAATATCAACAACAATCTTAACATCCTTTATTTCTAAAAATTCAAGTGAAGGTAGTCAGGGGTCTGTAGGGTCAGTTCTGCCTGCTTTTGTGGGGGAAAAAAAGAACAGCTTACTTTCTTTGCAAAACAGTTGCAGGATTCACTGATTGTAAACAGTTTGTGTGTGTGCTGATGAAGGATTCTGTTGACTTTTCAACAGGCCACATACTGTAACACTGTATGTGTGTGTGTGGTTTTTTTTGTTTTTTTTTTTACACACATAAGGGGCGGGGGGGAGGGGTAATTTTTTTTTCAGAGTGAATGCTCAAGCAGATGCTGACAGTTTGTATACTTTTATCTTTTTAACTCTACTTTTATAACTTTCAGAACCAAAGAATTACATATTGAACATGAATCAAATATTTTCTGTAATAACTCATGCTGTGGAAAATATCATATAATACAATAAAAATGCTGAAAACATATAAAAAGTTTGATAAGGTCAGCCTGTGCTTGCTGATGTAATATATCTGTTTTTAATGTATTTGAAATGTATGAATGTATCTCAATGTATTTAATATCTTTACCTACACTAACATTTTACCAAAATAAATAATATTAGGCTCTAAGTGTAATTTTTTATTTTTTTTTTTTATCAAATTAATGTCAGCGACGGAGGAGGGAAAAAATAGCTCAGAATTTAAAAAAAAAAAAAGCCAAGCCAGGTTTAGGGTTAGCCATAGTATGCGCGACTCATGTCCATGGCTGAAACTCAGATCGTGACATGAAACTCAGATCCTGGCATATGGTTTGTCCAGGTGGTGTCCAAGATGGCGAACCTTTTCATGCATGCGTGATTCACATCAATGCACTACTCACACTATGCATTTACACAGCAATCTTTGTCTCAAACAACCACAGCTACGACATTTACATTTCCCCTTCAATAACCAAAGTGTGACCAGCTGCATACATCCCCTGCTTCAACGGGACATAATCTGCTTATTTTCTCAGTTAACTACTTTATGATTTAGTGTATGAAATGTCAGCAATAGTAAAAAAAAAAAAAACATTTTAAAATTGCTTGCTTTTCAAACTGATGGTCCAAAACCAAAGATGTTTAATTAACTATCACATCACAAAGAAAAGCTTCCGCCCTGAATGATTAATGGACAAACTGATTGGGGGATGTTGGTGATTAAATGAAATATCGCTAAAGTCCCCTTAGCTTGAAAGATTTCGATACAGTTTATTAATGTAACCTTCAGTGTTTTCTAGATATGAAAGTTAAAATTTCCCCACTGTTACTTCTCGGGCCACAAACACACACAGTTGCTATTTGGAGATTTATTTCCTTGCCTCATAAAGATTTGTCAAAAGATGTATTAACATAAACTAAATGAAGTCTATTAAAAGTACAAAATTATCTGCCAGTGCAGTAGGAATCTCTAAATAAATCCATCCAGAAGAAAGGTTAAGTCATTTGGATTATTTTTGCAGTGCATGAAGCAATGGCCTACACATTTCCTCTCTTCGCCCTTGGGGTTTACTGGGGGCCGCCCTGGAAGCAATGTCTTCTGCCTACAAACTTTTGCAGCATCTGCGTCTGGACGTCATGAACCGAGCCATCAGTGGGCTAACAGTCCCTCGGGCTTTGGGGCGGCTGAGGGTCATACATTCTGCCCTGCATTACTCAGAGCTTCTGCTCCTCTTTGTCACAAGCAACCACCCCCCTCCCTATCTCCCTCCCCCTCTTGCTGCTTCTTGGAGCGCTTCCAGCCTCCAGGCAAGGAGCCTGTGATGAGAGATGGAAAGAGAGGGGGGAGTAGGATGAGGAGGTTAGATGGATAGCCTGGCACTGATCCAGACGTTAGCACTGAAAGAGGAGGAGTAATGCTGGGGATGTTTCTAACCTTGTGTTCAGAGAGACACAGAGGCACTGTGAATGGATGGGAAGTCAGTGGAGGGTGGTCAGTGCTGGAGATGGACATGACTTTACTGCAGACAGCAGGAGTTCAGGCAAAGGCGTGCTGTATAAAGTACATGGTAGTGCAGCTACCACTTACTACATGTGGTATACATACTTTCTTTTATTCAAGGCCCTGTTAGGGAGTCTTATGTGTACAGTGAGACATACAGTATCTTTAAAGCCAATTTAAATTCTATTGTTTTTACTCACAATCATTAGAATGTGTGTCATTTCACAACCTTTGACATAACTCACCTCGGACTGATAAGGCATTAGGACTTATTATTTAGTATCTGTTAGGGTTGTACTCAACCCAGAATTACATCAGTCAAATCAGAAGAAAAAAGGCGGTGGCTAACAAGTGGCTAAATGAGACTTGGAATGCGTCTTGTTGTGGTGGTGACGTTAGGTCATGCAACCGTAGTGTATTTTTTTTATAGCCTAAAAAAAGCCATTTAGGCTTCAATAATCATCAGAAGTGGTGTTTATTTATGAAGATTATCTTGCTGAACAAAACATGGAAGTGCAAAAATGTTTGTTTGCCACAGAACTTATTTTTGACAATAATCCAAAATCAAATGAAAAAAACCCTAGGCTTTTTAATGTGGGAACTAGTGTGATGCCTACTTCCTTGCAGCCTACAGAAAAATGTCATCCCTGGCAGATTCTATTTATAGCTTTTAATATGTTGCAGGGATGATGGTTTCTTGCAGGCCAGCCCAGAAGTTAGTGTCGCTGTGGTTCCCTTGTCAAAAAGCCTATGGCATTGTTCCATTTGTTTTGGGATTAATACAGAAAATAAGCTCTGTGGCAAACAAAAGTTTGTGATACTTAAATGTAGTGATGTAGTGGAGGGTATACTCAGGTATTTGGGGTATACCCACCTCTTTTTTCAGGCTGTGTACTATATATCAAGCCAAAAAGACTACAAGGAATATACAGGAGAGTATACCTACTTCATCCTAATAGTGCACCCACCACATCAACTCCCACTACGTGATTGCTTACTGGTTTTGTTTAGCAAGATAATCTTGATGATTGAGCACCACTTTTATGATATTTGAAGCATAAATGTAATTGCCAGAAGTAAAAAGCTAATGTTTGGCTATAGCCAAATTACACTATGGTCAAATGACTTCGCCACAACCACAAGGTTGTAAAGCCGTGTTCAGCATGACACTGTGTCCTAACAGCAAGTGAGCGTGTGACTATCGTGCCGCATTGCGACAAATTGGATGCTCTTTGTCCACACTGGATACATTAAATATAAAACTCTGTCGCATCATGTAAACAAATCCCTTGTCTGTACTTTCTTATTATTCATATTTGCAACAATATCATTGCAAGTTACTTACAAATATTGTTGGAGCTTCCGTACTGCATCATATCACCATCGCCACTTTGTAAAACAAGCCAGCTTGCTAGCAAGCTCTGCTAAGCATCCCACACAACAATACTTACCAGAAAAGTTCAGCTCCCTGACGAGATCCCTCCAGCCATATGCCAACTTGGGTATCACATAGATAACTCCTCATTTCAAACTCGTGAATCAAACATTCCTCATCCATTGCGGCGCTTTTAACTCAAGCAAGAGGAATAAAATAGAAATGGGGTACCCGACTTAAGTTCTTCTGAAAACGGCATCCCACATTGTGTAGCTCGCAGACAGTTAGGACAGTCTAATAGAAAACAGTTTAGTCGCAGACAGTTGCTCTCCTTGCATCCAGTCAGGTCACAGTGAAGTGACGTTCTATAGTCTCATTTTAAGACACTAAGAGCTTCAAAATTCACGAGTGGGGCATTTACAGATGTTGTAAAATAATACATGGAAGTCTCTTCAGCTTGTGTTAAAGGGATAGTGCACCCAAAAATGAAAATTCAGCCATTATCTACTCACCCATATGCCGGTGGAGGATCAGGTGAAGTTTTAGAGTCCTCACAACACTTGCGGAGATCCCAGGGGAGAGGGGTATAGCAACAAAACTCCACCTAATGGAGGCTTATGGCGTCCCAGATTCAAACGTCCAAAAACACATAATTGAAACCATAAAACATCTCCATACTGCTCGTCTGCAGTGATCCAAGTGTCCTGAAGCCCCAACATAAAAAGTTATTTGGAAAAACATCATTTAAACTCTGTTTTTAGCCTCATTGTAGCCTGTAGCTTTAACTGCCTCTCTGTACACCGCGTTCACGTGTGCACGCTTGTGAGACCAGCAAAAGCACGTGAACACACATGAACGCAGTGCCATTGTCTCACAGTCTTGCGCAAGCGCACACATATGAACGGGTGTACAGAGAGGCAGTTAGAGCTAAAGGCTACAATGAGGCTAAAAACAGAGTTCAAATGACGTTTTTCCACTTCTTGTTTAATTCAAAGGAAAAATCAGTGTTGATTTATATATTGTTATCCTCTAAAAATGTTTCTTAAACACATCAAACTTTCAGTAGCTGTTTTCAGCAAGAGGCAACCTCTGGGGCTGAAAAATGAAGCCAACACTGAAGTGCCAAAAATTGCAGTTGAATGGCCACTTGAGGCTGACTCCAGAAGCGAGTAATTCGTCATAGACCCCCATGTTAAAATACCCAACTTTACAGCAGAGGTGAACATGTTTACAACCTGGTACAAAAAACTGTTCTGGTCTCTTGCTAATTTCCTTGTTCATGGCAACTGTACAATTGGTGAATTTTTATAAAACTCACGTTTACATTTTATTAAAGGACAACTTTGGTATTTTTCAACCTGGGCTCTATTTCCCCATGTGTATATATGCGTATGATTCATGGGTACCACTCGTTCTAAAATTGGTTCAGTATTGAGCCGCGACACGAGCTAAAACGGTAATGGGGGCAAATGCGTCCAGTATAAAAGTGCTTTTTTCGCCACTGACCTGATCACCAGTGCTATCTCTGTAAATAGCATATGGTAGCGGCCCTGGGGCAGTGGTGAGTGTGAATGAGTGGAGTCAGCTGTCAGTCAGTGTTGGAGCAGAGAGGCGGAAGGTATCCCCGCTTGGTAATGTAAATGAGTATGTGTGTGTGAATTGTGTGTTACGCTAGAAGAGTCAGAGGACGGAGTCTTTTACGTGCTACCCCCTGGAGTGTTACTGGAGTTTTTGGAGTGCTCAAATAAACGGGCCTTTTTCCAGAACGCAAGAACAGGATGTCGCGCAACACCCTGTACAGCTTTCACAGGCCGCCTTTGTCGGACGGCGAGATGCTGAAGTTGTGGCTAGTTGTGCTACAAATGGATGCTAACACTCCTGTCCAGACACTGCGCCTTGCAGACCATCGGGTCTGCAGTGCTCACTTTTCCCAAGCTGACTACTGCCAGCCGAAGAAGAGAAGACATCCAATCCCGAAACACCTCTTCCTCAAGAAAATGGCTGTCCCACGAATAGAGAGAGAGCTACAGACACAGTGGAGCACTGGCGATCTGAACCGGTCAGTGGCGAAAAAACACACACTTCACACACACATACTCATTTACAATACCAAGCGGGGACACCTTCCGCCTTTCTGCTCCAACACTGACTGACAGCTGACTCCACTCACTCACACTCTGCCACCACTGCCCCAGGGCCGCTACCATATGCTATTTACAGAGATAGCACTGGCGATCTGAACCGGTCAGTGGCGAAAAAAAGCACTTTTATACGGGACGCATTTGCCCCCATTACCGTTTTAGCTCCTTTCGTGGCTCAATACTGAACCAATTTTAGAACGAATGGTACCCATGAATCATACGCACACATACACATGGGGAAATAGAGCCCAGGTTGAAAAATACCGAAGTTGTCCTTTAAGGCTTCAAGTTATGCATAATTAAGGTTGGGGCATTTTGGGTAACAAGCTGTCTGCTGATAGTTTCCTCAACTTCTCAGGCAGATCCACCCCTCACTCCTCTACAGAGTAAGCCTCTTGCCCAAATATGGTCACCTCTGGCTCCAGAAAAACCCAAGATTGCTACAGCTGAAAGGCATCTTTACAGTAATGATTCTGGGCCTAACTGAAAAATCAGTGTCACATACTTTTTAATGGACTTAATGAACTGACAAACCACACAGAGTCAGATACAATAATGGCAGTTTGAACAAGTTTTTAATCAGGAAAACATGCTGATGCGCATATGTATTAATATGGTTACATGCATGCATTTGCATAAATAGGTTATGGGATGTATGTGGCTTTTATCAGGATCAATCTTGAGATCATGGACAGATTTCACAATCAGCAGATGGATTTATTATTGGTTTAGCTTTTGTCAAAATCACATATCTGCTCTCTTAAATCCTGTGGGTGGTTTCTTTCAAACCACAAACGAATTGCAACAGAGTCATTTTGGAAGCAGACCAAGACCCACTTTTTGGAGTGGTCTCGGTGTGGTTGTTTGGTCCACACCAGGGTTTGATTGACAGCTTTCACACCAGCCCAAACAAAAAGTATTAACCGTGCAAAGGGTTCATTTCAACTGAACGCTCTGAGAGTCCAGGGTTACTCGTGGTTCCTAAAGTCTCCAAAAATAGAACAGGAGCCAGAGCCTTCAGCTTTCAGGCTCCTCTTCTGTGGAATCATCTTCCTGTTTCAGTGCAGGAGGCAGACACCGTCTCCACATTTAAGACTAGACTTAAGACTTTCCTTTTTGATAAAGCTTATAGGCTGACTCAGGTTTGCCTTGGACCAGCCCCTAGTTAGGCTGACTTAGGCCTAGTCTGCCGGGGGACCTCCTATAATACACCGGGCACCTTCTCTCCTTCTCTCTTTCTCCTTTGCTAACATTCATGTCCTGTTCTGTCCTGCATCTCTCTCTGTTTCTGTCTCTCTTTCTGTCTCATTTTGTCATATGGATTACTGTAAATTTATTATATTGATCTGTTCTGTACGACATCTATTGCACGTCTGTCCGTCCTGGAAGAGGGAGCCCTCCTCCGTTGCTCTTCCTGAAGTGTCTACCATTTTTTTTTCCTGTTAAAGGGATAATTTGGGGGATTTTTTTTCCACTGTTTGGGTCCAAAGGACAGAGGGATGTCATATGCTGTGAAGCCCTCTTAGGCAAATTGTGATTTGTGATATTGGGCTTTATAAATAAAACTGAAATTGAAATTGAAATCGAAACAGGTTAGGTGTGAAAGCACCCTTAAGCTCATACACCAGACCGAACCGGCAAAACTGGAAATTGTATCCGTTCTAGTGCTGGATGGGTCCAACAACACAGGACTTTCCACCCGGTGACTTGTGTTCATAACTGTGTGAACTGTGATAAGTAGAGATACGTCATCATCATGTTCCTTTTGCTAAACCTAACCAAAGTAACTTTTAATTCATGAATTATCATATGACACGTTGTGTGTGTATTTTCAGTATATGAACCATGGTATATGTTGAATGGGTATGAAATCACTTGTGTAAATGACATTTTTTACATACACTTGTTTGTTTTCATGTTTGGAATATAATATAATGATGGTTTTCTCAACTCAGTCTTGTGACGTCCCCAGGGCCTTGGTCCTTCGATGGTACTGTGTGTGTGCTCTGTGTCTTGCAGGTCCTCAGCTGGGTGGAGCTGAGATGCCATCAAGTAACTGGGAACACCTGGCCAGTGTTCCCAGGCTACTTAACCCCGCCTTCCCAGTCCCCGTGTGCTCCTTGCCCGCTCTTGTGTTCGTGTTCAGCAATCGCAGTTGGTGCGGACGTGGCTGCTGCCACGCTCCTGTCGGTCCCTTCTTCCAGCCATGCTGCCTTTTGCTTTTGAGTTGCCGTCTGTTGTTTTGCACTGACAACATGCACCTTACATTATCCAACACATTCATACACCCTCACACACCACTGACACTGACTTTCACACCCCATCACAGTATTTATTGTTTACATTGTTTAATAAACTTTTGTTAACTTTTGGAACCGCCCAGTCTACATCTCCCTCATTTGTTGTGGCCTACGAGCTGGCCGTAACAGTCTACAGAATAGTAAAAGTACACCTACTTGTTTATTCTTGAGGAAAGATAGTTAAATCATAAAAAACCATCAACACTGGCTATTATTGCAAAACAGAACTTGATAATTTATCGGCCACCCGACTTTACACTGCACTGTTTGAACAATTCCCTGTTTTTGTGGCCGCACTGAACATACAAAGCAAGTGTCTAAAAGTAGTAACATTAGAGCAGAATACCATAGAAGACAGGGCTGGATGTTGCTGCTGAGTTTTTGAAATCTAGCTATACATGCAAACAGGACGTGTTGTAGTGAGAAGTTTGGAGACACTATGACACCACCATTTATTCGCCTGCCTGCTTGTCCTCAGATAAAAAGCTTTCTTTCACATTCTCTGGAAGATATGCAGCATTATTACACCACTGACAATGTGCAGTAAAGGCACAAACATTCTTCTCAACTACTGGCAATCACATGTTGTTTTCTCAAGGCTGTATTTCAAACAAATGGTCATGCATCCCTTCTCTTTCCAACTTCATATTGTGCTATGCAAGAATGCTAAGGTACCTGCATTGTTTCATGGGAGAAGCAGAAGCTTTCAGCAGGCAGACCCAGATCTCTGAAGGGTCATCACTACACAGGGACGAGAGGCAGGACAAAAATGGAATAAAATTGCAGTGTTTCTGCTGGTGCTTGAGAAACAACAACAACAAAAACAATCTCCATGGTCTTAAAAAGGAGAATAAATCAACATGATGGCAAAATGGCTGAGCCACATCGCTCTCATTTTCTTGTTTTATTCACCCTCCGTCTGTCTCTGCTGGTGAGCTCCACCTACGTACTGCAGAGACAAATGAAAGGCAGAAAGGGTGAAAGAGATTGGCTCCTGTTGCGTCTAGATGATCCCCCCCCCCCACAACAGCAATCACACTCACACAAACTACACACAGTGCCTGTGTGAAAGACCAGAAATCTGAAAAGCTAAACTGGCAGAGAAAGAGGCCACTGCTGCAATTCGATGTGCACTCTTTACAAAGACAATCCCAGGGTCACACTTCTGCATGAAGTGTGAAAAACCAGAGCTGCCACAGCTGAAATTGTAAATGCTTGTTTGTGGTAGTCTTGCGTCGGCCATGACCAAATCACAGACATTTTCACAAATGTCCAATTAACAATCCATTCGCCAGAATAGTTTAGTTTAGTTTAGTTTATTAAGGATCATATCATATCATATCATATCATATCATCAACAAAGGACCACATTATTTTTGCATTTGAATACAATTATAAGGGGCGTCGGTAGCGTAGTGGATAGTGCCGGTGCCCCATGTACAGAGGCATTGCCTCGATGCAGCGGTCACGGGTTCGAGTCCGGCCTGCGACCCTTTGCTGCGTGTCAGTCCCCACTCTCTCTCTCTCTCTGTCTCCCCATTTCACACACTGTCCTATCCATTAAAGGCAAAAGCCCACAAAAAATAATCTTTAAAATACAATTATAATATACCTAATGATAAAACTTAATTAAAACACGCAACATTTAATAATTTTCATAAATCTAACAATTCATTTTCTCTGAAAACACTGAACACTCTACATAAAGTCAAGTCAACATTTACAATCTTAACTGAGATTTAAGTTTCTTTTTAAATACCTGTTTACTTTCTGTACAAAAGAGATGATGAGGCAGATTATTCCAGAGAGTTATTGCTCTATAAATAAAAGATCGTGATAAAACATTTGTTCTTGGGCGAGGCAGTACCAGCTGACCATTGCTGGACCCTCTAGTGCTATGATTGTGCACAGTATTTTGAAAAACAATTTGTTCAAATATAAAATCAGGTGTTCCACTGATCAAGACTGATTTAAACAATACAGCTACTGCTAACCTGTTTTCTATCGTCAGCCATGAGAGGGAATCATGCATGTGGTTAATGTTTGATCTGGATGAGCAACCCAACACCAACTGTGCAGCCTTATTTTGGGCAATCTGCAGCTTTCTGAGCTCACCTTTAGCGGCAGATGCCCAGACCACAGAACTATGAGAAACGTTGGCATTGAAAATTTTTTTGCAAAAAAAGGAATGCCACAACAATATGTCTTTTAAATGTTTATTTTAATTCAGGAGGTGTTAACTGCTAAGGAATGATAAATAGATGTAAGTGGGGGTGAAGGTGAAGGAGGGAGTAAACTTTATTGTCCTCAAGGAGGAAATTTGTCTTGGACATTCAGAACCTGGTGGCTGCAAACACATTCAATTTACAAACATACAATTTACATACATGAACATCAACAGACTACACATTACTATGGTGTCACCTTAAAAATCAGCGGCTTAGTAAAAAAGTAAAATAGTATTATAAGAAAATACAATAAATACAATAACCACAGGGCAGGAACAACCAAATGTTAATAAAGTGCAAGAGTTCCAAGTTAAAATAAATAAATAAATAATTAATTAAGATTGAAATTGAGCAGGTTGTTTGTTGAGAAGAGCAATTGATGTTGGGAGGAAGGAGAGCCTGTAACGGTTTGTTTTGTACCTACAGGCTCTATATCTCTTTCCTAAGGGTAATAGCTCATATGCTGGGAACAGAATATCAATCAATTTTAAATCAATTTTATTTATAAAGCCCAATATCACAAATCACAATTTGCCTCACAGGGCTTTACAGCATACGACATCCCTCTGTCCTTAGGACCCTCGCAGCGGATAAGGAAAAACTCCCCCCAAAAAAACCTTTAACGGGGGGAAAAAATGGTAGAAACCTCAGGAGGAGCAACTTAGGAGGGATCCCTCTTCCAGGACAGACAGACGTGCAATAGATGTCGTACAGAACAGATCAGCATAATAAATTAACAGTAATCCGTATGGCACAATGAGACAGAAAGACAGAGACAGAGACAGAGACAGAGACAGAGAGAGATGCAGGAGTCTCTGAGTTGTTTGGGGCCAAGAACAATAACTTCAGTTTTGTCTGAATTTAACTTTAGGAAATTGGTGCTCATCCAGGTTTTTATGTCTTTAAGGCAATTATGAAGTTTAGTTAATTGATTACTTTCTTCTGGCTTCATCGATAAATACAACTGTGTATCATCCGCATAACAATGGAAATTTACAGAGTGATTTCTAATGATGTTACCTATAGGAAGCATGTATAGAGTAAATAGGAGTGCTCCGAGCACAGAACCTTGCGGAACTCCAAAACAAACTTTAGTACAAACAAACTTTAGTATGTGAAGTATCGTTCAAGATATGATGAGATTGTAGACTGGGCAGAGGGAGACTCTGTGTGGGGGTTCCGTCTCAGGCATTTTTCCTACCTGAGCTGATGGCCCCCAAAAGAGTCAGAGTTAAAGTAAACTGAGTTGAACATGGGCCTGACATGGGCTTGACGGAGATCACTGAGATTGTTGCAGATGTAGGAGTGATATGCCTGAGAGCCGAGGACCTGGATTGTTTGATCTGAGATGTCTAGTCTGGCACCTGTGGAGGCAGTGCCAATGCAGACAGAATGGCTTGAGTGCTGTTCGAAGGATATGCCTGAAATGACTGAATGAAATGACATGGAGAAATCTGGGCTGGGGATGATGCTATTGATGCTTGGAATGTTTGAGTCATGTGGGGAAGACAGGTCTATGGTTGGCCTCTTTTTCCCAGAGTATTTCTGGTGGCAATGCTTATTGGACTGATGCGAAACACTGGGAAAGGGGGACTGTCGAATGGGCCTATCATTAATCCATCTTTGACTTCTTTAGCTAATAGGGTATCTACGGTGTGAGGTTCTGAGAGGGCAGACTGCAGGTTGTGGCAGACGTGGGAAGTGCTAGTATTACTAGACCTGAATGAAAACTGTAAGTGACGCAATTGATGAGAAAGTTAAAAAAATTGTTTATCTGGGTGGTTTTGTAGAGCAGTGGCAAGGACATTTACCTTTACCTCTCATATGCGCTGCATGATCCAAGCTATCTTTAACTCCTCTCTCCTCTCCAGGCAGAGCTTAGGACTCTTTTCAGCACCTGCCAGAAGACACATAATCAATCATGGTTTAGAACATTCAATAAATACTGGAGCTAAATATTCAATAAATTATGCCATTAAACAACTGATTGAAATGTGCAAATATGCAAATATTCTGTGCAAATCCTACTAATAAAGTGCATATATTGTTAACTAAAGTGCCATGTGCAATCATTAAAGTGCTATGTTAAGTTGTCCATATATAGTGCATTAATACAAGACCCGTTGTGAAATATTTACAAGGAAAATGTCACTGGTAACGAAGTGCTCTTCGATACTTATTTTTTCATCATGCCAGTAAATCTGAATGACTCACAGTCTTCTCCGGTGCTCATGGTTTCAGTAAAATGGACTGAACCGAGTTAAAAATGTCTAGCATCTTCGTATTGACAAAAGTTTAGAGATTAATATTTGTATGTGTGACAAGCCTTTATATTTGTCAAAATATGTAGCCACACCAGGCTAGTCAAAGGGACTAGGCGTTTAATTAGGACTAGGCTTTTCATTAAAGTTTTAAGTCTAAGGTATAATATCGCTCACCAAATTTTATATGTTGTTATAAATACATGTTGAATATTTGAAGTCCTTAATATACACCAGTTCATCCTGTTACTCTGATACAAGTGCGCCTGAACAAGTGTGACTTTTCCCCTAGTCAAATGATTCTCAGGAAGTAGTATGCATATTTGGAGGGAAATCCTCAAAAAGGGTAAGCATTATCCTCTCAACTGAAGACAATTTGTTGCCATCCAGGATTTTACATCCTGAAGGCAGTTCAGGAGGGATGTGATGGAGATGGAATTCCTTGGGTTTAACAGAAGATAAATTTGTGTGTCGTCAGCATAACAGTAAAAAGAGACTTTGTGCTGGTGGAAAATGGAGCCGAATGGAAGCATGTACAGTACAAATAAAATGGAAGATGGAACCTTGAGGTACACCACAAGTGATATGAGCAGATGAGGAGGAGAGGCCACCAATCTTAACAGAAAAAGACCTGTCCCATAAATAGGAGGCCTGTCTGATAAATAGGAGGCAAACCACTTGAGAGCAGTTGTGTCCTTGAATTTGATAGTATATCCAACCACGCTCACAGACTGCGTGTAACCACACCAGCTGAAGATCTCCACATACAGCTTCTTGACCTGCAAGATCATATGAAACCAGCCATCTGAACAGCTGATGCAATAATTGGTTTCCACAACTGAGGAATTTCTGCACAATTAGTCAGAGACCATCTCAGGGAACCTCAACTGCATACTCCTTGTCCACACCAGGGTCTTGACTTGACAGCAGTTTGGCGTTGTTACCAACTTGTGTGGTTGTAAAGCCGGTTGGATGTACTGCCACATTTAGGGAGATGACATAAAAGTTGTCTTTTGCATTAGCTGTTCAGGTGGCTGGTCTCAGATGATCTTGCAGGTGAAGATGCTGGATATGAAGGTCCTGAGCTGGAAGGAGTACATGTGGTTTATGGTTAGTAGCATGGTTGAATGTACTGCCAAATGAACTGAAACGACAGTAGAGATGTTGTATGGTAGTGAAATGAACACCAATTCACAGCAAAAGCTCTGGTGGATATTCCTGCAGTCAGCATGCCAATGACAGGCTTCTTAAAACTTGTGCCATCTGTGTTATTGTAATGTGTGACCAACTGCACTTGTGTGACAACCCACCATTTATTGTGACCATCCTGAGGCACACCTGTGTAGTAATGATGTTGTTTAATCAGCATTTTGATATGCCACACCTGTCAGCTGGGCGGATTATCTCAGAAAAGGAGAAGTGCTCACTTACATGGATTTTAACAAATCTGTAACCAAAATTTAGAGAAAGATATTTATTTATTTTCTTACTCGTTGATCTTTAACTTAAACCTGGGGAAAAATGGGAGCAAAAACAATGGTGTTGAGTTTGAATTTTTGTTCAGTGTAGAACAACTGTGCATCCAAATCTTACTATATAATGACAAAAACCCTGTCTGTGGGTGTGTCTCTTCCACGTTTTTCTCCTCACTGACTTGGTCAATCCATGTGAAATTTGGCACAGTGGTAGATGGTCATGGGAGGATGCGAATGAAGCAATATTACATCAATTGGGGGGGACTTCCGGCTGAGCACATGTGAGGCATGCCGCTGTGAAAACGCTCTCCGATATACCCCCCTAAAATAAGTTATTTTATGGATCTGCCGATGAAAAAATAGCCGCCTATAACTTGGAAGAAGGTGGAATGTACTTGCGTTCAGGTACGGTCACTCAGGTGGCGAAAGTTAAACAGAAAACGAACAAACACAAACAACAGCAAACAATCACAATGATGAGTGTGGAGGAAGCAGCCAGAAACAGCCTGGAAAGTTTGGTGCTGAGTATAAAAGAGGATATTGCAGCACAAATTAAGGACTTTAGGTTGGAATTTCATCAACGCTCTGACGAAACTAAAGAAGAGCTCTCAAAACTGAGAGTCGAGGTGAGAGAAATGCAAACAGCGTGTAACAGCACAAACAAAAATATTTTGGCTGTTGAACAAGGAGTAAATAAGCTGGAGGAGAATGAGATGGTAAATGCCAGAGCACTAACTCACCTGCTGCAGCAAGAAAAACACCTGGCTGAAAAAATTGAGTACTTGGAAAATAAATCCAGATTAGATAGAGATACCAGCAGCACAACTTGACATTGTGAACGCACACCGATCGCCTCAGAAAAAACCTACACATAGTGGAGCGGCACCACGCTCAATTGGTAGTAATAGTCAGGGGGGGCAAGTTCACAGCGATGTAGTACAATGCAGCTTGGATCTGATAAGCTGCTGTTGTTTTTTCTAATGGGGCAGTTTTTAATAGAAGCCCCAGATTCCTATTTTCATTTAGGGAATCATTACTTTACAGGCAGTCTTGTAAGGACTGCTGCCTTTGGAAGTCAGATTTTATTTATTAAGGAGGTTGTAGAGGGGATTTATGTGTGTTGTTCACTATTTTACAAGGCTGTCAATCACAATGTGTTAAAAATTAGCAAGACCAAAGATTCATTATTTAATGATAAGGAAGATGTATTGAATGGTAATCGAGTGTTTTTGTTTAACTCCCCTTCTAATAAATGAAAGCTTTAAATATAATTTCATATAATGTGAATGGTATCAATAACCCTATCAAGCGTAAGAAGCTATTAGCAAAGCTCAAAAAAGAAAAAGGAGATATGATCTTTTTACAAGAAACACACTTCAGAACTAAAATCAGAACATGAAAAATTAAAGAAACTTACAAATGCCCAGGTATATTATTCTTCATATAAATCCTGCAGAAGAGGAGTGGCTATCCTAATAATGGCCCAAATGGGTTTCACATTGAAGAAATTTATAGCAGATAAAGAAGGCAGATATGTGATGGTTGTTGGAATGATTGAACAAATAATGGTTTCATTTATGAATGTTTACAACCCTCCTGAAGAAGGACCAGATTTAATTAAAAAGGTTGTTGAAATGATAGTATTGGAAAGCCAAGGGGTCACTATTGCTGCAGGTGATTTTAACCTCATTATGGACCCAAGTATGGACACACAAAGTGATAGACAACATAGTTCAAATCAAGCTGCTAAAATAATGAAAGGAGCAGCTGAGGAAACGGGGTTGGTAGATGTGTGGAGAACTCTCCACCCAAAAGAAAGAGATTTTACCTTTTTTTTTTCCAAAATCTTGCTCTAAATATTCAAGGTTAGACTATTTTCTTATGTTTAAGAATCGCATATCAATGGTTTTAGAATATCGCATAAATTCAATTGTATTGTCGGATCATGCTCTGATACTTCTGAAATTAAATCTTGACTTGGAGAAAGGCCATAGGCTATGGAGACTAAACAACTCCCTGCTACAAATAGAAGACTGTAAGACTAAAATAAGATCAGTTGTATAGTTCGGATAATAATTTGACTCAGCAAAACGGAGTTAAAGAATACCTATCTGGAGTAAACTTACCGCAGGTAACTGATGAGCAAAATGCAAGTCTGATCACAGTGATTACACCAGAAGAAATCAAGGCGGTGATAAAAAAAACTAAAAAGGGACAAATGTCCAGGAAGCGATGGATTTACAGGTGAATTTTATAAGGAATTTAACAAAGAACTATTACCAATTCTAGAAAGGACTTTTAATTGGGCATTAACTCAGGGTCAGTGGGCAAGTACGTGGTGTAATTCCATAGTCACAGTCATACATAAAGAAGGGAAAGATCCCACAAGCTGTGGATCCTATAGACCAATAACTTTACTAAATGTGGACCAGAAGCTGCTAAGCAGCATCATAGCAAATAGATTATCCAAGATTATCCCGCACATTATAGATGCAGACCAAACGGGTTTTATTCCAGATAGATATTTATTAGATAATGTTAGACGAACTTTAAATATAATAGATTATTCACAAAAAATGAACATTCAAACTTTGATTCTCACCCTAGATGCTGAAAAGGCCTTTGACAGGGTGTCATGGCCTTTTATATTTGAAACCTGTAGTAGATTTGGTTTTCATGACACCTTTATCAAATGGCTTCAAGCTATGTATAACAGGTTACAAAAGCTAAAGTCAGGGCAAATGGGACCTTATCCGACAGTTTTGAATTGAAACAGGGAACAAGACAAGGGGATCCCCTATCCCCACTAATTTTTGCAATCTGTATTGAACCCCTGGCAGCATGTATTAGAGCAGCTAATGAAACTGAGGGTGTGAAAGTAGCAGAGGATTTCCATGAACTGGCTTTATATGCCGATGATGTAGTTTTATATGTTACAAACTTAGATAAATCTCTACCAGCTCTTATGCAAGTTATTGAAAATTATAGTCTTGTGTCAGGGTAAGCTAAACACACAGAAGAGTGAAGCAATGGTCCTAGGAGCCCCGGTCTCTAAGGACCTGAAAAGTAAATACTTATGGCAATGGGACAAGGACAGAATTAAGTACCTGGGAACTGTGCTACCAAAGAATACCAGGTTACTGTATCAGTTGAACTATACATGTTTGGAAGCACAAGTCAGACAGGACATGAACCGGTGGAAATCTGTTATAGGGTCACTGGGTAGGAGAATAGATGCAATTAGAATGAATGTACTTCCACGTTTTTTGTTTTTATTCCAGACAATACCATTGTATTTATGTGCAAACACTTTCAAAAACTGGGAAACAATGATAGGTAAATTTATTTGGGACTCCAAGAAACCAAGAGTTAAAATGAAGACATTGAAAATGGCTAAAGAGAAGGGGGGGCTTGCTCTTCCAAATTTGAAGCATTATTATTTCGCAGCACAAATGCAGCCAATACGTACTTGGTTAAATGATAATTCAGAAGCAAAGTGGAGGTCAATAGAAATGTCCATGTGTCATGGTCCAATAAAAATGATTCACTTCTGTACAGAAAGCCAACAAAAAGCATTAGTAAAAGATAATACACTACTTAGAAGCAACTCTAAAAATTTGGGCTAGAATAAAAAGAAAGAGAAGAGTTGAAATAAAGAAATATTTATTGGCATTGCAAGAGATAAAAGAAGACCCTGAATTTATGCCTAACAAAACCGATGAAGTTTTTGAAATATGGGCACAAAAGGGATTGACAATTTTTGTACAGTGTTTAAACGAGAATGGAATAATGTCATTTGAATCTCTAAGTAAACAGTACCTTTTACCACGTTCCCATTTCTTCCGATATTTACAAATAAGAAGTTATATTCAAAACAGTGAAATCGGAAGGAAGACCAGCAGAGATTTTCACCCACTGGTGCAATTTTTGATAAAGAACTATGACAAAATGAAAGTACCACACCAAATCTCTGCCATATATACTATTTTAGAAAATAATTGTAAGCACCAAGACACAAAGGCAAAAATAAAATGGGAAGAAGAACTTAATATAAGTATATCAGAGGAGAACTGGAGGGAAATGAATCAGAATGCCCATACAACTACCATGTCGCCATATTGGAGAGAATACGCATGGAAAATACAATCAAGATACTTTAGAACACCGGTGCAACAAGGTAAATATAACAATAAATCACCAGGCTGCTGGAGGGAATGTGGTGAACTGTATGCTAATGTTAGGCATGTCTTCTGGTCTTGTCCTGTATTGCAGATGTATTGGAGTGGTGTACAGAGGGAAATCAATTGTATTTTAAGAGGGATTGTTCAAGTAGGCGCAGACTATGTGCTGTTGGGAAGGACAGGGGACATGGCCCCCAATGAAGATGACAAGTATTTGCTTAAAATGCTGCGTATAACTGCTTTAAAACAAATCACAAGACACTGGCTTCAAAAAACACCTCCCACAACAGATAAATGGAAAGACACAGTTCAGCAGATATACCAAATAGAATTTTTGACATATAAAATAAGGGGAAACCTGAAATTATTTGAAAAAAGATGGCATAAGTGGTCAAGCTATTATGACACAGGGATGAATTAAGATGTGGTTGCTGCAGCTGTTGTAATTTTGCTTTATTTTTATCTTATTTTTATTTTTTATTTTTTTTCTGTTTGTTTGTTTGTCTGTTTGTCCGTTTGTTTGTTTTACCCTCTGTATGTATAAACACTGGGTGGAAAAAAAAAATAGTATAAAAAAAATTTTAAAAAAAATTACATCAATTGGCCAAAGGGGGGAGCTATAGCAACCGATTGAAATTGCAAACTTTGAATGGGCCTATCTCATGCCCCGTATGTCGTAGAGACATGAAACTTTGCAAAGAGATGCCTCCCATAACTTGCGGTTATATAGATTTTCCGCCATTTTGAATTTTTTGAAAAAAACTTAAAATTCTCTCTTCCTAGGAAGTTTAACCGATCTGCATGAAACTTGCTGAACATAATCTAGGGACCAATATCTAAAGTTCCCTCTTGGCAAAAGTTGGAAAACTTACTAAGACTGAGCTTCTATAAGGCAATGAATATTGCGGAGGGCGTGGCTCATCACATAAAGGTGTATAACATCTCAAGGGTTTCACCAATCACCATGCAACTTTGTAGGCATATGACCACACATAATCTGAGGGGACCCTTCCATTATTGACCCGATCAAACAAAATGGGGGCGCTAGAGAGCTAATTTCTTACCTAGGCCTAACCGCCATATCGATTTTTACTAAACTTGGTAGATATGTAGAACAGGATGCCTCAAAGTGACTGGAGAAATTTAACTCTAATTGGCAACTGGGTGGTGCTATAACAACAGAAAAATGCTTAAAAATGGCCAAAATGCGACTGATCGCTGTGGCTGCCCCTGTGCCCGAATGTTTGGGTATTTTTTTCTTATTTTTGGTATGACTAAGTCATGGTATGGTATGCCGTACATAATCACGGAAACTGTCAGTGTGTCATTCTGTCAGTCAGTCATTCTGTCTGTCCCACGTTTTTCTACTCACTGACGTGGTCAATCTATGTGAAACTGCACATAGGCATTGAGGATTGGCATAGGTAGAAGGTGACAAAACTACCAATGGGTATGGACTCGTCACTTATTAATATAGATTAGTATATCTTGTGACAAGGTGGACATTTGGCCTATGTCATGTGCAAAGAAATTGGTCAGATTTATTACAGCATAATATTCTGAGCTGGATCAATATATTTTTCTCTTCTTGTGAAATCTCAGTTTATGTATTTATCCAACACGTTCACAGAAAAATGGGTAAGGCACCACAAGATGAGTGTATGTGTTTAAAAGGTGTGAGATGCCTCTCGTGTCTGACATGATGGTGGTGGCCTTGATCAGGGCACCAGTCCCTTTCCTGTGGTACTGCCTCTGCCTGCTTCAACATCATTTGTGTTGTTAGTAGGGTGACCAGGTCCCAATAAACCAAATGTGGGACAAGGAGTAGGTTTGTGAGGGACAATGTGGGACACCCACCCCCAACGCGAAGTTTAGTCATTAGAGACTACATTCATCATAAACTATACAGAGTCTACTGTATGTTAACACTGGTAACATCTGTACAGATGTGAAGCCCTGACTGTATCTGACTGATCTTTAATGAAAGCTGTTGTCTTGTATTTTTTTCCCTGAAAATATTAACCAACACAGTTTATGTAGCCTGTGTAGTTGAGGGGACAGGTCAAACTGATATGATGCTGATTTACAGGAGAATTCATATCAAATGGAGGATAAACCAGATCACCTGTAAAGCATTTTAATAAAGCATTATAAATTCTTAATCTATCATAATTAAAACAACTGGAGACTGAAAACAAACTGATATATGGGTCTGATCACTTTTTTAATAAATTAACATCATGCCAGACAGGATGTAAGTGTGTCTGTGACTTCCTGTACGGACTGAAGGCTGCTGGAAAATGTTGGCAAACTGTCCGACTTCACCGCAGCTTTTTGTCACCGCCCCCCCCCCCCCCCCCCCCCCCCCCCGCGGCCGCCTGCTCTCGTCTACTTTCCAGGCGAGGCGCAGTTCATCTCCAACGAGCCTATTGACACTCGCACGGTGCGAGAGCCATTAACTAACGAGTGTCACCTGCTGCTATCAAGGAGGCTGAAATAGTTGCTATATGGGGCGGGAGGGGTGGGCGCTAGCGCTTGAATGCACGTGCGGTGCTACTACGACAATAAACAGAGAGCCCACGTGGGCCGGCCGCTGCAAGCAGCTTCTTCTCATTGGCCGGGGGGGGGAAGCAAGCGCGGGTGACAACCAACCATGGGGGACATGGTCTCAATTTGCGTGACGTGTGAAAACAGACAGAAATGCTGTGCAGTAACGCGCAATGCGGGACGTTTGGTCACCCTAGTTGTTAGTGTGTGTGCGACCCCCTCCCCCTTTCTCCATCTCTGCAGACCAGAAACCACCAGATAGATCATGTCATCATGTATTTCACACTCCAGTGAAATGACCATCCCCTCTTTGAAATCTGACTCCTATCTTATCTTAACAAGGCAGGGGTCCAGTCAGATATTGGATGTAAATTCTGTTGAATCTAGTTTTTTGAGAGATATACAGGGAAAAAATAAGTCAAGTGAAACTCAGCTTGTAGGGAAAGATTCTGACCTATTTTAATGTCTCCAGTCCAGCAACAGCAGTAGCCGGAGCAGGATGTTTTCAGGTTGTCCTTCCATTCATCCTATTTTTGTGCCTTGTCAATTTCTTCAAATTTGGCACAACCAATCACTTAGACTCAGCGATGAACTGATTAGATTTTGGTTTTCAAGGGTCAAAGGTGAAGGTCGCTATGACCTTGCATCCATCCCATTGTCATGAATACAATATCGCAGCTTGAGGGAATTTCTTCAAATTCGGCACAAATGTTCCTTTGGATTCAATGACGAACTGATTAGATTTTGGTCGTCAAAGGTCAAGGTCACTGTGACCATGCCTGTCTCATTTTTGTAAATGTGATATCTCAAGAACACTGTGGGGAATTTCTTCAAATTAGACTCAAATGTTCACTCTAAATTAACTGATTCTAATTTTGTGGTTAAAGGTCAAAGTCAAGATCAGTGTGACCTGACAAAATATGTTTTTGGCCATAACTCAAGAATTCATATGCTAATAATGACAAAACTTCACACAAATGTATTTTTAAAATGCCATTTTAATATCCAAAAGGTCAAAGGTCATCTTCACTGTGACATCATAATGTTCTGCATAAAACACTTTTCTGGCCATTACTCAACATCATAACTCAGGAACAGAGGAGGAGACATTTGAAGCATCCATGTTTTTACAGACATGGACGTAGACTGTAAGAGAAATTTGAACTACAGGAACTACTACAGGAACATCCTCTCGCTCGGCCCTCTCAACCGCCGTGTCTCCACTGAGAGAGCGGAGTAGGAGGAAGGTTCCTGTAAAGTTACCGGGCTCTGTATGTGACGTAATCGTTGCGCGACCATTTTGACTGTGGTGACGTAGGGGTGTAGGGACGCCGTTAGCCGTTAGCCGTTAGCGGTGTCTGTAATAACTACGGTCACGGTCCGTGAAAAAAATATTTTTTCCAGCGGATGTCTTAGTTACAACATGATTGAGCTAACTGGAGTAGTTTCATGTCGTATCTGACAACGGGAGGCTTTTAACAGATGACGTCGTGATGTTAGCTTTGCTGCTGCTGCTGTTAGCTGTCCCTGTCAGCTGATGCTTTCTAGACATCGTGATTTCCCAAAACTGAATAAATACCACACATAGCAACACAAAACTGCTTTGCTAGCTCAATCATGTTGTAACTAAGATATCCGCTGGAAAAATATTTTTTTCATGGACCATTTATTGAGTTACTGAGTTACTACAGACACCGCTAACGGGGCTAACAGCTAACGGTTAGCCTAGCTAAACTACGATAACCATGTTGTTATTTACAAAACATCACATCCCGCCTTGAGTATATCAAGTAAACCCCAAGCCCCAGCCAGGAGTCTTTCGGGGCCGTTCTGAGTACCTACTCCGAGGCAGGGACTTGTTTAGCCCCTGTAAAAGTTCCGGAACTCTGTCTTTCGGGGGTGGTTCCTGCGGTGGAGACACGCACCAACGGCCCCGGCCCCGTGAAATTACCCCAAAGTTCCTGCGGTGGAAACGGGCCTTTTGGTATGACCCAGCCGGGGATCAAACCCATGACTTCCCAGTCTCAGGGTGGACACTCTACCACTAGGCCACTGAGCTGGTAAAGGGGTGTGTGTTTCACATATTCGGTCACCTCCACAATTTTGTTTTTGTGGCTAACCAGACGTATATGGTTGGGAAGGTCTGTAAACCTTACTTACTGCTCACAGCGGCAGGATGTGTTGGGGAAAAGTGGGGTGTCAGACAATATTTTTGTCGACTGGTAGCCAACACAGCACAGTCTATCAGTAGTCTAACAGTATGCAGCCTCCTCAGAGAATCTTTGAGCTACACACCAAATACAAAACAAACAAACAAAAACAAACAAACCAACAACTCAAAATACAACTAGTGAGCAGCCCACAGTGATACACAGAAAACACACATGCACATGCCCAAATCAATCATGTTACATGTTAAAGTCGGCTGCACTGAAGGGGATAGAGACACACTGAAATACACTGACAACCAGAAATAATTATTCTCTGTGGGTTTTTCACTGTGAGCAACACTTTACACATATAACATTCTTTACTCCAAAATTGAATTTTGATTGATGCAGCTTTAATATGGACAGTGTGGGCAATTCTTAACACTCATTCCTTACTTATTGTGCTTTTTCTTATTTGATTTTGTAATTTAGTTTTGTCTTTTTTTGCAATGTGCAGAAGCGGGCCTAATAGTACAAGATACAGTATGGCAGGAAACAACTTATGCACAGCTGATCATTGGTTGACAAAACTTTAGACCTCGACTGTCAAAATGTGGGGAATATCCATGGCTGAGACCACCTGTTGCTGTATGCATGCTCCATCTGTGTTATTATGTTGTGTGATAAAAACTGCACATTTTAAAGTGGCCTTTTATTGTGACCATCCCAAGGCATGCCTATGTAGTAATGATGCTGTTTAATCAGCATCTTGGAATGCAACACTTGTCAGGTGAATGGATTATCTTGGAAAAGGAGAAGTGCCAAATTGGCAACCAAAATTTGAGAGACATATACAGTACAGGCCAAAAGTTTGGACACACCTTCTCATTCAATGCGTTTTCTTTATTTTCATGACTATTTACATTGTAGATTCTCACTGAAGGCATCAAAACTATGAATGAACACATGTGGAGTTATGTACTTAACAAAAAAAGGTGAAATAACTGAAAACATGTTTTATATTCTAGTTTCTTCAAAATAGCCACCCTTTGCTCTGATTAATGCTTTGCACACTCTTGGCATTCTCTCCATGAGCTTCAAGAGGTAGTCACCTGAAATGGTTTTCCAACAGTCTTGAAGGAGTTCCCAGAGGTGTTTAGCACTTGTTGGCCCCTTTGCCTTCACTCTGCGGTCCAGCTCACCCCAAACCATCTGGATTGGGTTCAGGTCCGGTGACTGTGGAGGCCAGGTCATCTGCCGCAGCACTCCATCACTCTCCTTCTTGGTCAAATAGCCCTTACACAGCCTGGAGGTGTGTTTGGGGTCATTGTCCTGTTGAAAAATAAATGATCGTCCAACTAAACGCAAACCGGATGGGATGGCATGTCGCTGCAGGATGCTGTGGTAGCCATGCTGGTTCAGTGTGCCTTCAATTTTGAATAAATCCCCAACAGTGTCACCAGCAAAACACCCCCACACCATCACACCTCCTCCTCCATGCTTCACAGTGGGAACCAGGCATGTGGAATCCATCCGTTCACCTTTTCTGCGTCTCACAAAGACACGGCGGTTGGAACCAAAGATCTCAAATTTGGACTCATCAGACCAAAGCACAGATTTCCACTGGTCTAATGTCCATTCCTTGTGTTTCTTGGCCCAAACAAATCTCTTCTGCTTGTTGCCTCTCCTTAGCAGTGGTTTCCTAGCAGCTATTTGACCATAAAGGCCTGATTGGCGCAGTCTCCTCTTAACAGTTGTTCTAGAGATGGGTCTGCTGCTAGAACTCTGTGTGGCATTCATCTGGTCTCTGATCTGAGCTGCTGTTAACTTGCCATTTCTGAGGCTGGTGACTCGGATGAACTTATCCTCAGAAGCAGAGGTGACTCTTGGTCTTCCTTTCCTGGGTCGGTCCTCATGTGTGCCAGTTTGGTTGTAGCGCTTGATGGTTTTTGCGACTCCACATGGGGACACATTTAAAGTTTTTGCAATTTTCCAGACTGACTGACCTTCATTTCTTAAAGTAATGATGGCCACTCGTTTTTCTTTAGTTAGCTGATTGGTTCTTGCCATAATATGAATTTTAACAGTTGTCCAATAGGGCTGTCGGCTGTGTATTAACCTGACTTCTGCACAACACAACTGATGGTCCCAACCCCATTGATAAAGCAAGAAATTCCACTAATTAACCCTGTTAAGGCACACCTGTGAAGTGGAAACCATTTCAGGTGACTACCTCTTGAAGCTCATGGAGAGAATGCCAAGAGTGTGCAAAGCAGTAATCAGAGCAAAGGGTGGCTATTTTGAAGAAACTAGAATATAAAAGATGTTTCCAGTTATTTCACCTTTTTTTGTTAAGTACATAACTCCACGTGTTCATTCATAGTTTTGATGCCTTCAGTGAGAATCTACAATGTAAATAGTCATGAAAATAAAGAAAATGCATTGAATGAGAAGGTGTGTCCAAACTTTTGGCCTGTACTGTATATCTAATGAGCGCATGAAAAAAGTCTTAGATCTTTAACTCAAACCTGTGAAAAAATGGGAGCAAAATTAATTGAGTTTAAATTTTTGTAATTACTATCTACTTCAAGCATATATTATAGACATACATATTTAATATTTTATAAGTTATATTTTATTCCTTCATTTTAACGTCTGTCCTTTTTTATGTCTTAATTCCCATGCATGATTTTTTTTATGCAAAATGGGCATTGTTGGAGGGAGCCTGAGATTCACTGCCAATGACTTCTTCTCTGTAGCCGCTGCATACATGACAATAAATACCATCAAACATCTTGATACCAGTACAGGCAATAATAATACAAAGATCTGACGTGTCTGTGATACACTACAATGACTTCAGGGTCACCTGTCAACACAGAGTTTATTGTGCAAATTCAGAAGGCTTTTGATTGAAGTAATAGTCTGCTTTTTTACCCTCTGGGCTTTACATGCAGCCAAGTTCTCCCTTTGGTTTGGTGTAATGATTTTTTTTCTCTTCTTTTGATTTTTTATTTCATAATATCTAAAACATTTCATAAATCCCCAGTTCAAACTATTTTCTTTTTTTCTATCACTACAATTACACTCACTTTTATCTCCCTGTTTGTAATGTGGAGGTTTCCATGTGAGTGCTCTGAATGTACATATAAAAGTCTTCCCATACAATACACACTACATACTGTATGAGTTCCTGCAAATGCTTCTGTACTGAAAACTTTTGAGACTTGGGATTTTTTGGCCTAAACTGTATGAATATTTCTGAACACAGAGCCATATTTTACATGAAGAACAAAGTGTGCTCACTGGTCTCTCCGGCAAACGGACTCAAGAGCAGAGAGACAAAAGGAAACCCCAGCCTAGTTGGAAAAAGAGGCGTGAAAATGAGCATGCTGGCTGGCTTAGCGGCGACTTACATGCATCGCTCTCAGGGTCGACCCAGCTTGGCTTATCATAAAAGGCTTCCTTTGAGACATCCTTTTGCAGGATATCAAAGACCTTCTGTGGTGGAGATCCAACTTTAGAGAGATCAAATGGAAATAAAGAACCTTCACCTTCCTTCAGTCCTTCAGTATTTGGCATAGCCAGTCTGGATGATGAATACTACGGTACACAGTTGGCAAGAGAAGCCTTTTTCCCATGAAAGGTGAAGAAAGACTGGGAGAGTAGTTTCTCTTATGTTATTTTTTCCACTAAAGGCTGCAAGGCCTCACCTATAGCTCCATCATTTCTGTGCAGAGCTGTGCAACAATTACAAAATGAACCATCACTATTGCTGTGCAAATATTTTTTCAGTGATAGGGTAGTCTGTTCATGCAGCAATGCATATATATATACATACATACATATACACACACACACATACATATTATAATACAATAATGATATAATGATAATATATTTATACTACATGCACGAATTTGCATTGTTTTTGGCAAAAATGTAATGGAATTCATATGAAGTGGACATAAGGGAACACCATGGTATCCATATATCCATAGAATCCATTTCATTCAGATATCTTCAGGTGAGAGGTCAAGGAATCCTTTTGAAAATGGCCGTGCCAGTTTTTTCCTCATCAAAATTTAGCGTAATTTTGGAGCTTATTTAGCTCCCTTCGCTTTAAGCTAGCATGACATGGTTAGTACCATTGGATGCCTTATGCCTGGTACACACTACACGATATCAGCCTGATTCTAGCCCGACGCAGCGACGTACGGTGTCGGCATGGATTGTAAACGACAATGAGTGTCGTACACGATAATCCATCATTTCATCTCATGTAGTGTGTCATACTTAACGACAGTCGACGCCACATCTGGGACACCTCACAACGTTCCAACAGAAATTCTAGCATGTTTGATTTTCTTTTTGTCGTTCATGACTGCTCCTATCACAGCCGTCACTTTGACCAATAGGAACACAGAACGATCTGCTGCTGTAGACAACTGTACGACAACAACAGCCCAGCATTTTTGATATTTCCTACGTTACCACACAGAGTAAAAAGGGAAAAATGATAGTGTGAAACAGCACAGGCACTTTATCAAACTGGTGAGTAATGCCATTAGCATCAAGCTAGCAAACAATGTTATTTCTTCATAATGGAGATGGACATAAAGTAATAAAATTAAAAAATAGTGGCAGGGCTTTTACTCACCACAACTGCAGAGGCTACCAGCTTCATTTGAAACAGACTACATTATAAAAGGGCCGTTATTTATTATTCCCTCTGTATTTTTATATTTTTACTTTTTATCCGCTCCGGTTGTTTTGATAAAGTTAATGCATTGTGCCGTCATTTCAAACTCAACACTTCCTGTATCTTTTTCAAATTAAAAGCCCCATATAACTTCGCTTGAAAAATCCCTTCATTTTCTAGAAAGGCTTTTATTGTGAAACATTTGTAGGAGCTTGTTGTTGAGGATTCAGTGACTTGTATGTTTGCGTACGGTACTTAGAATGTAGCCCCTGCCATCTGGTGGCACTTTTTAGGTGACTACAACAACATTTCGGCTGGCGCATGAACAGACACAGTGACTGAAATAATAGTAAAAGTAATAAAAATAGGACAAGAATAACCCGACGACATCACACACGCCGTGAAAGACTACCGCGGATAATTGGTGAGTACCATCGTGTAGTGTGTCACGTCTGTCGGCCAAGTCACGGCACGATTTTATGACTCCACAATCGTATAATGTGACATAGTGACTTTCAGGACGAGCAGTAAAGTCATGTAGTGTGTACCAGGCATTAGGTTGTCTAGTTTCATGTGACATCACTAGAGGAATGTCAGCCACCAGTTATTTTTGATTATTTTCGCAAGAGGAGGCCTCTGCAAAGGCCAGCAGTTGCCTCAAGTTGGCCATGGACCTCCCGGCCACCGCTTGGGCATGCCACTGATTTCGACAGGAGATTTCATAAGTTGTTGGTGCTGACACACGTCAAGATCATGTCAGTTTGGGTTACATATTTCATAAACAGATGCTTTGACAGAGAAAAACAAAATTTGCATTGACTTTAGTGATTGGATTTTTTTTAATCACACTCACCAGTATGGCATGACGTCACCACTGGTGGGTCACTGTTTTTTCAGAACGGTATAGTTTATAGGAAATTAAACAGCCTACTTCATGGAGCATTTCATTTTCACTCAGTTATTCTACAAATAGAGACTTACTCCATTAACATAATTTAAAAGATGCTATAATAACACAATTCTTTAATGTAACTACTGTTAAAACTCAAAATGACACAAACTGTCTACAGTGACCTGCCTCACTACAGAGCTTCTTGTGTCTGAATTGCAGGTCTGAAAGCAGTCCTTACAGGCCAGTGGACATTCTAAATAGACACCTTGCACATTTCCAACACATTAATTACTTTGTACAGAGACATGCAAGTAGAAAAAGCAAATGAAAATCCTTCACTTCCTTGTTTACTCTGTGTAACTTATGTAACTATGTTACTGACTATGTGGAGTACACAGCTTTGGACATTAATGCAGAAGAAGTGAATGTTGTTAGGTCATTAAGTTAGAAATAAAACATATAAAGCAGAAAACAAGGTTTAATTCACATGTCCAAATAGACGCCTCCCCTCACACAAACATATGCATTAATATGATGGTATTGGGAAAGGCAGCAGAGACATGGCGTGCTAGGAGCCCTGTGAGGATTTGTATGGACTCCACAGTATAACCAGACCAAGGGCCGAAGCAGCATATGGTGAGAATCTGTGGCAAATCCATTGCGGACTTCTCTCTGCGGAGCTCTGCCATTTTGCTGCCTCTGCCTTCCCTTTCATTTAGTTTTCCTCTGTCTGATGTGGACTGAGCAGCAGACCACATGCTTGAAGACACACACGTACACACACAAGAGAAGGAAATGTACTACAAATGCATAAACATAGACGTACAGTTAACATGTAAATCAGCGTTGCCAGCTTTCATGCTTCTGGTTTGTGACACATGCTTTCACCTTCAGGCTCACACTCTCATGCTGCCCAAGCAGTTCTCAAACCAAAACACTGCGACAGCCAGAACCAGCAACAACATACAAAGGCCAATATGCCATACCCTCCTGTGACCCTGCATCCTCATGAGGACATAACATTTAAAGTTTGCTGCACCTCATACTTTATTTTGCTTAACTGAGACCTGTTGCCATGGTTCGTGGAGACTTTTTTGTTATCCTGTGGTAGCCAAAACACTATACATAAATCCAGGTAAAAACAAGATGGCAGCCATCTCTGCAAAGCCAATCTACAGCCAATCATGACACAATAGTGGACAAGGTTCAAAACCTTATCAAATTTTATGGTTAAAACTTGTTATTAGGGATGCACAATAACAGGATTGGTAATAGCACCAGCCAAATGTTGATGAAAAATGCAATGCATTTACAATCTTTTGGGAAGTGAACACCAGACTGTTGGGTGAAAGTCACTGTTGTTGCACATGTGTTTAAACTATGATACTGAACTGATTAAGCTAATAGCATCAACAGTCCTTTTTACAGTCTTGCTATAGGAACGCGAGACAATGGTGGTACCATACCAATGTATGATTTTAGACAGCATATTGGCATAGTGGAAACAAAAGAGGTGTGACGGGTGTGACATGTAACACAACAACATCGGCTCTAGTGAGACATATAACATATGCGTTGCCAGCATTTTCTCATTGTTTTCATAATTTGCAGACATTTTTGGCTGCTTTTTTCCCTCTTTGAATCAGATGCTGACTGCTATTTGCTGTTTTCGGCAGGAGGTCACTAGCATTACAAAATGTCACACCTGTCTTGTCCAAGGTCCTGTCCTGCTGGCTATCCAAAGGCGCGACAGCTTTCTTCCCCAATTCCAGGATGGTACCTTTTATACAGAAGGCCAGGGTGGCAAGACGGCATAAAAAAATCCCGCCTTGAAGAGGCAGTTTGAAAGGAACTAAAATCTCACTCCAGTCAAGTTACTTGAGTAAATGCTCAAAGTATAGACACTAAAACACACTTCACTAGCAAGGATCACGCCACAATAATATGAAGTTAACATTTTAATGAATGTTCTGAGGTATGAGATGATGTTGATGGTGAGTGGATGTAGAGGGGAGGGGCGAGGATGGATGGAGGGTGTCGTCAGCCAGGCTGGTCCAGAGGGTACGCTGGACACTGGGCAGAAGGAGACTCAGTGTGGGGGTTCCGTCTCAGCGTTTTCCGCCCAAGCTGATTATGGACCCCCAAAAGAGTTGGATTTTTATAAGCTCAATTGAATGGGAGCTTGACGTAGATCGTTGAGATTGTTATGTATGTATGTGCGGTATGCCTGAGAGGACCAGCGACCTAGGACCTGGATGGTTTGGTCAGAGATGCCCATTCTGGCTGCGGTGGAGGCTGCGCCGATGTGGAAGGAATGGCTTGAGTAATGTTCAGAAGAAATGCCTGAAATGCGGAGGACTCTGTGTAGATGTTTCTGGAACCAGAATCGGGTGGCCATTTTTCCTGTGTCGGTGAGAAATAGTGGGTGTTGAGGTAATGCGTTGGAAGTAAACCTGGAGTGGATGTATTTTGTCAGTGGCTCATATGGGCTGAGATAGGAGTTGAGGCGGAAGAGGTAGATGGGGAAGGAAATGCCCAGTTGATCGGTTTTGCTCCTTCGGAGTGTGAATATGAGAGAGTCAGAGGTATGGAAGGTTATGTCGGACATGCTGGGATGATGAGAAGGGTTGTAAGCGGAAGAAGTTGGGGCAAATTCGGAGCATCTCAGGAACCCGAAGAAAGCCAGCAGGAACATGGATTCGAGGGTTAAGTCGACCATCGGGGACACGTAGCCTGAACGTAGGGTGTGGATGCAGAGGCTGAGAAGGTCGGAGGTGAGTGGTAGGCGTCTAGTTGGAGGCACGGGTTCCTGTTTGCGCAAGCCTTTGACTAGCATTGTAATGTGTGAATGAGAGATGGCTGGACAACGGGAGCCAGTGATGAGTTTATAGAAACAGTTGATTCCTGCTAGGTAGGTCTGGATAGTGGATGCTTGGATGTTTAAGATGGAATGAGCATGGGTGATGAAGTTGCAGATGGATGTGATGTCGAGAGAGGGAAATGACATCTGGTAGGTGGTGTGATATGCTTTGAAAGAGTTCCAGCCGGTTAGATAGGCAGAGAGAGTGCTGGGAGCGAGGCTGTTCAGTATGGCCTCTTGTGAGGCGCTTGTGAGGTTTCTTAGCTGTGGAGCTAATTGAATATTGTGGCTGAAAACGGTGGGACTGATGTGGGATGAAGATCCGAGTTTGGAGCCAAGTGTCTGAATTTCTGGAATGAAAAGCGAGACAATGAGTCAGCGATGCTGTTGTAATGACCGGGAACGTGAGCTGCCTGGAGAATGAACTGTTGTTGAGCTGAGATTAGTGTGAGTCTGCGCATGAACTGCATGATGATGGGAGAGCGAGATCGTCCTTTGTTAATTATCTCTACGGCTGCTGTGTTATCGGAGTGGATGAGTATGGATTTTTTTGACCATTTGTGCCCCCAAAGAATGGCAGCTATGATGATGGGATATAGCTCATGGAGTGCGGATGAAGGAGAGCTGGACTCTGACCCGAGAGAGCTAAACTCTGGGGGCCAAGCTGAAGCGAACCACCTCCCTCCATAGTAGCCGCCGAAACCTTTGGAGGGAGCTGCGTCCGTGTAAAGTTGGATGTCCTCGGGCTGCGTGAGGTAGTCTTCATAAAAGAACGAAATGCCGTTCCAGGAGGACAGGAAATGCTGCCACATGCGCATTTCCATTTTGCAGGCGTCATCTAAGGTGACTCTGTCGTGGAGTGAGGGGACGGTTGCTGCTTTAGTCAGGAGGTTGGAGAGGAAGGATTTTGCCTGAGGAATTATGCGAATGGCATAATTGAGATGGCCAAGGAGGGCTAGCAGCTGGCGTTTGGTGCATCTGTCTGCTAGGAGATAGTTGGATAGGAGCAAAGTAATGCGCTGTATTTTCTCGGCTGGCAGAGAAGCCTGGAAGGAGACTGAATCAAGAGTGATGCCCAAGAACTCGATGGATGTGTCAGGCCCTGAGGTTTTCTCTTCAGAAAGAGGAACACCAAGTTCCGAAAAGGCTTTGATGAGGGTAGTGAGCTCGTGGCGAGGGGGTGAGGATGGTGGAGTGAATATGAGAAAATCGTCAAGGAGGTGTAATACATGAGGGAGTTTGTGGTTGTTGACCAAGATCCAGCAAAGGGCTTCTAAGAATGAGTCAAAGATCTTAGGACTGCTTCTGCATCCGAAGGTGAGGCGTACTGAGAAGTAAAAAGTTCCTTTCCAGCAAACGCCGAAAAAACGCCAGTAGTCTGGGTGAATGGGCAGAACTTTAAATGTGCTGGTGATGTCAGCTTTGGAAAGCCATGCCCCGCGTCCTGCTAGACGGATGAGGGTGATGGCGTGGTCAATATTTGTGTATTGCATGGAGAAATCTGGGCATGGTATGACGCTGTTGATGCTCGGGATGTGTGAGCTGTGTGATGAAGATAGATCGATGATTAGCCTCTTTTTGCCTGAATATTTCCGAGTTGCAACGCCTATGGGACTGATGTGGAATATAGGAAACGGGGGACTGTCGAATGGCCCTATCATGAAACCCTCTTTGACTTCCTTAGCCAGCAGGGTGTCGACAGTGTGAGGTTCTGCGAGGGCAGACTGGAGGTTATGACAGATGTGTGAAGTGTCGGGAAGTGCTTCCATACTGGGATGGAAACCGTGTGTGAAGCCATTGATGAGAAAATCAACAAACATTCTATCAGGATGATGTTGTAGAGCAGTGGCAAGGATGTTTACCTTAATGGGTGTGGCTAGGTGTCGTGCTAGTCATGCTGCATGTGTGGTAGGGTTGTGAGGGCAGGTGGTCCTGGCATGTGCACCTCCGCAGAAGGAACAGACGTGCAGGAGGCGGCAGTTGGAGAGGGAGCAGCCCAGGTGGTTGAAATTATTGCAGACCATCCTTCCTGCCTGGTAGAGGATTGGTTTATCCACCCCCTTAGGCAGTGGGACACTGACTGAGGGACGTGAGTCTGCGGGCTTAGGGATGATGGAAGGTGGGGGTGCAGCTACTGATAAACGGTTGAAAACTGAGGTGTCGCGTGAAGAAGAAGGACGTGATCGAGGTGGTGGGGCGCTGACTGTGCAAGTGGTGGCAGGGTGGGAGGGGGCTCTGCACAACTCGCAGGAGAGGGATGTGCGGGCGGCAGTATAACTCGGAATCGAGAGTGCCCCAGTATGTTGCTTGGTTGAATTGTTGTATGCGGCCGGCTGCTTGATTAGCGAAATGGACGTGGTAAGAGTAAAACCCTGTCCCTCCGAATTGTAGTGCCATGTCGAGCACTATTGACAGGTAGTCGTCTAGCTCAGGTCTCCATGCAGGGAAGGCTGAGCAGATGACATCTCTGTAGAAAGAAAAGGCAAGGGCAAATTCAGTGGGGGTCAAGTCTTTGGACCGAGATGGTAAAGGGTGGCGGAGCTGCACGTAACCGGAGTGAGTGTGAATTTCTCTTGGTTGACTGGTGTCTGTGATGGATGGCTGAAGGAGTTGGGCTAGATCGACGTAATTACCAGTTAGAATTTGGTGGCGTAAGGTGGGAGAGACAGGAGAAGGCCGATAGAGGGCTGAAGCTGGTTGGCTGGGTGGTGCTGCTGTGGCGAGAGTGTGGTTAGTTGCACAATCGGAAAAAACATTTGGGTGCTGGGGGGGGGGGGGGGGGGTAGACAAGTCGGAAAGAGGGAAGCAGGCTGTACGGCTTGTGGTGGGGCCCCCTGGTTTGATGCATTGGGCTCTTGACCTGCTGTGCTGCTGGTGAGAGAAGATAGGGGAGCAGAAGCCATGTTGTTTTGGATGACTGAAGGAAGGGTAGAGGAAGGGATGATGGGATGAAAGGATGCATGTGCATGGAGATTTTGTGAAGCCTGCGAAGACAGGGATGAAAAGAAAGCTGAGATTAGCTGAGAGAGTTCAGAGACAGAGGGAGCAGGCACAGGGGGACATACAACCTCCCCCCCGCTAGGGGGGGCTGGTGCTGCAGGCTGTGGTTGTGGCGGGGTGACCTGAGTGACGTCACGGCTGGTGACGCCGGCGTTGGTTGGCCCAGGCGTCGAAGCCAGAAGCACGGGAAGCATGGTCGAAGCAGCGGCGATGGAGGCTGAATACAGTTGGAACAACTTGGATTTGTTGTCGGTACGGTGGAAGTGGATGCCTTTCTCCTTCAGGAACCGTTGGAGACGGGCGACAGTCCAGTTTCTGATGTCGGGCGGTGATTGTGGACGTGGAGACTGCCGGGTTGGAGGTGGAGGCGGAGAGCGAGGGTGCCGTGTTTGTGGACCGGAGGCTCTTCGCTGACGTGAAGGAGGCTGCCGATGGGTAGGTGGTGCGGAGGGATGAAGCCGGCCTCCGCGATCCCTCCTGCGGCGACCGGTGTGGTGGATCCTCGCGGAAGGTGGAGATGATGCCCGGGTTCTGCTGGGCGTAGGAGAGATCTCATTGGTGGAGCTTGAGCGGCGAGATTGTGGTACGTAGACCACCGAATGCACCCGGCTCCTGCGGGTCGCTTGGCTGCGGTCCGGTTGCTGCTCCGGAGGAGGATAACCAGTCTCGTACAGTTCGTCATAGAGATCGCTGTCAGAATCAGGTGGACCGATGTGCAATTCGGCGTCCATGGTGGGTGAGTAGCTAATTGCTGTATTACTTTAGTCAGGGATGCTGTTTAGCTGTGGGTGAAGCACTGTCTGTCTGAGGATCTATGAGAGATCTGAGACAAACGGGGCTGGATGGATTGGCCTGGTATAAGTAGGCTTGTTAGGTGATTAGAGGTGTGGTTGAGGCGTGACCCTGCTCCCGAACCTAAGTTAACTGGTTAACTTCATATAATGACACTATTGGTTTGTGAATTAATATGTGTTGCTGAAGATATACTACCACGCTCGGATACAGTGATTTACCATGTGAAGACCTCCGCACACGCACGCACGCACGCACACACACACACACACACACACACCCCCACACACCCACACACACACACACGCACGCACACCCACACACCCACACACCCACACACACACACACACACACATGCACAGAGCAGAGCCATTAACTTTATCCTGCTGTGCTGAGCCACAGCAGGCAGCCTCTCTGCGATGAGTGGAGGAGGATACTGACATCAGTGTGTAGTGAACAAACACTCACCAGTCTGCTAATGCTAAGGAGACCTGGCAATGGAGGAGGTGAGGCTACTTATGAGGACCCTCCAGACATGGGTGCTACCAATAGAAGCAAGCATCTACACACAAACAGCCACCCACGGACAGGGGACGTCTGATAGCACAGGACAGCTTGTTGTAGGCCTTGCTGTGGGCGGAGGAGAGAAAAGTGTGATGTGGCAATCAACACTTATCCCAGAATTATAGTTATAATTAGTTTTGCATATTGCAAATGACTCATCTCTTCGAAACAGAATTTACATGGGTTCTTCAAAATCCTCAAACACTGGCAGCATCTACAGCAAGGGAGCTGACATGCATTGTAGCTTTGCAACCATGAAGAACCCACAAAGCAGCCCTCATACTTTATTCCATACAATGATTAAGTTGAAACATCCTCCCCAAAATCCCTTCACAGCATGGGCAGGATGAGAGGTTTTCCTACACTGACATCTGAATTATTTTCTTCCCATAGCACTCAACATAAATTATGCTTGCTTAAATTAGAGAATGAATTATTAGGACAGTCCTTTAAAAACAAGGCACTTCCTGGAGCATTTCAAACCATTTTATCATTAATGGTTTATAAGTATATAGCAAAAAAAGTAGCTGCTAAAATAACTTGTTAGCAGAGCTAATTAGGTGCACTGCATTACTAAATTTGTCTTTGTCTGGCTTAACCATAGTGGAAGAGAAATAAACAGTAACATTTCTAAATATGCTTAACATGCATATAAAATGAGGTTTACATATCTCTCTGTACACTCTAAGCATAATTACACCAACACAAAAACCTAAGTTGCCAAATACATGACAAATGAAAGTAAGCCTATCCACTATTTCTGTACAGAAATCAAATCTAACTTCTGTGCTAGCCACTGACTAAGCTAGCTACCTAGCAGCTGCTAACGTGATGTTAAAACTGGAACAGTACTTAGCTACTTAGCTCCACAAACATATTTACATGTATAACAAGAACAACTAAACTGTTGTCTTTGAATCAATAATATCAGAATCACCAGTATCAGAAAGCTTTTGAAAACTTTCAATCAGCTCTATCCAATAATGATCCACAGAAAATGTGATACGGATGGGACTTGTATTTTAGATGTCAAAAATGTGTTTTTCATAAAAATCAAAATGGCATTGCCGTGCCCACTATTGACTGATTTGCACACATAGTTCAACATCATTATTTAACTTATTATGTTTGGTCATGATTGGATGAAAAATTTCTGATTTATTGTTTGATTTGTGTTGTGTCATGTCTGTTGTTTTGCATTTTGGTGCCCCCCAGTGATAGATTTGAATAAAATTTTTAGGGCATGTTGCTGGTACCTCCTTAGTTTTGTGCTGATTGGCTCAGTGGTTGTGGAGTTAAGTTAATTTATGTGCAGAGCCCCGCTCCCTCTAAATTTCAAGGTCAGTATCTTCAAAACACAATGAAATATCTCCAAGCTTTTGATAACTTATGATTAACCTGGTCCAGTAATCCAAGAGAAGATTGGTACAACTTGGACCTACGATTTAGGAGGAGATATCAAAAAATGTGTTAATCAAAAATTTCAAAATGGCAGAACATTTTGTCAGTGGGACCTTAATTGTTCTTGTGTGTTTTTCATAAAGCACATTGACCTGTGCTTGGGTGTCCAATTTCAAGTCAATCTGACTTGCGAGTGAGAGCGTGGCCTTTCAAAAATTGGCATCTTATTTCTTGAGCAACATTTGCACAAAACTTCCAATAATTAGTGAAAATGTCATGTGTCTGAAATGTAACATCTTATGGGAATTTGGGAAAACATTCCTGAAAAAAAAAGTCAAAGCAAAAACAATCAGGTTTCAACCCTCCAGGGTTGAAACCGTGAAAATAAAAAGAAGTATGGAATGTTATGGGTGTTTGAAACCACAGTGTCCCTAATTCAAGATCAGTCCTTGTTACATGTCACTTCTCTTTCTATCACCATAGCAGCTGATACAAACACAGAAGGGAACAAGTGACACAGAAGAAACAAATGCAATTATTGAAGGTACCTGTAGAGTTTTACTGAACATTTTATGTTTCTCACCAAAATCCATTAATATGAATCCCAGTGGAGTGGTGGTCCATAGCGGTGGAGAAGAATCCTGGTGGGCTGATAACTTGCCAGGCTGATGTAGTTTCTCTTTTACGAACTAAATTGACAGAGTCAAGCACTCATGGTCACTTAACCCCCAGAACAAACACACCAAGTCTACACCGCGAGAAACGCTAAATTTAGACGCTACCTTTACCTGAACTCTGGATGGTGGTCAAGTTTGACAGTATTCCACATGCCGTATTCTAGTTGGAGAGAAAAACTAAAGGAAAACGCACAACTATTTTAGTGAGGTGCGGCCACACTGACAGATATCAAAAATAAAGAGGAATTGGAAGCCACACACCCATTACACAAGGCGTATATTAATGTGTGAGTGAATGAGATGTGTGTGAAAACAACTTTCCCTTTATAAGTCTTTGTAGAACAATGCCTTTTGACAGTCATTTACAAGGTGCCCCGTGTGTAATCATGGTATACATGCAAGCTGTAACCATGGTTACAACAAAAGCGTGTCCTGGACAAACTCAGTGCTCCAGTGACGTTACATTCAGAACATTTACATGTGCAATTATAGCTCGAGTAGGTCATTTAATCGGACTACTGTCCTTGCCATAGTATACAAACACAAGAGGGGAATTTATTTATTGACCAAAGTATGTCCGACTCCACTACGATAGGTGGCAACATGCCCCCTTACAACTTGTTAGTATTGGACCTTTCTCCACTTGACCTATCACATCACAGACCAAACCATCCGTAAACAAATTAGTGACGGTTACCTAGCAGCAATCTGGTATCATGGTGGAAACTTTACAATGCAGTAGATTTCATTCATCCAAAAATGCATGTCTCCAGTTGTAGATTTCGCAGTGTTGTGACTGGCTTCTTCCTCTTTTACACATTTAATGCTATTCAAACTCCGAGTCATAGCCCAGAGTGGAAACTGTGGAGCGTGCACAGAATGCCTAGGCCAGTTTGGGTCCGATTGACTGAATACATGCAGGAGTAAAACAACTCCCAATTGCATTATCTGGGTGTGTTAGTCCCAGTTTGAGAAATACAATTTAGTACGATTTCAGTCAGACTAAAAGACCATACACACTTCACGTTTTATGTGCCCTTGAATGTATTGTTTTAAATGTAGATGCGTGGCAGCGGTGCTCAAACACCAGAGTGACGCCGTCGCAGTGGCCACGCATTCCCAAGTTCCTATATTTCAGGGCGCAACAGCTGTGCCCTGAGATAACCTTTCAACCTTTGGAATGCAGCAGCGCACAACACATGTCATGTGACAAGGACCAACCAATTACAGCTGATAGATATCTTTCCCTTCTTCCTTAAATATCAGTTGGTGGTAAATATGGATAAGTTGATCATTGCAGAGCTGCTAGAACTTTACATCTGTCCCACGGAGGATAGGATTACACACAAACAGCACCTGGAAGAAGGTCAGTTCTGCACTCAGGTTTTCAGGTAAATATACGGTGCTTGTTAAAGTTGCTTAGCAAAAACAGCATGTCGGGTTACTACGGTTGGGTTACTACTCTCTCAGACTTGTGTCGGATTCGGACAGAAATATGCACCACGAGCTGCACTGAACTTCACAGTGTGTTAGTGTGTGCAGAATTTGTATCAGTTTGACACAGCAGATGATTTTTACAAATGTCCAAAATGGCAGAGTGTGCAGCAAATCATAGTACAAAATTACATTGAAGAATTTTGTTAGTTCCCTTCCCTAACTGTTGGAGTGTGTGTGTTTACAGCATGTGTGTCTCTGTGTGTGCTGCACTCGAGTTGTTAAGTGTGTTGCCTCACAGGGACCTGACTGGCATTTAGGCAGAATATTCCCACAAGCCAACATGTAATTAATTAGCCTGCTGTTCACAGCCACAGCATCCCACCACCACCACCATCTCCACTCCTGCTTCCTGCACCCCACCCCCCTCTTATAAGTTAAAATGGGGATAATCAGTTCCACTGGGAACTATTCACAGCCACCTCCTCTCTGAACACACACACACACACACACACACACACACACACACAGACTATCCCATCTTTACCATCCTCTCCCTGTGCCTTTAAAACTGCTAACTGACGCGACATGTTATGACAGCTTCGCCCCACACCTTTCCTCATCAATGACATCCCTATCTGGACACTAAGAACAACAACACTCAGCTGATTTCTCACATTTTCCCATTGGGACATCAACCACAGAGTCGCATCAGTCCGGTTCAGACACAGATTGTGTCAAGACATTTGTAGGGTCATTAGGGTTCAGATTTAACTAGTTTAAAGTAAATAGCTTGATATCATCTCTGGAGGTACAGAGATCTGGGTAGAAAGGATGGAGCATCGCGGGGACCGGGCTCCCCTGCCTTCCTCATTAACCTTATCATGTAACACAGGATGGGGAGGCCTGGGAGTGGGCTCATTTTTCTCAGAGAATTGCTGACTACAAATCCCAGTTGCCTGGAAAGGAACTCGTCCTGGTCTCACAGGTAGGGGCTCTGACCTGCGCTTGTTCGGCAGGACAGATTAAAGTGAATGAGTGCTAAGGCTAGAGCAGGATAAAGGCCAAAGCTTTTTGCACAACCTGACAGCTCTATGCTCCTGCACCACAGGGGAGTGATGCACACTCAGCGTAGCTTCTGGTTCACAGGGTGTCTTTAGTCCTTTGATATTACTGTTGGATATCTCAGTTAAATGTTCTTTGGACAGGGCTTTTACTGACAGAAATCAAGAGATGCTTAGAAGTAAGACTTTCCTTTTTGTGTTGTCTACACATTAGATTTAGATATTTTTTGTGTATCGGTGAAAATCCTGGCCTGATGGTGACAATAAACAAAAGGTCAGACAACCAAAACCATTCAGAATCACCATCTAGGGACCACCAGCCTAGTGCCCATCCTTGGGACTTAAAGGATCCTTTGCTGTTTTTAAACTAGTTCTGTATCATAACACATAGTATGTGTAAATGAACTATGGTAAAATTCCCTGCATCTTACCAGTGCCCAGGTCTCCCAGCTCATGTATCAGCTCAAATCAGATCAAAATTGAACTCAGGCAGTGTTGATCAAATATAAACCAAGATTCAGTTACTGTATAGCCTAATTTCTCACCTGAAATGTTTTCAAACACATTTTTAGTGCACTGTTTGGCTGTAATCCAAGAGTTTGTGAACAGGAAGTTGGTGCCATACTGCTTCTTGTATTGTAAGAACAGAGGCTGTAAAAAAAACTGAGATTAAATTGTAAAACTAAGCAGTGCTGATCAAATATAAACCAGGATTCAGTGATTGCATTGCCTATTTCTCACCTCAAATGTTTTCAGAAACATATTTTAGCTTCCTGTTTAACTGGAATGCGAGATTGTTTGGTACAAGCTGGCCGCCATACTGTTTACTGTGTCGAGGGGACAAACTCGCATTATGTCCCCCTAGCATCGGGAACATTATCTGGTCAAGTGTGGCACAGTGCGTTCTGGTAGTTTTGGGTTTTCTACTTCTTGAGCAAAAGCAAATACCACAGCATTTTTATCTGTTTTCTCTAGTCATAGGGCACCAATGTCAAAAGTTTTTGCATCTGTCTGCAGCTTAGACAGCCCAGTTTTATTAAAAGGCCATCTTTCCAGAAGCTTTTATTGGATGAATTTGCCACACATGTATTTGATCTAATGTTCAGGGTCAAAATTGTTTTTGGCAATAAACTCAACTGCAGTGACAACAGTTATTGTGTGTCTTTCTGTGTCTTTATCAATTCAAAATTTGCATCTTAACTAAACAAAATCTGTAAGAGAATCTTCAGTTAAAAGGCCCAAATCTCTTTTATGGCACAGAGCATTTATTTTTAGATCTTGTTTGATCTCCCTGACATGTGAACAATATGGTGGCATCAAACTTGGATGTGATGTGGGACCTGCTCTGTGATGGAAATGTGGGCCCTTTCAGGCCATTGCCCCTTTGTACCATCTATATTCCCAACACTGCACCTTACTGTTGAGACTGGAAGATGAGATAATGTATACATGAGCTGCTCTTTTCATGGAGCCTTGATGAACACAGTGGGGCTGATATGTTGGTGTGCAAGTTAATAAATTCTCTGCAGGGGAGTATTATTCCAGTACACAGGTTCCTGCCTTTTGTTCACGTTTTCCATCATGAATTATAGATAGATATTACAGACCGGACTCACCACTGAGCTAAATACTATATATGAAGCACATGTCTGACATACAGAACAACAAAGTAGATAACATGGCCAGGTAAACCTATTAGTGGGCCCCAGGGCATAAAATTACTGATTGGCCCCCACCAATCACACTCACCACCTAACTCCCTCCCTCTGTGCATTGTATAGGTGTCCTGACAATCAAGTCCCCATTAGTTCAGTATACAAAGCAGACTACACATAGCAGCTTTGTTATTTGCCCAGAGACTGAGAAAACAGTTGGTACTCCTTTGCTAGAAAAATGACAGCAGGTTTTCTGTATGCCACTTAGTTTGTGTAAATTTGACAGAATACAAATTCATCTGGGAATATGCACCAGGAAGGCAAATACATTAAGGTGTTTTACAACCACTAAAAGTTATATCCAACAGACTGGGTAATAATACAGGACCCATCTCAGTTAATATTGTACTCTAGTGGTGCAAATTCCCTACAACATTTGCAATTAGTCAAATTACCAAAAACCGTTTGATACACAGTGTAACCTAAGGCTGTTGGAGCTCCTTGGAGTCTGGGGCCACAGGGCAGTATCCTGATTTGCCCTCTTGGTAAACCAGCCATAACTGGATTGTATTATGTTTGCTAAGTAGTCCGAAACACACAATATGTACATCAGATGAGACAATGCAATTTTAAACAGTAGTCTACCAATTAGAATTACCATACTGTAAAGATGAACAACTCTGACATATGTCTGACAAAAACTAAACATTACATTTGTAAGGGACTGCATTACAGCAGATTATATAGGAGTGTTGTTTTGAACAGTGTTCATTTTTTACCACAATGAAAATGAGACGATGACAAGCTAAAAAGAGATCTTGATAATATAAAGAACTAAGACAAAATTGATGTTTCATTTTCATTGACGCAACGTGAAAAAAATGGTGGACTATCAGACATTGAAAGCCGAGAACGTCCATGCTTGCAATTATCTTCAAACGCTGCGTGAGCAACAGGCTGGTAAACTCCAGTAAATAGTCTGCACCAGTATGTTTCGCTAGCCAGCAAAAATACTCACACTGGAGCAGCGTCAGCCGTTCGTGCAAGCTGTGAGCTGTAATTCAGCAGTGATTAATCAGCCGTGTGTGTCTGACTGTGGATGGTGGAGCTGCTGAATGGATTTGAGGAGTTTGTTAGTTGCAGGGGTGACTGTTAGCTCTGCTAGTTTGCCGCTGAACGGCAGCAGAGCAGCCACTGGACTTCACAGTTGATGCCCACAGGACTCCACTCAGACAAAAAGGTTTATGGGTTGATGCTGTTTGACAAGTAGGTGGGAGGCTCAGTTATCTGTGGTGTAGCTATGCTAGGCTGACCAAACGTCCTCTTTTGCCCGGACATGTCCACTTTTCACGTCCTGTCCGGGGCGTCCGGGGGGTGTTTATAAATTGATGATAATGTCCGGTTTTCCTTGTGTGTGTGTGTGTGTGTGTGTGTGTGCGCGTAATCCCCGAGAGGCTGCCTTATCGGCGGATCTCCAACACTCACAACGAGGAAGCAGCAGACACCCGCGGCACAGCATTATTCTAAGCTTCCAAGATGCACAGATGAACTGCAGAAAAAATACCCAACTTACCGTCCCGACCCGGTCTGGATATATGGGAGGCTGAGTGCACCGTGTGCAAAGCTGGCACATATGATTCTGTGTCTAATAAAGGTGCTGGGGACCTCAAAGTTGGATTTTCTAATGCAGAAGAGGTATTATTTAGAACATTATTTCATATTATTTATTTATTTATTTGTCCAGTAAGACTTGAAAAGATAGCTATTATTTTGCAAGTTGATTTTTCTAATACAGAAGAGACATTATTTCTATCATTATTTCATTCCAGAGATTTTACATTTATTTTACATTTATATTTATTTTTGTACAATTGAAACTTGTAAAAAGATTATTATTTTAGGCATAATAAAAGCAAGTTGAGTAACCTCTGAGAAGCTAATCTAATCTAAATTTCTATAACTGAATTTTCTATCCATACATATAAACTTTAAATATATTAAAATTATAAGGCATCTTTGAGTAAACTGCAAGTATTATTTAAGTAGGCTATCTCGTGGCCGGGGCAAGTGTCCTCTTTTTTGGAAATCAAAATATGGTCACCCTAAGCTATGCTGTAAGTTAACAGTTAAGTTATTTCTCTGCTTCTTAACAGTGAGATGGATAAGTCAGAGTTTACAGTGAACCTGGGTGCAAATCCTAGTCAAAGTGTTCGAGAGCATAAATAGAGAAATGTTAGGTTTTTTAAATGAGGATCAGTAAGTGTGTGCGTGTAAATCTGCCCTTAAACCTGTCAAAAACTGCTGGAGAAATGACAGTTTGTAAGTGTGGAGAAATTTGTAGTTGTAGAAAACATTGTCTAAATGAAATGTTTATACAACCTGTCACCTTGATTTTAATTTCTGATACACAAATTAGCCTCACTGGATTAGTTTAAAGATAAAATGAAAACATAATGACTAAAAGTTGAATAAAATGTCGTGAATTTGTGTAGACTAAAACTGCGTTGAGCATTTGTGACCAAGTCTATCAATTATCATTGTCTCTGTCAAGAATTATTCCTGAAGGAGACAGCAATATGCCTCCACTGGAGAAGTTAATTGCAAACTCAGAAGGTACAGTGATGTGTGTGTTATATTAAGAATTAAATTGCTGTACATTCTGACAGCCATCACTGATAATTTAGCGTTTGGTCAGTAACGTGGGTCTCACAGTCTCGCCACTCAAACAGAAGATACATGTGTGGAGTTCTCTCTCCTGATTAAATCAAGTGGGAACAATGCCAGAAATCTGGAAAACACAATTATAAAGATGATTTAATGATTAATGATGATTTAAATAACTCATTCACATTTTAAGAAACCTAATCTGAAGTTTAGATCTGCTTTTAAACTGCCAACTCATTTAGCTAAATGTGTTATATTTCTAATCTTTTGTCATGTTTGACTTACATGTTTCAAAGGCATCTGTGTATTGTGAAACAACACAAATTCGCCCTGCTCACGTTTCATGAATGAGACTGTCACTTTACCTTATATATGCAGCAAACAATGCTTGATGTTCCATGTCTGATAAGGGCTTTATAGATATACTACCCATAACACCAAAATGTAATATAAGGTTGAAAATCAGGCAAGTGTGTCTTTAAGATGACACAGATTGAACATCTCCTGACTATGATAATAATGACATGTAAAATCTGACTGAAAGTATATTTAGTAACATGTTTGACTGTACAGTGCTGCTGCTGGTGGAGAACCAAGGAAAGCAAGATGTTTTTAGCCTGACATAGCATGCATTGCTGAGGTTATCTGATGGAATGTAAAAGGGACTGAAATGTATGTCTAGTTTTTTAAAGATCATATTGCAACCGCCATGTAATCCTTCGTCTAGAGTTAAAAATGAAAATCCCCAAAAATACATAACAATCCATCTGTTGTAAAGAGATACGACATGTAGCATATAAATATAGAGTTGTGTCACAGTTTAGACAGAGCCACAGTTATGTTACTGTCCACACAAACATAAATTACCTGGTTTTCCAGAAGCTATTGACCAAGACCAAACAGAGGGACACCTCCACAGACATACAGTAGCAACCAGGCCCTTCCACATTCATAAACTTTAGTTCAATCAGGAGAGACTCATGTCTTATAGTAAAGAGAATATTCATTAACATGTGCACATAAGAATGAAAAATATGAAAAGTCTTTGGCGATTAGACCCCATAGAGATGGTATCATTTCAGGAGGGTGATGGATCCATAGTTGAATGGGGAAACCTCCTCCTCTGGGTCTAGACAATGGTGGTGGTGGAGGTGGTGGAGATGAGATGAGAAGAAGATGGAAAAGTGCCAATGACGGGACAATTTAGCCTAAAATGAGAGCTGACAGCAGCAGAGGAGAGAGCAGATTTAAAATTTTGCAGTAGCATCCTGATTGGCTGATAGAGATTGTGGCAAAGTTTGATTGAATAACTAGAAGAGAGAACGCCCATAGACAGCTGATTGGTAGAAGCAATGGGAGTGAGAAGGGGGAGGATTGTGAATGGAAGAGCACAGAGAAAGTCTTCCTGATTGAACTTACGCTGAGCTTCATTTCCTGTTGAACTCTGCATTACCTGCTCTGGCTGGAGGCCTGAGCTGAGGCGCTTGTTCCTCCTTTGCTCAGTTCTGCTTCAGTCCAGATGCAGCTGAGACAGAGAAGGCCTCTGTTCCTCCAGGAAAGTCGTCCCCGTTTAGGGGGCCATGCTCCCCCTCATCTTTTCCAGAAAATGAGGAGTGTAAAACTCAGCACCTGGACAACCTAATTACAGCCAGATCCTCTTTATAAAACCCCAGCTCAGGTTTCTGGTTTCTCCTACTCTCAACCAAACATAAACAGCACAGTTTGGGTTTCACAGATGTCTGACTGTAACAAGAATGAGAGAGGACCCAGGACTCTATTCATTCACAGGATGCAGACAGATTGCAGTCTGTACTGCTGCAGAACTAAATGTCTGACATGGTGATGAGCAGCACAGGAGCACCACAGGGTCTGTCCTGTTGCCTCTTTCCTTCACTTAATACACCTCAGACTTTCAGTACAACTCACTCCTGCCATCTGCAAAAAGATGACACTGCAGTAGTTGGGTGCATCAAAACGAGACAAGAGTCAAAGTACAGGGACCTGATGAGTTGTGCAGAGGGAACCACCTACTCTTGAGTGTGACCAAAATCAATGAGATGGTCATAGACCTCAGCAGAACAAGAACTGCTGCTGATCCCCCCAGCATCCTGTGAGAGCAGGTGGTGAACAAGTACAAGTATCCTGGAGTTTTCCTTGTCAACAAGGCTGTTTACAGGAGAGGACAGAGCAGACTCTTCTTTCGATGGAAACTTGGGTCCTTTTATGTGTGCATCAAGATGTTGCAGTTCTTTTATCAGCATGTTGTTGCAAGTATGATCATCTTTGCGTCAATGTGTTGAGGCAATGGCATCAGAGCTGGTGACCAAAACCAACTGTGCATCCTCCTCTTCACTACTACCACCTTTAACAGATCCAGGGTGGCTCCCAGAACAGAGCCAGCCTTTCTGATCAAACTGCATCATAGAAAACATCTCACATCATCTATATGGCCTTCTGGTCAAACAGTGGAGCACTTTCAGTGACAGACTGATCCAGCTCCACTGTGACAAGGACTGCTACAGGAGGTCCTTCCTGCCAGCTGCCACCTCCCTGTACAAGCAGTCCCCTCAGTGTTAGGACAGGAGGGTTGGGAGGTGAAGCATCATGTGTCCCCCTAATGCGTAGTTTAAACTACATGACTTTGGCCTTGATTTACCACTCAATTTTGGAGCTCCCTGACAAAAGCTCCACATCTGAGGCAAATTAGAGCTTGAGCACTATGTGTGAACAGTTCAAATAGCAAGTGGATAGGCTTGTCGATACATCGCAGATAGTCCATAGCATGCTCTAACATGCTGAATATCTGGACCTGTTTTTATCTGGATTTTTTTCAGCAAGCTACCGCCAATGAGAGCATAAGTTATAGTTTAAGGACAGAAACCAACCCACTCTCATTCCAAAGTCATCAAATGCTGCCACCTGGTCAGTGGTTTCTGGGTCAGACACCAACAAAAAAAGGCATCCTTTTCCTGCAGTACTATGATGCACCGTCAGGCGGCATCAATTTATAACACCGTGGAATGGCATCAGATTGAAACGCTGCCAGACAACAACGTAACTTAAGGAGTTGGAAAGTCCGTCTCGGGCGGGCGAGAGGGCTGAGAGATGGGACCAACAAACACTGGACTTTTTTCCCAGGAGCCCAGTGTTTGCTTCCCAAATGAATGTTAAGCCAAACAATGCTATTTTTTTCTAAACCTAACTGTGTGTCTTTGTCGCACAAGGAAATAAATATTGACACAAGGTGTTTTACCAATGTTATAGTTTTATTTTGGAAAAGACTGTGTGCATCTAACAAGCAGAAACTATACATTTCCTGTGAAAAGGCCAGTGTATTTTGAAAACACATAATGCATGTAACAGGCATAAATTGACACTGTGTCCTAGAACAGGTGCACCTAGGATAACTAAGATGCCACATATAGATGTAAAAAGTCCACTGAAAAAGCGGTGATATGTGACGAGTTGGGAGTGAGAATATGCTGCAGAAACAAACTGCGTTGTTGCGCTTTCCATGGTGTGTGTGTGTTTGAGAGGGAGAGTGACAGAGAGAGAGGAAGAGAAAGTGGACTATTGCACACTATATTTCTGTATTTTATCAGCCCAATAACTTACTTAGAATGTAGTTTGAAAACCAAAATAACTTTAAGATTTAAGATTACGAGACAGCAAGTTGTGTAGTGTGAGCTTCCAGACTAAAGACACTCTCCTGGACTCATTCACCTTTAACATCTTTCAATTATATGATCTCTAACTGCACTACAACTGTACACTATACTTACATACACTGTAGTTTGCACTATTTGCATTATGTCCACCTCAAACATGTATAAATGTACAGTAAAATTCTCCAACTCTATGTTTAAGTTACTGTTGTTAAGTATTGTAATATATAGTCTTTTGCTCATGATCTTTGTCGTTTTTGCTCTAAGTTGCTGTAACGGTATGATTTCCTGCTGGGATTAATAAAGTCCTGGTCTCTGTCTCTAACTCTCTCTCTCTCGTGAAATGGAGTGGAGTTCCACTGATGTGTATAATTTAACATAAACTCTACTTAATTACTGATGTTGAAAATGATTCATCACCTGATTCTGTGGCTGAAAGTATTGTCCTCCCGCTGTGCTAAGAGCTGCACAAAGAACATATCAAAGGAAGTACAGATGGTTTAAGGAGCAAGTCTGCCTTCAGTTTCTCACTTAACATTCCCCACCATTTACTGACCTTGAGTCACCCATATTAGCAACATGAAATAGTGCAGGGCCTTGAGGTTGAAAACACTCCAAATTGCAGTCTTTGAAAAGCGACCCCCTGTGAGTGCCCATGGGGCATCAGAGGCCTAATGTCTATGTACATGTATGTTCTTGTGCTCTCCTATGTTCCCGCCCCCCACAGACATAGCTACAATTCTAAATTCCCAACCAAAGGCTTTTTAAGAGCACGACAGCCCCAGCAGGCGAGATGAAAGTAGTGATTTTATTCCTCCCTCCATAATTCTAGCCTTTTTTGTCCACTATATGTTATTACAGGGAGCTGCATCTAGTTATTTGTGTCCTGTGGCCGGATACATGTGCACAGAGGGAACCAATTTGTGTGAGAGGCGTATCAGGACAAAGAAGACAACTGATTTCGGATCATTGAGCCTGCAGGCGAAGGGCCGCCTGTGAGTAATGTCACCGCAAGCAGCACTCCTCACTAACATTGTTTAACTGAGAGCTGTGGTCTCTCCTGTGTAACTGGCAGCCATCTTTACACTCTGGCTGAGACTTAGGAAACAATTGGGCTTAAATGATTTTGACGGAAAAACTAATTTGGTAAAACAAAGAGCATCTCTTTTGCACTTACTGTGAAGCTGTGCCAAACTGCCTTAAACCAGTCTCTGGGTCGGGACCCCGAAAGGGCTAACAAGATAAATCTTAGCAAAATGATTAACTAGTCAGGAAAGATGAAGAAGAAACATATTTTCACTTTAGAAAGTTATTGTTTTATTTAGCTTCACTTCTTCAGGACTTAAAAATCATTTTAATAAAACAAATGGAGATATGTGGGAACACTCTTTGGTTAAACTGCTCTCAGCTCATAGACAAGTACAGCCTTTGATGAGGGATCGTGAGCATGCATCCCTATTTATAAAGAGTGACAAGCCAGAAAGGTTGGGAACCACTGTCAAAAACACAAAAAAATGATGTTCAAAAAATAATGTTAGAAGAGATTCTTTCCAGGTTGTTATGCTGTGTGCCTGTGTTAACTCATCTCTTGGTATATTTTGGAACATATTTAACGTCATCTTGTGCTCAGTCATGCATATATATGTCATGAGTGAGTCCTCCCCTTTAAGTTTGCACCTTCTTGTAATCGCTCTGATTGGGAGCCAGTGACACTTCCACTCTAGTATCCCTTTTCGATATTCATGGGCTGGCTTGGCTTGGCTTGGTTTGGTTTGGGCCATAAGCCCAGTGCAGCAGGGATTTGCATTTCCATTACAACAGGGCTATCTGCTTGAAGATGTGTCTTGAACTGATGATGGTTGGTCTTGAGTGATGACATTTAATCTAACATCTCACTGTGGCTGTTTCTGCTTCCACTCTTCCTCCCTTACCTTATTATTATTAAACATACCTTTATTGAAGAAAATCCGCTAACAAAGTTCTGCTAATTCAGTAATAATCACATTTAATTTCCTATAGATTCTTCACAGTAAAAGTCCCCAATTATTTTGCTATGTAAAAACTTTTATTGTGAAGCAGTAAATTAAGGACATGTTGAGTTTTCGAGCAGCAACTTCACACAACTTCTAATGAAGCTCAGCGTAAGTTCAATCAGGAAGACCTTTCTCGTGCTCACCCTTTCACATTTCTCTCCATCCCACTCTCACTACTCCCTCTAATCAGCTGACTATGGGTGTTCACTCCTCTGGTTATCCAATCACACTTCGCCACGATCTGTCAGCCAATCAGGATGCCACTGCAAAATTTTAAATCTGCCTAAATCCTATTCGACTATGGATTCATCACCCTCCAAACCATCTCTACGGGGACTAATCGCCAAAGACTTTCCACATTCTTATTCATACATTCACATGTTAATAAATATTATTTTACCATAAAAATTTGTCTCTCCCGATTGAAATACGGCTGATCGCAAACATGAAACAATATAAAAATGTAGTAAAAACAGGACACAGGAGAGAAACTAAACTTCAAACAACAGAGATTAAGTTAGAAGCTACTTAAGTACTGAGAGCTGAACACACAGAGCCTATTAAAAACACCTTTCTCTGTGGTCCACTGCAGACTCTAAGTGGCTGCAGTCGGTGAGATATATCACCACTACCCATGTGAGGGGGAGTGGCTCAGCTTTTGGACCTGCTCTGGAGAAGGTCCATCTTTGGCGCAGCTCAGCATGGCACGGTGCATCTAAACTGATAATGGAAACATTGCACAACATCACACCAATTTGGTACGGCCAAAAGTGACATTGGAAGAGGCCCATAGTGTGTCCCTTTTTGTACTCATGGCATGTTTGGAGGCGCCATTTGCAGTCAGACTGGAGTTAATGGAAGATAGCATTAGCTTCTCCTGTGACACTTGTGCAGCACCACATGATGAGCATAGATTACGGTTTTGTGTGTGTGTGTGTGCTGGAAGGCCAATTGTTTGATCACCATAAAGGCCTTTGCACATTGTATCTGATGGATTTTCTTACTATTCGTTGCGAAAATTTGCAATATGAGACAAAAATTGAAAGACATTTCCTCCCTTGCTTCTGTCCACTGGAGGTACCTTCCTGGCTGTCACCATTCTCACCCTGTCTGGCTATAGCACTAGGGCTCAAGTAAATATGACCTCAGATTGTGTCAATCATGTTTGCACAATAACTCCAAAACTTTCAGCCATCGTTAAGGTTTTCAGAACATGTTTTGATTTTTTTAAAATGTTTTTTCATGTGTCAAAGCTTTTAGAGAGCTGTTTCACCAAGAAGCACTGAAGAAAATGTGGCGGCAGGACATACGCACACATACGCAACAAGGAAGAGGAACAGGGTGCACAGAATCATTTCATAACTCAGATTGCCTACTACTACTCTTACTACTACTACTACAGACCACATAGTAATAATCAGGTGGACAGATGGAAGTTTCATAGTCAGTGTACAAACATGATTGACACAACATGAGATCGTATTTATTTTTAGATGTACAGCAATTTCAGATGAAAAAAACAGACTCAGTGCAAAAAGGCCCTAACTTATGGCATGCCAAGTATGCCATTATTTTGTTTTTAAACATTATTCAAATATTATGCATAACAATGTCTACCTTTCATATAGAGGCTGCAGTTCTGCACTCCTCCTTTACAAAGTAAAGCAGTTGCTTTTGCTTGTGTTCCCTTACCTAATTTCTATACTTTTTAATTTTGTTTATTTAAAGTGGCTGCCCCAGCTAGGGAGAGGGCCTCTATTTTATTATTCTTGTTAACCAGCTGTTCTGCAGGTATTAAATAGTGTACTTTGATATTGTGGGCAAGATGCTTTTCTGCCAGGTAACAGGATGGTTGCATTGCTGTAGCCTAGCAGGTGGGGGATCACTTGATATAGGTTCTTTTCCTCTCTCTCCTTGGGTTCTCCCGTATGCTATTTTGTTGCGTGCTCTTCCTGTAGCTAACTCTGTGTGTGTGTGTGTGTGTGTGTGTGTGTGTGTGTGTGACTATTTCATTGCATGTGATTTTGCTGTGGCGTCCTAACTCCTGTGTGGTTCTTTTGTTTTGCAGTGTGAGGACAAAGAACCTCACCCCCTCACCTTGAAATTCACATCTCTGTTCCTTCTCTCTGTAAAAGAACTTGTGTATTCTCTTGGTGAAATTCCCACAGTGGCATTGTTGGTTCCTTGTATTTAGAGGTCTTTTAGTTCCCCAGTTACACATAAATGGCTCCAATCACACGAGATTTTAGGTGACAAGCTAACCCCACGCAGTATATAAACCATGGGTCATAGTATCCAGCAGAGCAGTGGTGTTTATGTTTTCAAACACTGAGGTTTAGGTCTAATTTTTTTCATTCCACCTTCTGATCTAACAATGTGGGTTCTCTGCCTTTTTACTCAGCTATTGCTCTGTATTCGCTAAGTCACACCCACTTTTTAGTGATCCAATCAGCAGTTTGATGTGGCGTATGCGGTGATGCAGGTGCTGCGCCTGACCATTGTGGACAAGAGAGAGCTGAGCCAGAAGGCAAAGTTTTCGACTCACTGGTCCATTTACATCCCAACCCTCGCCCGTGGTCATGAGCTTTGGGTAATGACCAAAAGAATGAGATCACAGATACAAGCGGCCAAAACGGGTTTCCTCTGAAGGGTGGCGGGGTTAAAATGTGATTGGGCCAGCCCAGTGTCAATTAAAAAAAAGGAAAAGAAAAGAAAAAAAGACAGTTGTGTCGGCCAAAAGGTACGTCGGCCCACCAAGTAACTGCCCAGTATGCCAGATGGCAAGTCCACCCCTGGTTACAGCATTAGTTTCATCCACCATGGGACGGCGTGTCAATTTATGTTCAAATGACCAGCAGAGTGGACAGTCTTACTAGAAAGATTTTGTTGGTCACAGCTACACTACTGCTTACCCTCAGACAGTAAGTAAACAAAAAAACTGTAAGAAACAGGCAGAGATGATATAAATACACACAGTATGTAAGAGAGAGAGCAACAGCAAAAGAGAGATGCCTGAGGTTGGAAGAAACACGGTAGATGGAGAGAGAGGATGAGAAGACATGAAGGGGAGCGAGGTTAGTCATCAAAGTTTGCTCCGTCTACATTTGATGGTCTTGTTTTCTCATCTTGGAGGCAGTCTCAGACAGGCTCATGTACTCATTCTGGAGGAAAGAAACAAATCCAAAGCCATATTATCTATAAGAGAGTGGAAGGGGCAAAACTTTTTCTACTCATTTGCTTTCATCATTTAGAGAAGAATGTGAGATGTTAAGTATTTTTCTGAGTTCCTGATTGATCAATAATGTGTAGGCGACATGCATCTTTGTGAGCCAGATTTTAAAATGAAACAGTCATATTTACTCAAGGCTTAGCCTACCTTCTTTCTAAGAATAGAAATTACATCACACTCTACACTATCTTATCTGTTTCTATACATACACTTTGTGTGTGTGTGTGTGTGTGTGTGTGTGTTGACGAGTCATTTTCATTCCATGCCACATGAACTTGTTTAATACATCCGATGCCTCACGTACAGTCGCCTTCAGGGACAACTGAGGCCTTCAACCTGGAGCTGATGTCATCAGACGGTGCCCAACCTTCTCTGGGTGTTTCGACCCTTAACCACAAAATAGCTCAGCTGGAAGACCCACCTGTCGGTTCCTGGTGTGCCGGTCAGCTACAACAGTACTGGAGAAAGAGTTATGCATTAAAACAGGACTGCCATTGCTCTCCATTTGTAGGGGATGTGAATGGAAACACATCCAACATATACTAACATCACCCAGATGTGACACTGGGACAAGGAAAAAAACAAACGGGAGGCCAGCTCCTTATCCCCCCTGCTTTCAGGCAACCTTAGGATGCACAAGCATAACGGGGTATGTTGTAGATGTTGCAGGAAGTGTTGGGCAAGCTACTTGGAAAGTGTAGTGAGCTAAGCTACTAGTTACTCTAATATTAAATGAAGCTTCACTACATCAAAGCTATCACCCTCAGAAATGTAGCAAGCTAAGCCACAGCAAGATAAAAGTAACTAGTGCAACTACATCCAAGCTTTTTACTAAATTGAACCAACTTCGTGCCAAGTCAGTGTTATCTTACTGATCAATAAAACTGTCAGTCAAACAGATAGGCAGGTAAAAAAGTTAAGTTCAATTGTTTATTGAACAGTGAGCTACACTAACTCCCAACACGACTCAAACCACAAGAGCAAGAATGGAGACCTGCTTCAAACAGTCACAACACGGTCAAAAACGTACATGCGGGTGTATGTATGTAAACAAACACAATATTCATATTATTTTGACTTAAGGCAGGTCTATGCTTTTCTTCTCATCTTACTGATAACCACGCAGCCATTCTCTGAACATTGTGTGGTCAGATACAAATCAGCATGTCTTGAGATGTATCCTGAATGTAATCCATTAATGGGAAAATCACATCTAGATCTTTCTCTTGCTCTCTCTCTCATGGAAACAAGTTTCTGCCACCGCTTATCAGTGTCCTCACTAGAGGATGAGGTGACCAAGCTGGACACTGATCTTTGTCACATGAGATGTTTGTTCACACGACACAAGAGAAGTTTTTCAAAATTTGTATCGGAGAGACGGTTTCACTTTGGTCGGAAAATGTCTTTGCCTACACTAAAGAGTCGCTCACAAGCTGCACTGGCGGGGGACACCCGTGTTGTACTTCAGGAAGACCTTCTTCATCGTCGGCAGGTTTTGGAATGCATTGGCAAGGTTGGTTTCAGCTGATTGCAAGTAGCTGTCAACACAGATTTACTTCTGCTTTCAGGTTTGACACAACATCAGCCTTCTTTTCACCAGGGATGTACATCAGTCTGAACATAGGATGAGCTGCAGAGGCTATGAGCAACCTTGCATCTTGAAAAATGTATCCAAACCTCTTCTTCACCCCATTGATGATGGCATCTACCAGTGGGTTACAGTGATGCAAGTTGGTCTCACGCTTCATCTGGTCCATCTTCTCTAGGATAATCGAGATTGCTGTGTAGGCCATTTTATCAGACTGTAGTACACCAAGAGCCTTGGCCAGAGGTGCCATAACCTAAAAGATGCACAGAAAAAAAGAAGCAATTACTCAAACATAATAATAATGATCATCATTATTATTATTATTCATAATCATCATAATCCTAATAGTAGTACTAGTTTAACATTCAGTGGAGTCTCAGCTTTCATTTGAGATGAACGGCGTGTGTTTTGAATAACGTGTGGTTGAGTTAGAGCCCGAAATATACCGAGTGGGTTGGGATATCGGTGCTGTATGGAGTTGTTGGAGTTAGTTGTTGTTGTTGTTTATTTAGTTGTTGTTTGAGCTGTGTTTGGGGCATGTATAAATGGTTTTTACAGCTGTGTAGCTGAGGTTTTGCTGTTAAATTTGATGTGCAACATCACTATATTCTTCGTGATCAGTGTATTGTTACACACTGTGCTTGCAAAGTCGCTCTCAAAGTCCCCCAATTGGGTTTAACAGTAATACCCTCAACATTGCCAACAAATAAAGGAGAACGGCCGCATCTGGAGTCAATGTTTGCATTGTCTGTTCTGTAGAAAAAGCATGGGAACTCTGTGGAAGAGGACCCGCTCTGTATGTAGATATAAACAGCTCATTCTAAGGTAATGTAAACATACTGATTCTTAGTTTTTGGTGATAACAAAGTAATGACAAAATAGTTATGAATATTATTATCCTTATTGTTCTAATTATTATATTCAATTTCTGATAATATATGCCCCTAAATGATAAAGATTGGACCTTTAAGTAAAAACACATTGTTACCAGCCAAATGTACTTTAAGAGTTAAATTAAATTGACTCATTATGTAAACAAGCTCCTTTTACATTGTTCAATCATGGAGCCACTTAGATCCCCAAAAGTGTATATGGTTTCATCTTGGATTTTTTAAAGTGGGGTTGTATGAGGTACCTATCCACAGTCAGTTTATTACATACAGTAGATGATGGTCAGCGCGCCCCCAGTTTGGAGAAGCAGGCTGGAGTCTGTCATAGAAGCTGCGCAATCTACTGCTGAGGAGGGGTCAGCAACAAAATGTATTTTAGCCACCTAAAAAAATTAATATCATTTTAAGTCTATGCTGTATTGAGAGAATTTTATCTTCTTTAATTTTCTATCAGACAGCTTGTTTTGACAGGGAATTCGTTAACTGATGATTATAAGATATTGTTTGTTTGTTTACTGACTTATTGGCTTGATAGTGGAAATTATATTTCAGAGGATATGTGTGAATGAAATGATTTAGAGTCATGATTTGGTTGATGATTTATGGAAATATTTGATAAAATGAATAAGTGATTTAATTTATTGATGGGATTTATGATTATTAGTTGTAAATACTGATTGATTTTGTTTGAAATTAAAAACTAGAGTAAAAAAACCCCCAACAATTATTACAAATATTATTTAAAAGGAATATACATTTTATTTTAAAACAAAGCATTAATATTTTAAAAATTGCAATAAATACTTTTAATAAATATTTGGCACAGCATGAGATGGATTATATTAACAAGAGTATTCAACATGAAAATATGATGTTTGATTTAATCATTAATAATTTGATTAAAATGAAATGATTTATGTTGTTTAAGACATGAAATGACTGATTTTATTAACTGACATGATTTATGCCTCTCTATTTGAGGTCATCAACCTCATACTCAAACTGATCATCATTTCAATAAATGAAGAAAATGAGCGGAGTTGTGCACCTTCCCTTGTTGTTGTTTATGCTGGGTCGAGTACAGGCAAGCATTGAGGCTCAAATCCAACAGAAACTTTTTTTTGATGAGATCAAAATTGTGTATATTGGTCTCTCTCTCTCTATATATATAGATATGTGTATGTTTGTTAGCTTTACAAATAAATAGTGCTATTAGTAGTTATAGAAAATCAGATTGGTGAATTTAAATTTTCTTTTGAGATGAAAAATAATTATTCTCATTTTGAGAGGAAAGTAATTATTTTCTGCAGTAACAGTCACATAAAACAGTCAACAGTAACTAGTGAGTTTTCAGTAACTAGAGTGGTTAGTCTCTTTAAAATTCCTGTGGTAAAAACAGTCAACATCACATATCAGTTTGTAATTAATCACAATTTAGATCCAAAACACACAAAATAAGCTACTTATTTATGAATGATAAGACAACTCTTAAATTCAAATGTGGTTAAATACCCTTTTAAATTAAATCAAGCTTAATATAGGTTAACTCAGAAAAAAAATTGTTTTGTAAAGGATAACATTCAGTATCTTAATAGATAATGGGTTTATCATAGTTAACCAGACTTAACTTAAATCAATGTTGGTTATTAAGGCTCTCATCAATTGTAGACACAATTTCAATTTGTGAATCAAATTCAGTTAACCAAACAACCAGGAGAGGGCGCTGTTCAATTTGCATACCAAATGAAATGAGGCAAATTAAGCAGGAGAGGGCGCTGTTCAATTTGTAAATTCAATGTAATGAGGCAAAGCAACCAAAGAGGGTGCTGCTTGTTTTTAAGCCTGCAATGCATTTGGGCAGAATAGCCCAAGATGGTGCTGTTCTGAGGAAGTACTATATATATATATATATATATATATATAGAATAATAGAAGAAGATTAGGGCAGGAAGTGACGGTTTAGCACCGTCCTCTGAGTGACTTAAGCTGTTTTAGCCTTAGCAAACCACAGATACTCAAAGCACCCAGGGCAAAACATCGTAGGCAATCATACTGCAGCAGTTTAGAATTTCACTAAATCCACACACAGACGAGCACGGCGGCTTCACCCGTTTAGCACAGTTACCCAAGCAGGGCAATCAACTAATACTTTATCATTCAGCAACAATTTCGTTCACTCTTACCAAAGTAGTAAATCAACTTTAAACCTCGGCACCAGTCAGTGAGTAACAACTTTAACCCCTGCACTGCTGTCTCACAGCTGTCTTGGCTAGGTAGCTAATCTAATCAGAAGACACAGAGGATCTGAATTAATTATAACTTTCTAGAGTATCACAGCAACGCTTCATTAAAACAGGACACAATTATGACTCCACGTTTCACAGCAATCAATGTGTCAAATAGGCCTTTTCTTGATGCGTGCGGTGACGCTTCAGATATCTGAGAGATTCAGGTGCCAGCAGCACCGCACTTGAAACATTAAGGCTTACCGTAGTTTAGCTCTTAAGTTCAGTGTTATAACACAAATATCTAATTTGCCATGGTCTAAACGCAAGGACTTACATCATCTAGCTTTTGGGTTTAGCGTGATCCACCCAAAGGTTATAATTTACTGCAGTTATTAATGCTCACACACAAAAAGTGTTTTACCCCCAGAAGTAAAACACACACGATCGATCCTCCAGTGGACAGCCTGCTCAGAATATGCTAATATGATAAACCTTACAGGGGCTATCGGGGAAATTTATTTTCACTATCGCCGTTAAAATTGCCAAGGTTTGTCTGTTTATATAACTTTTACAGGAACAATGATTTGATTAGACCTCACACGGGGCACCATACATGTAGGGGAAACACCTAGAATATTTGCACTCATAATAAAGTTTGGGACACCACCCGCCTAATGAGGGAAGCGACTAATCAAATTAATAGCTGCGTAAACCATTTATTAATTTGTCAGTATGCTTATCAACAATGAATAAATCTCAATATCTGGGAAATTAATTCTCTATACAGTGATCTTAGCTCCTGTTCAAAAGAAATATGCACAGACAACGACATGGCGATAAATGCAGATTTATTTAAGCTAAATGTTTAACAATTGAGTAAATGAATAGCATAATTATATGAAATAACACAAAATCAACAGTATATATATATATATATATATATATATATATATATATATATATATATATATATGGATTCAATCAATCAATCAATCAATTTTATTTATAAAACCCAATATCACAAATCACAATTTGCCTCACAGGGATTTACAGCATATGACATCCCTCTGTCCTTAGGACCCTCACAGCGGATAAGGAAAAACTCCCCCAAAAAAAACCTTTAATGGGGAAAAAAACGGTAGAAACCTCAGGAAAAGCAACTGAGGAGGGATCCCTCTTCCAGGAGGACAGACGTGCAATACATGTCGTACAGAACAGATCAACATAATAAATTACCAGTAATCCGTATGACACAATGAGACAGAAAGAGAGAGAGAGACAGAGAGAGAGACAGAAGGTCCTCTCTATTATAGGGGGTCCTCCGGCAGACTAGGCCTAAGTCAGCCTAACTAGGGGCTGGTGCAAAGCAAGCCTGAGCCAGCCCTAATTATAAGTTTTATCAAAGAGGAAAGTCTTAAGTCTAGTCTTAAATGTGGAGACGGTATCTGCCTCCCGGACTGTAACAGGAAGATGATTCCACAGGAGAGGAGCCTGATAGCTGAAGGCTCTGGCTCCTGATCTACTTTTGAAGACTTTAGGGATTGAAATGAGAGGTAACACTTGTTTGAGTTATTTAGTTTGGCGATAGTGAGAGAGTATGTGGCTATAGGTAAGATGCGCAGGGATGCGCAAAACCATTCACCTAAGGAAATCTAACTTACGACCAGAATAATTAAAGGGAAATTTCGGTTTGTTTCAACCCATTTCCTATCGTCCTAAATTTGGTTCAAGTGACCAGTGACATACAGATAATAGTTAGCATGTTAGCCGTTAGCCTAGATACAGCCGTAGTGTCAGACCTGTTAAAACGTAAGTGAACGGGCATACCTTCAAGTGCAAAGTTAGTCCACTAAACAAGCTTTTTTTCCACAAAGGATAAATGTCAGAGAACATATAGAAAACGACATGTAAACGTGTTGTCTTACCTTACCGGAGTGCTGCCATGTTTGTTTATCTCTCTGGCTCTGCTTTCCAAAGCGCAGCCGAAATATATCTTGCCAGCTCTAGATAAAGCCCAGCTGGATACTACTCCAGGTGGAGGTGTCTCGTCCTCGGTCACATCCAGATCTTGAAAATAAGGCTGCAACCGGTCCCATTCCTTGCAACAGAGGCATTCCTCTTCTGTGGGCACTGGGGCACAGCATTCACAGGTACACCACCAATCTCCAGAGCTACGCAGCCTTGTGGCAGCCATTCCTCCTCTCTCGTCCTCTAACGTTACCTGTTGCGCCTCTCTCTTTCCTCCTCCTCCTCTGTTCAGGCGACCGTCCGGTTCTGCCTTCCCGCTGTTGCTGCTTGTTCAGGCACGCTATGAGATTGCTACTTATTCTCGCAATATTTCGGCTGCACTTTGAAAAGCAGAGCTAGATGGTAAACATACATGGCAGCACACCGGTAAGGTAAGACAACACGTTTACATGTCGTTTTCTATATGTTCTCTGACATTTATCCTAACGATATGAGGCGGTCTTTGTGGAAAAAAAGGTTGTTTAGTGGACTAACTTTGCACTTGATGGGATGCCCGTTCACTTACGTTTTAACAGGTCTGACGCTATGGCTGTATCTAGGCTAACAGCTAACATGCTAACTATTAAATGTATGTCACTAGTCACTTGAACCAAATTTAGGACGATAGGAGATGGGTTGAAATAAACCGAAATTTCCCTCTAAGCCTCCTATTCGACATCAACGCTTTTACCACACAGCGGCGGCCTGGAGTCAGAGAAGTTCTTTTCCTACTTTCTTAGCAGCGTTGATTCAGGCGGACGTTTCTCTTGGAGGGCCCCAGGACTGTCGCTTGGCAGCTCCCGGACTTCCCAGCAGAATGAAACCGGCTTAAAAGTTTAAAATAACTTTGATGGTGAACAAGTAAGAGTTGCGCACGAACCGTAACTGGCTAAAACATAAGATACGGCAAAAGGAAGTAGACAAAAATGAAAAAACAAAACAAAAGGGTGTATGTAAAACATAAAAACAGGAGAGACTAAGATATAAAAAAAGAAGAGGAGCAACAAGAGCAAGAATACAAGTTAATGACCTAAAGAGCTACCTCAAATGAACTCTTTACCCCCCTTTTGGCACCTGGATGTCTGGAGGGGGCATCCCTCCTGACCGGAGTAAGCTCGGGGGCAGGGTAATAAACATTTGACCCTTGCTTGTTGCCATTAGTTTAGGAAGGCTGTATGCTCCTACAGCAGGCTCAGTGGTTGGCATGGAACTGGAGTATCTGGTGTCAGTTGCAGAGTGAAGGACCCTGACCAAACTCCTGTCTATCATGGAGAGCACCAACCAACCTCTGCACAGCACATTGGTCAGCTAGAGAAGCATATTCAGTGGCAGGCTGGTGTCAAAGAGGTGCTCAACAGAGAGGAAATCCTTGATCTCCAACCTTCCTCTGTTTAAACTCTGACTTTTTCAGCTTTGGTTATATGAAAAGGCAACCTGTTCTCATTCCCAGGACATCACATGCCAACACTTTGTCACGTCCCCTGGTATCTCACATTGATGCTGAAGGCAGCCTTTATCATCTTAATGTGACTCACAGCAGTCTCCTAAGTAAATCACCTTAACCTTTCTTCAACTTTATGAAACAGTCATGGTTAGGTTTACACATACAAACTAATTGGTTAGATTAAGAAAAAAAGATCTGATTTAAAACAAAGTACATTTGCTGCAGGATTATGGTAAGATGTCATATACCATGACGTAAATTCATCACGAACTGCACATAACTCACGTAATATAATGTTTAAACAGAGATGACTCTTCTTTCACACTGGACACAAACAGCAGTCTCCTGTCAAAAAATCTGTGCTTTTGGCATCAAAAATTGCCACCAATGGGTTTATATTGGAGTTAGTAAAAAAACAGATGTATCTTATGGACACTAAAGGATGCCTTCAGTATTAGTTTCATGCTCCGAATTATGTGACAAAGTGTCAGTATTTGACAGCTTGGGAATGAGAATGGGCTGGGATAGGTAGCTACACATTTGCCCTGTGCGTGCATGACCTGTACATTCCCTTCATATTCATGTACTGATGCCATTTAGTTGTTGTGGTGGTTAGTTTGTCATCTGTCATCTGCTTGTCATGAGTGTTTCATGTCATATTATGGGGTTGTTATTATTTATTATAACATTTTTATTACTTTATTTGTTATAACTTCATTTGTTTGGTTTGTCTTGTATCGGTACTGAATTAATTATTGGATGCCTATCTTACCTTATCTTATCTTATCTTATCTTATCTTATCTTATCTTGCATTGTGAAATCAAAAGAGATGTAGTGGGCGTGACATTTGAGACAACAGTGTCGGCTACTAGTGTGACATATAACATATGTGTAAGCGGTGATTTCTAAACAATATCAATGGCATAACATGACAACAACAATCATTTACCATCTCAGCTGTATTTGCTCGGAAGGTAAGGAGCTCCTTGGCCTCATTGTTTACCAATTTACGGACATTTTCCACCACTGTTTGCCTTCTTTGAGTTAGCTACTAACTGATAACAGCTACTTTTTAAATCTTCCGCGGTGGATTGCGCCCATAACACATCAGCAACAGGTCACACCCCTGTCACTCATGATCCTGTATAGGTGGTTTTCTGTTCCCAGCTCAGATGTGAGACAACTCTGTCCCCCCATTCCACAAGCATACTTTTTGTACAGAATAGTGAGGTGGAATAAAAATTCCCGCCTTGAAGAGGCAGTGTAAAAGGGGCTTCTTATATCATAGTATCAGTAGAATATGACCTATGTCCTGTCCAGAGGTTATTCACATAATGGGGAAGAGTAGGCACATAATTCATGTCATGCCCAGATAATATTAGGAACCCCCCAGCCTTTCAGTGTGGGCCACCGCAGACAGGACAGTACAAACTGCTGCAACATGACTTGCTATTGCTGCAATACTGCAGCAATTAGAGGAGTCACAAGCACAAAAATAATGTGATGGAGCTGAATGGCTACTGATAAGGAATGTCTTGTGCCAACAGTACTGGACATATCCCAAATTAGTATCAGCCACAGCTGCTTGAGAATGCTACATTGGCCCAATAACAGCCCAATAACGCTGCATAGTGTCCAAAAGCCAACTGTTAGCTTGATGTGTCATGACCTGAAGGAGTTGCCATCAGCAGGGCAAAACTAATGCAATGCTAAGCTGTTTACCAGGCCCACCCCAATAATAGGCATAGTGTGAAGGAAATCTTGACCCCCATTCAGAAAAACCTGCCTATAAACAATGCTCAAAATATCCCCCACTCTCTCTTTATGAATCAAATCCCTAAACGAGGATCCTATTGTTAGCAGCAGCTGAATAACCAAGCGATGCAGGCTGTATTTGGCATATCCTGTCCTGTTCCCCTGCCGGGTGGAGGTTTCTGTTGCCTCCTCTCCCTGAATAGATAGTGAGATTGGCCCCAAGACACCAGAACATCCTGCCTGCACAGCAAGAATGTAAACAGGCCTACATGTTATGTCTATCCAACCCAGCCTGATTTCATAATCTCAGCTATGCCTCAGCTGTAGGCCTATGTGTTATGCTACACTGGCCCGAATGTGGTTGTGACAGTAAAACTCTGTTTGAAGTAAGGATGTAAAACATGCAGTAAGAAGGCGTTAATGATGGGAAGTAACACTTACTAACCAAATTGTTCCTCACCCTTTCTTTTCCCATACTCCATGTTTCTTTCCCATGTGTAGCTTTTGTTCTGTTTCAATTTGATAGTGAACATGAAATATGGGGTTCAAATTATATGTGACAGGGGTGAAAGGCCTTTATACCCAGGATGGACACTTTGTGACTTACAGGTCAGACTACAAGACCATTAAAGGGTAACTTTGGTACTTTTCATCCCTTACCGCTTTTCCCCATGTTTTTGTGTCTAAGTGACAAATGGGAGTAACAAATTTTGAAAATTGGTCCAGTATTGAGTGAGACCAGAGCAGACGACAGCGGCGAAACAGGTTGTTTTATAACCACTCACGGCATTTGAGCACCATCAATTTACAACCAAAAAAGTGCTTGTTTTTGCCACTGACAGGCTCAGATTATTATTCTGAGTGTCTGACAATATAATTGAAAGAATCCCTATGGAGGCTGACCTTTATACTAAGGATTAAGATCCTTTTTGTTAAACCAAGAAACAGCCCAGAAATAGCTATGGCCAAACCCACCAGACTCCATTTAAATAAAGAGTAATTTTATCATCTTCAAAAACCTGCTTCATTCAAGTTCAACAGAAACAAAACAAAACTCATAAAAAATGTCTCGGTATGTCTTCTACTGATCCAACAACCAGCAACTTTGGTTTAGTTGAAATAAACCCTTAATTCATCCAGTTAAAGGTGAAAATGTGCTAGCACCATTTACACTAAAATTACTGTTTACTTAAATGGAGTCTGGTGAGTTTAGAGATAGCAGTTTCAAGTCTGTTTCTGGTTTAAAAAAAGATTCTTACTCTTTAACAAAAAGGTCTATCTCTGTGGTAACCCCTTTTCCATATGTTGCTGGAATTTAAGAATGAGAAATTGGCAGTGCAGAAATGCCCAGAGTGGTTACATTGCAGCCAGTTTTGCCACTGCTGTCAGCAGCATTCTTGCTCAATACTAGACCAGTTACAAAAATTGTTGTTCCCATAATTCCTTAATCCCTATTTCCACCAAACACTTTTGGTATGGTATCTGCAGTGAGAGTCTCTCTCGGTGGGATATTTAAAAGTAGTAGTTTTGTGCGTTTAGTCCTTCTCAGGCAAGCACAGGGGTTTAGTGGTCCCGTATCCCACAGGAACGACACTCTGTGATGCTTTTTTTTCCAAGTGAGGATTAGAATATATGCAGTTCACATAATCTGGTCAAAATTGATATATAATTTTAAATGCTTCAAGATCCACTCATTACTAAAAGAGTATCCAAGAGAGACAATAAAAAATAATGGAATCTTCCAAATTGTCATACTGAAATGTAAGATGTGTTGATGGATCCATGTCATCATCTTATGCATTGAGTAATGTTTCAAGTAAACATTTTGCCTTAAAAGTTGTTGGGCCAGTGACTTAAGTTATTTTTTTCCTCAGTTCACAGCTCATTTATAGCTCACTAATAAGACTTGCCACCTCTTTGACCAGTCAATGAACTGCAGTGTTTCTAGTTCCACCTTTAATATCGGATCTGTGCGCTGGGTATCCCAACAGAGGGGTGACCAAAAATGGGAACAGTAAGGAACGTTCCATTGGTACGTTTTTCACAGTGGAAACATAAAAAATGTGTACTGAACTAAACTGAACTGGACTGCTTGGTGGAAATGGGGCTTTAAATACAGAAACATGGAAAAATAGGGTCTAGGTTGAAAAATACAAAGTTACCCTTTAAGTTCCATAGACTGCAGAAAACAATGGAAGCATCAACTGTGACATCATTGGTTTCTCAAGGGACCTTTCAGGGCAGATCTTGTCATGTTTTGTTTGTTAAATTCATACAGAGGCCAAAATGTAAGAACACAAGTTGTGAGATTTGTGTATGACAGGCCAGGAGCAGGCCCATGCATGTAAGGCATTGTCTTTTTTAATACCATTATTCTGGTTCTGACATCCATTTGCAAAATTTGTATTTTTTTACATTTATGTTTTGTTGAGATGCAACAAATGTTGCCCTTTCCCCATAAAGGTCATGAGACATTACAATGATCAAACATGTTGCTGTGTTAGTGAATCCATTGGTTGTATGCTGCATAATGAAGACTGCTATATACTGTATTATGCAGCATCTCAGTGTATCTCACAGGGTCAGCAGGTTTATTTGTACAACACAACAACCCCCAGGCTTTTCCATTTCACATTGATCAATTCAGACTGGGAAACAGCTAGCCTTGCTCTGTCAAAGTTGCTTTCCAACAACTCCAAAGCTGTCTTATTTACATGATGTAGATGTGAATTAAACGTGTGGAAACAAAAATAACACTTTGTGCTTTAACAAGCAGTTATACAATAAAACTTGAACAACAGCAGTTGAGCCTAGTGACCACATGTGGCATTTCAAATGCTCTGTTCTTGGTGGAGCTTACACAAACTTTGAACAAAACACATCTGACACTATGGTATTGGTGATTATCTTGCTATCTAACAAGATACATTGTCTAAAGAAGTCAACTTTGTTTTTTACTTTGTTACCAGTTTTTGTCCTAACCTAGCGCAAATCAGCTGTAGATTGAGCCATCTTAACATCTGTTTTTCTGATAGCTAAATCCCTGATTATCTTAAAAAAAAATAAACATCTATTGTATTGTATTGTAAAATAGCCTGCCCATGCTGGATAAATCATTTTTTTAACCTCATGTGGCACCAGATAAAAAGTTAAGGGTTCAACAAAGTCATTACAATTTATCCTGTCTGTGGCGCAAGTGTCTATAGAATATTTCATTGCAATTTAACACACAAGTCATCAAGAATCATCCTCTTGGGACCATGCAGGCCTGTGCAGAAATGAATAATAATCCATTTGATATTAGTTGAGATATTTTAGTCTGGACAAAGGTATTAGAGCTCCAAATGACATTGCCATCCACAGGGCCACGCTGCTAGCATAGCTATAGAATAACCCAGTTAGCATTAAAAAAAAAAAAAAAAAAAAAAAAGTTGGCATTTTATGTTTCTGGTTGAAGATGAACTACTTCCATTTAAGATAAAATGATAAAACTGAACTTCTCAGAAAAGTCTTTAACAGGAAAAGGTTCCTCAGAATCTTCATTTAAAATGTAATCTTTAACAGTGTGCGATTATACGTTATTATGTAGCAGATACGTTGAAACTTATGTTTCAACAATGCAGTGGATTAAGGTGTGGTTACGTTTAGGCAAAAAAAAAAAAAAAACACTTTGCAATAGTTAGGAAAATATCATTGTTATGCCCAGTCTAGGGGTGCCTGAGACACAACATGAAAGGCCCCATCTTCCCCACGTCCCAAGTAGCCACAATGACACAAACGTGTGGAACGATCTGAATGCCCTCGGCTGCAGCCAATCACGAACGAGGACCTAATCAATCCGGCAATCACCGCCGGGCCGTGGCACACACCTATTTACATACACAAAAACAAACCATGCAGAGAGAACACATGCAGGAAAACACAAACTTACAGAAATTACGACAACAGTCGTAACAATCATGTTTTGTCTTAAAATACCCAGTTTGGAGGGCACAATGCTGCCTGGAAATGCAGCATTATCTCTGTAAAAAACAACAACCAGGTTTTGTGGCACTATCCTTGCAAAAAATGCAATGATAGCTTGGAAATAAACAACTGCTTTTCATTGCACCATCCCCAGTGGAAACAGTAAGGGGTGACTAAAAAACAACCAGTTTTGGTGACTAAAAAGCCACTTTTAAAACACCTATGGGGTGCTAAATCACAACCAGTGTTGCTTGTTGGTCTCGAACAGTAGTCTGCAGCTTGGCAGATTGCTTGCCAAGGGGTCTCCCTGTCCACCTCAGTGTTAATGTCTTTGATGAAAACTATGACAAAATCTTTCATCAATGACCTTTTTTCCCATGACAAAAATGACACGATAAAAAGCTGAAAATAGAACAAAAGTTTCATTTTCGTTGATGTGATGAGACGTGATGCAAATGTTTGTGGTGGACTACCGGACATTGAAAGCTGAGAACAGCTGTGCTTGTTATTATCTTCAAATGCAACATGAGTGACAGGCTGGTAAACTCCAGTAAGTAGTCAGTGCCAGGATGTTTCACGAGCCAGCAAAAAACACTCACACCGGAGCAGCATCAGGCATTGGTGCAAGTTGTGAGCTGTAATTCAGCAGTTAATAATCAGCTGTGTGTGTCTGACTGTGGATGGTGGAGTTGCTGAATGGATTTGTTGAGTTTGTTGTTGCAGCGGTGTCTGTTAGCAGTTAGCTCCACTTATTAGACACTGAATGGCAGCGGAGCAAGCAGCCACCAGCCGCCGGATTGATTGCTGTTTGACAGGTAGGTTGGAGATACAGCTGTGCTCCAAGACTGTACCTCCAGACTAACGTGTTGCAGATTAAGAAAGAATTCAGGTTATTTTTCTGCTTCTTAACAGTGAGATCAATATGGCAGAGTTTACAATGAACCTGGCTACAAATCCTAGTTGTCTCAAATAAGTAATTCATGGTGTCAAAGTTTTTGAGAACATAAATAGAGAAATGTTGAGCTTTTCAAATGATTATCAGTAAGTGTGTGCTCCTAAATCACCCTTTAACCCTTGAGGCACCTTAAAAATAACTATACACCTTTTGACCCAAAATGGTCCCTCTCATATAAGTGTAATAAAAATGCAATATATAATTTTTTTTCGCTTTCACTGCATTAAATCTTTTCAACAACTTCAGACCTAACCATAGATATTAAGTTTTTTATTATTATTATTTTTTCAGACTTTTTATGGTTTTATGCCCTTTTTGTCATAAGAACCCCTGATTTTTTCAATGCGAAAAACACAAAATATGCAATATTTTCAAAAATGAGGTGCAAAGTGGATTATTTAGGATGAGGTTATTACAGCCTTGACTAGGTCAATAATTGACAACAACATTGATTTTGATGCATTTTTATTTTTGGAGCTATTAGAGTTTATTCGACAAAATCACACTTGTTGCCCCAGAGACCCAAAACAGTCCCTCTCATAAAATTGTAATAAAAATGCAATATATGAATAATTTTTTTCACTTTCACGGCAGAAAATCTTTTCAACAACTTCAGCCCTAACCATAGATATTAAGTTTTGTATTCTTTTTTAATATATTTTTATGTTTGTATGCCCTTTTTGTCATAAGATATCATGTGATTTGTCTTGTCTGGGTATTTACAATTGAAGGCATACACCACAGATCACTGTATGGTGCATTTTGCTTGCATGTGCTCCACATTTGGCGCACTGGTTCCACACCCTTCTGCGCTGTGGGCAGAAGACACACTTCCTCCACTTTCTGGAGGGCCCTGGCTGTGGCTCCTCCTCCTCCTCCTCCTTTTTCTCCTCCTGACCACGGACCTGGCCCCGGGCTTGTAGGACCAGGCTGGCTGCAGACGGTCCTCTGGGCAAATGGCTCTGTCTACTGAAGAGATGACCAGCCAGACAAGGCTGCAATCTATTCTTCAGCTCTGCAGCTTCTTCAACTAGACTTTGAACATGCACCTGCATAAACATGCAACCATCCAGTAGGAGAGAGGGGGCGCTCTTTTTATCAAGAAAAACTTAAAGAGAGCCTATTTGACCTTTGATGACTTGAATTTCACACACAAGCACACAGACACACAGACACACAGACACACACACACACACACACGCAAAATATTGTCTCAAAACACATTCACACCACTCTTTTAAATCCATACCAACACACCAAGAGCATTTTTGTGGTGTTCAGCTTTTATATTGCCATACATTTTGCATGGTAAGAGAACCATTGCAATGCCTTGAAACTTTATGTTAATGAGCTCTGCTGCCCCTGGTGGTTTAGGGAGGTCATCAGACCTAAAACCTGTTTTCCCTTTATTTTGAAGGTAGATGCTTAGATTTATTTGGTTTTCATGGGAAAAGCATTATAATATGTCAGGATTACAACATATCAAAAATATGTGGTTATAATGGGAGTCAATGGGCCCCAAAAGGTCCCTAAGATAACAGATGATGGAAATTTGTACCTCCTAGTCTATACACCTTGGAAAAGAGGGGATCATGGAATTTTAAAAATAATAGTAAAAAAACAAATCCTGGCCAAGCTGCATACAATTAGCCTTTAAACTGACAGATATATTGAGAATCAAAAAAATAAAATCAGCAGAATGACCATTTTTGTCCCTTAAGGTCCCTCGAGGATTTAGCCTGTCAAAAACTGGAGAAATGACACTTTGTAAGTGTGCATAAATTATTTGTAGTTGTAGAAAAAAGTTGAAAATTGAAATTGAAATGTTTATACAACCTGTTGCCTTGATTCTCATTCCTGATACATAAATTAGCTCTACTGGATTAGTTTAAAGATAAAACACACATAGAAAAAAACTATTGAGCATTTTCATCTCAAGACTAAGACTAAATCTAAAATAGATGCACCATCCCATCCACCTTCCAATGACAAGGTCAGCTCATATTCTACGTCACTTTAGAATTGCTGATATGATAATGTATGAAATGTGCAAAAGTAACATATTTGTGGTTTGCAGACATTACAATGTTTTCTTCTAGCGACTGTGCTACTAAAAAAACAGATGCTGTGACTTTAATCATAATACAAGAGAGGCACAAACTGGGGCTAGGCACCATGAGCACTCCTCAGTGCGGAAGAACAAAGATGAAATGATATAAAAGGCAGATTTTCTTAAATGTTAAATTTTTTCATTTAATGGAATGTAATCATGAGTGACTCATTTGATATTACACAATGCTCACCTGACCCGTTATTGAGAACACACACACACACACGCACACACACACACACACACACACACACACACACACACACACACACAACACTTCCTAGTCCATTTGTTTTAGGGCAAGGAGGCTCATTGAGCCCAAAACTCACTTGGGTATTCTTCAGCTAAGTAAAGCTCCCATATTTTTTGTCTTAGAGCTCATCTTTTATCTCCTTGCCCATGGAGGTAATTATCAGTGTTGTCACGGCATTGTGATTCATTAATGAAGCTTTCATCCCTGGCTTTCTGCCGGTGTTGAGGCCTGCACCATCTTTGCCAGCTTAATTAATGCTAGCAGCGTTCACTCACTTTAAGGCATCGCAGTAAGAAAGTGATCAGAGAGGGGAGAAAAAGGGAGCAGACAGGAGGGCAAGTCCTGAAAGTCTTTGACAGATCCCTCTCCACCACTCCTAACCCTTCTCCACGTTAATTCAAATCGACCTGAGACGCAAAAGCAATGCTGCTGGTATCCATCAAGTGTTGTGGATGATGACTGATGATGAAGGAGAGGAGTCTCCTGCTGAAGCATGCCAAGTACTGTAGTCCTTCCTTGTTTCAACAGCTCTCTCCTGGGGGTTGTGAGTGTAAATTCTGGTGTCATCACTTAAGAATTCTGCCTAATTTCACTCTCTTTTGATACATACTCGATATGTAAGTTTGAGTTACCACTATAGGTTTGTGTTGCCTCTTGACGTGCTTTTCTTAGTTCTGATAGTTTTGATACTGTATCAATTATATGATAGTGAGTCATCTTGTATGTTATGTGATTCTCTGCTGAGAGTCATCACAGTCTGATCTTACTGGGTTTATTATTGGAGTTCAATATATCTCCAGCAGTTTGACATTTTACAACTTATTTACTTACATTTGTCTCTTCTCTGATGGTTTTATATGGCAGCTCAGATGCTCCAAATACTGAATGGGTCTCACAAAAATAACCCTACAGATGCCTATATTTATTCAATGATCTAACTTTGAAATAGAATAACCTGAATAGCATGAAATGCTGCAGTCCATTTTTTTGGGCAGTATGGGTATTGGAGCTGTAATAACTCAGTTGGGAGTGTAAGGCTGAATGTTTAATTTCAAACTAATTTCAAATTTTCTCCTTGATTTTTATGTATAGAAAAATCTCAGCACACCCAAAAACAACAGGTGTGTAGGAGAGAGGCTGCAACCCCAAAATACCAAAATATATAAAAATCAAAAAAGGCTCCCGCACACTGTGTCACTCTCTTATTTTCATTTTATTTAAGCAACGTTTCGGTCGGTGTGACCTTCATTAGGCATTTCAGGCAGCATCACATTTCATATATATATATATATCTATATCCAAAGTGGATGCAATTAACCAATCAGAGGACTGGAGGGCTCAACATTTCTGATGAGCATCACCTGCCAGAGAACAACAGCAGTCACTAATAAACAGCCACATCACAGTGTCTTGACTTACATTATATGAAAGCATTTTTAAAAAACATAGTGTCAAATGACAAAACATAGAAATATACAAATAAGGGCATTAGTGCCAATTTTCAAAGTTTTTATAAAAACAATAGTTTAAAGTACAAAAATATTTTAGATTTTCTAAAGACTGTTGGCAATAGAACAAATAGCACATATCCACATACTTACAAGCGGAAAAAAAAAGATACATATTTTTATACTTATACTTTGAAAATTGGCACTAATGCCCTTATTTGTACATTTCTATGTTTGTCACTATTCACTTTATATATGCTTCCTTTAGGTAACATCATTAGAAATGATGTTACCTAATGGAAGTTTCCATTGTTATGCAGATGATACACAATTATATCTATCGATAAAGCCAGTAGAAACGGATCAATTGACTAAACTTCAAACATGCCTTAAAGACCTGGATGAGCTCCAGTTTCCTTATGTTAAATTCAGACAAACCTGAAGTTATTGTTTTTGGCCCCAAACACCACAAAAACTCTTTATCTGATGATATAGTTTCTCTGGATGGCATTGCTCTGGCTTCTAGCACTACCATATGAAACCTCAGAGTAATATTTGATCAAGCCCCCTCCTCTGATGACAATAAAGCCTCTGAGGCTTTATCGTCATCAGAGGTGGGGGCGTGGGCCAATATCTCGGGCTTGTCTGGTGTAGCCACCAGATAGCCGGGTCAAGACTTCCTCTTCTGTGTGCTGCTCAATTCAGCTATTCTCTATAAAGTGATACCTGCATAAGAATGCAAAAAAAAATTACCAAAAAAAAGCTAATGTAAAGCTAACTTGTTATATCTATAACTAGATCTTATCCCATTGCCTAAAGGTAATAGATACAGATCATTTTCGAAGACTTTGGAGTGAGACCAGGTGTGTAATACAGGACTGTCAGCGCAGGCGGGTCTTTCAGTCTGTCATCACATTTATTTTGAAAGAGCAATGGCCAATGTGGCAAAACCAAACCGACCAGTGGCGGCTGATGTAATTTTCTCCAGGGGAGACTATACCAAACTCCAAATATACATATACCAAAAAATGCTTCTTTGCGTTTTCTGAAAAGTGCTTTAAATCAGTCATACCTGTCTGAATCGATGCTGGGTCTGATCATGACGTTTGAAAAAGGAGGCAGAGAAAGCAGAATAAAGCATTAGCCTCGCTACATGCAGTTAGCCAAGCCTTCTTGCTAAACCATGTCCTGGAAAATGACTGAGTGTATTGTCTCAGGTCCAAGCTCTTTCACTTCGAGCTTCTCCTGCAGAGCTACTCCGCACTTTATGACAGACGGCTGTGACGTCATCCCCCTGGCAATTGGGTGGGACATAAATCAGCTGCATTCAGCTTTGGGCACAGGAGAGCTGCGCCCGGACAGCTCCTATCTCTTGTATTGAAGAGGAGCGAATTGCGCATGTACAACTTACAGCGAGAGTCTATGGGCAAAGATTCTTGCGCCCCACGGAGGAAACGTGACCAGTCAGTAACTTTAGACAACGTAGAACATTTTTAACGTACATTTTTATTGCAGATGATACATTTTACTCACGAACTATATCATATTTATCTTGCTCATCTGAAAAATGTATATATATTGCAAAGTATTTTTATTTTATTTTGTAAATGTGGGGAGAGTGGTGGGGCGGCACCCTAGCACCCTCTATTGACTAGCCGCCACTGACTCCGACCAGTGGTGTAACTCCATCACTCACCCACTGACTTACTGACTCATGGACTTTAATGTTTATAGAGCTGGTCTTGCAAACAGCAGTCCAACCAAAAATCCCTAAGACTATGAAATGTCGAAATTATTGAGCATTCCAGGGATTTTAGAATAGAATAAGAAGCTATTATCACACAAATATAATTATCCTACATTATGGTAATGCTGTATACTAAACAATTTTAGCTCCTGCCAACAGATATTGCACCAATCAAATTACAGTACTGAAATTATTTGTCTGAAGCAGAAATGCAAACCCCGTCCATAACACCATTACAGGAGGCACTGTCTCTGCAAAAAATGAATACAATTTTAATTTCTTTTCTGTAATTCTAATTTGAAATGTATAAGAACACAAGTAAAAATAAACAAAAGGGTGACATATACTGATTACTTAGCAAAACTGAATATCGGTTTCAGTTTGAGTTTAAAGGTCTCTGGTTTGAATATTGCAGCAAGACATCAGGTTTTAGGTGTATTATATAAACACATCTAGAAATTACCCTCTAGATTGGGCAACAGGAAGCCGTTTAACCTTTCTTTTTTTGGTTGAATTTCAGCAACACATTTTGGCAGGTAAATTTCTTGATGATTCAGAGGGTGAAAGAAAACAGAGCTATGTCTAATATGTGATTTCTGACTCAGCTCTGATACTTTTCTTTCAACTTCTCTGTTGCATAGTGATAAAAGTCCCAAACACTGTTTTGAGGAAATGAGTCATGGTCTTTAATTGATGAGTTTGTCTCATGGCATAATGAATCTTTTCTGCAACTAAATATTTCAAATACAAAGGATATGATTATCGATCTCTGGTCTTGTGTTTTACCCCATGAGGCTGTAACCATTCAGGCTCAGGCTATAAAACTGCTGGAGAACCACAGATATATAACTAACTTTTACTAGCAACTGTGTAGAAATATGTTCAAAGGGGCAAGCACATCTGATATCATGAAACAGGCTCTTTTTAATGTTGATACAACTGGGATGGTTCTCTTTTTTTAATCCTGTTTTTATTGAAATGGTTAAAATTTGGATATGTTTTTATCAGAAAAAGGAATGCTCTTAGTCAAAGCCCTCAGTGGAATTGGTCAGGAATCTTAAATGGGAAGCTTCAGCTTAGTCTCTACCTAAATTTTACTCATCCCAGTCACTAAGTCAGGCCAAGTCTTTTGTCCAGGGAATCTCCCACCCACTTAACTGCAGCTGCTTCCATCTTACAGGACATTCACAACTATGAAATGCAGAACCAAAAGATTCAAAAATGTTTTTGTATCTGGCCTCAGTTACAATGCTCACTGACATCATTTGGGCCTGTCTCCTAATTTATTTAGTGCGAATAGTTTTGCAAAATACATTTTGTAAGAAATGTAATCACTGCCTGCCTTGTGTTCACTGGCGACATTATTTCCAGTCTGGGTAATGCTATCTCCTCAAGCTGTTCTAAACAAATTTTTCATATATTTTCTTATGAAAAGAAATGCAACCAAATCTGTACATTTAGCACATAATTTCAAAGGCTGTAATCATTTGACCAATGCGCTGATGGGAGAAGACAAGAAAGCAGTCCCGAGCACTTGTAACAAGGTAGGTTGGGGTGGTGGATGAGTAACAAAAAAATGGACTTTAAGTCAGGACTTTCCCCTGGAGTCGTGTGTTAGGATCTGTATAACTTTGAGTCATTTCAAGGTACCTAAACCTCCAACTTCCAACTGTTAATGTGTTTAAAGCACTGTCCCAGGCATATTTGGCGACAGCTATGTATATATTTACATATAAATATATTGCATCGAAAGGGGCCAGTTGAGGTGGTTCAGGCATCTGATCAGGATTCAGAATGCCTGAACCACCATATGGAAATGTTTGGCACAGTGTCTGCAGTGATGCAGGCACTGCGCCAGACTGTAGTGAAGAGGGAGGTGAGCCAGAAGGCAAAGGTTTTTATTTACTGGTCCATCTACATCCCAACCCTTACCTATGGTCATGAGCTTTGGGTAATGACTGAAAGAATGAGATCACCGATAGAAGCGGCTGAAATAAGTTTCCCCTGAAGGATGGCTGGACTCAGCCTTGGACATCCGATGAGGAGCTCAGACATCCAGAGATAGCTCGAGTAGAGCCACTGCTCCTTCACGTCAGTTCAGGGATCTGATCAGGATGCCTCCTGGACACCTCCTGTTAGAGGTGTTCCGGACACGTCCAACTGGTGGGAGGCCCGGGGTAGACCCAGAATACGCTAGTGGGATTACATATCTCACCTGGCCTGGGAACACTTTGGAGTCCCCTAGGAGGAGCTGCAAAGCGTTGCTGGACAGAGGGACTTTGCTTAGCCTGCTGCCCCTGCAATCTGGCCCCAGATAAGTGGATGAAAATGGATGGATGGATGGATGGATGGATGGATGGATGGATGGATATTTGCATGCCATCCACATGTGATAAAAAATCTTAAAATTCTGAATCATTTCAGTTAATGTAAAGGGAGTATCCAAAGATCAAATAACAGAGGTCTGAGAATCAGCTTTTGCTGACTGCTGGACTATCCAATATTTGGACATCCAAGTAATAACAATTTTATTGGACATTTTGACATATTCAGTCTCAGAATTAGTTTTTTGATTCAGTCAATGTCAAGTTGGTTTTTGAGTGAACCCACAGAACACAGAACAAAATGCATACAAAGAAATACTGGAGCACAGGGAATTAGCTTTAATACTGGTAACAACAATGCAAGGACTACTGTTCTCGGAAATACAGAGCTTAGCCTGAGCATGGCTACAACTGAGACTGCAACAATGATCTGGTGCAGAGTGGGAGGAAAGCTGGGGTTGATATAATGTGGGTTGGTGAGCTGATTGTAGCAGAGGAGTGGGGAGCACAGGGGAGAGACCGGGGCATGGCCGTGCTCGTGAGAGTTAATTGTTGACACTGTATACTGTAATCTTTGAACTCTGTGCAACAGAATGACAGCACAATCTGTGAGTAGGTGAAAACCACAGTGTGAAGGTGGTGGATAAAAATACCATCAGGTTTCATCATTTAACGAGCCCAACCTTCCTCAAACAGCTTTGACCTCCATCTTTTGATAGTGAGTCACTCAGTGGTGCTGATTTACAATGCACTGGGTTTGGGTTTCTATTGTGTAATCTATGGCAATTTCCTCGAACCACAGTCTCAGACAATGATTCACCACATATCTCATGTAAAAGGACAACAGCAGCAGCTATATTTTATTTCAGTTTTTATTTGTTCTGCTCATAGTAATGCACAACTACAGAAAAAAAAGCAATTTGTAATTAAAACATACCTCTAATTACACTTGCCATGGCAAAAAAAGAGCAGGGAGAAGAAAAATGTTATTTAGCCTTCCTCTCCTCAGAACATAGACAAAAAATAAATCAATGTTAAAAGTTATTTATAGTCAAATTAAAAATTGCAAGAGCAGTCGTTGCCATCAACAGAACACTTGGCTCACAGACTCCTACCAACAATGCAGTTTAAATATGTATACAATAGAGTTGCAGCAGTAAGATTTTTTCATGATACAGTAAATGTGTGTTTAAAGCCTCCCTTTTGAAAATTACAAAAAATTGAGATTGTCTGTCCGGTTGCATGTTTTTCCCAATATCATAGAAAATAATAATAATAATAATAATAATAATAATAATAATAATAATAATAATAATACATTTTATTTGAAAAGTGCCTTTCAAAACACTCAAGGTCACTGTACAATAGTTAACAAAGTAATAAATAACAACAAGGAGAGACAACAACACAGAAGGAACAATTCAGGGAAAAATAAATAAATAAATAAATAAAACTCAGGAAGATAAGCAAATGTCCACAGTATGATGACTGACAATTTTGGTATCCCTTAAAACCGGTATACCATTGCAACCCTAGTATGTAAATAATAATAATAATAATAATATTAATAATAAAAATTGTTATATTAATGATAAAAACACAAAAAAACAGAGAATTTAGATATAAATATATAAGGATAAAAAATAATACAAGTTAGAATTAGGGATAAAATGTAAAATAAATAGGATACTGTTAAATGTTGCTTTGCTTAAATTACTGAAATCAACAGGCCTATATTTGGGACAGATGTCTATATACAATAAGTAACAAATGTAAAGTATCAGTGGTATGCAGAAATGTACAATACCAACATTTACTCTGGCGTTAAGATTGTTGTAGCACACCTTCCTCTGCAAGTGTGTTTGGTCTGCTGTGTGTTTCTTCACTCAGCGCTGCCCAGTGACTTCACCTCTGCAGAGTGTGCTGCCAGCAGCTGAAACACAACCCAGCACATACAGAGGGGAGAAATGAATCCCATATTTTCCTATACTGTGTATCCACTTCTCCCCCACTGTGCCACATTTAGATAAATCTGATGCCCCCTTGGCAAATATGTGCTGCCAGACAAAACCTGGGTCATTTAAAGCCAGCAGCAGAAGAGGCCCCGCTCCTGCTTTACAACTGGAAGTTTGTTTAACAAGACATGAGGTGTGTGTGTTTGACTGCAGTGTATAAGTGTTAGAGCATGGAAGAGGGCGGGATACTGCCATAAATTCCTCCCAGATGAATCAAAAGTGGAAGAATTATATCTGTCATCACGACCATCATGTGATACTGAAAGTTGAGGAAGATGTGGTGAGAACAATATGTGCAGCATGAGAGACCACACCCTTTCCTGAGAATGGCAAGAGTAGTGGTACAAGTGAACTAGCTGCTTCATCATGAGTAAGCCTGGGTATCGGACCTCAATAGTGTTGTGAAGTGGGAGGATCTGCTTCTGTGGAAGTATTTTTCCCCAGTGTTTTTTCTTTCTCAATGTTACCCAACACAGGATCTCAGAAGTCTTCCTTATAATGAGAATTATATAGGCTTCTGTTAAAACGTTATTTCAGCTTTGTTTCCACAAGACAAGGTGTTTTGATCCATTTGCAATGGCAGATGGCTCTAAATACTGCAATATCCATGAACCTTAGCTGCCAGTGTTCTTGAAAAGAAGGCAGTTTCAGATGCAAGTCAGAGCTGTCAAAAAAAGACTTCTAAGCGCTTGCCAATTCATTTCAACTCTAAAAAACAGTTCCTAAAAAACAAAACAAAACAAAACAAACAAAAAAAAGAGACAATAAGCAGCACGCATCCAAGAGGAAGCTACAAAAACTGTGGACACACCACTGAAAAATCACAAAAATAAAGCAAGTTATGCCAAGTTATGTGAGTTATGTGAATCTGGGGTTTGCTTTCCTTTATACTTTTCTGTTCACAAACAGTAACCCACAATTCCAGCAGTGTATGCCTTTCAGGTGCATATTATACTAATTCCTGTTTTTAAGCCGTAACTTTTTTGTTGTAGCTATCTTGTTTTTTTTTTGGAGCTATAAGTGACCATTTTTAGGCAAGGGGGTGGAGCTGTGGAGTGAGGGGTGGATATGACTGAGAAGCTGAGGACAAGATTGGTAGACAGTCTGTCACTCAAAGCGACCTGCTCTTAAATATGTGTAACGTAAAGGCTTAATAAAATGTAAACAGGTGAGTTAAAGAAAAGTTCACCCCCCTACCAATACATTCTCACTCTGACATATCAATGTGTGGGCATGGACTTTCCATGTTTAGATATGATGTGCAAGGTACCCAAAGTGCATTGGTTGTTAACATTCTGGGGCGCCATATCAACTTCAGCTTGTTGCATACATTGTCCGTTTTCAAAATACACTTCTGTTTTCACAGGAAATGTACAGCTTGCATAGTGTCTTTAAAAATATAAACATTGCGTTGGTACAACACCACGAATTTTCCTTCAACAACAAATGCACGTGGTAACGTCTTTCCAACACTCACATGTGGTTGGGTTTAAGGAACAAAAGCACTTGGTTGGATTTAGAAAAAAAACAATAGCATTTGGCTTTACAATCTTATGGGAGGTAAACAGTGGCCTCCCCGGTGAAAGTCAGTGGTTGTTGGACCTATTCACCAAACCCTTCCCACCCACCCTACTCGGACTTTTGCCCCCTTAACTTACATTGTTGGCTGCGTTTCCTCCTGACACTGCCAGGTGCCGTTAAACAACATCAATGACCAACGGCGTATCATGCCGATGTGAAAGAACGGGTTTCTTCATTGGTGTCTGACGCCAGAAGTCATTGACCAATCGCTGGTATTCAACAACTTCTGAGTGAGAACAGGTTGCCTGTACATTTGTCATGAACGGGGAAATTATCTCTGAGACCAAAATCGTTTTTTGTACCAGGTTGTAATCATGTTTGTTTCTCCTGTAAAGTTGGGCATTTTCATCATGGAGGTCGACGGGGATTGACTTGCTTCTGGAGCCAGCCTTAAGTGGCTATGCGAGGAACTGCAGTTTTTGGCATTTTTCACTCTTTTTTCAGCCCTGGAGGTTGAATGAACTTCTCTACTTATGGGTTCATGTCCACAGGCTTGTACTTTTTAATTTCCATCAAGGAATCAGTGGACTAAAAGGTACTGTTACCTCTGGGACCCTGGACACCAGAAGTAACTCCTCTATACTTTAATACTAGTTTAGTTGGTAGTGGCCACAATGTCCCCATAACGCTGAATGTTGACAGCTGTTAAATTCTAAAAGCTGACATTGAATGTCTGGTCAGATTTGTTTGCTTATTTCTTGATCATTCATTCATTCATTCATCTTCTAACCGCTTCATCCTCTTGAGGGTCGCGGGGGGGCTGGAGCCTCTCCCAGCTGACATCGGGCGAGAGGCGGGATACACCCTGGACAGGTCGCCAGACTATCACAGGGCTGACACATAGAGACAGACAACCACTCACGCTCACATTCACGCCTACGGACAATTTAGAGTTATCAATTAACCTAATCCCCAATCTGCATGTCTTTGGACTGTGGGAGGAAGCCGGAGTGCCCGGAGAGAACCCACGCTGACACGGGGAGAACATGCAAACTCCGCTCTCACACCCGGGATCGAACCGGGAACCCTCTTGCTGTGAGGCGACAGTGCTAACCACCACACCACTGTGCTGCCCTTCTTGATCAGATAATTCTAAATTAATAATTATTATTAATAATTTAAATTGTTGCTAATTTTAGAGATTCACTCAAGCAAATTAGAAATGGTTTTGTAGAAAAACATGATTCTCAAAGTTTGGTGAGAGAAAAGTTTTGCTATTGGCAGTGAAAACAAGGTTTCAGGGCAGTGGTTTCTATATAACCTGCAAGGACAAAACAGCTGAATGAACTCAGGTTGAGTCTAGTCTGTGCTTGCCTCTATTTGTTGTTTCTGAGGTCTCCTGCTCTTTCTCTTTTTGCTCTCTGCTTTTTGTTCCTCCAGCAGTCTTCTGTTGCGAAACAAGGCACTCAGTATAACAAAGAGCAGCTGAAACACAAACACGCCGGCAGGCAGCGTTCCCTTTCAACTTGCCCGACCTTGGCTCAGAGGAAACTCGCCCTGTTCTGACATTCCCCCTCACTGCAATGCAAGCCCAGCCTCTTCTCTCTGTGCATTTCTACACAACACTTCTCGCTGTAAGGACAGTAGGGAAGTATAAGGTGAAAAAGAATACCCTTAAAGTTGCGCTAATCAAAATTGCTACAATATTAACAATAGGTCTGATGACTGAAAAATGAACAGTGTTGCTTATAAAGATAAACCCAAAGAGACCCAACAAACAATCCAACTCTACAGCTCGAAGGAGCCTTTTAGTTTCTTTTAGCTTGTCCATTTGGTTTTCTCACCTGCAAATTACAGGCAGCAGCAGACAGCTGTTTTTAGTGAAGAAGCTCTGATAAAGCCACTGTACCCTACTTGCTCAGCAGTAAACAGCAAATGCACACAGGTAGAGACGAACTGGTGAACATAGTGGAGTATGTAGCAGCTAAACAGACAGATATTTTCCCTAGAGAGTCGATAGGGACCAAAACAGTTACAGAGAGTGACCTTCATTAAGTGGACACATTTACCACTCCAAATCTAATTATTCTGTGTCTGATGTGTGTGCTTATATGTAGCTTTTTGCTGAGAAACCAAGGTTCAGTGTTGGCCAGTAGTGTCACTACCAAAAGCTCGAAGGGCAGCGGACTTACGTTTTTATGAACATCTGGATAAAAGTAAAAACTGACGATAAGTAATGTGACTGATGCTAGCACCACCCTGAGGCATGTAGACGAGGTAAGCACTTCCTCATGACATCAAATACTAACCCTTCATTTTGTTCTGCTTGCTGCTTTGCTATTGGCTTTTCCTGGCAAGACCCGCCCTACTCTGCCCCTGATTGGTTTGTTATTTTTATTGTTAATTAGGGCCCGAGCAGGAGACCTGCGGGGTCCCTATTGTTTTTCTCCCGATTATTTATTTATTTATTTTTTCTTCCGCCCATATGATCGCATTTTTCACTGCCTGAACATACCCCAAAACTCACCAAACTTGGAATATAAGTCACACCTGGCGAAAAATTTTATAATCTATTGTCGTCCTGAATTTCCACCACTAGGTGGCGCTATTATTAAGGAAAGTGCGTTTTGGCTCATAACTCCCATATACTTTGTCGCACATTCAAAAACCTTATATCCACGCGTTCAGTGAATTAGGCTGAATCTTGTGGTATAGGCCATGCCCATTTCCGCCCACTGTTTTTTTTTTCCGCAAATTCGCAAAAATGTCGCAAACCTACTTTTTCGAACTCCTCCCAGGCAATTTCACCGATTGGCACAAAACTTTGCACACAGCATCTGTGGACCCTCCCGACAAAAAGTTATTAAAAGAATTTTGATATTCCAAAGAATACTGAAGTTATTAAATAACAATTTCCTGCAGATTTCGTTCTAAACAGGAAGTGCTGCATATCTCCACATTCATGTATCCGAATGACATGAAACTCAGATTACCACTTCCCCATGAGCCCCTGAGGCTCTGTGCAAAGTTTCGGGTGATGACCACAAGATAGCGCTCTTTAAATTGAAGTATTTTATATCTCAATATCGGTTGGGCGGATTAACACGAAACTTGGTATAATTATTGTCAATGCCCTCCTGAGGATATCTGACTAAGGACTTACCGATCTGCCACTAGATGGCACTCTGGTGGCCATCTAATTTAATATTTGGCACTGTGCCAACACCATAACACATGGAAATAAAATTGATAGGGGTGGTATAGACTGGCCCCTGTAACTCACACACTAAAAATGACCAGCAGGTGGCGCTATTTTCAATGCAAAAGCGTTTTTGGCTTATAACTCCCACATAATATGTCGCACATTGTTAAACCTTCTATTTACGTGTTCTCTGAATTCAGCTGAATTGTGTGATGTAAGCCACGCCCATTTTCACGGTAACTTCGAACTCCTCCTAGGCGATTTGACTGATTTGCACCAAACTTTGCATGAAGCGTCCATAAAACGCCCAAAATATAAAACAACAAATTCCTGCACATGGTGTTCAAAACAGACAGTCTTTCATATCTTGACCAAATACAGTCCGATTACCACAACACTTTTGCTAATTGTGTTCCATGGCCATGGCCAATGAGGGATTGTGCAAAATTCGGTGCAAATCGGCCAATAGGTGACGCTCTGGTGGCAGTCTAATTAGTGTGAATGGCAGTAAATTGGAAAACCTTCAAATCCTCTTCAAAACTCATCGACTTTCAACCTCTTCTTGTCCCTCATACTTTGAGCTAGAGACACCATGTCAACTTTTAAAGAGTCAGAAGACCTTGAACTATTGGGCATGTATTCAGCTTCTACTTTTTGGAAAAATACATACGTGGATGGGGTGCCTACCTGTATACTGGGAATGTGAGTAAGAAATAACGTTTGTTTTTTTATTTATTACAGCTGCCAAGACATCTAGGTGCAGGCCCCCCGACGGCAGCATGCCCCGACGCGCATGGACTGCGAGTGCCCGTTCATCGGTGCTTGCAGCTTTAATATTATTATGGTTTTGTTGAGTGAAAATATATTTTGGAATTGTGTTTTTGAATTACTGACATAGCCAGAGAGCCTACTGAAAGAGGCCAAGACAGTCTTGGGACCTCAGCCACATGTTTTAAACAATAGAGAGGCCTTGACAAAACCAGCCAGTCTAAGAACAAAGGAAACGCACCAAGCTTCCATCGGTCCGGTAGCTATAAAAGTGTAAATCACTTTTGAAATTCAAACTCTTGTTCCCTATTGGGCGACAGCAGCCAGGTTCAGGTGGAGTCAGAAGGAACCCCCTATGACGTCACTGAGACTTTAATTGCCGCTGCGCGCTGACGCCCCTCGCAATCCCCGAGTGACGAGCTGCTGGAAGGAAGCCAAAGCTTTCTGTGCACAAGTTACTGCTAGGGAGCACCTCAAACGTTTGAATTTAACCGACCTAGGCCGCCCTTTTGTTTCTTGACTCGCTGGATGAGGAAAGACACTTTTTCTTTTGTTTTTAACACTCCACGGAGCACCAGAGAAATGCCGTGCAACCCCGCCGTTCCTCAGCATCTGCAGATTTTGGAGAACCCCCTTTTTCTCCCGAGGAAGACGGAGTCACCAAGGCCCCGTTTCTTCAACCGAGTCGACTCAGCTGATCCCTCTTCTGCCACACCGAGGACAGCATCTTTCATTCCGCTGTAGGACGCTACAGTGGCCCACACACACACACACATACACACATACAAACATATGCACACGCACACAGAGACCCACTTGCATGCTTTGATTTGTTGCTTCTAGTAAGTCAATTTAGTGTAGTATGTTTATTAAGTTAAGTTTATTTCCTTTATTAATCCCCCTGAGGAGAAATTCAATGTTTTCACTCTTGCTTGTCAATTACACACAGGTCCGAAAGACACACACATGCACGAACAGGACCTATACATGCACAAATTGGTGTGATGTCAGAGTGAGGCGCCCCGAGCGGTTGGGGGGTTCAGTGCCTTGCTCAAGGGCACCTCGGCAGTGCCCAAGAGGTGAACTGGCACCTCTCCAGCCACCAGTCCACGCTCCATATTTTGGTCCGGACGGGGACTCGAACAGGCGACCCTCCAGTTCCCAACCCAAGTCCCTATGGACTGACCTACTGCCTCATGTTATTGGAGGACATGTTCAAATGTCACAAAGTCTTCAAAAAAAATGTTTTATATGGTACTCCTGGTACCATACCGGGAGGGTTTGGTGGAAATGGGGCGTTTCATGTAGAGTAACTAGTAGCTTATCTCACATCATTGTCCAAGTAGCTTGCCCAACACTGGTAGAGACTAACTGATGAACATAGTGGAGTATGTAGCAGCTTAAGATACATATATTTCCTCCAGGAGTTGGTAGAGACCAAAATCGAGCTTAAGAGAGTGAATAATGGACTTTCATTAGATGGACCACTCCAAATGATATTGTTCTGTGTCTGCTGGATGTGCGAATATGCAGTTGTTTGCTGACAAACCAAGGTTGTAAGGTCAGCTGGCCACCAACGCTGTTAGATGTTGATATTTGGTTGACATTACGTTGACATTAGATTGTGACTTCAGGTGACCAAATTCAGTATCAGAAGAATGTATAATGCCAGCTTCAACAGATGACATTGATATTTTGTTGATTTGAAGTTCATTCATTCATTCATTCATCTTCTAACTGCTTCATCCTCTTGAGGGTTGCGGGGGGGTCTGGAGCCTATCCCAGGTCGCCAGACTATCGCAGGGCTGACACATAGAGACAGACAACCACTCACGCTCACATTCACACCTACGGACAATTTAGAGTTATCAATTAACCTTGGACTGTGGGAGGAAGCCGGAGTGCCCGGAGAGAACCCACGCTGACATGGGGAGAGCATGCAAACTCCGCACAGAAGGGCTCCCACACCCGGGATCGAACCGGGAACCCTCTTGCTGTGAGGCGACAGTGCTAACCACCACACCACTGTGCCGCCCTGATTTGAAGTTGTGTTATTAAAAAAACCAAAATGCAACATTTTTCAAACATCTCCTGCACAAATCATCTTGACATTGTTCTTACAACCTTCAATTGAAAGGTATGAAGAACAAAGCCAAATGTTTGCAAAATGTCATAATGTTAATGTCCACACAAGGGTAAATTCTAGCATTGTTAGACATTTAAAATACTGTCAACCCAATTTTCACTCCAACCAAAATTTAAGATGAAGAAGAAAAATAATATATACTGTGGGAATTATTCAGGGATCTGTATTGGGGGGGCAATTCTCCATATCCTGAGGTCATGACCTTACAGTTCTTAGGGGGAAGTTTTCTGTTTTGCTAAACCTTTTGTTGGGGGGGGGGGGGGGCAATCTCCTTTACGAGTGCAGCTGGTGGGTGCAACCTGGGTTCAAAGCTCTGGTTTGGTATTAAGGTCTGTAGAGACTGAAGGCTGACAGAGAACTCTGCTCTTCTCTCCATGCTGCATGTATTAAAGGAACTTGATTCCTCACACCGAGTCCATCACCTCTTCAGAGAGGAGACTTTCCCTCACAATACTTTATTAATCCCTGAGTGGAGATTCAATTTTTTTCACTCTGTTGTCATACACACACAGGCTTGAAATACACACACATGCACAAACAGGACCCCAAATAAAGAGATGTCAGAGTGAGGGGGATGCCCCGGACAGGCGCCCCGAGCAGCTGGGGGTTCAGTGCCTTGCACCCAGGAGACAAACTGGCACCTCTCCAGCTACCAGTGCTCACTCTATACTTGGTCCATACAGGGACGTGAGCTGGCGACCCTCCAGTTCCCAAACCAAGTCACTATGGACTGAACTACTGCTGCCCCCAGCATCTGTCTGATGTAAGAGTCCAACTTTTTTCAGACGTCATTTTGACATCTTGTGCCAGCTTGGTTGTGCTTTCAAGATATACCATGCAGGACTTTCCTAAAAAGCAATGCACTGACTCATACATAGGTAATCCCTCTCAATTCACCCTTCGCTAAGGCCCGCCCACCTTAGTTACTGTTGCTAAGTCCGACAAATTTTCGGTTTCGGCGCTGGACTGGCATGGCGCTCCCACTGTCGCTAACTGCACTCCATGGAGAAATACTCTCAAAATTTTGGAAAAACAAAAAAGTGATTTCAGACAGAAGCAGACAGAAGGGTCTACAATATGCATTTGAAGGATATATGCAGGATGTCAGACTGACACAGCAACGAAATCAAGATAACAAAATAAAGATTGAAGCTAAAGCCTACAGATCCAGATACAGAAAAGTGAACCACCACATCACTGCTGATCGCCACAGAAGACAATGAATATAAAGGAAAACTTTGCTGATATTGAACCAGCTGTGTGGTATCACAGTGTGAACAGATGAACACCCATGCCGCTGCCAGCACCCAAACCTCCGCCGACGGACGGGCAGGGATCTCCGGGGGAAGTCAAACAACATTCATCTGCAGACAATGCGATGACACACAGCTGGTTGAATATCATCAAAGTTTCCCTGCTTCCCCTAATTGGTTCCTGTACAGCAGGGTCAGTCTTTTTTTCCCTGTTTATAATCATTAAAAAGCAAAAGCAGCATGTGTATACATTCAGCAGGCTATATCTTCTGTAGCTAGCTAGCTAACCCTACACTTTTCAGGGTCTGATTTTGGTTTTGAAACAGGAAAGAAACGTAAATCTCCTTCCTACCTCTCCAGGTAACGAGTATCATTAATACACGACGCGCCCCAGGCACAACATTTAGCTCCAAATCCACAAAACCAGCCTGAAAATGAAGGAAATCTGACACGACTGCATTAGAGTCAATGGAGCACAGCTGTGTTGTTGTCAGACCCTGGTCTGAGCCGGCCCGATGCTACGTTATGATTGGCCAGTCTGCGTCCAGGGGTGGGACTTTGCGAAGGGTAAATTATCAATTATGACCAACTCTCTGCAGAGACTCCGCCCTCTGCCTGGGTTTTCTTATTTTATTGTTATTTTCTGTGTTCAGGATATTTATGGAAGTGTACCCTCACAGCACTCAGGTGAGCAGGCATCCAAGAGACAAAGTCCTGAAAAAATGCAAATATAGTGAGGCGAAATGCAAAATGTGAGTAAATCTGGGGTTGGATTTTACTTTTGTTTAAAAACAGTGACCAACAATTCTGTATACCTTTAAAGGATTTATTACGATCTGTGTCTTTTAAAAATGAAAAAGTTTTGGCCATTATTTCTATCCAATACCTTCTCACTCCGACCTCATCAAATATCGACGTTGGGTCATGGACTTTCCACATCGAGATATGACGTGCAAGGTACCCTTGGTGCATTGGTTTTTGACATTCTGGGACACCATGTCAACTTCTGCCTGTTACATGCATTTTCTGTTTCCAAAATACACTTCGGTTTTCACTTGAAATATACAGTTTGCATACAGTTTCTTTCAAAATAAATGCACTATATTGGTACAACACTGTAAATTTTCCTTCAACAACAAACGCACATGGTTACATTTTGCCACACATGCACGTGGTTGGGTTTAGGAAAAAGGAAGGAAAGCAAACACCAGCCTCCCGGGAGAAAGTTGGCGGTTGTTGGACCGATCCACCACGCAGACCTCTTCTGCCACCTCAACTCTGGTTGTTGTCCTGCACCATATTCCCTGATGCTGCTGGGCAACCAGCCGTGTATCATGCCGATGTGAAAAGGCTTTTTTTTATCGGTGTCTGATGCCAGAAGTCACTGACCAAGCACTGGTTTTCAACAACCTCTGAGTGAAACCGAGTTGCTCTATCAGCTACATAACATACTGCCAAAAGTAATTGCTGAGGTCTGGGAACATTGCAGCATTGTTATACTGATGACTGTCAGGTCAAGAACCACGTGCAGTCAGATATGCAGACCGATTGTCAACAAGCCAAAAACATGATTATTTAAATTACTTTATTTGGGAATAAATCCAAAAGTGAGCACATTTCATATTCCTTTAGTACACAGCAAAACCATATCCATGCACAACTACAGCATGTAGCTTAATTTTCTCTTCCAATGAAGTTTGACTAATCTGTAGGTTTGTTCACCACCTGTTTGATCATCTGATTGTTGACCTGTCAGGCTTGTTTTGCATGATTGTATCCTGTTGCCAGATGTCAGTGATGGCCTGGGTGAGTACAAACTTAATATTCATAATGGCCAAAACTATGAACAAAGAGTTCTTATTGAGTCTTAGAAGGGTAAGCTAAGCTTTGCTCACTGTTTGGCATACCTGTAAACTGTACCCAAATACTATATACTATAATCTGGCATGAATTTGTTGCTCAAGAGTAATTATCATCTAAAACTAATGTGTCCCTTTAATCTAAACAACTTTAACTCTAGTTGGTTGTGTAGTTCACTACCAAATACTGAATGTATGCGTAGTGTTTTGCATTCAGCATTGCAACAACCACTGACTTTCTGTCTTATTTTTAAATAAAATATTACTTTAGTAAGTAATTTAAATTACCTGTTGTGGTATTCCTCTTTGTCTAGCTAATTGAGCCTGGACTGTGACACAAGCACAGTTTGCCGCATGGGACAACAAGTACCAGAAACAACAGGCAATCACAGGAAGCTCAGTGCATTACAGTGTTGAGTGATTGATGAGTAATTACCTGACTGTGTCCGGATGTGGTGAATCCCACCCAGGTGCTACTTCAAGCACGTTAAATCAAGTAAAAGATTATCTCAAAGTAAGGTTATCTCACCCCGGCCTGCAAGGTAGTGTTTACACAAGGGACCCAACTCCACTACTTTCGCAACATGGTGAGGAAACCGTTGGCAAATAAACACTATTGTTTTGAAGGCTGACTCAATGTCTGGGCTGGCAGGTGATTATACGAGCGTTATAGCTTTTGGCTCTGTACCTCAGAAACCACATCCTTATGAAATCAGAGGAGGCATCGAGAAAGCACATCCGCGTCATGCCACTGTGATATCCTGATTCTGACTATGGCAGTTGGGGTGTGGGGATCAGGGGGTGTCTGGGTTGAAGCCATCTTGGTTTTGCAGACATGTCCAACCATGTGAGCAATGTGTGCTGGAACGCAGACAGCAGTATCTGACCCAACTCCTGAAAGGTGGTACGCCCTCAGGCTTCCTAGAAGGCCCATATGCTTTCCATGAAACTGTAATGTCGGGCTGGGAGTCAGGCTCACATTTTTTGGACACAATGTTTTAGATACAATATTGTATGCACACATCTTAAGACACATCAGCTTACAAATGCACACATATAAGTTATCTTAGACATCTAAATGATCCCTCTTGGGAAATAGAGCACTTCCAGCTGAAAACACTAATGGTTATTGGACTAAGGAATGTATGATAAAATCTGAACATACAAAAGACAACCATAACCTTGCAAAGCATTGTATTTTAAATATAGGCAAATATTGTTTATTAAATATATGCAACTCAAAGTTTCAGCAAGACCAGAGTGCAATAAAGGGTAAGTAAACAAAAATGAGTAGATGGGTACTTCACTTTCTATCATCAGTATCTACACATCCTGACATAGGTGGAGCCATTGGAAATGCATCAATCCATGGGCAGACTAAAAAAGTTATGCTAAATTGACATGAAATTTCTGTCAGACAAGGGTCATGTGACACATTTATTTTGTGTCTAGTGTACTCAAAACTTTTATGTTACTGTATTGTATTAGACTAAAAGTTTGAGTGCAAGCTGTTTCCAGAAAAAAATTAAGTTGAGTGAGCAAATTGAGGTTTTCAGTGCAACTAAATAGCAAAAAATACTGTACCCTGTACTTTTTATATAAAGCCTAATGTTACCACCACCTAAAATAGACCTTGGCCTACTTTTAATATTTGGAAATTATTTTTAGTGTTTTTACATCTTTTTATTGTGTTGGAAGATTACAGACTATCCTATACATTTCACTCTGATGAATAGGACTTCTTGCTGTCCCTAAAACGGAACATTGCTGCAGGTAATTAGTATAACCATTTCATCTCATATCATATGAAGTACTTAATTTGTGGTTCTGATGATCTCACAGGTAATTATGGATAACTCTGTCACATGAACATGCTCATGACTATATAGGTAAACTCAGAGTTGAGTGAGCTAGTTGATAACCAGCTTCCTGACACTAGTACAGGCAATGGGATCATTAAGGTCCAGATCCAAACGTCTGAAATTAAACACCGACAGCCAGGAGTGTATCTATCCTACATTCATGAGGTATATACCTGTTGTCACTGTGAATTAACAAATATTTCAGAAGTAAGCAAGGCAGTCTGTGGGAGTTGACATCGAGTAAAAAAAAGAGAAAAAAAAAGTAGTTTTGCAAGTAGCAAGTTTCTTTTGCAATTTTCTTGTAGCTTAGTTTGCCACATTTCTCTGGGCTTTAGTGTAGTGAAGCTGTATTTAAGCCCAGTTTCCACTGAGGTACAATTCAGTTTTCAGATTTACAAGAACAGCCACTATACACACATTTGGTTCCACATCTATTATTAAAGTATGTGTAAAATACGGGTCCATGTCATTGGTTCGACAGCCCATTGGTTCGACATCCCATTAGTCCGACTGTCCGCGGTGCTGAACGGCTCGCGGCGGCTTATGTGTTTGTCACTTTCTTTTTCATTTTAACCCACACCATGATCTTTTCCTGACCCTAACCAAGTGGTTTTTGTGCCTAAACCTAACCAGACCTTAACCACAGGGCATCATGATGATTTCGGAACGGACTTCGGAACAATGAGTTTAATATGGTTGGAACAATGGGATGTCAAACCAATGGGCTGTCGAACCAATGGGCAGTTCCCGTAAAATACATGGGGAGCAGTCTTTAGTCCAGAGGTGAGGCAGTTGGGCTGCTTCTTTTACTGCACCTGGGCAAGCTGGCCAAGAACAGAACAGACAGAAACCTGTTCTGAACATCTCTTTGGTGCTGTCTTGCTTCTACCTAAGACTGCACTGTAAACCTCAATTTGCTGAATGAATTTTTTTTTTCTTGAAAATAGTTTGTGCTCAAACCTTTTAGTTACAGTAACACTAGTCCATACCCAGGGATGTGTTATGTACAGAGGAATAAGAAATCAAAAACAGTATATTAGAGGAGATGCAAAATGAGAGCACTGTAAATGCACTGTGTAATAAATATTAATGTAAGACAAACAATGCACACTGTATTTAGAAGCATGCTTTATGGCAAAATACATGGAGCATAGTTTTGGCTGACGGCACGGAGGTACACGCGTGCGCGGGGCCGTGCGCAGGCACACAGGTACACACATACACACGCAACACGGAGAAAGAATGAAAGAAAAAGTGCACAGTGCAATGTTTAGTTTGTAATGTTTGTAGGCTAATGTCAGTAAAGTGAAAATACGTAACGACTGGCTCGCGCACACAGACACAGACGCGTGTTCGTTCAGTAAAATAATTACCTTAGTCTTCAGCGAGTGTTGGTGCGTGAAATTGCATGTCCCAGCCAAACTGTGGTCCCAGCGCAGGTGTTTTCAAAGTTATCTCCGCACATTCACAGCTCACGCTGCTAATGGTGCTCACAGTATGAATGTGTAGTGGAAAAAAAACGTGAATATAAACATTAGAAATGTGGGAAAAATGCAAAAACGGCATCGTGGCTGTCTGCACATGACCAAGATGAAAGCCTATGTGCAAGTTCAGAGAAATAGGTCAAAGCAGTGAGGAGGAAAACAGATGATGACAGATGGAGGGACAGAGGTTTCTCCATTTAATAGTAGGATAAAAGTTTTGAGTACACCAGACATGAAATAATATGCCACATGATCTTTGTCTGACAGGAATTTTAAGGCAGTTTAACATAACTTTCTTGATGTCTGAGCATTTAATTCTATGCCATATGAACATAAGAGCACTGAGTACATATTTTGCAACATTTATTTCACTTAACTGTAAAAATATATTGTTTCAAGCTTAGATTTCTCAAATTGCTTTCCTGAATTACTTTATGTTGGGCACACTAACACAGGATTGTGTGCCGACATTGCTCTGCAGTTGTAGGGGATGTGAATGGAAACACATCCAACATATACTAACATCACCCAGATGTACCGATCACTGGGACGAGGATAAAACAAACTGGAGGCCAGCTTCTTATTCCCGCTGCTTTCAGGCAGCCTTAGGATGCAAGAGCAGAAAAAGACACATTGTAGACCTTCCAGGACACTGAACGTGCTAATGCACATGAATATGCCATTCACCAGCACTCTTCTATAATGTTGTCTGTAATGACATGACAAGACACAACAACCTACGGTAGATAGGCCTTTTTTCTCTGTTGGTGCACGAAATTAGAAGTGTGTGTGTAGTGTGAACCAGGCATTACCTGCAACAGTGCAATATTCCAGCCTTGATTTCGATAGTCCACTGTGACGCTCTTGACTGCAGCAGTGATTTCTTTCCAAACTACGTTTTTCCAGCTTCCTTTGATGCCACTTTTCAGATCGAAGCAGTTGGTTGAATTGGACCTGGGATGTAAGTGTTTCCATTTCTAGCTCTGAGAAGTGTCTCTTCTTTAGCCATATTACGCCTCTCCATGTCATCAACTCTTGGGGTGAGGCCTCTAAACATAGAATATATTGGGGCAGGATATTTAAATGACGATTACTCTCAGCAACCATATTTATCAATGCCCGATCATTCCTACATTGTTACTGGCGAGATGAGAACATAGCATAAATCACACGTGAACCCTATGTGCTCTGCTCTGCACTGGTTTGTACGTTGGATTGATAAATGAGGGCCCATCTATTTACATTGTCCATACAGAACCTCCTTTGTTTTCACTGGTTGAAACTGTCAAAGGTGATAAGGGGGTGTTTTCTCTTAATCTTGGTTTAAATATTCGTAGGTATTTTTTCTTGTTTGTTTTTTATGCACATTTTAAGACTTCTAGCATCACAGACAGAAATGCCATGCAAAAACAACAGGAATTCAAAGCATTATACTGTCTATGATGTACAAATATTCACTGCATATCCATGAACAGGTCACATGGAACATAATCACTGTCTTTATTTAACTTTCTGTTTCTATTTCTCTCTCTCTCTCTCTCTCTCTCTGTCACACACACGCACACGTGCGCACACGCACACGCATGCACACACACACACACACACACAAAAATCAGCACTTACCAATGCTTGTTTGCAGAGGCAGTCATGCAAAACAGCACAGGGCTGTTTAGACAGCAGGCCCAGGTGTATCCCAGACTGTGCAGCTGGATGGGGGTTCACGCTTCACCCTCCCTCCCTCCCACCCAACACACACACACACACACACACACACACACACACACACACACACACATTTTCCAAACCACTCTCAAAAACCCCCATCCCTTCATCAAACAGCTTACCCACTCATACCATCATCATCATGTCTGCCAGCTGCCAGACAGGCAAATAGTTACATGTACACACACCCCTATGCCAAAGGAATGTTCTCACACTGACGCTACGGTTGACAAAATGGACTCCCATTTGTTCCACTTTACCTACATGTCACTGATTAGTATTAAATGATCATATAATAATGAGTACAGAATACATTCACTGATCACTTTATTCAGAATTCATGAACTTTTTTTTTGCATCCAGACCCAACCACAAAAACTCTGTGTATTTACAGTACATTTTGCTCATGTTTGCATATTATTTTGAAAACCTTTTTTATGTTTAAAACCTAACATTTAAAACATAACACATTCTTCACCTTCATCGACAAAGGAATAGATATTAAAGAATGAAGAATTTTCATCCCTTGACAATTTTTATGAAGGGCTTATGCCAAGTTAGGAAAGCGGACAAATGAGGCCGTTTAAAGCTGTGTGGGACTATATAGTTTGGGGGGGGGGGGGGGGCTGCACATAACCACATAACAGAAGAACAGAAGGAAGAGAAGAAGGAGAAACGGTGTATATATGTATATAATGCCTTTTTGCCAAAACTGCTGTGGTAGGTCGGGCTTGGGCCTGGACAGAAAGTGTGCAGGCTCATGTAGGATCCGGTCTGGTGTTTTGGGGAAGAATCAGAGCTCTAATTTTGGTAGCTATGTTCAGCCTCTTACTCTTTTGATCAAAATTATTTGAAGCTATATCCTGAGGCTGTTCTGTAATTAGTTTTCTAATAAGTAAGTCTGATAAGTATTGCAACTTCTGATCAATCCATATCACTTTCAGGCTTAAAATAACAAAATCTGCTAAGGCCCCACCCATTTTCCGGTTTAAGCCATGCCCATATCCATCCATTGGAGTACCGATATAGGTACAGATAATTTAATTTCATTGGTTGGACAGATACAAATAATGGTGTACTCGTTCTTCCATAGAAAAAATACTTGGTTCCGAAGAAAAATAATCACTGTAAACGATGCATTATCATGAATACATTATTTTATTTTTTTTTTTTAAGATTATTTTTGGGCTTTTTTGCCTTTATTGTATAGGACAGAGTGAAATGGGGTGTGAGAGAGAGTGAAGGGTGACATGCAGAAATGGTTGCAAGCCAGAGTCGAACCTGCAACCGCTGCAGCGAGGCACCGCCCCTGCACATGGGGCGCCGGCACCATCCACCACGCCACTGACTTAAATTAAATAATTGATGCATCAGTGTAAGTTGCATTTTTATATTGCAGCAGGTCAAGCTGGAGCTATTGAAACTATATGAAGCTTTGTGTTAGCTCATGTAGGACACAGAAGTCATACACCCCAGCTGTCAGCCAGCTGATTGGATCATTGCTTCTAATTAGTCACACACCAATCACAGCCCACTCTCACTACAAGGCAGTCCATTCAAATATGGCCTCCTACTTTATGATCCCTGCTACACCAGTGCTGCCACACACTGCCTCTGCTGCTGCTGGCAAAGCTTTGCCTCCTCCACCCCAGCCTCCACCTTACTAATTGTAGTCGGGTTTCCATCCACCTATTTTTATTTGCATTTTTAACAATTGCAAAAAAAAAACTTGAATGGTATCGCCAGTAATTCGAAAAAAGTTTTTACGCTTGGAGGGGGTGGAAAAGTCAGCATATCGATATTAGGAAAATGCGACTTCTGGCAATGGAAACAGATTTAGCGAATAAACAATGACGTAGGCTACCGGATCCTACTTATACTTCACACACACACCTGTGTGAACTTAGAGAGAGATAATTACTCATTAGTGTCAGGTGAGTGTATTTCACAACTTACCTGAATAGACTGGACGTGTTGAATACCGCTGCATCATGTGCGCTGCATGGTGTACCAACACAGACATCACGGCATTATGTAGGCTACGCTGACAACGCTGATATGAGTGTGATGAGAGCTCACGCAATAACCAAGAAGTTCCCAAGGAATCTCTCCATCTCGCCGTAGTCATGAATGTGCCGCTAGTTGTTTACATCAGTTGTGGACATGAGACGCTCTCAATGATGTCATCTCACGGTGCCCTCTTCTTCTACGGGTGTTCTTTTGCATTTTTATTTTTCACGAGATGAGCCACCTACTGCTCGACCCGTTGACTCCCAATACTTGCAAAATAATAATGAATGGAAACGTGCATAAATTTGCATTTTCTTTTGCGCATTTTAACAAAATTCATGTAAAATTTGCGATACATTTGCATGGAAACCCAGTTTCAGACTCCTAACATGGCTCAAAGGTTAAAAAGGTATTTATGTGTTGCTTTGGACCCACTCTTGGATACCCAGGAGATTTTCTGCATTGCACTCCCTGTATTGATTTAGCATGCTGCTTGTCTAATCCAGGGAGCATCTTAAGAGTGGATCCATCAGCGCCAGGCATAACTGTATTTCCATTTGTTGCAATAAATGGTTAAATCTACGATAAGAGTGTTCCTGACTGAATTTTTCTTCTCTAGTGTAATCTACTAGTTCAGTGCCTATTCAAAACATGCCTGCTCGGAATGGGCCAATTGCTTTGCCTCCCTTAGTTGCTGTTTCATTTTAAAGTGTTAAAAGTTGCCAACTTGTTTTAAAAACTTTGAAAGAAGGCATGGTAAATTTAATGGGGACTTCTGACTTTTTCCTGTACCACAGTAAAAAAAAATTTCAGTGATTTAGGAATTATATTGTTCTCAATAAAGATCTGAATATTTGATTGTGAAAGAGGCTTCAGCTACATGTCTTTGTTGTTTGAAAATGTGTATGCTGCACTCTGGCCCCGGTTTGTATGATTTTATGGTTTATTGTTAGCCCAGGCAGGCTGGGCATAGTACTAGTATGTATTACACAACAATAAAGGTAAAAATCCCATTAATTCATTCATTCACTATAAAAATGTACTAATACAATATTGCCACCTGTACTTTTAAAGAAACTGAGGTTGTGTGGGTGTTTGTTGTGTTAGCCTGCAGGCTTTTGATTATCTGTTCACTTGTTACCTGCAGTTGCAGAGGTAGATGTCCTGGTCACACTGTCTCCCAAATCCAACTCTTTTAATATTGAATATCTGCTGTCAAACACACTCTGTCCTATTATTTATAATTTTTGTTTCATTAAATTAGATTTTTTTTCTAACATAATGCAAGGTTCACAGAGCACAGCTACGGTTACACCTAAAAATCCAAGTTAATGTCTAAATGCTTTTCAAAATAGCAGAAAAGCCAGGGTGGTGCATCAACATTTTAAGTCAAAGAAAGCGGTCAGAAGCTATTAATGGGTAGCATTGAGCATCTTATTACATTGCTTGAACCTACACACATTTGTAGAAGCAAGAAAAGGTCAGAAAACACTTGATTTCTCAAATTATTTCACTTACGTTTGATGACTAGATAGTAAATGATAATTTTCACTCCAGACTTTTAGCTGAACAAAAATAGTTTCAGTTTCAGTAAGATACGTTAACACTCTTCTCACCCCTACTTAAGTATATCCATCCACAGAATCTCAGATGCTATCTCCCAATAACCCTAAGACCGTATAAAAGCCAGATCTGTAAGCTACTTGGCTTTAATCGTGGACACTCTGGACTTAAAAAGAGTTTGAGAGATACTATAGGGACTAATCTACTTCAAAATGCAGCTCTCACACTTGCTGTCTAAAGAGATCAAGGCCAACGTGTGAGCTAAAGCTAAGGGCTAAGCCAGTATCTGCAGTGGCGGGTGGGCTGCAGAGAGAAGGTGAGGAGGAAAGGAAAGAGGTGAAACACTAAGCATGCAAGTACATCCCCCGAGGGCCGAGGAGGTATATTCAACTACAGCTGCACTTGAAAAAGTTTTGACACTGTACTTCTTTCATATCCACAGCCACTCTTTTCTCTCTTTTTTCCCTCTCCTTCTTCTCCACCTTCCTCTCCTCCTACTGCCCCATCTTCCCATCCCTGACTTCAAAGTGCTATTTATGCAAAAACTGGTGGAGTTTTCCTGTCTTCACTCTTTCCTCCCTGGAGGCACATGTTCTTTTTTGGAACTTATCTACAATTTCTCTTTGTTAGAAAAAAAGAAATATAAAAGCATGGTCTCCTTCTCATCTCAGTTCTGAATGACTGTCCTCTGGTACACACTTGTTGTTTTCTGCACTCTAAATCTGTATTTTGCTCCTTCAGGATTCTTTCTTGGTTTTCTCCTAATCCCTTCTTTCTTTTCCTAGATAACTCTTCCTAGGTAAAGTTTTACCCGCATTTGCTTTTGAAGAATACTTTAAATTCCTACTAAAATTGGCACATTGTTAAAAAAAAAGGTGAACTCCAAAATGGAACTAGTGTTGATGCAAACCATATAATATAAGGCACAAAGACTTTGAGATGACCATTTCACTGTGTGACTTCTGTGAGGACCTACGTCTACTGACCGACCAATAGAAATAAAGAATGAAATGATGCACTGGCGCTACACCAAAACAAACAGATGGATAACAGCTTGCCATGGAGGCAAAATGCGCTAAAAGAAATGTGTGGGATTCCAGCAAAAAGGAAAACCTTGTGGCATTGTGGCAGCATAAGCCAAAGGCAAAGGCAAGGCAAAGGCTTTGTCCTTGCTGCAGTGACCACAGGTTCAAGTCCAATCCACCGCCCTTTGTTGCATATCATCCACTCTCTCTTCTCCCCTTTCATGCTAAGAAAACTGTCCTTTTGATTATAGGCAAAAAAGCCCCAAAAATATATTTCAAAAAATCATTTGAGATTCTTTTGTCCAAAATCTGCTGTTCAGAGCCAATCATATTTGTACTTGTTTACTGCTCCCCTTACCCAAATGCAGACTTCTTACCTAATTTTTTTGATTTTCTGAAATGCTATGAAGTTAATAAAGCTAGGGATGTTTTACTTTGTAAAATAATAGAAAAAAATGTTGACCAGCAACCCCATCCCTTTTTAAGCAATAATGAAATATTCAGAGCTTTTCAGTCTGACTTTAGGGAGCAACTTAACACTTCATTGGCTCTTTTAAAAGTTAGTTAGTTTTAGCAGACAAAGGGACTGTACTTTTCTTATACTTTTATTTTTAGACCTTAACATGACATTTGAAACAGTTGATAATTAACTGCTTATTACCACACATGAACAATGGGTTGGGTTTTAGAGAAAAGCCCTTACATGCTTCAAGTCATATCTGGAAAATAGTGGGAATGCTTCAGGCTTTACCTGTGGGGTCCCTCAGGGTTCTGTTCTTGTGCCTCTTCTATTTTCTCTATACACCCACTGGGTCCTATCATTTTAAGGAACAACATCTCCTTCTGTGGTTTTGCAGACAACATCCAACTATACCTAAAAAAAAGTCTCTAGTACATTTAGGACTGGATGTCCCAAAACTTGTTGATGTTAAAACAAACTGAAAATTGAGGTATACTTGATTCCCTCCACTGGCTCCCTGTCAGTTCTAGAGTTCATTTTACGGCTTTACCATTTGTCTATTAAGAGCTTCATGGACTGGCTCCCTCTTATTTATCTGACCTTTTCCTTCCCTATACCCCACCTCGGTCACTCATTTCATCTGACTAGTCACTTCTGGTTGCCCCTTGGTCTTGCCAGGACCTCAGGGGACACCGCATTTTCTCAGTTGCAGGCCACAGTCTGTGGATCAAACTGTCCCACCACATCAGATCTGCCCTCTCTACTGAAGGCGCAGACACACCAACTTGACATTAAGAAAAAGTTGTACCTGAACACACAGCCAAGACAACAGCCAACAAGCATGTATGTTCTGCGCCTGCGAACATGACCATGAGGCTCCGCCATCTGTGACACTGATTCAACGTGCTGAATTGACCGATAAAAGGCCAACAGAGACCAACAGGGTTCAACTAGTGCCAACCAATGGTGTGGGCCACACCAACCAACCTACGGCAACAGACGCTCACTGATGGCCCAACATTGACCAGCAGCTGACCATTCGGCTTGGTGTGTTGGGGCCCTTAGTCATTCAAAGCACAGCTTAAGGCCCACCTCTTTTCTTTGGCTTTTGAATGTACTTAAATTACCAAATGTCCTTTTATATTGGTTTGTTCCTATTTTCTGCATTACTTATGGATTTTACCTCTCTGCTTGGGTATATGGATGATTTTGTTGTCTGCTCTGTTGACCAGTTTTAATTCTGCCTATGTTTTTAAAGCACTTTGGTCAGCTCATGTTGTTTTAATGTGCTATAGAAATAAATTTCACTTGACTTAACTTAACATAAATTTCCCATCATCTGAGAGTATGATTAATTTCTGTGTCTGCTGGTGGTTTGCATTATGATCAAGGACTAGAGGTCACGTTGCAGCTTACCATCCATTTAATTCAATGCTGCATCATTGGTTTCCAGTCTCTTCCTTTTTATCTGTGTGCCTCTCTCCTGCCTCCTGCTCCCTTCTGTCTGTGCAGCTGCAATCCTCACAGCTCAAATCCCCTCCTCTCTCCCCTGTGTGCTGGACCGCCATCCAACTATTTAACCACAGCCCTGAAACAAACCAACATCTGTTTGGAGGCTGGCCCAGACCAGGCCACTGCCTTCCTGCTGCGAACACACCAGCCGCCGCCAGCTTAACTCCTTGCTGCCCAGGCCAGACATGGGCTTGCCACACCATGAATTGCATGTTCGCTCGCAGACAGTAGCTGAGGCTGCTTCCAAGTATTTTTTAAGATTCTCTGTCTGCGGTTTACAAGTGGTAATTTGGGATATCTATGTTTTTCTTGATTTAGACTCTATCTTTGGTGCGAAGTGCTCATTGCTGTGCTGTTTCTGAACTCTGCTCCCCAGAGAGCATTTGTCGATTAAGTTTGATTTTCAGTGAGTGGCAACATTTTTACTTTTCACTGTTCAGCTATGGGGGCCCTTACTGCTCATGCTTACCATGCAGTTCTTCTAATATTTATTTCAACAAACCAAAGACATAAGTCATATTATTTATATTTATATATATTTAGCAAAGGATATAACTCCTTATAGAGTAGATTCCCATCCCTATTATCTTTAATCTGTGGTTGACAGTCTATGTTTTTTCTTTTGCATGTTAAAAGTTTCACTGTGGTCATAAGAAGAGCTCAAACGAGTCCTGGAATAACTGATTAATCAACACGAAATCAGTTACCATCTGTTTTTTTTTATAACTGGCAGATGATGCATGTGATTGTGTGTGTAAGCATGTGTACCTGTCTGTCTGCAGTCAAGCTCACAAACTACTGGACCAATAAGCCTTATATTTTCTGTGCTCATTTGTGACTATGCTGAAGGACCTCCTGTGGTTGCGGTGATTTAAAAAAAAACTGTTTTATTGACTGTTCTATACCATCAGTGCTGTTCTGTACATAGTACTTGAATGTTTGGCCTTTGTTTGTCTTTATTTCCTTTTTTCATATCTGTCTATTTCAGTGTATGTACATTGAGAGCAACAAAACAAAGGAGTCTCTAATTAAATTTCACAAAGAAAGCGAATAGACCTATTTCTCAAATGTTGAGCTTTTTGTTTAATACAAAAAAAGAAAAGAAAAGAAGAGCTGCATAAAAGCCACAAGGCACATTTATGAAAACTAATTTGAAATAGAGAGGAGGGTAAGGGCCTTGTTGAAGGCTGGAAAATAGAGGCAATGCAGAGATGTGGTGCATACAACAAATAAAATGGGTTCAGCATGACATTTTGTCAGAGATGGCCACAGGGCAAAGTAACTCTCATTCATACGTCATATTATGCAAAGACATTTGACAACCAGTCACTTTTAGAAAGACATTACATCACATTTAGCTGACACTTTTATCCAAACCAACTTATAGTACACACATTCAACCATGTGGGTACAACCCAAAAGTGTGAGAATAATGGTGATCAATGCTGATCTACTTTAAGTGCTACAGAAGAAAATGCGAGAAAACTAATCTATATTTGAGGCGTTAAAAGCAGCAACTACATACTCATTTCATTTTTATCTTTATTTGTTGAAGAGGGACAATGTGAACAATTTAAAAATAAAATGTAAGTGCACCCAATTGTAGGCAAAAGGCTAATTTCCATTGGCAGTCCCCCTGCCAGAAGGAACACGGCTAAGAATCACAGAAGACACTGATAAGATTATTTCTTTATAGGTTCTGCAGCATCAGTGTTGTTAATACAATTTTCCAAATCTTCAGTTTTGTTTTCCAGTACTGTATCCCATAAGTAACTTGACTTAGAATATAATTCATTTCTTTCAAAATACCGTTGATTCCTTGTACCTTAATGGCATAGTTTTTTTTTAATGCACTTACACATAAGTGCCAGTAGGAACCAATGAGTTTTTTAACGGTACTTGATTTCTACAGTAAAATTACACTGTACAAAGTTTTTGATGCCCAGATTGCAATCATAAGACATAACGTAAAGACCACATCTGGCTTCAGTGATGTTGATGTTATGTTGCCTTGGAACGTAAGCTGCCTTCCCAAGTTTGCTTGCAGCTCCCAGTCAGAGGCAGTGGTGAGCAGGCCTGAATATGTTCCTGGCTTGGGTCAGGGCTAATCTCTGGCCCTGACAAAGACGATGTGCATGCTCTGGTCCGGGAGGTGCTTGCTGCTGGTCATGACTTTGGAAATGTACTGTGTCACTGCCCTTTGCACTTGGTCATGGCAATCAATATTGGCCTTCTTCCAGGGCTTTTAATGCAGCTATTGAGGATACGCTCCAGCATTCCCCTTCTGGGACATAGAGGGCACAATATAGTTTCACTCTTGACAGTGCTTTTAAATTCGATAAACAAATTAGATCAGTAATACAAACCAGCTTTTATCAACTCAGGCTTTTAGCTAAAGTAAAGGGCTATCTCTCCCCCCAAAATCTAGAGAGGGTAATCCATGCTTTAATAACCTCACGTCTGGACTACTGTAACTCGCTTTATGTCGGTATTGACCAGTCACTGCTACACCGTCTACAGCCTGTCCAGAACGCAGCAGCCCGCCTCCTCACTGGAAAGCGTAAACGCGATCACATCACACCAATCTTGGCCTCGCTCCACTGGCTTCCAGTGTGTTTTAGAATTGATTTTAAGATTTTATTGATTGTTTTTAAAGCCCTAAATGGGCTGGCACCCTCTTATTTAACTGAACTCCTGCACTTTCATGCTCCCTCCAGAGCCTTGAGATCAGCCAGTCAGCTATTACTGGGTACTCCTAGGACTAGGCTGAAGACCAGAGGTGACAGAGCCTTTGGGGCGGCTGCCCCGAGGCTCTGGAATAGCCTGCCCCTGCACATTAGGTCTGCCCAGACCCTAGAGGTTTTTAAGTTTTTTCTTAAAACCCACTTCTTCTCTCAGGCTTTTAACTCAGGTTGAGCTGGACACCCAAACATTTTATCTTATTTTTATCTTATTTTATAACCCTTGTATTTTATTTTATTTTATTGTATTGTATTTTATGTATCTTATGGTTGTTATTGTGGTGTACTATTGGGTGCCTCATTGTATTTGCTTGTTTATTTCTATTGAGCTGTTCAGCACTTTGGTCAACCTTGGTTGTTTTAAATGTGCTTTATAAATAAAGTTTGAGTTGAGTTGAGTTGAGTTGTCCCTGGAAAGACACCTTTTTCTTTTTGTTTTTAACACTCCATGGAGAACCGGAGGAACGCCGCGCAACCCTGCCATTCCTGAACATCTGCAGAGTTTGGAGAAAACCCCCCAACTCAATTCCGCTGATAACCCTTCTTCTACTCCGAGGACAGCATCTTTCATCCAGCTGTAGGACGTCTTTCATCCCGCTGTAGGACGCTACTGTAGCCCCGCGCACTCATCCTGGAGCAACAGAAGGGACACACGCTGTCACGCTGTGCGACTCAAGTAAGAGAGCTACAGAGACTTTATATTTAGCCTGTGATTTTGTGACTTTTTAACTGTAACTGTGAACTTTGAGGACCGCCGTGTCCTTTGTTGATAATCTGATCACTGATTGCTGTCCATTAGTTTGTGCCAACCACACGCTCGCAATACACCGCATTCCTATCTGGAACAAAGACCAGCGGACAGTAGGCTGACCCCAGTTTGTCTTTCTGAGGCATAGGAAAGTAATCATTGTGTTCCTCCACACTCGCACGCACACACACGTACACCTTATACCTGTGGTAAAGTAACACATTGACCTGTGAGCAACTCCTTAAGAGCAGTTTGCCATTACCACAGTCTACACACCTGCACGTGTTGGCACAGCTACTTTGTTAGAGCATACAGATGGCTGGATGCCATCTTGTGTGTACTTTAAAGGAGCACATAAGGTCAGCGGTTTTGTGACCCATTGTCTTGCTCTAGTATCCCGCCTCAGTACTTGATGAGGTGTTACACGTCCACCATCTTCTCTTAAATTTCCCACCTTACTCTTATCAGTACCTGGTGTGACGTGTTTCGCGTCCGCCATTTTAGGTCTTTGGTAAGGAGGCCCCCCCCAGGTGGTCACATGCGCCATTTTCTCTCTTTCTCTCTCGCGCCTCTGCCACCCTCGGCGCCTTTGCCATCACTCAAAGGAAGCAAGAGTCTCCAAAGGAGTACTATCGGTGCCTTAGAGTTGCATACTTCCAAGGCCGCAAGGCACCAAGACTAGAGAAGGAACATGGCTTCAATGCCCTGTTTCTGCACAACCTCCATGTGACAGTGCGATACAATGTCGTGGCGTATTGCAGGACCAGGAATCTCCCTATGCAGGAGATCCGGAGGTATGCACAGATGGTAATGGAGATACGCGTGCGCCCAGCTAAGAAGTCTGAATGCGACGCCGGAGTCCTGGGGATCCAAGTAGCGTAAGACGCAGACTTGACGCTTGAAGGCAATAAGATGCCTCGTGCCAAGACTGCTACCCGAACAGGACCCCAGAGGCACCAAACACCAAACCAACAGGGTGGATGGCAGAAACAAGGGGGTGAGAGGCAGAAACAACAGAACTCTTCCCGACCAAAACAGAAAGTTGACTGGAACTCAAAGCAAGTGGGTAAGTATGACCAGAAGGCCCCAAACAACCCTAACAGGGGTGGCATGGGGTCGGAAATCAAGGAACTGATCCAAGTTTGCCTGGCAGAAGCAGTTTGATGACTTGACCTGCCCAGCCATTCCACCTCACGTCACGACCTCCCAAACCCCAAAGGGGTTAGTCACCAAGCCCCCATCAGCGTGACTAGACCAGGTACCATCCCCCTCCGCAGCCAAAGTTTACTTTGTCGGTTGGGGAAGGGGACCTGGGGAGGTCAAGGGAGTCCTTAAAGTGGACACTCCCTGTTCCACCGACTCCCCTTTCTTGGCTTTCTTGGGCGACCTTGTCTGCAAGGGCAATGCCCGACACATATATACCTCTGTGGTGATAGGGGGGTGTGTCAGCACCCTCACCCTGCTTGAGATAAGCTTAATGAGTTCTGACATGTAAGCTCCTCCAAATTGAGGCCTGCAATGTTAGCATCACCAGCTACATGCAGGATAGTTCACCCATCATAAGACTGCATCACTGCTGCCCCACGTCTGTGGAATGCCCTCCCTGACACCTTGAGGGCACCACAATCCACTGACTGTTTTAAAAGAGGTCTTAAGACATTTGTTTATAGCAAAGCTTTTGGTCCCCCTTGGATGTTTTTGTTTAAAACTGCTCATCTTGTTTTTACTCCTTTCCACTCCTCCTCCTTTGTTTTTAACCTGTAGCACTTTGAGATCTTTTGATGAAAAGGGCATTATAAATAAAATGTATTATTATTATTATTTATTATTAAGACGTGCCTGGGTTGACATAACCTTTCAAGAGATTACATTCGTTCATCCCATATACATCTGCATCCTAGACACAGAGCCTTTGCTCATCAGACAGGACCTACTGGACAGACTGGCTCCACTCATTGACTGCCACTGTGGGCACATTTGGGCTCAGGTTGACACACCTAAACCACTAGTGCACCAGTTTCCGACAGCAACGTCACTGTCATGGAGTCCAGAGCACCCCTGCCGATGCTAATGTCTCCTGTGGAAACCAGCTCTAGTGCTGGCCCCTCCACACTGCCAGCATACCCACAGCTGCTGCAGACTGACAGTCAAACCTCTTTTCAAGAACACAGGTCTTTCCTTTGCTCATTGAAAAATGTGAGCTCATCATTGTACAGCCCCCATATCATCGGTGTACATTTTAATGGCACCTTGGTCCCTGAAGTGATTCTAACGCTCTGGTCCAAGAAGTCTACCATTGTCCAAGACCTGTTTAAGACTTAGTGCCAGCACAACCCCTCCTTGACTTACGTACAATGAAGCCATCGTGTTCTTCCCGCAGGGTCACCACAGACCCTTCTTAAGGCAACTGTATAAACGTAATCCTTGTATATTTGTGGGCCTCACTGTATAGATATATTTTAAATTCTACTGCTTGCAATTCATGTTGAGAATTAATAAACATGTATACATGTGATGAAGATGGTGGAAAGTATGGTGTGGCAGTGTGTATGTTGGGAGGTGGTCTGCAAATATTTAGTCACGGCAAATAAAGACAGGGAGAGATGGAAGAGACATCTTCTTACATTTAAGAAGTCAGTTCAAAGGCTTTGCAGCTGACACCTTCAGGCTACAGCATTGCACTACTACTGTTTCCACACACACACACACACACACACACACAAATGTAGTGGTCTGGCCAGTTTGTGAATGGAGTTCAAGTTCACAGGTACAGACGGGGAGTTGTTAAGGTGGTATGTGCCCAGAGCTATGAGCCCTCTCTCCCTGACAGACTGGCTTCAAACCAGGGTCAGCTGAGGGACAGGGGAAGGGTCCCAGCACCTGTCGCTTCAGTTCCCGCAGGACAGGTTCCATACTGAAGGTACTGAATAGTCCACTCACTCTTTCAGTGACAGGCTGAGGAAGTCTTTCCATGCTTATACTCTGGTGGTGCTGGCTCACTGCATTCAGAATTATATTTAGAAAGTCAGCTCCTCAACAAACAGTCTATCATTTTGGGAAATGCTTTTTTTGCCATCCTATTTATGAGAAAACTGGCAGTAATTTGAGGTTTGGGTGACTAGATTGGTGAAAAAATGGCAGAATTGGACATTTGCAAGAATCACATTGATCAGTGGATTTATTCACAAGATACAGATTTTGCATGGGTAAGTTCTTTGACATGCAAATCTGCAGAGTGGACTCAAGTCACATGACTTTAATTGAATCAGACTCGAGTCACAAATTCAACTACATTGGCCATAACAAAATTTAAGAGGACTTCAAATATGACTTTTAAAACACCAATTACTTTATGTGGACTTGAGCTTTTTGATTTGAAAATACTTGATACTTTCCACCAAGCCCAAAGATAAAAAAAAAAGTGCACCATGTATCAATTAATTTCCCTTAATTTCTTGAATCAAATAACACTATTCATTCCCAGAAAGTTGACACTTAAATTCTTTTGATCCATTTTGTTTGAAACCGACTGCATCCAATCAAGTTGCAGGAGAGAACCATGAGAACGGAATCGCTACTGAGCGCCAATTTGAAAAAACAATACCAAAGATTATTGCAGTGATTATGCAGTGGTCGGCAAAAATCCAATTGCAGTATGCAAAACATGAAAATTACAGAGATGCAACAACAATGTCCAACAAACTTTTTGAAACTAACAGACATTTTAAAAAGCATTCATAATTTTTGCAAATATTATAACTGTTAAAAAATAATAATGACTTGGAACTTGACTTGAGACTTGTCAGGCTTGACATGGGACTTGAGAACAAAGACGTGACTCTGACTTGTGACTTGTAAAACAATGCCGTGCTCCACCCTCTGCAAATTTGCACTGTTTACTAATGACAAACTATCTTGTCAATGCTTAACTTTGAGGGAATGGAGAGAACCAGATTGTCCAAAGTTGAGGAAGTTGGTTACCATATTAGGTATGTCTTTCTATCCAGTTTTCACAAGTTCCAAGCTTCCAGCTCCACTTGTTGTATTTCCCAAGGACACACAATGAATATTGAGGTCAAGCTGCATGGTTAGGTGTGGAAGAAATCCACAAAACTAGATGATAAAACATATCTTTCTATATTAGCAACCTTACTGGCACCTGACCATGTAGGAATAGTACCCTTCAAAACCTTACCATAGTGTAAAAAAAGACTGTTTACTCAAGTAAAAGTGCAAAAGTATTGGCATCAAAATAAACTTTTGTCACGATGTATTATGCAGGACAGGGATTGGACAGAAATGCAGACAGATGAGGAGGCAGCAGGATAAAGTCAGTGCTTTTTTTTTTCTTTCCTTTTTTAATGCTTCTGTGATGGATGTACATACGTCTGTCCGTCCCATCCTTGTAAACACTATATCTCAAGAATGCTGCAAGGACATTTCTTCAAATTTGGTACAAATGTGCACTTGGACTCAACAATGAACTGATTAGTTTTTGGTGGTAATAGGTCAAAGGTCAAGGTCACTATGACTTTGTCTGTCTCATCCTCATGAACATGGTATCTCAGCAACACCTTAAGGGAATTTCTTCAAATTTGGCACAAATGTTGGACTTGGACTTGGACTCAACAATTAAATTATTGGATTTTTGTTGTCAAAGGTCAAGATCAGTGTGACCTTGCATCTCTCTCATTCTCATGAACACTGTATCTCAAGAACACCTTAAGGAAATTTCTTTAAATTTGCCAAAAATGTCCACCTGGACTGAAGAATAAACTGATTAGAATTTTCTGGTCGAAAGTCAAAGGTCAAGGTCAGTGTGTTTTTGGCCATAACTCAAGAATTCACATGCTAATTATGACAAAACTTCACACAAATGTCTTTTTGGATAAAATACTGAAGTGGTGACATTTTTTATCTAAAAGGTCAAAGGTCAGCTTCATAGTGACATCATAATGTTCTGCATAAAACACTTTTCTTGCCATTATTCAACATCTTATCTCAGGGACAGAAGGGGAGACATTTGGTCATATATTTAATTGGTGGGTGCCTATTTTGAAACTGTGCTGATTGTATATATCTTCTGTGCTGTCCGAGGGGGGCAATGGGTGTGAAGCATCCATGCTTTCACAGACATGGTGTAAACTGTGAGAGGAACTGATTGATGCTCGGAGGCATACAACTGCGGGGCAGTAATTCTAGTTTTGGAGAAGCTTAAGTCTATGGCAGTAGGAGTCCAAGTTGGTGTAGCGATTATTGTAGCAGATTTAATCCTTAATAACTAACTGAGTCTTGTGATCTAAAGGTTGCTATGAAGTTCTTGGGCTAGTGTACAGTGACTTGGTATTTCTTCACACAACAAATCACAAGATCAATTTATAAATGACATATTTTTTGAACAACTTACTACACAGCTAAACTACTAAACAAACAAGAAAATGAATAAATGATGAATAAATGTGGAATGAATTGTAGATTATGATGAATGAATGATGAATAATTACTGAGCACAATGAATACAGTGATGAACAATTTCTGAATGAAAGGGGACCATTGTCTAAACCACACTCAGTGTGATTTAACAGATTCACACACTGTCTAGCTGTTTCGTATTTAAGATGCACCAGGCAAGAGTGTGAAGAAATTCAGTAACAAAGAACATTTTAGGGGGAGATCCCAGTTTAAAAGTGCTGTATGTAACTCTGGACAAAGATAGTTGATTCTCATTCTCAGTCTCATTCCTAAGTTGTCAAATAGCAATACTTTGGTTTAGTGATTTGGTCCAACATTCTAGACGTCAGCTGGGTCTGCTCGCAGCAGAGACAGGATCAGAGGCACTGGAGCAGAACAAGAGAAAAAGAGTTCAAGAGGGTGACTCTTGGGCTCTTGGTGGTTTTATAGACGTACAGGCTTTAGCAGAGTTCTCAGTGGGCCCAGAATGCATCTGTGGTTTTACAACGATTCAGGTCAGCTTGAGACCCATTTTGTCACAAATTGGCTTTTTATCATTGACCAGTCAATCCGTGTCCCTGTTTGATCTCTGCAGGCATTTCTTGTGTTAAAGTGATCAAGATTTTCTGGGAGTTACAGCTATAGTCAACACCATATTCACTACAAAGTGCAGTAGGTCCAGCAGGTAACAGGTAGCAGACCCGCAACAGGAAACCTCATTGCAATGATGATGAAGTGGCAAGAAACCTGGCCTGGTAATTGTATAGCTGGATCTGATCAGAGAGAATGGGAAGCAGGATGGTTGATGCAGGTGAGGAGGTGAGCAGGGGAAGGCATCACCTAGTCCAAATTCTCGAGATAGTAGATTACAATATCACAGAAGATAAACATTTTACACATACAGTATTCGTCTAAGGATTTGTCCAGGCACTTTTGAAAAAAGGGGTAAAACAATGTGCTGAATGTGTTAATATGAGTGAAAAAACAAATCAGCACAGACAGAAATATCTATTTAAGAGCTTACTGTATGTAAAAACACTTCTAAAAAACCTAATTCAATAAGAAAGAAAGACCAGGAGTTCGCCTCCATCATGGCAGCCCACAGTTGGCTTGTTTGTGTGCAAAATGGGAGAAAATGTATTTAATATCTGGAGAAATAGGAAGGTTTTAAATGATACAACAACAGTTTGTGGATATCTATGGATTTAATTATGTGTTTGGACTATTTTGCTGGATTTAGATCAACTGGACCTTTGGGAGTGTGTAAGAAATTATATGGAAGCACTGTAAACTGTGATTTGGTCTGGAGAATATGAACTATGGATCAGGATAAAATTTCATAGGTGTGTTTTACTTGTTTTTTATTCCGACAGATCATTAATTGAGCCTGCTGTGGTGGTTGTAGCTAAAAATGGTCAGCAATAATGGAACCGCAAGGAGCATAGCTTTCCAGTGATAGGTCAAGCATGACTTAACCACTTAAATAACAAATTCAGCTGTGGTTTTATCATAATCACCAAAATCTCTGTGGGAGGACAATTGGAACAGTTTTATTAACTAGTTAGCACCTTGAACATTAAAGCCATTGTTCTAAACTAACTCTCATGTTATATATTAAATATTAAGTAACATACTAAATATTCAATGCAGTGATCAAAGTTTCATTTTATGTGGTGGAAACTATATGATTATGCTTCCCTCAGCAGAAGTTGTAGCAACTCAGGAGAGAATTTATGTCCACAGTCAGGCCAGAATACAGTTTAAAATCACTTATATCTTTGAAAATAGAAATAAATGCTGATCTCATTTTCAGGACTGATACTCACAAATAGAGGGATGTGTATGTTTATGTACTCTGTGTGTGTGTGTGTGTGTGTGTGTGTTTTGGGGGAATATGAAGGGAAATGGCACAGCTGCTTTATTTTAAATCAGACAGTGTGAATTTCCCTGACATAACATGCTTCAGTCCAAATACAACCATGCACACTGTCTTACACACACACATAGGTGTGTGTGTGTGTGTTTGTGTGTGTGTGCACGAGCAGTGAGGAATGTTAATAATGTCCAGATGTGGGGAGGTGAGAGAGTGAGGCACGGCATTTCATGGTGACTCACTGGAATTTTACCTGTGCCTGTGCACTACAAGCTCCACCCTCAGGATGTAGGCCGCCTCTCTTTTAACCTAACCCAACTGTATGATGGCAAATGTCTACAAAACAGCATTTAGAGTATCATGGAAAATTCTGACTCTCCAGCCAAACTATAGAATAATGCATATAATGTGGAAAGTCTTATCAAAATAAATCAAATTCAGTTCAGAACTAGCCTCAGGTATTATTTCTGAAGCTGAGGAGGTCAAGTGGCTGCTGAGCCCTGTGGCCTTATGATAAACAGCTACACCTGCTGAACAGGTGCTCACATAACAAGTCAATATACTTCAGCTTATGTTTCTTTACAACATTTTTGAAAATAGCTTTTAATCATATCATCTATAGCAGTGGTGATTTTGGTGTGGAAATTCTGGTGGGGCCATGCAGGAAAATCTTATAATGCAATCCAGAAATACCACATATTACTCTCATACCGTCACAACAAAAACACAGTAGCAAGTGAGAGAGGGGACCACAGCACCTTTGACGACAAAATTGCAGCTGCATAATGCCATCACACAAACAATGCCAATCTGGCGACATATATTATCATATCAATAGCACCACCAAATAACAGTGTTCAAGGTCTCACAATATTAAATACTCAAGATCGAAACAACAACGTGACAACAATTAAACACAGTGCACGACTCATGGCGTGAACGGCGCACACCCAATACACAGCAATCAATATACAAAGCCACCACACACACAATATACCATGGATGTATAAGCAATATACCACAGCCAAACAGCCATTTCAGCACCACAGACAGGTGAACAGCTCCTTTGGGGAGCCCACGTGAGGTTGTGTCCCCCACACACACCCACACATGTATCGTCAGTAACGCATTACACAAATTCCACTATAATTCAAACAATATGTAAACTACATTATCAATTCCACTTAGAATAAAAATAAATTAGACTCACCGACAAGGATCACTTCTTGAAGAGGAATGGTCCTTCATGTGCGCAAACACACATTGTGTCAAAAATGCACCTGAAAATGCCGGGGTTTAACGAGCCAGTAGACTCATCATGTCCATGCAGGCCAATTTCGCACTTGCCACAAAGTTTTATACAGCTTATAATTCTCCCAAGAACATACCTGTTTTCTTTAGTCTGTCGGTTGTGCTGTTCAATGCCACGTCGGTATGCACTGTCAAGCTGAGATGCAACATTTGTTTTCCCTAAAAGACCTAGCTTGATGGCATTATCCACATGAGACGCACAGCTTTTGTGTTTTACCAGCCTTTCTGACAGATGTTTCAGATCTTTAAATCCCAAACGTTTTATTTCTAACTTTTGTTCAAGTGGTAAAGTGCTAAATCACACACTAGCCAAGTAGTCCACTCGATTCATCATGCAGTGATTGAATGAAACATGAATTAGCTATGTTACGTTACGTACGTTAGCCAAGCTAGCAAGACCTGTGCAGTGCCCGCCCTTGCTTCAAATTAGCCAATGAGAAGCGCTCTGGGGCCCTGAACTTCAGGCCCCACTGCCAAAACTTAAGTATGCGCTGTACATGAGCATGCACGCGCAGCAGTTCACCAGTCCACAACACTGCAGACGCAGGGCCATCTCAGATTTTCCCCACCAAGCAGAAACAGAGGAGGCGCATCAGGCACAACCAACTATTCACACACAACTACACTACAAAAAGTGTCTACAGAGGAAATTGTGTTCATCAAATGAAAACTGTGTACATTTCATAGGGGACAAAGTTGAATTTATTATTAACTTATGCTCAACGACATTTTTGACACAGGAAAACTTACAAAAGCTTATAGGGCCTAATCCTCCCCTGCACAGCAGCGCCCTCTGGTGGCCCCTAATGCAAAGACCAGGTCTACTGTCAGCGCAGGCAGAGCTTAACCGGTGTAGTGGCAGTTTGGCTGACCGGCGGACAGTGCGCACACGTCACCAAAACCTCACAGGCAGGTTTCCAGAATGTCAGGCACATTAATAATGCAATAAATACCCACAAAAACCACTATTCAATGCAACTATCTGCAATCAGCACATAAATGTATCTCTATATTGACTGTCCCATCACATCTGATGTCAGATCAAAGGGGATTGGCACCGTTTGGCACCGTTTGGCACGTTTGGCGTAATGGAAACCCAACCTGATTTGATTAACACAGCTGCAGAATAATGAGTTCACATCCCTCTCAGCCAACCACAAACAGCCACAGCATCAGATAGGGAGTATATATTCAGCATCTGTCATCTTAGAAAAGCCAAAAGAAAAGAAACAGAGTGACACTGCGAGAGAGAAAGAGAGAGCGCACGCGTGCACGAGAGAAACACAACATTGATTTACAATTGTGGTGACCTCCTCCCAGGCTACCTTTGCATCATCAGCCCGTGGAGGTCTGCTTGCAGTTCCATATATTCGGACACTGAGAGCTTGGACCTCCTGGACCAAAACATCAGTTTCCTCCTGGGAGAAGTTTGGCCGTCTGACGCTGCTGCTCTCTTCTGCCATGGCGAATTGAGTAAACTCTCATTACGCCTTCGTGCAGCCCATTTAAGGGCGAGGAGAGGGGCTCATTTAATTGATGTGATGTGTGTAAAACCCACTCCACGCCTTCTCTCCTCCCTCTTTCCGACTTGCGCAGGTAGGAGGGACGGAGGTGGGAAATAGGAGTAGCTGCACCAGCGCGCACGGTGTGCCAAACTTGCAAAATTCGCCTGGCCACACCCAGTTGGTGAAGCGCAGGTGTGCTGCGCCCTATGGGGTGCCGTTTGTAAAGTGTCTCACGCTGAAAATAATAACAATAATAACAACATTTTGCCACATTTAGCTTCAAACAATGTTTAAAAAAGTATTGTGAATTTTTTAACGTCACCTTTTACCACATTTACAGCAATATTTGTTAACTTAGAAATATATTAAATAGTTAAATCTAAATATTAAATCTAAATCTAAATCTAAAGGTTAAATCTAAATATTAAATATAAATATAAATATAAATGTTAAATCTAAATATTAAATCTAAATATAAATCTAAATGTTAAATCTAAATGCTAAATATAAATATAAATCTAAATGTTAAATATAAATGCTAAATATAAATATTAAATCTAAATGTTAAATCTAAATGCTAAATATAAATCTAAATGTTAAATGTTAAATCTAAATGTTCTGGGTGAAACTAAATATTTAGCTAATATGCAAATTCACACTGCGGGTCACCGGAAGTACGAAAATAAAAGCTTGAGATGGTCAGACTGTGTTTATAGAATCAAATAATGAATTAAAACCAACTTATCGGGGGAAATGGACACTTGAACATACATTAGCGTGATAATAACTACCTAAAATAACAAGAAACGTGTTTGGAGAAATTTTATTTGATGTGTACTTTGAGTTGTTAGTGTCCCTTCGGAGGGAATCACCTTGTTGTTTACAAATACTTCCGGGTAGAAAACCAGCGGAGTTTAAGTACATATATATATATGCATATCTCACATTTTTCACGTCACTATATCACCGTTTAGACTAATCTGGTGTTTGTAAAGTCTATAAACACAATGATTGAACAAACATTAATATCACGTTCTGAAATTAATAACATGGTTATCGTAGATTAGCGGGGCTAACCGTTAGCTGTTAGCCCCGTTAGCGGTGTCTGTAATGACTCATTAACTCTAAAAGGTCCGTGAAAAAAAAAAATTTTTTTCCAGCGGATGTCTTAGTTACAACATGATTGAGCTAACTGGAGTAGTTTCCTGTCGTATCCGACAATGGGAGGCTTTTAACAGATGACGTCCTGATGTTAGCTTTGCTGCTGCTGCAGCCACTGATGCTTTCTAGACATCATGATTTCCCAAAACTGAATAAATACCACACATCGCAACACAAAACTGCTTTGCTAGCTCAATCATGTTGTAACTACTTTTTCACGGACCGTTTAAGAGTTAATGAGTCATCACAGACACTGCTAACGGTGCTAAAAGCTAACGGTTGTTAGCTTAGCTTAGGTTGTTAGTCCCTCCGAAGGGACACTAACAACTCAAAGTACACATCAAATAAAATTTCTCCAAACACGTTTCTTGTTATTTTAGGTAGTTATTATCACGCTAATGTATGTTCAAGTGTTCATTTCCCCCGATAAGTTGGTTTTAATTCGTTATTTGATTCTATAAACACAGTCTGACCATCTCGAGCTTTTATTTTGGTACTTCCGGTGACCGGCAGTGTGAATTTGCATTTTAGCTAAATATTTAGTTGCACGCAGAACATTTAGATTTAACATTTAACATTTAGATTTATATTTAGCATTTAGATTTAACATTTAGATTTAGATTTAGATTTAATATTTAGATTTAACATTTAGATTTGTATTTAGCATTTATATTTAACATTTATATTTATATTTATATTTAGCATTTAGATTTAACATTTAGATTTAGATTTAGATTTAATATTTACATTTACATTTAACATTTATATTTATATTTATATTTAATATTTAGATTTAACTTTTAGATTTAGATTCAGATTTAGCATTTAGATTTAGATTTAACATTTAGATTTAGATTTAGATTTAATATTTAGATTTAACATTTAACATTTAGGTGCCACATTTAATATTTAGATTTAACTATTTAATATATTTCTAAGGTAACAAATATTGCTGTAAATGTGTTAAAAGGTGACGTTAAAAAATTCACAATACTTTTTTAAACATTGTTTGAAGCTAAATGTGGCAAAATGTTGATGTTATTTTCAGCGTGAGACACTTTACAAACGGCACCCCATAGCGCCCCTGCCTTGCCCGCTCTGCGAAACTAGAGGCCCAGGTGTCAATCAGGAAGTGATAATTGCTGCCTGTCTCAGTAGAGAGCCCTTTGACTTGGCAGCAGCACCTGTGCATGGTGAACTCTCCCTCTCACACAGGTATGCAGACTCATTGCTGTGGTGTTTACTCTGGTAATGTTTTAATGAGCACAGCATAAGGTTAAAACTGTGATTTTAATTCTGCTAGGGTGATGGCCAGACGCGAGCATCCTGTCCGTCACGGCATCACACAGAGCGATACTGACGGTAATGCTCAGCATTGAGTAGCTCAGGCTTGTACTAGCCTTTTGTTTGTGTCTCACCTGTGTAACCACCTGTCTGTGTGCTGCAGATGCTCGTTGTGTTTACAGTATTTGTAACCTGTGTGGAAGCAGTAACGTTACCTGAAAGTTATAGTGCATTTACTTGTGTTTTGGTCCAGGATTGCCGTGTCCGCAGACGAGCTGCCAGGCTAGAGACCCAAAGATCCCGGTAAACAATATACATGTGTTTATCGGTATTTTAATGTACTTTTAGATGTGTAGTACTTATAATGTTGTCTTTTTAATAGTTGATGCACTGGATTCCTCCCTCTGCTCTGATCACAGGAGTTTGTGTACCTTTGCAAAGTAGGCTTATATTTTATTATCTTTTAGTGTCTTTTTTAAATATGTGTAATACATGGAGCACTGGGCTGGCAACTAATGGATTTTGTGTTTTCTTTAAAGGACCAGGCCAGCCACTGTTTTCTACAGTTAATTTACTTTTTTGTGTTTGTTTTATATGATTTTAATTGTCCTCTTGACTCTGTGGGCAAGGCTATAGGCTTGAGGCGTTTGATGTAATGTATATTGTTTCTTTGGATGGTGGTTTCATTTAATGTTTCTGTTCTCTCTTTTGTACCTACAGCTTGACTCTGTGCAAGGCCGGGTCCGTAGTGTCACACTGCCTCCTTTCTGTGGTGGGACTGCACGGGTGGTACTTTGTAGTGGTGTGTATACTTAATCGTGACACTGCATGATATTTTGTTGCGATAGATTAATAATTTGTAGTAGTGTGTATACTTAATTGTGATACTGCATAATATTTTGTTGTGATTAATGAATAGATAGACATTAAGGTTGTAGTGCATGCTACGGTGCTACAGTAGATTACTACCAACCTGATCTCACAGAAATATGTGAAATGACCACGACCTTTTAACACCACATTCCGTGGTGGCAACACGTAATGTGTTGAAATTACAATGCCAATGTAAAGTCAATTAGTCATCCATTGTCATGGTGTCCACACAGATTCCCTGATTCAACAACGTTCTGTATACAAACAAAAACACGAAAGTGTTCTTGATATTAAAACGGCAAATATATTCCTCTGTTATAATTTCCCACCAACAACAATAATAATAATTAAAGCTGCAAGCAGCTGTGACTGGGCCTCGCTCTCCCGCGCCACCGCAGGGGGCCAGCAGCACGCATCACTGAAGTGGTTATGTGCAAACTCAGAGTAAGTTAACCCTGACGTGGTGTGATGTTTCATCTTTGTACTCCAAGAAAACCCCTATGGGGAGGGGTTTTTGAAAATTTCAAGGGGGACTGTAGAGGCATTTTGTCCCCCCCATGGGCGGCGCCCCTATCAGATGCAAGAGCTTACCATTCGTGACCTGTGTATCAATTTTCATGAGAATATGAGATCGTTGAAGCCATCAAAAAGTCAAACGTATTTGCTGGCAAGGGATCGATAGTCGCCACGCCGCCACATGGACACCATTAGACGTAGCTTCACAGCGTTCATAAGGTAGCTTCACCAACTTGTTCTGCATGCATTAGAAGTGGAATAAAGTTGATGCGGTCAAGTTTGTGTCATCAGTACATGTTAAAGTAAAAACTGGTCACTTCCTGTTACCACCGGGGGGCGCTTTGAGTAAGGTGGGATATTAATATATCTGGCCATTCAGGGCGGAGCCATCATCATGTCCAGCAAGTTTGAAGCTGCTGAGATCAAGTATGTGGGCATGAGGGTCGTCCAAATTCGATGGTGAGAAAACGAAAAATCGCTAGTGGTCATGCCCCTTCACATAGAGTAAAGCTCTTAATAACTTTTGATCAGCATGTTCTCAGGATGATCTGTAGCCAATTTGAAGTCAATCGGATGAAATCCCTAGGAGGAGTTTGTTCAAACATGTCAAAAATTCAAATCAAAATGGCTGACTTCCTGTTGGGTTTACAGCATGGGTCCAAGAGAATTTTTTGTGCATCTTGGCATGTTCTATGAGCCCACCAATTTTCATGCGTGTAGGTGACACTCACAGGCAGGGCTCGAGGCACAAAATTTTCTAGGGGGGCGCTATTTCGCCATTTGGCCCCGTCCACATACAACACTGCTGAAATATCAAATTTTTCGCCAGACCAAACGCGTGTGCCAAATTTGGTGCGTCTTTTAATTTGGGAAGGGGGCCAAATTGGGGATTATATTCCTAATAATAATAATAACATGATAGTTCGGCTGTACTGGATATTTGATATATTCAGTAGATTTATTTTTTTACGACACTATTTGACAACTCTACACCCGGAGTCCCAAAAACGCAGTTTCTAGAGAACTTGCTAAAATATCCGAAATTAACCATCATCCTTACTTTTTCTTAACATATTTCATCGAGGTGCAGTGTCATTACTAGTTCGGCTTTACTAGATATTTGATATATTTAGTATATCTATCTTTTACAACTCTATTTTACAAGCCACAAAAACCTACCGTCCCAAAAACGCCGTCTTTTGAGTACTATCTAAAATATCTGAAATTAGCCAACATCCTTACTTACATTACATTACTAGTTCGGCTTTACTAGATATCAGATATATTCAGTAGATATCTTTTTACGACCCTATTTAGAACCCTACTTTGCAAATCAGAAGAACTACAACTATGTTTCTGATATGTATCAAGCTGCATGGCGCGGTCCTAGGGAATTGTAGTTTTTGAAAAAGATAAATGTTTTTCCTAGATTTGGAAGTTGTAAATACTGAATTGAGAGTACATTGTGGACTTTAAGGGGATGGTAAACACACTTGTGTAATCAGATTTTAAATATCTAATTTCTAAATGGGTGAAAATTATTTTAATCCATATTTTACCCATATCTGACAGCACCCCCAGTTGACTACACTCACATGATAGTTGAGGTCAAGAGCTCTCTATAACAGTTGGTCCCATGTCTGTACCTTCTGTTGTTGCTGAGTTATACGCCTTCAAACATGTACCAAGGTCAAGGTTCAAAGGTGAATGGCTCACAGCAGGAGCCATGCAGAATCTTCATACTGACATGTGTTACTCTCCAGGTTGAGACCTTTCCATTGATGTATTTGGTTTACCTCTACGGCAAAGTTTTGATTTTTTTCATTTTTTGGACACAAGCCATGCCAGGTGTAGTTTCAGAGAGCACTTTGAAGGCCCAGTGTATAAAATGATTTTTGTTTGTTTGTTTGCTTGTTTTTTATCTTTTTTTACTGTAGATAGTCACTAAAATGAGTCATCCTCAGACAATAAAATACTACGAAAAAGTAAACCATTAATAACAATAATGAAATAAGCAAAAATAATATTAAAATTAAATTGAAATTTTAAAATCTATTTAGAGAGTGGAATGGTAGCCTAATAGATAACTTAAATAATATTTATTGTTGCTTAGATACTATTTAGCCTATTATTGTATTTACTTTTAGCATGTTCTACTTTTATCTACTGTAGGCTATATGTTTTAATTTATTTAATAATGAATTTATTTGATGTTAGGCCTACATCTTAATATTTTATGTCATTTATCATAGTTTAGTTCTTAATTCCAGTGTTTCCTCAGTGGGAGCCGTGTACGCCGGGGGGCTGCCGCTGGTTCTGTGGCGCTGGCTTGGGGTCCGCTCTCCCCTGGTGGAGTGGAGGGTGGCCAGGTTGCCGTCTCCCGATGCGGACGGCTCCATGTGATGGTGTTTCCTCTCTGGTTCTTCCGTGCTCAGACGTATTTTTTTCTTCTTATTTATTTATTTTTTAGTGGCGTTTGGATTTGGTTACGGCAGACGAACGACAGTTTGAAATGGAATGAAACCCACAGATGGCAGACAGTAGCTACAAAACAGTAGTCGAACGCGCCCCATCCGCCCACAGCACAATGCTCTTAAAGCCTTACGCTATCAAAAGCTGGCAAAATACATTTATTTTATTTTATGGCCTTGACATTAACCTGTCATATTGTTGAGTTATCAAGGACACTTCCATGTTTTTGTGTGTATACAGGACTGTTAAGGATATCATTGAGGAAAACGAGGTTGACGTGACATTATTGAATCAGGGAATCCATGTGGACACCACGACAATGGATCCTAAGTGACTTTACAATGGCATTGTTTCCGTGGTACTGGCACATAATTTCAACCCATTAGGTGCTGCCACCACAGAATGCGGTGTTCAGAGGTTGTGGTCATTTCACGTATTTCTGTGAGATCAGGTTGATTCCTACCCTCCTTTCTGTCTGTCTGCTGTATGTGACATATGACTTGACTTGTGACTTGCTTGACCTGAGCAATGACTCGACTTGACTTGCTTGACTTATAGCAGGGACTTGACTTTACTTGCTTGATTCTCACCACAGCTAACTTGGGACTTGCTTGAGACTTGAAGGTAAAGACTTGAGATTTGCTTGTGACTTGCACATGTGTGACTTTCCCCCATGTTGGCCCATTTTACACTGTCCCAAACCCTAAATTGTCCATTACTCCCGCTCTATAAATACATCCACTGCTAGTAATTTTGCTGATGCTTACACTGCCTCCTCATTTTTTAAAACCATAATTGGCTATCCCCATCACTTGAGCACAGAACGACTAATCACAGCGTTTAATTCAGTCTGTGGAGACATTTTGGAATCCGTTGCCCCTCTGACACTCAGAAAACTGCACACTAAAAGTCAACCATGGCTGAAAAGCCAGACCCGTGCTCTCAAGCAACTTTGACGACAGACAGAACGCACATGGAAAAAAGACAGACTTCAGGTCTCACTTGACATTTTGAAAGGCACCCTGGCAAACTATCAGCAATCTGTTAAAGCTGCAAGAGCAACATATTTCGCCAACATCATCTCCAGAAACTCTCACAGTCCAAAAGTGTTGTTTCACACAATAGTTTCGGTTCTCAACCCCGATGCTGCTACCTGTCCCACACCCATTTGTGAGGAATTTTTAAACTTTTTCTCCTCAAAAATTACTCACATTCAGTCAAATATTTCATCACCTGCCAGTGATCCCTCCCTGGTGTCTACCGGCTTTGCCATCTTTATTGACTACAGGAGGACTACAAAATTTGGCTGCTTTACGGCATACGTCATATCCCCCTCCTCTCTTTAGAGTAGCGTGGCCGAACCGAGGTGAACAAAGTTAGACGTGGTTGTCATGGCATTCATTTCGGTTAGCGGCTCGGTGGAGGAGACATTCAGCTGCCCAGGAGAGGTTGCTGCTGCCGCTGCTGTTGCTGCCGCTGCTGGGCTATCCCTGGTTAGCGGCTCAGTGGAGGAGACGTAGGATGGAGGCTGTGTTAGCCGCCGCTCAGGCCTGAGTAATGGTAACCAAGCTGGCGACCTGGACAGCAGCAGTCACGGATCTCCCCCCAGTGGTGAGGACCAGGCTGGTGATAGTGAAAGCGGTGGCAGGTGCCCAGGGAATGACGGTGGAGTCCAGGTGAATTGTTGTGGTAACGTTAGCTGATGTAGAAGTTGCTGTGGCGACCCAGTTACCGGCGCAGGGAGCCAGACTAACATGACTTGTTGCCGCGGTTGTGCTAACATTAGCCAGGGTTGGGCTAGCCGAGTCGGTTGGGCCGACTGTTGTGTCTCCGGGCTAGATATGTCCATAGGTGTTGGACCAGGGTTTATTTCTACATCTTCAGCCAGAAGGAGAATGACTGTGAGATGCACATGCCCCATGAGATGGCCAGGTGCCTTTGTAGGTTGGTGTTTATCTGGTGGCGTTCTTGCTCGGTTAGCGTTCATGAATCTTGTAAACAATAAGTGCTGGCTGCCCTTAGCTGGAGAGTAGGCCTTATCATAACTTTTAGACAGAAAGTGCAGATGTAGCGGGCACAGAAGTAAAAGTGAACTCACAAAAAGAAAGAGATGGCGGTACAAAGTTTGTTGCTTTTTGTAGCAAGAGCGCTGGAGCACCGAACCTGCCTACCTGTGTCCGCTCATTGTCCGCCATCTCAGTGTCAGTGTTTGAACTTGCCATTGCCAGGCTGTGTCATTGCGCATTACACGGCCAGCTTCAGGAAGTTCACCAGTATCATTGGCTTGTCAATAAATGCATGCGCAGACAAACTGTCTTCAATTAAACAATAACAAAACAGAGGTTATTGTTTTTGGTCCCCCCAACAACACTAGCCTGGCGTTGCCAGACCCAATTCGCAAAATGTGAATGGGTCTGAAAACGGACTGTACATTTCCTCTATTCCCGAGGGGCAGTATCAACGGCTGTCACTCAAAGTGCCCCTTCACGCAATTGGAAAGACGGAAAACCAATCAGAGTAAACAAAACGTGTGATGTAGGCTAGCACAACACCACTGTAAACAGACCAGCAATCAATCAATAAATTTTATTTATAAAGCCCAATATCACAAATCACAATTTGCCTCACAGGGCTTTACAGCATACGACATCCCTCTGTCCCCAAAACTCCCCCAAAAAACCCCTTTAACGGGGAAAAAAAACAGTAGAAACCTCAGGAAGAGCAACTGAGGAGAGATCCCTCTTCCAGGACAGACGTGCAATAGATGTCGTACAGAACAGATCAGCATAATATATTAACAGTAATCCGTATGACACAATGAGACAGAGAGAGAGACAGAGAGAGAGAGAGAGAGAGAGATGCAGGTAATAACAGTAGCTTACAACAACATTATTGAAAGTAATAATATTATAGTTATAGTTCTGGCTACTGTGGTACAATATGTTGAAAGTATGTATTAATATCTGGCAGTATACATGTGTGACAATAGTCATATGTGTATAATAACAGTAGAAGTATGACTAATGACTAATGATGGCAGCAGCAGCAGGAGGCATCTGGCAGGACCACGACAGCATCACAACCACACACGTCACGCTGTCCAGGCACCACTGCGATATGAGTTAATCTGAGAGACAGTGGAGCACAAAGACTCCGGAGAAGAAGACGAGTTAGTGACATCCAGAATGGCCGAGTTAGCAAGATGCGGTAATAGAATACGAGAGAGAGAGAGAGAGAGAGAGAGAGAGAGAGAGAGAAGTAGAGAAGGTGCCCGGTGTATTATAGGGGGGTCCTCCAGGAGCAGACTAGGCCTAAGTCAGCCTAACTAGGGGCTGGTACAGGGCAAGCCGGAGCCAGCCCTAACTAGCTTATAAGCTTATAAGCCTAACTAATAAGCTTTATCAAAGGGAAAAGTCTTAAGTCTAGTCTTAAATGTGGAGACGGTGTCTGCCTCCCGGACCGTAACAGGAAGATGATTCCACAGGAGAGGAGCCTGATAGCTGAAGGCTCTAGCTCCTGATCTACTTTTGGAGACTTTAGGGACCACGAGTAACCCTGCGTTCTCAGAGCGCAGTGTTCTGGTGGGATAATATGGCACTATGAGCTCACTAAGATATGACGGAGCTTGACCATTTAGAGCTTTATAAGTTAACAGTAGGATTTTAAATTCAATTCTGGATTTTACAGGGAGCCAGTGCAGTGAAGCTAAAACAGGAGAAATATGATCTTGTTTCTTAGTTCCTGTTAGTACACGTGCTGCTGCATTCTGAATTAGCTGGAGAGTTTTTAAGGACTTACTAGAGCTACCTGATAATAGAGAGTTACAGTAATCCAGCCTAGAGGTAACAAAAGCGTGGACCAATTTTTCTGCATCTTTTCGGGTCAGGATAGGCCTAATTTTTGCAATATTATGCAGATGAAAAAATGCAGTCCGTGAGGTTTGTTTTAAATGAGAATTAAAAGACAAATCTTGATCAAATATTACTCCGAGGTTTTTTACAGTAGTGCTAGAGGCCAGAGCAATGCCATCTAGAGAAACTATGTCATCAGATAAAGAGTCTCTGAGTTGTTTGGGGCCAAGAACAATAACTTCAGTTTTGTCTGAATTTAACATCAGGAAATTGGTGCTCATCCAAGTTTTTATGTCTTTAAGGCAGTTATGGAGTTTAGTTAATTGATTACTTTCTTCTGGCTTCATCGATAAATACAACTGAGTATCATCTGCATAACAATGGAAATTTATAGAGTGATTTCTAATGATGTTACCTAAAGGAAGCATATATAGAGTAAATAGGATTGGTCCAAGCACAGAACCTTGCGGAACTCCAAAACAAACTTTGGTACGTAAGGATGATTCATTATGAACGTCAACAAACTGAAAACGATCAGATAAATAACATTTAAACCAGCTTAGTGCAGAACCTTTTAGGCCAATTAAGTGATCCAGTCTCTGCAGTAGAATTTGATGGTCAATTGTGTCAAACGCCGCACTAAGATCTAATAAAACAAGTACAGAGACAAGTCCTTTGTCTGAAGCAATCAGAAGGTCATTTAATTTTAACTAGTGCTGTCTCAGTGCTACGATGCACTCTAAATCCTGACTGAAATTCCTCAAATAAATTATTATCATGGAGAAAATCACACAGCTGGTCTGCGACTACTTTCTCAAGGATCTTTGACATAAAGGGAAGATTAGATATTGGTCTATAGTTGGCTAACACCTGTGGATCCAGGGTGGGCTGTTTTAGTAGAGGTTTAATTACAGCTACCTTAAAAGACTGTGGTACATAGCCTGTTAATAAGGATATATTGATCATATCTAATATATGAGTGTTAACTAAAGGAAAGACCTCCTTAAGTAGTCTAGTTGGGATGGGGTCTAAGAGACACGTTGATGATTTAGATGAAGAAATCACTGCTGTCAATTCTTGAAGAGAAATTGGGGAGAAGCAATCTAAATATATATTAGGTCTTACAGCTGTGTTTGAGGTTAGATAGGTACTATCTGAGGACAGGAGGTCATGAATTTTGCCTCTAATAGTTAGAATTTTGTCATTAAAAAAGCTCATAAAATCATTACTGCTAACGGCTAAAGGAATACAAGGCTCAATAGAGCTTTGACTCTCAGTTAGCCTGGCTACAGTGCTGAAAAGAAACCTGGGGTTGTTCTTGTTTTTTTCTTTTAATGCTGAGTAATAGTTTGCTCTGGCATTGCGGAGGCCCCTCTTATAAGTTTGTCTGTCCAGATTAAACGAGATTCTTCCAGTTTGGTCAATCGCCAATTCCTTTCAAATTTTTGCAATATTTGTTTTAACTTACGGGTTTGAGAGTTATACCAAGGAGCGAACTTTCTTTGCTTTGCTAACTTCTTTTTAAGAGGAGCTACAGAGTCAAGTGTTGTTCGCAGCGAGCCTACGGTGCTATCGACAAAATGATCAATTCGGGAGAGGTTAAAGTCAGTACGGGAAACCTCTGTTACTGAGGGACTTGGTATTGAATTTAACGACGAAGTAATCTTTTCCTTAAATTTTGCGACAGCACTATCTGATAAAAATCTAGTATAGTAACTGTTTCTGAGTGGCGTGTAATCGAGTAAAAAGAAATCAAAAGTAATCAGATAATGATCCGATAGCGAGGGATTCTGTGGAAAGACTTTTAGGTTATCAATTTCAATTCCATACGTCAGAACTAGATCGAGGGTATGGTTAAAACAATGAGTGGGTTCATGTACACCCTGACTGAAGCCAATGGAGTCTAATAATGAGATGAACGCGGTAGCCAGGGAGTCATTATCAACGTCGACATGAATGTTAAAATCGCCTACAATAATAACTTTATCTGATTTAAGAACTAAACTGGAACTTTGTATTATTATGTTATTATTGTATTATTATGACTGGGAGGAGTGGATTCATTGAGACTGACATATTCATCTTGACACAGCCAGGTTTCTGTGAGACTGAGTAAATCAATACGATTATCTGATATTAATTCGTTTACTAACACTGCTTTAGACGATAGAGACCTGATATTTAACAGTCCGCATTTAATTCTCCTGTTTTGTCTTTCTGTCACAAAAGAGGTTTTAATTTTTATGAGGTTGTTATGCACAACTCCTCTTTGTTTAATTTTAGATTTAAATAATTTAGGTGGTCGGGGGACAGACACCGTTTGTATAAAGCTATGAAAACTATGGCTGGGTAACTGAACTAGAAGCTCAGAGAGGCGTATAGGACTGCGTCGCCGAGTCCTGGTCTCAACTCTGGGTTGTCAGGGATTTAAATTACTAATAAAGTTTGCCAGGTTCCTAGAAATGAGAGCAGCTCCATCCAAAGTGGGATGAATGCCGTCTCTCCTAATAAGACCAGGTTTTCCCCAGAAAGTTTGCCAATTATTAACGAAACCCACATCATTAGCAAGCAAGTGCAGCGTGCAGCAGTGATGATGTCTAAGAAAGAGTGTTGCCGTCTTTGCGGATTTCCTCCTCACTGTGGACTCCGAGTTGCATGGCTGTGATTCCCAGCTTGGTTGCTTTTCTGTCCCGCTCCTCCATGAGAGCAAGTAGCGGAGAAACAACAATAGCCACTGGGTTTTCACTGAGTCCCATCTTTTTCCCGATCAACGGAGCCAGTTCGTAAATTAAACTTTTACCAAACCCCATAGGAAGGACGGCAAACACATCCTTTTTTTCAATAAAAGCTTTCAGTGCAGCCGTTTGTTCTGCTTTTAAAGAAAATGTACATTCTAGTTCGTTCAACACATTTACCATAGCAGTTTCAAAATCAGTAGCTATGTTGGTTGTTTACGAAATGCATTCACTCCGCTCCTTGTCCCTCCTATTCTGATGACGTGCCCGCCCCAAAGTAATAAATGGTTGTGACTGGTCCAGTAAGCTTTAACCGATGCCAGAATGAGCCTTTATGATTACATGGCCAGACTGATCTGCGGAGCAAAATCGAATATGAGCTCGCGAGATTAGGATGGTTTCACCAGGCTACAACAACACAACCAGCATAGTCAGTCACATAGGACCACTCACACCATATTTTCATAACCATGCCAGGAATCTTGGTGTCATTTTTGACTCTGCCTTTAAATTTGACAAACAATTCAACACTGTGGTGAAGGGCTGTTATGTCCAACTTAGGAACATTGCAAAACTCAAGTCCATCATCTCACACAATGACCTCAAGACCGTAACCACTGCATTCATCTCCTCAAGACTCAACTACTGTAACTCCCTGTACTTGGGTGTCTGCCAATCATCTTTGTCTCATTTGCAGCTGGTACAGAATGTGCAGCAAGACTTCTCACTGGTGCCAGGAAAAGAGACAACATCACACCAGTGCTAGCATCCCTGCACTGACTACCCATCTAATTCAGGATTTATTTTAAGGTTCTTTTATTTGTTTTTAAAGCCATACATGGGCTGGCACCCCAGTATATCGCTGAACTCCTCCTACTCCAACTCCTGACCTCTTAGATCCTCCGAACATTGTCTTTTAACTGTCATGATTGAGGCTGGTGGGTAAAGGGGGATCGTGCCTTTGCAGTCGCTGCTCGAAAGCTATGGAATAGCCTTGTGTACATTTTGTATTGCTATAAATTTGTGTGTCATTCTTTTATCTTGTACAGCACTTTGGTCAGCTGCGGTTGTTTTAAAATGTGCTATATAAATAAACTTGATTTGATTTGATTTGATTTACCCTGTAAGAACACAAACTGTCTATATATTTGTATCCATAAATGGACACTCATGAGACAGAATTTGCTCTACAAATGGTAAATGGTAGAAAACTGAAGGAAAAGACACCAGACTGTGCAGAGAGTGTAAGAGGTATCCAAAATGGCTCAACCCTTGTGCCTAAGTCAACACTGGTCTTGTGTCAAAGATCAGCCCTAACCCCCACTGGCTTATAGTTAGAGTGATGCCAACTGAGTAACAGCTCCAATTGACCCATGAAGCACTTTGCCAAGTCTGTCAGCCATACATGGACCAGTGCCAGCCCACATTTGGTTCTCTGGTTCTGCAACACAGTCAACCCAACACTCAGCTACAGTTGGCCCAACTTGCCTTTCTATCTGAGGGGTGAACTTTTTAAAAGCAGGGCAAACAATCACTAAAACCAAGATAAACTTATTTATAAAATTATACTTAGGCACAATACCCATTTTTCCCATTTTTTAGAAGTAATAGCTGCTGTGCACAATTACTTTCAGCAAGCACTGATTTGGTAATATGCAAGTTAAACAACGTCTAGATGTCCTGGTTATAACCACCCTTGGTTGTAAAGTAAAAGTATTTTCGATGTCTACGTGACTGTACATAAAGTAAATTTTCCAAGATGATTTAAATGACTTTATTTCACTGTTAAGCAGAGCATAACTATATGTTAAAATCAAATGAAATTCTTTAAAAAACAATTTCACTGCATTCACTGTTGATTGTTTAAAAACTTGCAACTGAATGTAGCCTGATTTTAACCTTCTTTTTAATCTGCAATTTTTTTCTTGTGTGTCAGCAGGTCAGCACAAAGGGACCATGCTTGGAGCTTGAATTCAGTAAAAAGGGAAATGGTGAATTAGTGAGATTCAACCAGTTTTCATTGAGGATTGATTGGGTGTGGTGCAACCTGGATAGGCACCAAATGATTTAGATGATGAATTGTTTTGCTATCTAGAGGCGCTTAATGTTTTTCCTATGGCAGAGTGACTCAGAGCTTAAGTAGTTGGATTTGCATAGTGTTTAAACAAAGGAAGCAACCTCACTTTTTTGAGGATCAGATTTATGATTTAGGAAGACAGAAAACCAAAGGTTTCCTCTGAGGCACAGGGAGGTTAATATGATGTCACCAAACTGACTAACTGACTTCAGCACTGTGAGCAGGAACATTGAAAATAATCACGTGATCAGGACAGCAGCCTCACAACACTGACTCATAGCAGTTTGATGTTCTGCTCGAGCCAAATTCAATTTAACTTTCTGTGGGAGGTTTTGTGGTCCTACTCTCCATCTGTGTCTCAAAGGGAAAATCCCTCCTCAGAGGAATAATGCTAACTTAATGGTAACGGAGAGTTCTGTCATGAATTGTGAGCACGCAAATATCTTTCACAATGCTCCAAACAAAAGAGCTGTGACCTTCATGGCCTAAAGAAGTGAGTGGAGCTGCAGTGACAATACCCAGACTGACTCTATGGGCTCTGGTTTCGCAGACTGGGCGAGGCCGGGGCGCAGCGCACCTGCACTTCACCAACTGGGTGTGGCCAGGTGGATTTTGCAAGTTTGGCACACCATGCGCGCTGGCGCAGCTACTCCTCTTTTCCACCCCTGTCCCTCCTACCTGCGCAAGTCGGAAAGAGGGAGGAGAGAAGGCGTGAAGTGGGTTTTACACACATCACACCAATCAAATGAGCCCCTCTCCTCGCCCTTTAATGCGCTGCGCAAAGGTGTATTGAGAGTTTACGGTGTATTGAGAGTATACGGAACTGCGAGCAGACCTCCACGGGCTGATGATGCAAAGGTAGCCTGGGAGGAGGTCACCACAATTGTAAATCAATGTTGCGTTTCTCTCGTGCGCGTGCGCTCTCTCTTTCTCTCTCACAGTCTCACTCTGTTTCTTTTCTTTTGACTTTTCTAAGATGACAGATGCTGAATATATACTCCCTATCTGATGCTGTGGCTGTTTGTGGTTAGCTGAGAGGGATGTGAACTCATTAATTTGCAGCTGTGTTAATCAAATCAAGTTGGGTTTCCATTATGCATGCCAAACGGTGCCAAACGGTGCCAATCCCCTTTGATCTGATATCAGATGTAATGGGACAGTCGATATAAAGATACATTTATGTGCTGATTGCAGATAGTTGCATTGAATAGTGTTTTTTTGGCTATTTATTGCATTATTAATGTGCCTGATATTCTGGAAACCTGCCTGTGAGGTTTTGGCGATGTGTGCGCACTGTCCGTCGGTCAGCCAAACTTCGGGTTACACTGGCTGCGCTCCGCCTGCGCTGACAGTAGACGTGGTTTCAGCTGGCGAGCTTTTAGTGCACCTTCGGCGAAGCCTTTTGGCACGAAACTGTCACTGTGCCAAGCTGGATCTGGACACCTCCCCCTGCTGCGCCGCCACACCCATCTCAGTGCATCTTGGTCTGCCAAACTACCAAACTGAGTGTGCCTCGGGTTGCGCTGCTCGAAACTAGCTCTGCGCAGGGTTCGCCACCATGCGCCACCCTGCGCCGCGCCAGGAAACTAGAGCCCTATGAGTGCTTTTTTTCTTTTGGCCGATGCATGGTAGCCAGCAATTAAAAATCTCATTTAAATACTCCAAACACAGTTAATCACAGTCATCTTCCAACAAATTCAGTATCTACAGACAAGCTCATCAACAGCTTATTGCCTCTTAGCAAAACCAGTTGAGTAGTAGCCTGTGTTTGCACATATACAAGACTTTGACTCCGGGTTTTGCATTGCTCTCAATGAAAACAAAGGTAGACATAACATCTAACAACAAGGACTACAAAGCTGGACAAACGTAGAGGAATAGTCAGGAGTGCCAATGGATCTTTTAGTAAACCTCTCTATCTCGCCTTCCTCTTTTTTTATTAGCACGACCAGTTAGATTGTGTTAGCAGGCTTCCCAGTTTAAGCTGGCATGCCCGTTGCTTTCACTATCTGTAAATACAGCAGTAATTAATTAACGTTTACAGCGTGAACAACTTGACAACATTCCAAAGCTTCTGTCAAAAAACATCACACTGTAACATCACCCTACAACCACAAGTGATAGGTTGTCTTGACAGATAAGGTTAAGCTGATTGTGTCACTATAATTTTAGGCTTTGGTACCTTAAAGTTGCTTTGTTTTGCCCCAACCAATCACTAGCCAGTGATGTGCTCATGCTGCCATGATCATTTTCAGTTGAGAAAGATGAAAGATGTGATAATAGTTGGTGAACTTAATGATTTCTATGATAATTTATGCAGATACAGTAGATATTTTTGTAATACCTACCATACACTTTAGGGGACTTGAAAGACTAAAGTCCAACACCCTCTCACGTCTAAAGACAATGTGAGTTTTTAGAATAGAATAGAAAGAACTTTATTTATTCCAAAGGGAAATTCAGCTGTCCAGCAGCTCGTAAAAGACAAAAAACTAAATAAAATACATTAAAATAAGTGCATAAATAGACATTAAATTAAAATGAAAGTGTCCATTACACAGTCCAGTCCAGTTATGAAAATTTGTTAGTGTGTGTGTGACTGGTTTCAGGACATATTAAACAGTGTTTTTGCCATGGGGATAAAGGCTCTTCTGAAACGCAGTGAGATGAGCCAACTGCTGCTGATGCTCCTCTGTCGCTCCAAGAGACTGTGGAGAGGGTGTCTGCTATTGTCCATTATGGACCCGTCCCAAACCCCCCCTTAGCCCTACCCCTTGGTCCTACACCTAGATTTGCGCGTTCCCACGAGGGGTAGGGGTGTCCCAATTCCTTTTTGCGTGTAGGGGTAGGGGGCATAACTAGAGGTAGTGGGTATGAAACTAGCCCTTCAGAGCGAGGGATGTCAGATGCTGACTTGCCAGCGAGGGGTAGACGTTGCCATGGCTACCACAGAGCCCAGTTGAGGTGTGGGGTCCCTCAAGGCTCTGTCCTTGGTCCTCTTCTGTTTTCCATATACATGCTGCCTCTTGGCCAGGTTATCCAGACTCATGATTTGCTTTACTATTTCTATGCAGTTGACACTCAATTGTACATGCCGTTAAAAACCACAGATTCTTGCAGCCTATCTAATCTCTCATCTTGCCTCTCTGACATTAAATCCTGGATGTTTCAAAACTTCCTCAAATTCAACGATGAGAAATCAGAAGTCATTCTGTTCGGTCCCCCAAATTTCATTAACTCCGCTGGTGCTAATCTGGGAGAGCTGTCAAATTATATTAAGCAGGCTGCTAGGAATCTAGGTGTTATTTTTGGTGCCAAACTCTCCTTTGATAATCAAGTCAAAAGTGTTGTTCAGTCTTGTTTCTTTCAGCTCAAGATGATTGTGAAAATTAGGTCATTTTTATCACTCAAGGACCTAAAAAAAGTTGTCCATGCTTTTATTTATTCGTGACTTGATTACTGTAATGCACTTTACTCAGGCACTTTACTCTAGTTGGTCCAAAATGCTGCTGCCGGATTCATTACTGGGACAAAGAGGTAAGAGCACATCACCCCTGTGCTTGCCTCCCTACATTGGCTCCCTGTTAGTTCTCGAATTGGTTTTAAAATTTTATTACTCACTTTTAAGGCCTTAAATGGTCTAGCTCCAACATATATTACAGACTTATTGAAATGGTATGTGCCCTCTCGTCCACTGAGATCCGCGGATGGAGCCCTGCTGGTTACTCCCAGGTCGCAGTTTGTGAAAAAGGGAGATCGTGCTTTTGCTGTTAGAACCCCCACACTCTGGAATGCTCTGCCTATTGAACTAAGGCACACTAAGTCCCTTGCATTTTTTAAATCTCGTCTTAAAACCTTTCCCTAAGTAAAAGCGTTTGTGAATGTTTGACTGCTTTTATTTTATACTGTTTTAATTTGTTTTCTGTATTTATTCTTTTTAACTGTTTTTTGCTTCTTGTTTGTCAGTCTTTTAGTCAGTTGCCATGTCTGGTTTTACCTTATTTGGTTGTATCTCAAGCACTTTGTAACATTGTTAAAAAAAAGTGCTATATAAATAAAGTCTATTATTATTCTATTTATTATCAAAGGACCTCAGTGTCCGCAGGAAGAACAGGCGGCTCTGCCCCTTCCTGTAGAGGGCGTCAGTGTTAGAAGACCAGTCCAGCTTCTCACCCAAGAGGACCCCCAGATATTTGTAGGTGTGCACCACCTCAATATCCTCCCCCTGTATGGAGACTGGTTGATGGGGTGACCTCTTTCTTCTGAAATCCACCACCATCTCCTTGGTTTTGGCTGTGTTCAGCACTTACTGCACCAGCCCCTGAGGGCATCCACGAGGTCCCTGTACTCCTGCTCCTGATCGCTCCTGATAAACGCCACAATAACTGTATCATCAGAGTATTTTTGTGTGTGGCAGGATTCTGAGTTGTATTTAAAGTCTGCTGTGCAGAGTGCGAACAGGAACGGTGCTAAAACAGTTTCCTGTGGAGCACCATTGCTGCTCTTGACCATCCAAGAGACACAGCTTCCAAGCCTCACATACTGAGGCCACTCTGTCAGGTAGTCTGTTATCCAGGAGGTCAGGAAGCGATGTACTCCCATCCCCTCCAACTGGTCTCTCAGTATGGGGGGCTGGATAGTATTAAAAGCACTTGAAAAGTCAAGGAAAAAGATCCTCACACAACACCCTGGCTCCTCCAAGTAGGTGTAGGCCTGATGCAGCATGTAAAGAACCGCATCTTCCACTCCCATGTGCTCCTGATAGGCAAACTGGAGGGGGTCTACAGCATCAGTGATCTCTGACTTCAGGAAATGGAGGACTAAGCGCTCCAGGGTCTACATAATGTGTGATGTTAAGGCCACCAGTTGGTAGTCATTTAAATTGGCCACTTTGGGCACTAGTACAAGACAAGATGTTTTCCACTGCACCGGTGCTTTGCCTGTTTAAAGACTCCTGTTGAAGATCCACTAAAGGGCTCTGCTAGGTGGGCTGCACAGTCTTTCAGGAGCAGTGGACACACTCCATCTGGGCCTGCAGCTTTCCCTGTACGCAGTCTCCCGAGCTCCGCCCTCACCTCGTCTGCTGTAAAGGACAGTGGTAGTTGGCCATGAGTGGTAGATGTTGTAGCTGTAGCTATAGTTGCAGTAGTGGGGGAGGGGCTATTTCCAGGTGACAGTGGAGCAGGAGCAGCAGCAGTAGGTGACACTGTGGAAGGGGGGATGGATGCAGAGGTAGGGTGAACACTGCCCCCTCCATCAAACCTGTTAAAGAACAAGTTGAAGTTGTTGGCTTTGTCCACGTCACCATCCATAAATAACCTGGCTATTCTTCTTTGAATAGCCTGTGATGTTCTTCATTCCCTTCCACACTTCTCTGATGTTCTTCTGCTGCAGCTTACTTTCCACCTTTCTTTTGTAGTCCACCTTTGTCTGTCTCAGTTTACCCTTCAATCAATCAATTTCAATCAATCAATTTTATTTATAAAGCCCAATATCACAAATCATAATTTGCCTCAGAGGGCTTTACAGCATACGGCATCCCTCTGTCCTTAGGACCCTCGCAGCAGATAAGGAAAAACTCCCCCCAAAAAACCCTTTAATGGGGGAATAAAAAAGGTAGAAACCTCAGGAAGAGCAACTGAGGAGGGATCCCACTTACAGGACGGACAGACGTGCAATAGATGTCGTACAGAACAGATCAGCATGATAAATCAACAGTAATCTGTATGACACAATAAGACAGAAAGAGAGACGGAGACAGAGAGAAATGCAGGACAGACAGTAATGATAAAAGCTTACAACAACATTAATTAAAGTAATAATATTATAATAATAATTATGGCTATTGTGGTACAAAATGTTGAAAATATATTTTTATATCTGATAGTATACAAATGTGACAATAATCATGTGTATAATAACAGTAGAAGTATGAATAATGATAACAGCAGCAGCAGGAGGCATCAGGCAGGACCAAGGCAGCAGCACAACCACACACGTCGCACCGCTGCGATATAAGTCAACCTGCGAGACAGTGGAGCACAAAGGCTCCAGAGAAGAAGCCGAGTTAGTGACATGCAGTACAGCAGAGTTAGCGAGATGCAGTAACAGGACATGAGTGTTAGCAAAGGAGAGAGAGAAGGAGAGAAGGTGCTCGGTGTATTATAGGAGGTCCCCCGGCAGACTAGGCCTATGTCAGCCTAACTAGGGGCTGGTACAAGGCAAGGCTGAGCCAGCCCTAACTATAAGCTTTATCAAAAAGGAAAGTCTTAAGTCTAGTCTTAAATGTGGAGATGGTGTCTGCCTCCCGGACTGCAACAGGAAGATGATTCCACAGGAGAGGAGCCTGATAGCTTATGTTGAACTTCCCTGAGCCTCTCCTTGTCCCCTTGCTTGCACGCCAGTTCTTTCTGGTGAGGAGCTGTTTGATATTATTGTTAAACCAGGGTTTATAATTGGGGAAGCAGCGTACAGTCTTTACTGTCATCATAGTGTTCCTACAGAAGTTTAGATATTCTCTTAGAATGTCCACCCTACTGTCCATGTCCATGCTGTTGTCCTGTGATTCCAGTAGTTCAGTCCAGTCTGTACATTCAAAACAGTCCCTTAGAGACTCACTGGTCTCCGGGGACCACTCTTTGACTGCGCAGGTGGTGACAGGCAACTTTAATACACAGGGTTTATATGTGGGCTGGAGAGAGACTAGATTATGATCTGATCTGCCAAGAGGTGGTGGGGCAGAGGCACTGTAGGCATCCTTGGATTTTTCCATAAAACAAATCCAGTGTCTTATTCTCCCTCGTGGGACAGTAAAACATACTGAACAAACCCAGTCAGTTGGGAGGAGAGTAGTGTTGTTAAAATCCCTAGTTATTGCAATGAATGCACTAGGTAGGGTGACCAGGTCCCAATAAACCACATTTGGGACAAGGAGTAGGTTTGTGAGGGACAATGTGGGACACGCGCCCTGACACCCGCACCTGCGCGAAGTTTAGTCATCAGAAACTAAATACATTCATCATAAACTATACAGACTGTATATTAACACTGGACTGTTCTAATTATTGAAGTATTTAGCAACACAGAGACTTGTGGTCAGTGGGATGTGAGGATTCTTAAAATAACAACTGTACAGATGTGAAGTCCTGACTGTATCTGACTGATCTTTAATGAAAGCTGTTGTCTTGTATTTTTTTTTCCTGAAAATAGTAACCTTATAGTCAAACACAGTTTATTTAGCCTGTGTAGTTGAGGGGACAGGTCAAACTGACATGATGCTGATTTACAGGGGAATTCATGTAAAATGGAGGATAAACCATGATCATAAACTACAGATCACCTGTAAAGCATTTTAATAAATTAATCTATCATAATTAAAACAACTGGAGACTGAAAACAAACTGATATATGGGTCTGATCACTTTTTTAATGAATTGACATCATTCCAGACAGGATGTTAGTGTGTCTGTGACTTCTTGTACGGACTGAAGGCTGCTGGAAACTGTCGGGAAACTGTCTGACTTCACCACAGCTTTCTGTCACCGCCCCCCACTGTGTCTGCCTGCTTTCGTCTACTTTCCAGGCGAGGCACAGTTCATCGCCAACGAGTCTATTGACACTCGCACGACGCAGTGCTTCCATGACAATAAACAGAGAGCCCACGTGGGCTGGCCGCTGCATGCAGCTTCTTCTCATTGGCCAGAGGGGGAATGCAAGAGCAGGTGACAACCAGTCATGTGGGTTATGGTCTCAATTTGCGTGACGCGTGAAAAGAGACAGAAATGCTGTGCAGTCCCACGCAATGCGGGACGTTTGGTCACCGTAGCACTAGGTTGCTGGGTCTGAATTCTAGCAACAGTTTCATGGATGACGTCACACGCCACTGCCGTTGCTGCCCGCGATAGAATGTAAACAACTGACTGCCAACAGTTCAATATCCTGACAGCAGCTCTTGTACTTCACCGTGATATGTCCAGGATGACACCATTTATTGTTCACAAGCAGGATCAGTCCCCCACCTCTGTTTTTGCCGCTCACCTTTCCGTTCCTGTCCGCTCGCACAGTAGAGACGCCTGTTAGGTTCACACAGCTGTCAGGCACATTGTCATTCAGCCACGTCTCCGTGAAGCACATGAGACTACACTCCCTGTAGAGTCGGCGGCTCCTCACCAGTGCCAGTTACACACTATAAGACATTGGACTATAAGACTGGGGATTTTACAAGATCACTATTTGCAAGACTTTAACTAGTTTCCTTTTGAGATTATTTCCCATCCTGCCCCTGATTATTGTACACTTTTAAACTGATTTTAAGTCATCATCATTCCTCCTTTGATTATCCATTTTATTTTTTTATAAGGTTTTTAACCCCTTTACCAACCACTGGAGCTTTCCCTCCGGATACAGTATGAGTGGAGGCTGAGGTTTAAGAGAACCTGGTTGGTTTTAGGTGTAAAGTATGGGGACACATCAAATGAATGCATCAAATTCACACTAAGACTGTGTCCCACAACAGTCTGTTTAGTCAGTCATTCTTTGTTTGTTTCTATTTAAGAGAAGACTATGAGCAAATGTTGTTGGTGTACTGATCATGAAATATACTCAGTGTTCTGGTGTATGGGTGACAGTGACTTACAGGACAACCAAATGTTTTCCTTGAGGGTCTGTCATTTTGATCACTTTTTCAGACTTGATCGACAGGTGTTTTTTTTAATGTTATCAGTTAGCTTCGGTGGATGCCACTTGTATTTTCCATCCAGGCTTTCTGTCCTCCAACCAAATGTGGATTTTCTGGTTGCAGTAAATGACAAAACCACAGAAATGCTTTAAAGTTTTACCCCGGACTCTTCTGAGTGATGTCACAAAAATCATATCCATGTGTTTATTTTCACAGTCAACAAATCACTCAGGAGCAAGAATGGTCTTGTAATATGAATTATTTTCTGGTGCTGTTCATTTTGTAATTTTAGAAGGGCTGTTTTCAGGTGAAGCTGGATTATAAAGCCAAGTTTGCTTGTTATGGCTCATAGTGTCTGAGCTGGCTGTCGGTGAATGTTTCCTCTAACAGCCCTCATAGGTTCTGAACAGAAACTGTTCCCCATGTTAATGTCCCATATGAGTACAAATCACATTGTAAACACATTTGGCATCATGGACTCACCAATGGAAAGGGGTAAGAAGAGGTAGAGGGTGGTGCTAAAGTAAAGCTTTTTCAGTGTCATAAATGAAAAAGGGTTCATCCTCTAGGGAGTATGAATATGCTTAGTAAATTCCACTGCAATCTACACGGCCAAACATTAGGCTTCATCCTCTTGGGAAAGTATTTTTCAAGGTAGTTTTATATGGTGATGAGATCAATAGTTGTTGAGATTTATTTGGAGCTTTCCTAGCGAGTTTCAGGAGCAGGACCACACCTCAAACACACCTCTTCCGTTCCCTACAAAATGCCAACCTAAACTGCTCTTCCCTTTCGCTCCCGTCTTCTGCGCCGCCGGAACCAAGAGCACAACACAGCCCGAGAGCCTTCTACTAGCCAATATTTGCTCATTCACAAAGTAGTATTTTCTACTCACTGATACTGCCATGGACGTCGTGTCCTTGTCTCCATCTGACGACAACTTTTTCGCTCACGATCCGGAGGATCAAGCTCCAAGTTTCCACACGCTCCCACCAGCGGATCCGGCTTTGGAGGCCGAGGACTTCCCCGCCGATGCCGTGCCCGACATGCCGTCTCCCCGGGTCCTTTGGCTGTCGAAGAAGCATGTGAGTCCGACCAGCTGCATCTCCTCCGCCATCCACATCCCACCCGGTTCATCTCTCCATAACTTACGCAAGGAGTACAGTTCACCTGCAGTTTCCACCGCCTCTCCCAGCTCACTCCTACGGTCAGAGAGAAGAGGATGCGGCGACTTCACAACAACCCACCGCCGTCGCCACAATTCTCCAACGCCCTCACCTGCCAGAGTACTTCAGCCCCCCCGCCATCACGGTGAAAACACTGGTTGCTCCTCCTGACGGCAGTCCCAGTGTCACCACGCTCCGGCGAGGTGTCCCGAAGGCTGGCCCCCTTCCAAAATTACCGACTGTACTGTGGCAATTCTCCAGAAAAACAAACAAAAACATCCCCTTCTATCACACCGACAATAAAGCAAAACTTTTTTTTTTTTTTTAATCTCCTCATGTCCGCCTGTCATGGCCGCCAGCTCCAGCCCGCTTCCGCATGACGTCACCACGCACACCCCGATGACGCGCCGTGACGGCCTCACTCCAGCTAAAGGGACAGTCCGCCTGCATCCTCAGGTCATGCAGCCAAAATCTCAGCAACAAAGGCAGGGACGTCGACCTTTGAGACCAAGAATCACCACAGCTCCTGGCACATCTCCTACATCGGATGAAGCACGTGGCGCTGAAATTCCTGGACCTCTCACATCATGCCCTCCGCAGCCCACCTCCAGCTTATACAGCAGCCAGCCTTAGCTGGGAATTCTAGCACCGGGATGCTAGCACCCCCCGCTGCTACATCACAGTACACCCAACAGCCGGCTTTCTCTGGGGTTTCTGGCACCGGGATGCCAGCACCCCCCGCCGCTGCATCACACTACACCCAGCAGCCGGCTTTTTCTGGGGTTTCTGGCACCGGGATGCCAGCACCCCCCGCCGCTGCATCACGGTACACCCAGCAGCCGGTTTTCTCTGGGGTTTCTGGCACCAGGATGCCAGCACCCCCCACTGCCCACCTCCAGCTTAAACAGCAGCCAGCCTTAGCTGGGAATTCTAGCACCGGGATGCTAGCACCCCCCGCTGCTGCATCACAGTACACCCAGCAGCCGGCTTTCCCTGGGGTTTCTGGCACCCGGATGCCAGCACCCCCCGCAGCCGCATCACAGTACACCCAGCAGCCGGCTTTCTTTGGGGTTTCCAGCACCAGGATGCCAGCAACCCCCGCGGAGCACTACCAACAAGCTGCACTTCATCACAGCTTTCTCCCTCAACTCATCCCAGCCCAGCGGGCAACCACCTATTTTACTCTGTCCACAGCCATTCCGCCCACTCGTCATCTTGGCACTCCAGTTTCCCGTCCTTCTCCGGTACCAGCACACTTACGCAGACAAATCACTGATGGTAATTATATCGATCTGGCTCTTCTTCTCTTGCCATCCTTGCACCAACCACTCAGCGACAGGTGTCTTGAAGACCTTGGAGGTTGCCTCCACCTGAAGGGGAACCAGTCCAACTGTTCCAGAGAACTCACACCAACTGAGTTCGCATATGCCTTCTTTCTTTATAGAGATGTCCTGTGCCCGCTCTTCCCTGGCCGTCGCCCAGAACTGGACGACTATATGTCAAATATCCTTAACCTGGCCCTCCGTTTTGGTGGCAATGGTTTTTACCAATACCACATTCACTGCACTTCCGAAGCCGCAGCTCGTCTCAATCAATTCAACAAAGCTACTTATTGGGGCACTCTTGACACAGAACTGTATTGCCGCATCTTCGTTGCCCGTGCGGCTGTGACTTGCTCCCTGTGTGGTGCCCCGTCTCATCCAGCTTCCTCCTGCTCCGTTCCAACCCGTGCAGAACCTCATCCTAGCCAGCCAAGGCGTCTGCTCTCTCCCGCTTGTCATCAGCAGCCCTGCCACCACCCTTTCTTCCGACGCCTGTATCATCCACCCTTTCCGTTAACCTTCTGGGCAGACCCATCATGCATCGAAAGGGTTGTTCCATCTGCAACAACTTCAACGACGCAGGTTGCAACATATCGCAGTGCCGCTACCTCCATGTTTGCTCCTACTGCGGAGGCGGACACACCCGTCCAGCATGCCCTCACAACCCAACTTCACTTAAACCAGGTGAGCACCTATCGACACCTATAAACATCCCTGCCTTAGTCACGGCACTTCGCAATCACTCAGATCCAGCTTTCGTGGACTTCCTTGTAAATGGTTTCAGGAACGGTTTTCACCCCGGTCTATCCATACTACCATCCTCGTTGTTTGAATGCAAGAACCTGCAGTCTGCCACAAATGAACCAGAGACGGTCGACCGCTTGCTTGCCAAGGAAGTCAGTGACAGTTTCATGATAGGTCCTTTCGTGCATCCTCCTTTTCCAGATTTCCGTATCAGCCCCCTCGGCATTGCCGCCAGAAAGTATTCAAGAAAAAAACGCATAATCGTCGATCTCTCGGCTCCCCGTGGCAGCACCATTCCCAGCATCAATAGCTTAATTCCAAGTGAAGACTTCTCCCTCCACTACACCACCATCAACCATGCCATTGCTCTCATCAAACTCGCTGGCAGGGGATCATGGGTTTCGAAAGCAGACATCACAAGTGCCTTCAAAGTTCTTCCCATTCACCCAGAGTTCTGGCGATTCTTCGGTGTCCGCTGGCACGGTGCGTACTACTTCGCAGTAAGGCTCACCTTTGGTTGCAAAAGCAGCCCCAAAATCTTTGACATCTTGTCAGAAGCCCTCTGCTGGATCCTGTCCAACAACCACGGCATTCCATTCCTCGTCCATCTCTTAGACGATTTCCTCGTCATTACCCCCACTTCATCGCCACCGGCTTCTGGCCTGGTCACCCTGACCTCAGTCTTTTCCGACCTAGGGGTTCCACTGTCAGTGGAGAAAACTGAAGGCCCCTCTACTTCCCTCAAGTTTCTCGGAATCACGCTGGACACCAATTTGTTTCAGGCCTCTCTCCCCATTGAGAAGCTAAACCGCATCAGTCTCCTGATATCCAATTTCCTCCTTGCTCCTCGCTGCACCAAACGCCAAATTGCTCTCCCTTTTGGGTCACCTCAACTTTGCCATGCGCATCATTCCCCAGGGGCGGGCATTCATCTCTCACCTGTTGTCGATCGCTTCTTCCGTGCCATCTCTTCTGGCCTTCGTTTCCCTGGATGGTTCAAGCCGTGCCGAGCTCCGCCTTTGGCTTCACCTGCTTGCAAATTGGAATGGGATCACCTTCTTTTACGATGATCACCTGACCTATCCGCAGGACATCCATCTCTTCACCGATGCTGCTCCCTCAACCGGTTTTGGGGGCTTCTATAATGGAAAGTGGTTTGCAGCAAAATGGCCCCTGGAGGTCTCCAACAAATGCCAGATCGCTTCCTCAGCTCTATTTGAAATTTACCCCATCATAGCTGCTGCCGTTCTGTCGGGCCATGAATGGTCTCGCAAGTCCATCCTCATACATTCAGACAACCTCGCCATCGTCGACATCATAAACAAAGGTCGTTCCAACTCTACATCCATCATGCCGTTCATGCGCCACCTAGTCTGGCACTCTGTTACCCATCAATACATTCTCCGTGCAGCTCATGTTCCTGGTTACTCCAATGCCATCGCTGACTCTCTCTCTCGTTTCTCATTTCAGAAGTTCAGAAGCTTGGCTCCTCATGCAGATGCCCATCCAACACCGGTTCCTCCATATTCAGCATTGACATTCAATCTGTAAATCCTGGCCTTATACCTCTGATAGTCAAAGCACAGAACTCCATAATCAACAGCCTATCACCTGCAACCTTATCATCATACTTGACAGCTTGGAAACAATTCCGTCACTTCCACAACCTGTATCACATTGCCTTCCCATCGTTCGGCCTCGTCACCTTGACTAGCTTCATCACCCATGCTCATTCCGTCATGGCCATTACAGCTCATACCATCAAGGTGTATCTTAGCGGCATCAGCTTCTTTTGCAAGCACATAACAGGCAGTCCAAGCCTAGCCTCCAACCACCCGCAAATTACTGCTCTCCTCAAAGGACTCATACGCCAAGAACCAGCTAAGATCCCTCGCCATCTCCCCCTTACATCCGACTTGCTGTTAGCTTGCATCCATACCATCTGCTCTGGATACTGCATTTACCACATCGCATGAACCTTAGAAGCCAAATTTCTGCTTGCTTTCTTCAGTTTCCTCTGATGCTCAGAATTCACCTCCTCGACCATCCACTTTGACCCACACCGCCATGCCTGCATTTCAGATTTGTCCCAATTCTCCAACGACGCCATGGTCTTCTACATCAAGCAAAGTAAAACCAACCAATCCGGTCATCCTACACCAGTCTTCTACTTCAACGTACCATCACCGCTGAATTCATTCGAGACCCTGAATAGTTATCTGCCATTCCGAAAGTCTCAAAGCGCTTCATCCACAGATCCACTTTTTGTCTCGGAAGTCGGACAAGTCGTCACTCGATTCTGGTTCCAACATCACCTCCGCCACGTACTCTCCTTATCCGGTGTTTCCCCTTTGCAGTACTCAGGTCATTCATTCAGGATCGGAGCTGTCACTTCAGCCTCCCGCAATGGCGTCCCAGAACACCTGATTAAAATCATGGGTCGTTGGTCTTCTCAAACATATCATCGTTACATCCGTTCAGACCTCAAAGATCTCAGATCTGCTCAAACCCTTCTTAATAAGTAACTGGAGGTTTTTGGGGGTCCGTCGTTGCCCGGGCGCTGTGGCGGATTCTCCAAGCCTCCCCACAACGCTTCACCGGCCAAAGAATGATGCTTCGCAGTTTTGTGTTGTTTAGTTTAGTTTAGTTTTGTTTGTTATTCAATAAATCATTCTACGTATTACTTTGATGGTGTGGTCCTTGCTAGTGAATTGGAGCTTTCCTAGTGAGTTTCAGGAGCAGGACCACACCTCAAACACACCTCTTCCATTCCCTATAAATGCCAACCTAACCTGCTCTTTCCTTTCGCTCCTGTCTTCTGTGCCCCCTCCCACCCACCCCATTCTTTCTCCCTGTTCTCCTCTCCTCCCTCTCCTTTCTCTCCTTCCTAGGGTCCTGAGGGGGTCCGTCGTTGCCCGGGCGCTGCGGCGGATTCTCTAAGCCTCCCCACAACGCTTCACCGGCCGAAGAACGATGCTTCGCAGTTTTGAGTTGTCTAGTTTAGTTTTGTTTGTTATTCAGTAAATCATTTTATGCATTACTTTGATGGTGTGGTCCTTGCTAGTGAAACTCTGGATAAAAGCATTGGATGAACTGATGGACATTGAATTACTTCCCATTGTGAAACCCTGTTCAAAGATTTTATAACATGGAATTTTTGTACAATTCATTTCTACAGAATTGAAACAAGCAATAAATCTCTGCAGACCTGTTGCATAAAGTTTAACCTTGGTGAACTATTCATTCATTGATTTCCATAGCATCTTATCCTGATACAGGACCACAGGTGTGCTGGAGCCTATCCCAGCTGACATTGCTGCCAGACTATCACAGGGCTAACACATAGAGACAGACAACCTGTCATGCTCAAATTCACAATTTAGAGTCTCCAATTAAACTGCATGTCTTTGGATTGTGGGAGGAAGCTGCAGAACATGCAAACTCCTCACAGAAGGGACCTGGCCGGCAGGTGGATTCGAATCCAGAACCCTGTTGCTGTGAGGCGACAGTGCTAACCACTGCCCTTAGTGAACTATGTGATTGTGAATTTACCCTGTTTACCACTCACTAACTGTCTTGATGGTGCTGATCTGTGAGGGTAGGGAGATTTGGAAATTTCATTTTCAATGGAGGAAGTTATCACATGAGATTCACGGGCTAATTGTATATAATCTTGCTCTGCCAGAGTATAAACTGCTCCCCTAAAGGCATCTGTACTAGTTTTACTGGATGGATGGGACAAATATTGTATATTACCTACAATTAACTGTGTTAGCCAAGACTGTGGACTGAGCTACTGCCACTCACAAACACACATTCCTGGTAAATTACCTTGGCATGTGAACGACGTATTTCTGCCATTAATCTGGCAATTCTAAGAATAAAAGATAAACTGATTGCTGCTGTGATAACTTTCCAGGGTAATAAAATTCTGTTTCTTACTTAACTGCTGTGCAATGTTTTGGCATCTGATAAACCCCCTAAACCTCAAAGCAGACTTCCTGGGTGCTATGTCATTGTCTCACCAGTAGGGTTGGATGATAGGGCCCTAAAATAATATCACAATATTTCGGGGGATTTTTGCAATGATGATATTCTTGACAAAATGACAAATTATCTTTTTTAAATTATCTTTAATTTAAGAAGATAACTTACAAAATGATCTCGTTTTTTTTAGTTTGTAAACAATGACAGTGAGATTCAGATTCTCTTTTAGCAAGCAAGAATTATTTTTTTCCACCTGGACCTTTATGCTCTGCCATTTCTCCCTCTAATCATCAGGCTGTAACCTGTGACAGGCTGTCATGATACCATAACTATTGCACATTTACATAAATGTAGTTTTTTGTTGAGCCATGGGCGTCATGTAGGTTTGCATTACCAAAGGTTTATGACAAAATCACTTGAAGACACTGAGAGAGGAGAGGGAGAGACGCTGCGCTGCTGCCAGAGGAGCCGCTGAATGAGTTCCCTCTGAGCGGTAAGTCACTAAAAGAGTCTGAGAAGTCTGGGGCTGTTCTTAAAACATCCAGGATGCCACAGTTAATTCCAAACTACTGAAGCTGCTCATCCTTTTGGAACCACTGTGGAGTTTGTAATAATTTCAATTTCAGCCATGCTTGTTGTGTTGAGTCACACCATGACGTCAATATGTCAACAAGTCGAAATATCACATCATTTTAAAAATGATGCTGGTATTATCATGAATGAGGTGATATACTACACCTCTACTCACCAGTACCTGAAACAATGCATCCATACACATCCACGCCAACTTTGAGTTGTTTTAACACAGGGTTGTTTTCTGTCTGAACACCTCTGAAGGCCCAGTTCTTTATTATCGAGTAGTATCGAGATTATCTCCCCACCCAGTAGTTATGTCATAACTATGGGAATTATCCCCATCTCTAATCGACGTGAAACATTAATAATCTTTAAGACACACCCCTTTATGAGGCCGGCATGCACCAGGCTATAAAAGCCCCATCTTGCGCATGCACCCAGTGATTCATTGATTTCCACCTGTTGGAGTCGACGTGAGAGCAGAGAGAAAAGAGAGTGGACTTTAGTGTTTTGTCCACTTACCTTCACTTAGGTTGGAGAGCTGGCCTTCGTGGGTCCCTCTCGAGGATAGCTAAACGCCGTTTCTTCTTTTTGACAAAAAGGTGACATAAATAAGATGAGAGGGGTGCCATATCTGTGTATTGCAGCTGTCCCTTTACACATGGTGGAGGCATAGCACTTCACTTGAGCCTGCTGGCTAAAACCCGACCGGGTTGGGGGGCAGTTTGCGACGTTCCTCCGGGGTTTAGTTGCCTGCTCGAACATGACAGAGTCGGGGGGCAGTTCGGGATGTTCCTCTGGGATTTAGTGGCCTGCTCAAACCCGATAGAGTCGAGGGCAGCGAGCTTCTTACCTGCACAGTTAGCCACCGCAAGGTGTAGCTGGTTTTCCAGTTCACATCTGCACAGGCTTCCCATTTCCTCATTAAAACAAAAACATCTTCCTCCAGTAGAAGTGTCCCACTGTCTGGTGTCAAAGAAAATAACCCATACTGTGGCCATACTAACTATCTGTTGGCTCAGGCAAACTAGTTAAAGACAGTTAGCAACACTATCTGTCAGCACACTTTCTGGTCATGCTACAATTACATCACTCTCTCAAAAGGAGAGAGACAGAGAGACGATGGCAAGCCAGCAAGGCCCTTTTTGTGTGGGTTGTAATGTAATGGCCATTGCCCCCCATCGATCAGGTTTTGGCTGCCTTGGTGGCTCCGGCAAAGTCCCTAATGGGCAACACGAACTGCCCAAGTAGAAACTGCAAAGTAATGGATGGCTTGTTGGGAAAAATGCATGGAGCTATGACAGTCCAGAGACAGCTGGTGTACAAGGATGCCATACTGTCCCTGTACCAGCGCCATCTGGCTGATGCATCCATGATGGTTCAGCAGGGCCAGGAAGCCCATTGCTGTGCTAAGGAGGTGTCAGGCACCTTGAAGCAAGGTCAGGTCTGGCAGCGGCCTCAGCCGCAGCAGCCCAAGGAACCTCAGCCTGCTGGGGTAGGAAGATCTGCGGGGCCGGCTGGATGCAGCATGGCGTGGTAAGTCTAAATGGGGCAGAGGACGTGGCAGTGGGCAGAGGCCAAGCCCACGCCTGATGTGACATCACCCCCAGCCTTCCCTTGCCCTCGGACGGCATAGGGGCGGACCTACTCTCCAGGGGAGGCCCAAGTCTAGGGGACTGGTGGCTGCACCCAGAGGTTGGGGAGATCTGGCACCACTTTGGCAGAGCAGTGGCTGACCTGTTCGCAACCAGGGACAATGCCTATTGCCCACTGTTCTCTTCCATGGGGTGGGACTCTCCCCCCCTGGGCGTCAATACCACGGCACACCAGTGGCCTCAAGGCCTGCTATGTGCATAGTACGACAAATACAAATGTCAACACTGTGCTCCATCAGTGGTGGAATGAGTTACCAGACTGGATGGGGTCAGCCAAATCGGTCTCTGTCTTAAAGAATAACTTGAAGAGCCACCACTTTTGAGGGTACTTACTTATCTTAGGTGCTCTTTTTCTTTATCTCTACTCTTTGTAGCACTTGCGTCTGGTGGAACAAAGAATGTGTGTTACCAGCAAGTGTTAATGCTCTTCTTATAAGGCCTCTCACAGTATTGTGCATCTTTTGTATAAGTCACACTGACAAAAACACCTGCCACATATAGGCTTTTGCCATTATCAATCAATCAATCAATCAATCAATTTTATTTATAAAGCCCAATATCACAAATCACAATTTGCCTCACAGGGCTTTACAGCATACGACATCCCTCTGTCCTTATGACCCTCGCAGCGGATAAGGAAAAACTCCCCAAAAAAACCCCTTTAACGGGGAAAAAAAATGGTAGAAACCTCAGGAAGAGCAACTGAGGAGGGATCCCTCTTCCAGGACGGACAGACGTGCAATAGATGTCGTACAGAACAGATCAGCATAATAAATTAACAGTAATCCGTATGACACAATGAGACAGAGAGAGAGACAGAGAGAGAGAGAGAGAGAGAGAGAGAGAGAGAGATGCAGGTAATAACAGTAGCTTACAACAACATTATTGAAAGTAATAATATTATAGTTATAGTTCTGGCTACTGTGGTACAATATGTTGAAAGTATATATTAATATCTGGCAGTATACATGTGTGACAATAGTCATATGTGTATAATAACAGTAGAAGTATGACTAATGACTAATGATGGCAGCAGCAGCAGGAGGCATCTGGCAGGACCACGGCAGCAGCACAACCACACACGTCACGCTGTTCAGGCACCGCTGCGATATGAGTTAATCTGAGAGACAGTGGAGCACAAAGGCTCCGGAGAAGAAGCCGAGTTAGTGACATCCAGAATGGCCGAGTTAGCAAGATGCGGTAATAGAATACGAGAGAGAGAGAGAGAGAGAGAGAAGTAGAGAAGGTGCCCGGTGTATTATAGGGGGGTCCTCCAGCAGACTAGGCCTAAGTCAGGCTAACTAGGGGCTGGTACAGGGCAAGCCGGAGCCAGCCCTAACTAGCTTATAAGCTTATAAGCCTAACTAATAAGTTTTATCAAAGAGGAAAGTCTTAAGTCTAGTCTTAAATGTGGAGACGGTGTCTGCCTCCCGGACCGTAACAGGAAGATGATTCCACAGGAGAGGAGCCTGATAGCTGAAGGCTCTAGCTCCTGATCTACTTTTGGAGACTTTAGGGACCACGAGTAACCCTGCGTTCTCAGAGCGCAGTGTTCTGGTGGGATAATATGGCACTATGAGCTCACTAAGATATGACGGAGCTTGACCATTTAGAGCTTTATAAGTTAACAGTAGGATTTTAAATTCAATTCTGGATTTTACAGGGAGCCAGTGCAGAGAAGCTAAAACAGGAGAAATATGATCTCGTTTCTTAGTTCCTGTTAGTACACGTGCTGCTGCATTCTGAATTAGCTGGAGAGTTTTTAAGGACTTACTAGAGCTACCTGATAATAGAGAGTTACAGTAATCCAGCCTAGAGGTAACAAAAGCATGGACCAATTTTTCTGCATCTTTTCAGGTCAGGATAGGCCTAATTTTCGCAATATTACGCAGATGAAAAAATGCAGTCCGTGAGGTTTGTTTTAAATGAGGATTAAAAGACAAATCTTGATCAAATATTACTCCGAGGTTTCTTACGGTAGTGCTAGAGGCCAGAGCAATGCCATCTAGAGAAACTATGTCATCAGATAAAGAGTCTCTGAGTTGTTTGGGGCCAAGAACAATAACTTCAGTTTTGTCTGAATTTAACATCCGGAAATTGGTGCTCATCCAAGTTTTTATGTCTTTAAGGCAGTTATGGAGTTTAGTTAATTGATTACTTTCTTCTGGCTTCATCGATAAATACAACTGAGTATCATCTGCATAACAATGGAAATTTATAGAGTGATTTCTAATGATGTTACCTAAAGGAAGCATATATAGAGTAAATAGGATTGGTCCGAGCACAGAACCTTGCGGAACTCCAAAACAAACTTTGGTACGTAAGGATGATTCTTTATGAACGTCAACAAACTGAAAACGATCAGATAAATAACATTTAAACCAGCTTAGTGCAGAACCTTTTAGGCCAATTAAGTGATCCAGTCTCTGCAGTAGAATTTGATGGTCAATTGTGTCAAACGCCGCACTAAGATCTAATAAAACAAGTACAGAGACAAGTCCTTTGTCTGAAGCAATCAGAAGGTCATTTGTAATTTTAACTAGTGCTGTCTCAGTGCTATGATGCACTCTAAATCCTGACTGAAATTCCTCAAATAAATTATTATCATGGAGAAAATCACACAGCTGGTCTGCGACTACTTTCTCAAGGATCTTTGACATAAAGGGAAGATTAGATATTGGTCTATAGTTGGCTAACACCTGTGGATCCAGGGTGGGCTTTTTTAGTAGAGGTTTAATTACAGCTACCTTAAAGGACTGTGATACATAGCCTGTTAATAAGGATATACTGATCATATCTAATATATGAGTGTTAACTAAAGGAAAGACCTCCTTAAGTAGCCTAGTTGGGATGGGGTCTAAGAGACACGTTGATGATTTAGATGAAGAAATCACTGCTGTCAATTCTTGAAGAGAAATTGGGGAGAAGCAATCTAAATATATATTAGGTCTTACAGCTGTGTTTGAGGTTAGATAGGTACTATCTGAGGACAGGAGGTCATGAATTTTCCGCCTGTTATGTTTCCGCCCCTGGTGGTAAGGGGTGGGTGGGCTCTGGGCACTGGGGGCCTCGCGGCGCCGGGGTCTGGTTGGCACCACCTCCTGGCCCCTCCCATCCATCCCTCCAGCCCTCGGGCCGGGCCTACACTGGCCTGGCCTCCTAAACCACATTTAGTTCACTCACCACACATTGCACAGTTTTAATGCACCACATACACTCACTCTTCGGGGTGCAGACCACAGATGGATTGGGGGGCTTCATAATGGGGCAGGCTATGGGACAGTAATGTCCGGTAGCCCTCCATGCTGCCCCCCAGCCCATCCTTATCTGTTCTCCAATTTTAAAGCACCACATACACCTACATCTTGGGGGATAGATGGGAACAGGTTCCAGGTGCCTTATGGCTGCACGGGCTGCAGGACAGCAGTGTGCTGTAGCCATCAGCCTTGCCCCCACCTGTCTCCTATGGGTGGTCGGGGGCGGGTGTCGGTTGGGGGGGGTGGGGGCGGTCCGCGTCGGGCGGTGGGTGGGCGGGCCCTCCTGCTCCGCCTGTCTGGGGTGTGTCTCTGGCTCTCTGGGGGTGCCGGCCTTCGCCGCCCTGGGTCCTTGGGCCTGCGTGGTGTCCTGCAGCCTCTGCGGCTCCATGGTCTTGGGGTCTGGGCGCTCCTGCGGTCTTGGGGTGCCATACCACCCCCCTTCCCCCGCAGGGCTGGCCCTGGACCTTGGTGATGGTTTTCATAAACACATTGGAAGGGTTCAAATACACGCATGCATGTTTGATACTTCAGCTCCGTGATGCATCGCAAAGAACCGATGGGATCACTCCAAAGGGGCCCACTTGCTTCTCAAACTTACCACACCGCGCTGGCAACTCTTCTCTGCAATCGGGCTTTCCCCCTCCACCAAGACTCTCACATTTTTGGTGTTCAGTATAGACTTCTCTTTCGTTTTTGTTTTTCAGTACAGTATAGTAGACATGTATATGTTTATTTTTGATAATCTGCATGGAGCACAACCATCTCAAGGCCACAATACATCAGCCACACTGCCTGTTTCTCCCCTGTTTTTTTTTTTTTTCGTTTGTTTGTTTATTTGTTTGTTTTTCCTCCTTCTCCTCCGCATGCACTGTCACTATATAACTCAGGACTTAAGCACCTGCCCCCTCCCCCTTGCTTGTTTCCTTACTTTCCCCCTGACACACTTTGGTGTATCACGGCCCTCTCTGACTCATATTAGGAAGTTTTTCCAATAAAGGCTGTTAGGCTAGTCTCCAGGGAGGGTGGGTGACGGTCACAACCACGCATTATGGGTATAAAATACTTGACTGCAAGATTAACAGTGCATCAATCTTCACAAGAAGCTTACACCCTTTAGTGGCGCTAAGCTATGAAGACCAATGCAGACAAGTAAAAAAGAAAAAAAAAAAAAAAAGGAGGTCATGAATTTTGCCTCTAATAGTTGGCTCAGAGGCTCCAGGATTCTCTGCCCGAGGAGATTATAGACTTGGTAGAACATTCCCCGTTTCTAAATCATTGCTTAAAACATATTTTTATAGGAAAACCCCGTTTAATGCCTGATTTGTACTTTTGTGATTTGTGACTTTTGTGTTTATTTTCTCTTGTTCTGTTTTTGTTTTTTTCAATTATTGTAATCATGTTGTTGTCTTATTGTCATGCACTTTAAATAAGTGCTATACAACTTGTACACACAACGATTTGAATAATATCTTAAAAATTAGCACCCCACGAAAGACGTAACATAACTAAGGTAAAGTTACAGAGGTTAGGTTTAGGCAGGTAATGTTATTGTGGCTAGGTTTAGGAAAAGAAACATGGTGAGGACGTAGCTTAAAATGACCCAAAGTTCACACAGTTCAGAACACCACTCTCCTGGGGAAAGTCCTGGAGAAAAGTCCTTTTGTGACCTATCCACCACCCCAACCTGCCTCTTTTTCAGGACTGCTTCTTCTTTACTCACATCAGCACATTGGTCATGTGATCGCAGCCTTCCCAAATATATGGGTTATGCACAAATTACTGGGTCATGATTATGTAAGGTATGTTCAAGTTTTGTGCATTACTTTTCATAGGAAAAAATACAAACTGCATGAGAATCTGAATGTTGAAAACAAATGTACTCTAACTTTAAAGTCAGAGTACATTTGTGCTTCCAGGGATTCATTAAATATGTTTTATAAATCAAATGGGACAGGGTGACAATATATACAGACAATGCAAACTTTAAAAATACCTGAATTACGAAATGTTTTTACTGGAAGGTTGCAATGCCAACTAATCTCTGGTGAAAGATAGAGCAATAATCTCAGTGACCCCAGAGGTGGTGGGATGCCACTGAAGACAGTGGAAGGACCTGTTTTTATGGCCTCAGTCATCAGATTTATATTTTACAGTCTGGGGAGGATTTAGTTGCAGACCCACATCTGCAGAGCCCCCCCCCCCCCCCCCGGACTTCTTAAAATGTGCAACAAGAGTTCCCCTCTTGTTAAACAGCAGCAGGTCATCACTTCCAGCCGGCCTGGGTTTGTGGGTTTGGTGGAAGTGAGGGTAGAGGCAGGGCTAGAACTGCAAAAGTATAGAAGACAGAATCTGTTATGTGTCCAAATGCCAAAGCGCTTAACAGGTCAACAGGACAATTCTAGAAAGGCATGTGTCTGACAGTAGACTGCCCACACTGCTACTCAAAATGCTACATTATGTAAATCCTCAGTGAATGCCTTTCCTCTGCATTCATGTAGCTATTTTAAACAAGGTTAATCTACTGGTAGAAGGATTTAATGGGGATATTAATCTGTCTCCTACACATACACCCATAATTCTGCTGTTTGGAGCTTGTTTTATCACCTGCTATTGAATAGTCACTGAGGTTCCTCAATGGTATTTAGTATGATGAAATCCTTCAGCTGCCACTGCATTTGTACAGAAGCAATAGGTGGATCAGGAAGCTGTTTCTGGCAAATAACAGTGGAGATAAAAAAACAACAACCAATAATTAAATAATACCACTGTAACAAATCCCTTAGATACTCCCACCACACACATGTAATACCTACCTTTCAAAGTCCTTTTTCAGAATTTTAATTTCCCCCCTCTACTGTGCAGTTTTGCCCATTATTGTTTGTTTTGTTTTTTTTTTACTTTTTTTTTCTTTTACTTTTGTCACTTGTAGTCAGTTCTCTAGGTTGTTCCAGTGAAAAATTACCTTTAAGTGTTGCTATTAGCCAAAATCAGTTGGCATATTTCAATTTTATTCCATATTTTTTGATGAAATATTACTTTTAACTGTCACTGTTAACCAGTTCTCCAAGTTATTAGACACTTTTCTGTGAAATACTACTTTTGAGTCTTTCTGTGTTGCAAACAAATTACTTTCTTTTGCTTTCAGCTGGTTCTCACACTTTTCAGAGAAAAAAGAAGTAACCTTCACAAATTGATTTTTAGTTTTACGTACGCTCTACGCAGAGCCTATGTGGTAGCCTACGCAAGTGGCCAATGCCATTGTAAGCATTTATACTCGTGGTGCTGTTTCTTCACTGCTCTGCAATTAGGCTGCACCTATAAAATGTTAGTTGGTGGTGGGGGTTTTGCGCCACTGTGTTGAGTTTCTGTAAAGCGCGGTAATGTTTGATTGATTAAACTAACACACCTTAAACACATAAAGCATGGTTTAAAAGTGACAATGTCAAACAAAAGCACAAAATTTGAGTTTCTTTATAACTCACAAGGTTCACTGACAAAACAATTGTCTTTTGCTTGACATGATTTCTCACAAATTAGCGCACAAATGTTACTAGCATAAAAATCACTAACATAGGCCTATTAAATTTTACATTGCATAAATTAGTCTAGCAACTAGCAGACTTTTCCTCAACTCACATGAAGTTTATAAAAACAGATGCATTTAACAAAACCTGGCTCCATTATAACTAACAAGATTCACTGACAAAACAATGCACATGAAAGACACATTGTCCCTGCATATACAACATGCAAACATTGTTAGCATAAGCCTATGACATTTTACATTGCACACATTAGCCTAGTGGTTGGTGGACTTTTCTCTTTTTTTCATAAGTAGACGAGAACAACAGCAACATTTAACAAAGATAACATTCTAAATATTTAGCTTGATTATAACTCACAAGCTTAACTGACAAAACAACTGTCTTGTGCTAGACACATTTTGCCCGTGTATACAACATTCTAACATTGTTAGCATAAGCCTATGACATTTTACACTGCATAAGTTAGCCTAGTGGTTAGCGGACTAACCTCCCAGACTCACCTCTACTCATATGTAGGCGGGAACAACAGCAGCATTTAACAAAGGTGACATTATAAAATTTGGCTCTATTGTAACTTACCTATACGATATGCTAACATTTTAGCATAAGCCTATGGCATTTCCCATTGCATGAATTAGCCTGGCAGCTAGTTAACTTTTTATCTGCTCAAATTCCAATACTATTTTTAGGGCCTTTGAGAAATAAAAGAGAAAAAAAAAAAACTCACTTCCATCGAGGGAAATGGTTTTAAATAAAAACAAACAAACAAACAAACAAACAAAAAAAACAGGAGGTCTGTGTCGTCGCAATATGTGGTTAGATTTCTAAATGCAGAGTAGAAACCCCACTTAGGTTTCACTGTTTTAAACATTATTTCATACCCTACACAGAATTACACATAAATGTTTGCTCATTGCTACTTACAGTTCTGTCAAACAATTATCATTATTATTATTATTATTAACATTTAAATGCTTATGGTTATTTTATATCTGCCCCAGTTGTTTTGAAGAAGTATTATTTTGTGTTGCAGTTAGCCTGTTCATAATTATAGTCCATACTTTTTGATCAGTTATAGAGGAATTAACTGCTTGCTTGCGTCACCACGATGAATTGGCATGAAGCAGAGTAGTTATACAAGGAAGTGCATACAGTACATCAGTGACCAACATATTAGTAGTTCAGAACATATAAGCCTCATACAGGGTTATACGTAACGTGTAGTGCAACAAGGCCTAAATAGCAAGGAATTTACGGTGGCCCTGAGGGCTCAATGCACTGCAAAATAAGCAAATCAAGGAAAAATTTTTACTAATTTGACATGCTTCGCACTTATAAAAAATGCTGGACATTGGGTGTGTTTTCTCTATTTGCAGCTATTTTTCTGAATGCTGTGCTTTTGTTATCAAATTGGCGATTTGTTCTGTCTATTTGTGTTCTTAATTTGCATTGTGTTGAGGTCTCAGGATTTAGTCCTTGTAACACACAAACAAGTGGGCCCTGAGTTTAACAGCGGCATCCTGCTCTGCTCAGAACAAATCTATAAAACTGCAGAATCCCAGTCTTTTCCAGAGGGGCGGCAAACTGCTTCCACATGTGCTTTTTCCATATCCCGCTGCTATTCTGGAATTTCGTTTATGTACATTGTCAAATTTCTCACACTGTGAGAATAAAGGCATAAAAGCTATTAGGGGCCAGGGGGGAAAGCAGAGACGAGGGGGAGGACAGCAGAGGGCTGGGGGAGGTGGATGTGCAGTGCCAGCGCCTGGTGGAGTTTAGGGATGTGGTGGTGGTGGTGGTTGTGTGTGTGTGTGTGTGTGTGTGTGTGTGTGTGTGTGTGTTTGAGAGAGAGAGAGAGAGAGAGAGAGAGAGAGAGAGAGAGAGAGAGAGAGAGAGAAGGGGGATCCCCAGGACAGAGCCTGAATCTGGGTTTCCATTCACACGGGAAGCAGGATGATAGCAGGGCTGCATCCTGCTTCTGGAGGATCCTTTGGACCAACAGCTTCAGGCCTGGATCCATCTGACACCCCTGTTTCCCAAGTTTCATCTTCAACCACCATGTCCCTGACATCACACAGGGGTCCTGAGAACATGCAAACACAGAAAAGCGGCGTCTTGCTTTCATGTCCACCCCGTCTCCCACTTTTTTCTTTACTGCTAAGTATCTACAGGCTTCAAAAACCATCATTTATTTGATTTAAAAAAGACTTGTAATCTGAGAAGAGCTACATGGAAAATGTAAGGAGAGATAAACGTAAAGAAATTAATGCTGTCTTATTAATTATTATAATGGGCCATGTTATCTACTTGTCGGAAGAAAAGTAAATTCCTTTTTAAGCTCCGAAGCAGTTTGACATTATCCCAAGAGATTGAATTTGAGAGGTTGAAAAAAGTTTGTGTATAATCCCTTAAAGGAAGCCTCTACTTACCAAAAGTGTGTCCTTGAGACCTTGAGTTTTATTGCAGTTTCACCCTCATTAAACATTTGCATTCTTCATGTTTTAAAGTGGAGATGAAACACTGAACAATATGACTGGGTTTCATTAGATTTTTGTTTTAGGCAAGATATGAACCTGCAATCAAACTTAATATCCATATAGGTTTTGCCAGGAAACTGAACTACATTTTACTGTTTTCCCAGCAGGGAGCAGCCATCTTTCAACAAGCTAGCTGGTGACATCACTGGGATGATTGTTTACTATGAGCACTGAGTACAACACTGTGCTTCAGATTACTTTAACTTTAACTTTAACTTTAACTTTAACGTTTTTAACTTAACAAGCATTGACACCATGGAGTTTGAGAGTTTTGATGAGATACAAAGAACCACATACAAAGTTAACCTGCCTATGCTTTTTGCACCAGTAAGACCAAATATAATCATAAGGCCTGTTCCCATGGAGTTGGAGGACAGCAGCGAAAGTGAAAGTGAAGAGCTGCCTGAACTTGACTTATTCAGTGTGAGGTTGACAAACCACACATTGCACTTTTCCACACTAGATATGTGCTCTTCCAGTCTCTCCATCAAGTTGTCTGACCACGACACTGATGAGAGATGTTTATTATGTTACGTTAATGTTATTATGTTGCAGCTAACATAGCTAACATTAGCCTTACCCCGCGGTCATGTCTAAAAGCTACCTTTTATCGTGTCATGATCAACATCATTGCTACCTATAGAAGCAGAGTCAAACTTTTTCACTTACCAGCCAGCCTGGCTGGTAAGTGAAAAAGTTAGTTTTGGACCCTGGACGGTATGATACACCGCTGGACAGCATCAGTTTGAAATGCTGCCAGTGACAACGTGATATAATAGATGTTAGATGTAAAAATATGCTGCTCTCCCTCACGGGTCAGCTCAGCTGCCTGGTCCACCAGTAGACACTGGAGACTGACCTTCGGTGGTGCACGCTGTGCACTAAATACAATGAGTTCAATAGAAAGCGGAGCGGCTGTATTTTTGATGTATTGAAAATCATACCACTGGAATTTGTAAAAACCCTGGTATACTGTAATACCATGAAACTGCCCAAGCCTACTGCACACTTTTGTGATGTGCTCATTCCATGTTATAGAAAGAGGGAGTCCAGCAAGGTTTAGTTGTCTCCTCTTCATGGGTCCAGATGTGGTGATGACAAATGGCCATTGTAGCCCTGAAAATTCAGCCATTCGTATGGTATTCTTTGTTTCAGGTGACAAACTATTTTTAGTGCCCACCCTTGCAAATAATGCACATATCACACTACAGCATTGAACTATCAGTCAGTACCAGGAATCCCTGCCCGTAATAGAACGCTCCCTATATAGAACCAATATAGTGGCCAACACCACTGCAGAAAACTTAAAAAATGTTATTTCTTTCTTCTTGGTAATTACATTACCTAATTTGTACAAAATTAATTATACACACCAACAAGGGATACTGAAAAATACTTCAAAGAGCCACACTGCTACACTGTGTGACTTGGTCCTTCATTACCACAAACACCACTGAAAATAATCCCCAACAAATGAACTACTTCTGTTTGAGCAAAGTTTGTCAAAAAACCATTCAGTGACCAGCTGTTTTTAGCCCGGTATACACTGTGCGATTTTGGGCTGTTGTTTGAAAGACAACCAATGAAAAGAAATGTGGCAATATCTTTGGTCGTGGTTGTAAAACAGCAGTCCCACATCTCACAGTGAAAGAGGTTCCAGGATGTCATGGTCTTGCAATCAAATAAAGCCCAGGATAAAATTCTGACAGTGTCAGAAATTTAGGATGACCATCTCATTGTGTGACTGCTGTTACGACTGACGTATACTGACCAATCAATAGAAATGCAGCATGAAATGACGCACTGATCAGTGAAACAATGCTAAATGCTAGTAGATGCTAATAAATACACTTTATTACAAAATTTGCATGTCAAGATGGCCTCTTTTCCCCAACCACAACCGCATCCACAATCTCCTCCTCCTCATCACACCTTTTCACTACCTAAATACCACTTGGCAAGGATTTGATTCAAGTTTGTTTTCATTTTTCTCTTATCACTACTACCACAACGCAGATGGATGACACTGATGAGGTTTTGTTCTTGCATACTCACATTGATGTACGTACGTTGTAGCCTGCGATTTAGCGCTGTCATTGTAGAGTCCGCATACATCAAACTTGATGTTGTACCCAAGTTTATTAGATCTATGTGTAGCAGTGTAGCTTGCAACAAACTTATAAGATTACTAAAATCTCACAGTCAGTAAGAGGCTTTAGAAAATTACTGAACCTAAAAAATTAAAAATAAATATTTGTCAGTTGTTTTAGAAGTCAGATGAGGTTGGGTCTGAGAGCTACAGTCAGAATAGGGAAGTCTGAAAGTAATGAGAAATGGACTCACACATTGTTGGTTTTGGTCTTTTTGTAGGATTTGTTGACCAAAAAAAACAAATAATAACATAATAACATCAAACTTATCCTTTAAGGGAGAAAAAATTATTTTGACAAATTGTTCTCCTTGATTTTGTTGGTTGACATAAAACTTGTCCTCCTTGTCTGAGGGGCAGCCCTGCTTCCACATATTAAAGAAAGACAATTCAAAAGACGGGAGGACGAGTAAAAAAAAAACCTATCTGCGTAACACATCCTCATGCTATGAAAAAGACAATATAAGCAATGGAAGGAGACAGAACTTTGGAAGTGGGGGAGTTGTTGAAAAGGTCCAAATACATGGATGAGCATGTTCAGTTGAGGAAAAGGATGAGCCGGATGCCTAGAAAAAGAAGCCGCCGCCCACCTTTCCATCAGCCCCCCCCCCACCCACCCAACAACGCCTCTTTCTCTGCTCTTCCCAAAGAGAGCTGATGGCAAGCAAAAAGGCAAAACTTTCCCCAGGCTATAATTAGCAACCCTCAATTTGACTCATCATAGGCTGCAGTGCACTGTTCGTGTGTGTGTGTGTGTGTGTGTGTGTGCAAGCTGTGTATTTAACTCTGACATAGCTATCAAGTCTCTGGGAGCCCTGGGAGGAAGTCAACTGCTGCAAAACAGATGTGACTTGTAGGAGCCATGAAATGTCTCGCATTAAAACAAACAGAATAATAGCTAAATGCATTACTGTTAGTGTTTGCATATGCGGTGATGCAGTGTAGAAAAAAAAGTAGCTACAATACCTCCCATCAGTAGTTGAACGCGCCTATGAACAAAAATTTATCATACATTCATAAAAGCAAAAATTCACATGCATACATATAAAGGAGGCGTTCATATGCAAAATCTTTTTTTTCTACATACTAAACCCTTTAGAGAGACTGTAATGGTGGTTTTGCATTTTCAGGCCACAGACTTCAAATTGGGTATACTTTATTCCCAGCTATTTTCCAAACCACATCAAATTTTGGATTGATTTACAAACTTTCAGGCATCTATGTTCAGTTCATTTGATTAAACTACTTTAGAGATTGCAAAGTTGCATTAGAAAGGAAGTCCATTACAATGAACATTTTAACACAACTTTTTGCCTGTTTACATTAATGTTACAGGGCAATGCATTATCGAAGCACTGTATTTAGTATGTGAGGCTCAAGCTTTTATGTCTGATGATATTCAGAATTACCTGGCCAAACAGAAAAAGAACCTGGAGCTGATGCATGATGACATAAGCGCAGATGTCCAGTTGCCCCTCTGTCAGATCCGCTAAGTTTGTGTTAAATTTATGCTAAATTTATGCTCTTATGTCTATTTTGGAAGTGTTATTGGTGCTATTTGTGGTTGGTGTTGGACAGTGGTGGCGTGGAGCTGCAAGTCAGTCATCAGGATGAGTAAATCAACTCAACAAAACCATAAACTCTCCTCCTGCCGACTTGTTGTACGCGATAATCCATCGTTTCATCTCCTTTAGTGTGTCATAGTAGACGACAACCGACGCCACATCTGGGACACCTAAAGATGTTCTAACATAAAGTCTAGCATGTTTTATTTTCTTTTTGTCATTCACGACTGCTCCCATCACAGCTGTCACTTTGACCAATAGAAACACAGAGCGGTCTGCTGCTGTGAACAACTGTGCGGCAACAACACCCCAGCCTTTTTGATATTTCCTCTAGGGATGTTACCACACAGAGTAAAAAAGGAAAAATTATGGCGTGAAACAGCAGAGGCTCTTTATCAACCTGGTGAGTACTGCCACTAGCATCAGGCCAGCAAACAGTATTATTTCTTCATAAAGGAGGATATAAATTAAGAAAATTTAAAAATAGTGGCAGGGATTTTACTTTCCACAACTGCAGAGGCTACGAGCTTCATTTGAAACAAACCACATTATAGACAGGTCATCATTCATTATTCCCTCTGAATTTTTGTATATTTACTTTATAATCTGCTCCTGTTTGCCTTGATAAAGGTAATGCATTGTGCCATCATTTCAAATTCAACACCTCCTGTATCTGTATGAAATTAAAAGCCCCATATAAATTTGGTTGAGAGAAAGCCTTCATTTTCCAGGCTTTTATTGTGAAACATTTGCAGGAACTTCTTGTGGAAGATTCAGTGACTTGTATGTTTACATTCCTTACTTCAAATGTAGCTCCTGCCACCTGCTGGTGCTTTTTATGTTACTACAACAACACTTTGGCTGGCACATGAACAGACACAGTGACTGAAATGATAGTAATAGTAATAAAAATAGGACAAGAATAACCCGATGACGTTTTAAAAAACGAGCTGGATGATTGGAGTGGACCATCGTGTAGTTTGTCATGTCTGTTGGCCAAGTCACGGCACAAATTTATGACTCCACAATCACGGAATCTAACATGGTCTGTTGAAACAGACAAAAATGTTGTGTAGTGTGAACCAGGCATTATTGGACCCCAACTGGATTCCGATTGCACACAGGTGTTTCGGAAAGTGTTGCAAGGCAGCCCCAACAAAAACAGCAATACTTTGTGCAATTCCATAGAAATTAACCTCTTCCTCTCTTCATAATAGTCCTACATTTAATCCAGATTCCTACATATGGTGTAGAGGACCATACAGCTCCACAAGACACTATAGGAATCATCAAAAGAGGAGCTGCGGGACCTTTCCAGGATTAGGCAAAGTGGGGCCTCCTGGAGCCAGACCTGGAAGGGGAGCTGGTGGCTGGTTTACCCATGGAACTAAATAACAACACAGAGCTGCCACGCTGTGGTCCCACCACTCCCAGGGATAGGCATTGTGGTTGCGTTTTGAGGCAGGTATCAGGCAAAGGTGAGGACTGAGGTTTGCTGACCTCACAGATTGTAGCCTCCCTCCCGAGCATGTCCAATTGGTGGGAGACCCTAGGGTAGACCCAGAGCAGGCTAAAGGGATTATATATCTTATCTGGCCTGGGAGTACCTCAGAATGCAGGGGTCAGATTGCTTTGGAGAGGGGCATCTGGAAATACCTTGCTTAGCCCTGTTGCAACTGTGAACCAGCCCCAGATAAGTGGAAGAATTTGGATGGATGGATGGATGGATGGATGGATGGATGAATGGATGGATGGATGGATGGATTATACAGCTCAAAAGTGAAATGGGTCCCTGAAACTACATTATGTCCAGTTTGAGGACTTCATCTATACAGTGGCATGCAAAAGTTTGGGCAACCCTGGTCTTTTTTTTTTTTTTTTTAACTGTGAATTGTTAAGTAAGTTGAAGATGAATTGATCTCCAAAAGGCTAGTTAAGCAAGATTAGTGTATTATTATGCTGAATTTCCCTTCAGGGATGAATAAAGTTCTTTCTATTCTATTCTATTCTATTCTATTTATGTAAAATACAGTTTTAGAGTGAAAAAGGAAAGGAGCACCATGCAAAAGTTTGGGCACCCCAAGACATTTGAGCTCTCAAACAACTTTTAACAGGCTCTCTGACCTTAATTAGCTTGTTAAGGCTCTGGTTTGTTATCAAGTGATGCACATTTCAAGGCTTTATAAATATTCTGACTACTGAAACCTTGTCCCAACAATTAGGAGCCATGGGCTCCTCTAAACAGCTGTTAAGCACTTTGAAAACTAAAATAAGTGATGCCCACAAAGCAGGAGAAGGCTATCTGTTCTCTCAGTTTGTAATGTAATTAAGAAATGGCAGTTAACAGGGAGGTCAAGCTAAGGTGAGAGCTGCTTGTAGGATGCTAGAAAGGCAAATCAAAACCCTTGGCTGATTGCAAAAGACCTGCAGAAAGATTCTGCAGACTCTGGAGTGGTGATGCACTGTTCTACTGTGTAGTGACACCTGTACAAATATGACCTTCATGGAAGAGTCATCATGTCAAGATGAATATGTTAGTCTAAATGAATCCGCTCCTCCCAGTCATGATAATACCCACATTCCTTGAGGCAGCGGCCGAGGAGGGGGAATTGCAGCCATTTTTAACTCTAGTCTGTTAATCAGCCCTAAACCTAAACTAGATTATAATTCATTTGAAAGCCTCGTTCTTGGTCTTTTACAGCCGACCTGGAATACCTTGCAACCACTTTTATTTGTTATAGTGTACCGTGCTCCTGGCCCGTATTCTGAATTTGTTTCTGAATTCTCAGAGTTTTTATCCAGTTTAGTTCTTAAATCAGACAAAGTTATTATTGTAGGCGATTTTAACATTCATGTTGACGTTGATAATGACTCCCTGGCTACCGTGTTTATCTCATTATTAGACTCCATTGGCTTCAGTCAGGGTGTACATGAACCCACTCACTGTTTTAACCATACCCTCGATCTAGTTCTGACGTATGGAATTGAAATTGATAACCTAAAAGTCTTTCCACAGAATCCCTCGCTATCTGATCATTATTTGATTACTTTTGATTTATTTTTACTCAATTACATGCCACTCAGCAACAGTTACTATACAAGATGTTTATCAGAGTGCTGTTGCAAAATTTAAGGAAATGATTCCTCCGTCATTAAATTTAATACCATGTCCTTCAGTAGCAGAGGTTTCCTGTGCCGACTTTAAACTCTCCCGAATTGATCATCTTGTCGATAGCGCCGTAGGCTCGCTGCGAACAACACTTGACTCTGTAGCTCCTCTTAAAAAGAAGTTAGCAAAGCAAAGAAAGTTCGCTCCTTGGTATAACTCTCAAACCCGTAAGTTAAAACAAATATCGCGAAAATTTGAAAGGAACTGGCGATTAACCAAACTGGAAGAATCTCGTTTAATCTGGGCAGACAGTCTCAAAATGTATAAGAGGGGCCTCCGCAATGCCAGAGCAAACTATTACTCAGCATTAATAGAAGAAAATAAGAACAACCCCAGGTTTCTTTTTAGCACTGTAGCCAGGCTGACTGAGAGTCAAAGCTCTATTGAGCCTTGTATTCCTTTAGCCGTTAGCAGTAATGATTTTATGAGCTTTTTTAATGACAAAATTCTAACTATTAGAGGCAAAATTCATGACCTCCTGTCCTCAGATAGCACCTATCTAACCTCAAACACAGCTGTAAGACCTAATATATATTTAGATTGCTTCTCCCCAATTTCTCTTCAAGAATTGGCCGCATGATTTCTTCATCTAAATCATCAATGTGTCTCTTAGACCCCATCCCAACTAGGCTACTTAAGGAGGTCTTACCTTTAGTTAACACTCATATATTAGATATGATCAATATATCCTTATTAACAGGCTATGTACCACAGTCTTTTAAGGTAGCTGTAATTAAACCTCTCCTTAAAAAAGCCCACACTGGATCCAGAGGTGTTAGCCAACTCTAATCATCCCTTTCTTTCAAAGATCCTTGAGAAAGTAGTCGCAGACCAGCTGTGTGATTTTCTCCATGATAATGATTTATTTGAGGAATTTCAGTCAGGATTTAGAGTGCATCATAGCACTGAGACAGCACTAGTTAAAGTTACAAATGACCTTCTGACTGCTTCAGACAAAGGACTCGTCTCTGTATTTGTTTTATTAGATCTTAATTGGCCTAAAAGGTTCTGCACTAAACTGGTTTAAATCTTATTTATCTGATCGTTTTCAGTTTGTTCACGTCCATGATGAAGTTCCTCACGGACTGCATTTTTTCACCTGGGTAATATTGCAAAAATTAGGCCTATCCTGTCCCGAAAAGATGCAGAAAAATTGGTCCACGCTTTTGTTACCTCAAGGCTGGATTACTGTAACTTATCAGGTAGCTTTAGTAAGTCTTTAAAAACTCTCCAGCTAATTCAGAATGCAGCAGCACGTGTACTAACAGGAACTAAGAAACGTGATCATATTTCTCCTGTTTTAGCTTCTCTGCACTGGCTCCCTGTAAAATCCAGAATTGAATTTAAAATCCTACTGTTAACTTATAAAGCTCTAAATAGTCAGGCTCCGTCATATCTTTGAGAGCTCATAGTGCCATATTGTCCCACCAGAACACTGCGCTCTGAGAATGCATTGTTACTCGTGGTCCCTAAAGTCTCCAAAAGTAGATCAGGAGCTAGAGCCTTCAGCTATCAGGCTCCTCTCCTGTGGAATCATCTTAGGCTGACTTAGGCCTAGTCTGCCGGAGGACCCCCTATAATACACTGGGCACCCTCTCTCCTTCTCTCTCTCTCTCTCTCTCTCTCTCATGTCTTGTTACTGCATCTTGCTAACTCGGCCATACTGCATGTCACTAACTTGACTTCTTCTCCGGAGCCTTTGTGCTCCACTGTCTCTCAGGTTAACTCGTATTGCAGCGGTGCCTGGATAGTGTGACGTGTGTGGTTGTGCTGCTGCCGTGGTCCTGCCAGATGCCTCCTGCTGCTGCTGTTATCATTAGTCATACTTCTACTGTCATTATACACATATGATTATTGTCACATATGTATACTATCAGATATTAATATATACTTTCAACATATTGTTCCAAAATAGCCAGAATTATAACTATAATATTGTTACTTTCATTAATGTTGTTGTAAGCTACTGTTATTACGTCTGTCCTGCATATCTCTCTGTCTCTATCTCTGTCTCCGTCTCTCTCTCTCTGCCTAACTGATTCCACGTATTTTCCTGCCCACACAGGTAATTCTCTGTATTAGAGACACTAGGTGCAGGGGTGCTGTTTTTGTTGTTGTTTGGTTTTACAGTTAGGTTAGGTAATCGGAATTTGTTTTCCTTTGATTTTTTATTAGTCAGATTGTAAGCTTCACAGCTCCTAGAGAGTCCTCTTTTTGTTATATTCTGTTTTTGATTTAAACAGTACCCACCGGCCCTCTTCCTTGGTTTGTCCTGAGTTATTGTTAACCAGTATCCTTTAATTTAAGTTACAATGAATGGCTTCACCTTTTGCCATCTGGGTTTTTGTGTTACTTCCCTTTCCCCTGCGAGCCGGGTTGTAACACATCAGAAGAAAATCTTTCCTGCGTCCTCACCACAAAATTCAGTGTCAGCAGTTTGCAAAGCAACATCTAAACAAGCCTGATGCTTTTTGGAAACAAGTCCTGTGGACTGATCAAGTTAAAATAGAACTTTTTTGGACATAATAACCAAGCTCTATTTGGAGAAAAAGGGATACAGAATTTTATGAACAGAACACCTCTCCAACTGTTAAACATGGGGATATATCAATTATGCTTTGGGCTTGTGCTACAGCCAGTGGCACGGGGAATATTTCACAGGTAGAGGGAGGAGAGGATTCAGTTTAATTCCTGCAGATTCTGGAAGCAAACATCATACCATTCATTAAAAAGCTGAAGATGAAGAGAGGATGGCCTCTACAACAGGACAATGACCCTAAACAAACCTAGAAATCCACAATGGACTACCTCAAGAGGTGCGAGCTGAAGGTTTTGCCATGGCCCTCACAGTCCCCTGACCTAAACATCAGTAAGAATCTGCGGATAGACCTCAAAAGAGCAGTGCATGCAAGATGGCCCAAGACTCTCACAGTATTAGAAGCACTTTATAATGAAAAATGGGTGAAAATCCCCCAAACAAGAATTCTTTGCTGGTTACAAAAAGCATTTAGAAGCTGTGATACTTGCCAAGGCAGGCACTCTACTGAGTACCAACAATGCAGGGTGCTCATACTTTTGCTTCAGGCCCTTTTCCTTTTTTGTTATTTTGAAACTTTAAAAGACTGAAATTTTAAAAGTAATCTTGTTTAAAATATTAAAGAAATAGTTCATCTTCATCTTCAGGTCATCTTCTTCTTACTTATCTACTTACAGTAAACAACATTTTTACCAGGGGTGCCCAAAGTTTTGCATGCCACCATATGTATTTGAAGTTCTTCCTTGAACATTTCGAGCACCCCTGCCATCTGTGCAATATTTGCCTTCTTCCTAACATGAAATTTAGCCCTCCTCATCAGGAATCTACAGACTGAGCAAGACTTGCAATAAGCTAAAAGCTAATGCTTTCTTAGCCTTGAGCCCTGAAGTCAAATTGCTTATTATTATTTTTATAAAGAGCTTTCCCATGCTCCATTTGCTATTTAATACAGCACATCTGGTGAATCCATTCTTCTTTCTGGCTTTACTCATGAAAAACAATCGGTCGTCATTGCAGCAATGGAGGGGTGGGCAGCGTGGAGACCTGCAGCCTCTCGGGTGAGAGGCATTACAGCTTTATGAATGATGGACTGCCTCGTTGCTGGACGAGCCAGGCTGAGCCGAGAGCCAGTGGAACACATTGTTATGGCAACATCACAGTGAGCGTGTTTAGACTGGGCTGTGCTGCGCAGTGAGGTAATGCCTGTGATGTAACTTCAAGGAAGCAAACAGGAGGGAGGGGAATACATACTATAGGGGGCAATGGTGGAATTGGCACTTTTGTTTGCCAGACCACAGCACAGTGTGTTATGTAGGGAACAGAAACTGAAGAGGAGAGCCTAAGTAACAGAGCTGCTCCAGGAACATTTTTACTTTGGTTTGTTTCAAATCACATAGTGGGACTGCAAAAAGAAAAGAGCATCGGTCACTGTGTGGTGAAGCCACTCAAAACTAAGTCCAGGTGTTGTGTTGAATGTAAATAACCTGCAACTATGATTTTTTGAATTGTCAATAATTCTGAGAAAGACAGTGTCTTCACTATCCCCACTATCATCCCTACATACCAATAGATAGATAGATAGATAGATGGATAGATGGATAGATAGATCTCTTTCAAAATAAATGCACTGTTTCAGTACAACACCACAAATTGAAGGTTTTTTTGCCCTTCATAGCAAAGGCATATGGTTATGTTTAGCCAATAGAAAAAAAGAACAAGGTTGGCTTTACAATCACACGAGAAGAAAACACTGGCCTTCCAGGTGAAAGACAGTGGTTGTTGGATCCATCCACCACCCCTCCCGCCCTACTTGGACTTTTGTCCCCATAACTTACGTTGTGGTCCCACCATGTTTCCCCCTGACGACGCCACACAATAACTTGCAGCTGCATATCTTGCGTCCTTGAAAGGACGTCTTTTTTCGTCGGTGTCTGATGCCAGAAGTCACTGCCCAAGTGCAGGTATTTGACACCCTCGGAGTGAGACTGGGTTGGTCCCTCGCTCATTTTCAGGTTGTAGTCAACTACTAGTGGGGCGTGCTTCAGACAAACTCCTGTTGTAGATTAATGTTAGTGTTAACGTTACCTTCCCAGTATCAAAGCCCTGAACCTCAGTTTTGAGACCTCTGGTTTCTTTGGGCGAACTGAATTGGCTTTAACTTGGCTCACAGTGTGGAACTAGCTTTAACAGTCTGGCAACCCTACAGTAAAGAAATGTCTGAAGATGTCAGGATAACATGGCATTAATCAGATGCTTTAGTTCTTCTGTGCAGGGAACACAAAACACAGCCCCCTTTACAGTCGTTATACTGGAACCTGAGCTGATCTAGACATTTTCGGCTCCTGGGTTTCAGGCTTCAGAAAGCAGAATGTCTGCAGCATTTCAATAATGGCACATTCAAAGTGCTGTTACACCCCACCCCCCACCCCCAAGACACGGTCTTTTATATAGACTGCCAATGGCATTCTAAACATGAATACCTTAGTTTTGCAAATCATGCAGTAATTTTACATCTCTCTCTGGCTTTAAATTACCCAGACAGGTTTTCTGAGTGACAGGTGAGAGGTCATTCAAAACATTCAGCCCTTCTGCTTCACCTCGACTCCAACAAGTCTATCATACCAGCCCCATCGTCTGGGCCTGCTCCTGGTTTGTCCCTCAGCAGCAGAACTAGAGCTGCCCCTCCTGAGGCCTCTGCTGCCTGCTAATTTACTGTTCCCCCAAATCCAGACTGCAGAAAAATCACTGCGATGTCTGAAAAAAAATACAAAAATGTGTTTAGTAACCATCGTGTGTCAAACATAACAATGCTGCTTGTGTTGTTTTTGGCGCTGCTATTTAAACTTTGCTTTCTTTTCTCCCGCTCGCTGGTTTTCATGCTAACCATAGCATTTCTTCCATCATCACAGCGCTGGTGGGAGCGTGTAGCCAATTCCAGAAACAAAATTGCCCGGGAGAGCTTTGCTATTCGTTGTCTGAGCAACCAGAGCTTTTCTATGGGTGTGCCCTCGCTATTTTGCTCCACTTGGGGACTCAGCTGTAATTGCTTGTTTAAGGATAATAACAGGGGAAGACTCTCAGAGGAGCCCCGCACCGCAATCACCAGCCTTGAGGCAAGCATCACAACCGCAGTGCTCTGCAACGGAGGAGTGGAGGATGAGGGGGAGGGAGAGGAACAGAGGAAGAGTGAGACAGACTGGGTGGTAATTAAGGGCTTATTTTTCCTACCGACTGAAGAGCATCTGCACAGCTCTCACCTGCTCAGAAGGGATTGTGCAGCTGTTTGTGTGTGTGCACACACTCACGCTACCCGCTTCATGTCTGAAAGGCTGGCCTCTGCCGCCTGCGCTTTTCCCCAGTGGTGTTTGTTTAATGTAATGCAGGGATGGCAGCCAGCACAGGCAGCGGCTCTGTCAGACAGAGGGAAGTAATTAAATTAGGGGTGGCACTTCGGCAACCTGGAGGCTGAACGAGGCATGGGGGATTTTAGCTCGATCTCTGAGACTCATTGTTTCCCCTCTCTCAGTAACACAGAGTAAACCTGCTTTACCCACTGGACCCACAATACATCACAGTAGTGCAGCATGTGAAGACAAACCCTCGTAAGCACACATGATCACTATCACACTGAAATTCATACACATCTGCTTACAGTTGGAATAACAAACATCTTCAGGTGCACAGTGCAATGTTCACAGTGTTCCAGACATCATAATAACATCTGACAAGCCACTTGGTCAAAAATGTTTGTACTGTGTGTCGCGAAAGACACGTCATGAAAGATCTTGACACACTCTGTTAAATTATCTAAACATTTAATAATCTGGTGTCCTGACATACAACACCTGACAAAGGAGCTACACTGCCACCACAGGGCCTCAAAATGGAGCATGAACGTGAAGAGAAAAATGCAGTTGCTTTTTGAGCCATAAACTCATGATTAAAGCTGTCTCGAGCCAATCCTTTGAATGTGTATCCAGGCACATTTTAATGGATCGTATCAGCTAATATAAAGATGATCAAAATCCAGCCCTTTCTTTACTGTGCTCCACTGTCAGCTCAGCATGCTGGTGTTGCAGCACTGCTCTCTAGTGTTGCAGTCAGGACCACCTAAACCGAGACCGAGTCATGACCAAGACAACACCAAGACTTTGAAGGGGTTGAGACCAAGTCAAGACAAAGACCAGACCAGTGTCAGTCCCACACTGCATGACACACTCAAGATAAAATGTGGAACATGCAAAGCACTCCTTAAATTGATCTGAAAGATCCTCATTCCAATGAAACCACCCAACCAAAAAAAAAACAAGATTCCTCTTTATTCTCAGTAATGTGTTTATATGAAAGAAAAATTGATATTCAAAAAATCAAACATCAGGGGAATCATGGCTTGGAGTGAAAGTGGAGATCATAAGATGACACAAGAAGATGGAATTTGCACATACCTATTCTCGTAGTTATGTATTATAAGTATTTGCTGGCTAAGTTGTTTATTTGTATTCATTTCTCATTAGCTCTGGTTCTAGCTACTAATAAATAGGCCTACAATGATAATAATGATAATAATAATAATAATGATATTTCAGCCTGTTTTCATCCTGAAATCGTCAAATACTGACTGTTTTTGTCAGTAATTTCGGGGTCAGACACCGTTGCTAAAAGCCACCTTTCACGGCAGTACGATATGCTCAGATGCTCAAGTACACATCAGTTTGTAACACTGCCAGATGGAACCATTCATGGTGTTATGATATGCTGCTGGTCGGCTGGTATGATATGTAACTTCATAACACAGCCGGACGTAACCTGTTGTGGTGATATGATACGCCACAGGAGGACGGTGTCAGTTTGAATCGCTGCCGGTAAAGACATATTATAAGGAGCTAGAAAGTTCCTATAGGGTGGGCAGGAGGAGTGGTGGATGGGTCCAACAAACCCTGGACTTTCACCTGGGAGGCCGGTGGCCGGTGGCCTGTGGCCGGTGCCAAACCATGAAGATTTTTCCTAACTCTAACCACATGCTTTCACTGATTATATGTTGGCATGAAAGGCCACTGACAAAGGTGTGATATGTGATGACTTGAGATGATGAGCGAGTTGCAGTAATTCACATGCCCCAGGCACAACATTTGACTCAGAATCCACCAAACCAGCCTGAAAATTAAAAAAAATCTTAAACAATTAAGGGGGCAGTGGAAGATTGCATAGGGCACTGACTGTGCTAGGTTTGGTACAACCTGATCTCACAGAAATACGTGAAATGACCACGACCTCTTAACACCGCATTCCGTGGTGGCAGCACTTAATGGGTTGAAATTACGTGCCAGGTAAAATGTAAACATGTAAAGCACTTTGTGCTACATTTTATTGTATGAAAAGTGCTCTATGAATAAAGATTGATTGATTGATTGATTATTGATAATAGTACGGAAATCCTGTCCTCATCCCGTTTATATTTCCATGGTACAAGATTTGATGCGCACACACACACACACACACACACACACACACACAAACAAACAATCTTTTCTTAACAGAGATGCCGTTTGGATTTGTTTGCGGCAGACGGATGACAATTTGAAATGGAATGCCCACAGATGGCAGACAGTAGCTACAAAACAGTAGTCGAACGTGCCACATCCGCCCACAGCACAATGCTCTTAAAGCACTACGCTATCAAAAGATGGCAAAATACATTTATTTTATTTTATGGCCTTGACATTAACCTGTCATATTGTTGAGTTATCAAGGACACTTTCGTGTTTTTGTGTGTATACAGGAATGTTAACGATATCATTGAGGAAAATGAGGTTGACGTGACGTTGTTGAACCAGGGAATCCGTGTGTCCACCACGACAATGGAACCTAATTGACTTTACATTGGCATTGTTTCCATGGTACCGGCACATAATTCTAACTCATTACGTGCTGTCACCACGGAATTTGGTGTTAAGAGGTCGTGGTCATTTCACGTATTTCTGTGAGATCAGGTTGGTCCGGCACTACGCGCATTAAGTGCACCATTATACATGTCTTGATATAACATCAAAAGGCATTGCAGGGTAAATTTTTATGTGAGGGAATTTTCCTTTTTTTTTTACGTGTAAACAAATACAAACAAACACCAAGGATTTTAAATCAATCTAACCATTTTTATTCAACACTCCTTTTTTGCGCAGGTAATTTAGTAATATCCCCACGGTTGTGGTCTTGGCCAGTCTTGAAATAAAATTCAGAGTCCTCTTTGTTGGAGACCAGGACAAAGCCGAGTAAAAATGCAGCTGAATCCAAGACAAAAACTGAAAAAGTGGTCTTGAGACCAGTCTCAAGTACTACAAGACTTCTGTTTTCCTTTACAACAGCGGCTCTACAGTGTAGTATTTTACTCCCAGTTCACACACATACCTCACCTTGGATTTTTATTTTATTGCATTCTATTTTATTTTACTTCATTTTATTTTTTATAAACCAGCTGTTTTGAAACTTTTTTATGATCTCTGGCAACTTATTTACATTCAAAGTATGTGTATTAATCACTGAAAAGTTGATCTCAAAAACAGTTTTTTAGGCTACTTTTCAGATTGTTTATGAGTTGTGATGTTAAAAATGCTGAATGCTGTTGGTAATTAGTATGGGGTAAAAACAGAATATTTTACAATTATTAGGGGCGTTGGTGGCTTAGTGGTAGAGCAGGTGCCCCATGTACAAGGCTGTTGCCGCAGCGACCCGGGTTCAAATCCAGCCCATTGCCCTTTGCTGCATGTCATCCCCCCTCTCTCTCTCTCTCTCTCTCTCTCTCTCTCTCTCTCTCTCTCTCTCTCTCCCTCCCCCTTTCACACTTACCTGCCCCGTCCAATAAAGGCAAAATGGCCTAAAAAATATTTAAAAAAATAAACAATCATGCTATCATTAAACATTCATTGACTAGAGTTGGAAAAATAGTCAAATGTTTTCATGTTAACAGTGGTGGAATGTAGCGTTACTTAAGTAGAACTTTGAAATACTAGTACTTGAGTATTTCCATTTTGTGCTATACTTTATACTTCCAATTCACCATATCTCAGACTGTACTCTGTACTCTGTCATTTATTTGTGAGCTTTAGCTACTTTGAAGATTCAGATTATTATACAAAAATATGTTTAACTAATGAATGATGATGTATTATTATAGATAATACTCAGCAGTATATAATGAAATTAAAATAAACTTTACAGTGTACAGATGGTGATTGTGGAGGTCCAACACAGATGGGGTTCAGTTTCTACTGTACTGCTGAGGGTTAGGGGTGTATTCTGCTCTGACAGCTGGTCTTGGAGCAGTGCCGTCACTCTAACAATGGTCAGGGCTTTGACAGAGGAGAAAGCCTCAACTGGGGAAAAGATTTGTGGCCTGCCTGTGATGGCAATTAGGCCTGATTTCAGCATTTTGACACCTAAAAAAGTGGTGAAGGAATGAAGAAAATATATTGATAGAAGATCAAGAGTGTTTTGCCTTCATTTAGCGGCCTTCACATGATAAAAACAATGCGCTTCGCTCACCGCCAGGTGCGGCGCAGCGGCACGGTCAAAGTTCAAATAATTTCAACTCTGAGCGCAGCACTCGGGCGGAAAATCCGAGCGGTGCGCGACACCAAGGGTTTGTCAGGCGTTGCCGCCCTCTCCATAGACAAACAATGGGACAGCCAGCGCAAAGCGGTTTTACAGCTGATCATGTGTAGAGGCCTTTAGATTTAATACATTTCTGTATTTATATGTAAATGAGTACTCTTCACCTCTGTTAAAGGAGTTGCATTCAACATTCAGAGCAAATCTGTGATTCAGAGTATGATTCAGGTTGACTGCCCATGGGTCTCAACATGCAGGTGGCTGAGCTAGCGGCTAGCAGTTACCGGTGCTGACAATGCAAACACCTCTAACAACAACAACAGTATTGACAGGGCCAATGGTATTTACCAGGGGGGAACCGGAGGGTGGGCTCTGAAGGTCAGATTCGGGCCTAAAACTCGGCCTGAGGCCCTAGTAGGCCCGTGGTGTTAGGACCTTGGCCCGGCCCGGCCCGAGTAGAGGCAAAGAGACACAGGCCCGTGGCCCGTGGTGGCCCTAATTAATAATATTATTATTTTTCATCTCCCACAATAGCCTACATGGTATTTCATTGAATTTCACATTTTTTATTGCATTTCACCCATCCCCTGAGGGAGCGGAGAGCAGCCCCATAATCATTTGGTGATTTATATCATAGTAGGCTACAATAATACTATACAAACATTAATATTATAATATCAAGTGTAAAAGTTTTTTGGGGTTTATAAATCTAGTCAACTGAATTATCAATAATGAATTGAACAGGCTATTTTACTCATACACAACCGCATAATGACAAGTGGTTACATTTTGTTACATTTCAACATAATGAACACAATACCATAATATAATATTAAGTGTATTTAGAAAAAAAGTTTGAAGCATGTTTGAGTTGTTGAATCAACACTTTTATTTGTTTTGTCTGACAGAAACGAACTCGCCCAGATCCGTAACCTAAAAAAAAAAAAAAAATTAAAAAAACGTCATATAGGCCCGGGCCGGGCCTGTAGTCTGAGCTGTTGGTTAGTAACTTTTGAGCCTGAGGCCTGGGCTTTTTGGCTGACCTTTAGTGGGCTCTAAGCTTCTATGTCGATGTTGATCAGTGGTAACTGCTGTATGAGCACAGTACAGAGTGGCAGCAATTAGCTAGCAAGTGGGCGGCACACACAGGGAGTCGCATGCCCTCAATTGTTTTCATCAATTGGATTCCCTTCAGTCTACCACAACAACAAACAGAGAGACTTGGATTACAACACACACAGAGGGAGTGTGACTCGCCTTAATCAAATGAGCAACCCCAGTTTGTGGCAGGGAGGAAAGGGAAAGAGGTTGATTAATTCACAATTAAAGCAGCTCTTACCTTTCTTGCATTTCACACAGCACTTAGAAAACATTTGAACATCCACAACTCCCGCCTACCTTCAAAGTCCCATCCCCCTCCTCCTGCAACTCCACCTCCCTCCAAAGGCCTACTCCTCCCTCCTCCATTACGTCCTCATTACGTCCAAGATGTAGGCGTTGGTAAGGTAACGTTAGATACACGGATAGTTTTAAAACTCAACCGGAGTCAGTGATGACTGATGAGTTTTAGAATAAGGTAACAGTGCTAATGTTAGATGGTAGCGTTAACGTTACTAGTAAGTGGAAATGCACAAGGAAGATAACGTTAATGTTTCAGAGGCTACGCTACAGTAGGCTAACGTTAGCCATTAGCAACTGGATGCTGTGTTGTCATATAACATTATGAACTGAACTGAACTCATTTATTTGACATTTCGCATACCCCAAGCAAAAAGAAACAAAACATTTAAAATCAACATTTCACAGTCAAAAACTCCACATCCTGAGAGCAGAACTGGGAGATCCTCTTCACATCACAGCACCATGAATTGTTTGTGTATACACCACGGAGCTTACCAGACGATGCAGCGTCCCTGTCTGCTGTATGTAGTGTTAGTCTCATTAGCTTAACACTGGAGTCTGATATGTTACAATTCATCCATTAGACGGTGGGCCGAATGCGTTTTTCGTGTTGTTGATCGATCTCCATCGATAGAGTGCACAGTTTTTTGTGTGTGATATTAAACAATTCTATAGAGTCTGGAAAAATTTGTTGGCAGCTCTGGTTTGATCATATATTTTCACAAATTAATTGTCACTCTGCTCAGGCAACTTGCGGGATAACTCTAGCTAATGAACCAATCAGATTGTAGTTTAGAGAATATCAACCAATGGCAGACGGCCTTAGGACCTGAAAATGTAAACAGGGAAAACTGACAGTCTTTTTTTGACTTATTATTGTGTCAAAATGAACAATTTAATGTAAATATATGGTATATAATCACCATCATCATTAATATATGTATGTAACATGATTGTATAATCTTAGGGTCTACACAAATCCCTTTGCAGGTGCTAAAAATGGCCAGTGTTGTGATTTATTTTTCTATGTATGCCCCCGTTAAGTTTCTTTTATATTGCTGATACTGGTAATAGCGACAGCCTACAGTCTCTGCGTTGTGTTGTGATAATGATGGTGGACTAACGGCTAACAGTTAGTAACGTCAGTTGACTCCAACAAAGACACACAGACGCTCCGATGTCGATTCAGTGATGACTGTTTATTGCTTACAAGCACTTCGGGGTCTGGGGGATACAAGCCCGGTCTCAGTAAAACTATTTAATAAATAATAAAATCATAATCAAAGGAAACTTACAATACTAATAAATGATGTCAACGTGACGAAGCTTAATAACCGTTAAATAACAAATTAAATGGTCAACGGTCTAACCTTGACCAGGATCAAAGACCATATACCTGTCAAGTTTTGGATCTGAAAATAAGGGAAATTTTCTGGCGCCCGCCGCGAGCCGTCCCACCACCCCAACCAAGCTCCAGTATCGCTTACATTTTAAGACAGGTGTACAGGAAATCTAAAATAACCACTTGTCAACCACTTACTAACTACAATTAGGTGATCAGAATCTGATAGGCCTACCTTTGTTGACACTGAAATGCTGTGAACATTCCTACGTTATAATACAGGGTTATTATGTTATTATAATACGGGAGATTTACAGGAAAATACTAATACGGGAGGACGGCGGGAAAGAGGGGTAAAATACGGTAGTTTCCTGGCCAAAACGGGAGACTTGACAGCTATGTCAAAGACTTACTATATTACAAATTACATAAAAGACACTATTGATACAGATGAACCAGTACACATTGATAATCACTCTGAATGTCAATATAGTTATAATTAGTAATAAAGTCTCTCTCAGATCAGCTATACATTTATATTTACAGGTTTCCATTTAACATTCACACACTGACGTGGGGGATACAAGTCCGGTCTGACTTGTTCCCCCGGTGATGGGCTTTATAGCTGCATCGTTACCTTGGATACGGTGTAGCAAAGTATTAAATTTGAAATATAAGATAACAGCATAAAAATATGAAAATAACACAAATATGTACACCTTACAACTATTAAATAAAGGTAAAATTACTGGCAAATTATATTCTATATTACAAGATTTTGCTATTCGACATAGTGACCATTTAAAGCTCAACTGATGTATTTAATGTAACATGCAAGAGGCATATGTTACATCTGCTTCTCATATTGTTCTAATACTATACAAAAGAGTAATTTTAATATATATGTATATATTTCTTAATAATAGACCCTAAACTGACTAGTTTATAAGCTTCTAGAGTCTAATGAATGACCTAATAAACTACAATATACAACAAGTGATGAGTCTGAGTCGTTTTCTCCACTTGATTTGATTTTTTTTTTTTAAATGTCATCTCATTTGCATCAACCCAAACACATGTTTACCTTAGCTAGCACATCTGCAGCTAAGGATGCATCCTGGAAAATATGGAGTGCTGCATGCAGCACAACTCCTAATATCATACAGTTTTCAGCCGAAAGTTGGGCAGCATTTGTAAGAAGTTCTCTGGAGTGGGTCAGTTTTGATACTAAAGAAAGCCAAGTTGCAGCAATAGCTGTAGAAAAATATGAGTTAAAGGAAAATGTCTTTGTGTGCCAGCTAATGTTGGCTACCACCGAGAATGTTATATGCAATATGCCAACAGAAGAAACATTGAGAGAGCTCGCAAGAGTTAAGAGAGGGCAATACAGCAGATTGGTTTGTACAACATTGTGGTTTTGACTTTGGACAGCACATTCAATTTCAATTTTCATATCATAAATATTCATATATCATACAGTGGTGACGTATTCAGATCCTTTTGTTATTCATATACCATACAGTGGTGAAGTATTCAGATCCTTTTGTTATTCATATATCATACAGTGGTAAAGTATTCAGATCCTTTTGTTCAGTAAAAGTACTAATACCATAGTCATCACATAGTTTGATAGTTAGTTTGCGTCTGATTTCCTGTCAAGTCCATGGTCTCTCGAACCAGCAGGCGAGGATCAAGATGTCACACATGTGTCCAGACGACGTGTAACAGCCTTTCAGTCATTCATTCAGTCAGTGGCGAAGATGAAGATGGCCCGTCGATGTCGTCCATGACAGCGGGGCCCGAGCAGTGCAGTCAGGATACTGTGAGCGTTAGCTGGGTTACTCACAGCACAGTCCGTTTATTCCTCAGGTTCTCCTCATCGGAAACTATGAACTGCAGTCTCATTAGTAAGCTGAGCTGTACTTATAGAGGCTGTACTGCGGCTAAAAGTCCGTTCACTTTGCTAGTGATGAATGCTAACAACACATCAGTGGCTAATGAGCTAATACACAACGTGAATAACTGTTCAAAACACTTCAACTAAGTTAACGTTAGAAACGTCTTCAGCTTCTCACAGAAGATATGCAGAAAATGTCCAGGTGAATACTGTCGGTTAGATAGCATAAAGACACAGACTACATACTGTTTACGGTTAACTCCGGTCAATTCTGGTCAACTCCTCTGAGCTGTGTTTACTTCCTATTTGGGTGAATATCATTGGCACACTTCAAGTCAGGTGACACTGGAACTTGTTGTTGATTGGTTTGCGGTATAGTACGCCATAGCGTTTGCCTGATTAGTTTATCAAACATAAGTTTAGTTTTCATAAAAATATGATCGAATTGAGACTGCCAACAAACGGAAACGTGTTCAGAAAAAATATATTAAGTTAATGTTAAAAAAGCAGCTACTCTATCACTGAGGATCGATCATTTCAAAAACAAAAGCAGATAGCGACCTTCGGCCCACCGCCTACATGTCTCAGTGAACACAAGGATGCAGCAGTCCCTCACTCCTCGGTGACTGGATCTCCACAGTCGGATGTAATCCATTTTCGTGTCCAGCGAGTGGACATTCGCCAGAAGGTTAGCGGTTACGTCAGTTGGAGGCCTCCACGTGGGGAAGACAGACAGGACAGGAGAAAACTCCAACCAATCATATGAGAATGGTATAATTATGAGTTTTTATTTCTGGTGGAATTCACTTACCTTTTAGTGTGCCATCAGCTTATTAATAGCATTTTAACCCAAAAAAAGAAAAGTGCTGTGGTTATAACTTTAGAACAACAGCAACAAAAAAAACAATAACTCTAACAGGGTAAACACCATGGCACATAATGTGTGACATCTAAACAATTTGTAACTTTAAAAACTGTAAATTATTGCACTGCAGAATGGCATGCTGGGTACAGCTGGTCATGTAGCCAGGTATATTAACAGCTGGGAGAAGCTCCGCTGCTACAGTACATATAATAGAACAGAAAAGAGAGGTGGAAGATGACGAAAGAGAGACAGGAGATGCACCAGAAGAACTTCTGGACAAGACAGGAGTTGTGTCTGCTGTTTGGATGTTTTTTGGCTTTTATGTACTCTGCTCCTCTCACTTGGAATAGTCTTTAAAAAAAATTGAATGTCACGGACTTAATTCGGCCATTCAGTGGTTTTCTGTGAAACGTTTTTGATTTTTTTTATCTCATAAGTACAAGGATAATTTAAGTGGTTGGTTCTTGTCATGTGGTCTCATTTATTAAGTGTTAGCAAATCTGTCAGTAGATTTGCACATAAAAAACCTTGGCACTAAAAACCTACATCGGATACATGAACCCCGCGAGAAACTTGGATTTGGTCATAGACACGTGTGTATGTTCATGAATGCTAAGCAACTGTAAACTAACAGCCTGTTCCCACTAGTCAGCAATGAGCATACATCTCCACCCATGAATAGCCAGTGACCAACACATAAGCAAGTGATAGTAACTATGGATAGGTGCATCCTGTCGACCTGCGAATATGGGGGAAACAAAGAAAGAAAGAGAAAGAAAGAAAAACTTTTCCCATGCTGAGATTGAAGTAATTTTAAGTTAAGTGGGGTTAAGAAAAACATTTTATTTTCTTCTGCTAGGGGTGGTGTGACAGGGACAGGCAGGGCTGTAGTCAAGACCACCTTAACCGAGTCCAAGTCAAGTCCAAGACCAGGTCCAGTCGAGTCCGAGTCAAGACCGAGTCCAAAGGCACTCGAGACCAAGTTAAGATCGAGTCCAGAGCAAATCGAGTCCAGTTGATTTTAGTTGGCAAGCAACAATGACGAGCAGCACAAGGCCACGTTTGGTGCCCTGTAAATCCAGGTAAGATGTGGTTTTATTAATAACACTGCCTAATAGCACTGCTGCTGGGCATTTATTAAAGTGTGTGTTTATTTCAGTCGCTGTATTCTTTGTGTTTGTGTGGGTGTGCTCACACTGAATAATGTGCGTCGGGGTATATGTTATCAGGTTGTTATTATTATTATTTTGCTTAGAGTTATTCGGTACCTGAAAATAATTTATGGCTAAGTTGTTGTGAAAAGGCTACTTGATGTGCAAAATAATTGTTGCTTAGTTTGAGCTGATAGTTTTAAAATTAGGCCAAAGGTGAAACTGTAGTAGTATTTGTTTTCTTTGTGCCACAGTGCTGTAATATTTCCATACAAGTTTCAAATTTAGCAATAGAAAATGTACTAGGCTACATAACATCTGTTTATTTTAAACATTAATATGCGCGTGCATGTAAATTGTTGAGCGACGCAATATTCAGGGCAGCCCCCCCTGCTGAAAATACGTTCCTGCACGCATGAATATAATGTAACAGGAAAGTAGTAAGTAAAGTAAGTACTGTAAGGCTAATGTAATTTTTTTAAATTTTTTTTTTTACACACATACACACACATCCACCCCCTACCACACACACACACACCTACACCTACACACACACACACAAAGCCCGAGCTTCTCAGCCAGCATTGCTGCGTAGATGACGGGGCGGAGGTGGTATTTTTTGTTAGGGTTTTCTATTGGTAGAATTAAACAAATTCTGCAGATCTGATACCGAATCAGATGCCAGGAACAACTTTAGCAGTTATACCTGGCCGAGACCATGGAGCAATTGGCCGAGACCGATAGCTGAGACGAGACAATTCCGAGTCCAATGAGGCATGAGACCAAGACAAGTGCAAGACTTAAAAAAAGTGGTCTCGAGACTGGACTTGAGACCGAGACTGGACTCGAGTACTACAGCCCCTGATGTAAATGTTATAGCAATTGTTAAAACACTTCATTGTGACAGCCATCACTGATAGCTTAGTGTTTGGTCAGTAATGTGGGTCGCACAGTCTCAAACAGAAGATACATTTGTGGAGTTCTCTCTCCTGATTGATTCAAGTAGGAACAGGATGCCAGAAATGTAGAAAACACATGTATTATGTTGATTTAAATACCCCATTCACATTTTTAGGAAACTTTATCTGTAGCTTAGGTCTGCTAATTGCCAACTAATTTAGCTAAATGTGTTATATTTCTAATCTTCTAATTCTGTTGTGTTTAACTTATGTTTCAGAGGCATCTACATATTGTGAACAGAGCACAATACGAATTAAAATTGTAATTTATAATAATGATATTTATGTGCATTCATTATTAGCACTGCAGCAGTCAGAAGCAGGTATAGATTTTGTTAGTACCTACATAAAGATTGGAGCTACTGACATATTGATGAAAGCTGAAATACACGTACATTTTCCTCTGCGAACAGTTAACTCACAAATTCGCTCTGCTCATGTTTCATGAATGAAACCAATTGTGCGTGGGTGTCCTAATATTTCTACATGTTTCTGTATAGATAGTTTATGTTTTTGTTGTGATTGTTGTTGGGCAGTAACTTTTTCTTCTGCTGCCGACCTCAGCGGCCAAGGAGGGCTCCTCCTAGGAATGTTTCCAGCAGTTAATGTTAGTGTTTCCATCTTCCAAACTATAATGATGCTTTGTGCCAGGCCTGTGTAGTGCGCTAATTATGAAAATGAGTCCACTGATATGATTGTTGTATTTCAAGTCAGCAGTGGGGTGATAACAAAAGTAATGTTGTAACGAGTTATTTGGTTTTGGGGTAACAGTAATATTATTACTGAAATTGCACTATACTGTATGTTACTGGAAAAGTAATACTATAACTATAACTGCCCAACCCTGCTATTACAATAAAATATTTGAGAAAAATCTCTCTGAAAACTTTACTATATTTTAGTTTGCTCAATAAAAACTGTTTACATTCTGCAACTGTTACCGTGATAAACCGTGAAACTGCCAGAATCTTAACTACTGTGTACTGTGATACAATTTTTGGTAATTACCATCCAGCACTACTATATAGCAGTACCAAAATGTCTTTAGTGTAAAAAGGCGAGAGCATACAGTTTGTATAATCTGCTCAGCCCAGCATTGTTTACCATCTGCCAGACTGCAGGCCATCTGAGCGAGGCCTCAGAGGAGATGCATGCCTCCAGCTTCTCTATGGTAAATAAATGAGATCTACAATTTGGGCCAACTGTCGCAGGACACGTGGATAAAGAAGAAGGGCTTACCACGAAGAGGCTGCCCTGCTGCCTCTACCCCTCCCCACCCCTACCCCATCCCCCGCCCTGCCCCACCCCTACCCCACCCCCCACCCAGAGGCCATGTTATCAAAACATCACAGCAGGGGATGATCCAGTCGGCTCCTGTCACTAGCCAGTCAAGAAGGTGTATTCTTGCTCTTGTCTGCACTGCCTTGATCTATTCCCCCCGCCCCCATTCCTACTCACCCACCACCACTGAATACATACAGAGGTCCTATTAATCCCATTATGCAAATGGGAGTTATAAATCTCACAGGGTTTACTCTTTTTTTCCTCTCTGTCTCCCCTCATACCTCCACATTTCTCACCATGCCACCACCCCACACGGCTTTCCAGCTACTTAATTAAGTGAGAGCAGCAGGGTCTGCTACAGCATGCACAGGAACAATCCATGACAAATGCTTTTTCGGGGTGAAAAAAGAGGCGTGGGGTAGGGGCGTTTCAGCTGGCAGTGACAGATAGGGATCCAGCATGGTGGTGACCCGGACAAGGACAATTGGCAGAGAGGCTGTGAGGCCAAACATCCCCAAAAAAGCATGGGCAGATAGATGGATGGATAGGAGTACTGGTGAGGCAGCATCAGAGTTGGATGGTGCTCAAACACCTCTATGCTGACATCTGCACATTAGTCACACCTATATTGTTTAAAAGAAGTGCAGACTTTTCACTGAATCACCATTTCTCATCAGTGTACAGTAGTGTTTGTAGACATTTCTTTGATAAGCTTTTAGAGGAGGAATTCAATTAGAATGACTCATTTGTTTCCTTATGCAAATCATTTTCTGTCTCTGTCAGATTCTTTTTACTTCTGTTTACATGCATGCTGAACCTGGTCCACAGGTCTGCTTATATCAATCATTCAGTGATTTTTAATCCCACGCAAAGGCTATCTGTTCTAATTAAAAGCACTCATGCCCAGGGTAGTAACACTCACCAAGCAAATACATAAATTACATAAATACCACAGTAGACTTAATCCAATGTCTGTGGGGCATAAATGTACTATCCAGATTTTTCTCAGAGCAATTTATAAATCCAATCATATACACAAAAGATTTTACATGTGTACTGTAAATATAACAGTATGTTATATACTGTTACCTACGGTCAGGGATCAAAAGCTTAATCTGAATCCAATACTGAATCTGCTTGTCCAATTCAAATTATTTTAACACAAAATCTAGGGATGCACCGAATATTCGCTAACCGAATATATTTGGCCGAATATTGCAAAAAAAACACAGATTCAGTATTCGGTGGAATAAGTGAAAAGCAAGGCTGAATAATAGCAGCGTGTTTTGATGATGCAATCATACAGCGTGCGGTGACGGACGGAGTAAAATGTCAGCAGTGTGGCTATATTTCAAAGTGTTGGAGAGTGATAGAAGAAAAGTGGTTTGCAAAGAATGTAATACTGAACTATCTGGAGGGTGTTCATCTGCAAAAACTAATGAAAAACTAAACAACGGCATTTGGTATTCGGTACTCGGTATTTGGCCAAGCGTTTAATTTTATTCGGCTTTGGCTTCGGCCACAAATTTTCATTTCGGTGCATCCCTAATAAAATCTAATTGACCCTTTGCAAAGTTCTGCCCCTTGAACTCAAACTGGACAGTCATAGCATACCATCGGCCAGCTCCGACAAGGGTCCCACAACTACACAACAGTGCTCCATAGTATCTCATGCAATCATTTCATTTTCTCCATTTTCAGGCTGGTTTGGTGGATTTTGAGTCAAACGTTGTATTAAGGCTGGGTTACGGTTCGCCAGAAGCACAGCTCCAAGCCGAAGCCCACGGCTCACCACCAGCCTGTTCACGTTTCCAACCGCTTTTCCCCACTCAGCGACACACCCGCTGAGGATAAAACTCTGGTTATTGGCAGCTCTATTCTGAGGAACGTGAAGTTAGCAACACCAGCGGCCATAGTCAAATGTATCCCTGGGGCCAGAGTGGGCGACATTGAGTCAAATTTAAAACTGCTGGCTAAAGCTAAACGTAGATTCAGTAAGATTGTTATTCACGTCGGCGGCAATGACACCCGGTTACGCCAATCGGAGGTCACTAAAATTAATATTGGCTCGGTGTGTGAATATGCAAAAACGATGTCGGACTCCGTAGTTTTCTCTGGACCCCTCCCAAATCTGACCAGTGATGACATGTTTAGCCGCATGTCATCACTTAATCGCTGGCTGTCCAGGTGGTGTCCAGCAAACGATGTGGGTTTCGTTAATAATTGGCAAACTTTCTGGGGAAAACCTGGTCTTATTAGGAGAGACGGCATTCATCCCACTTTGGATGGAGCTGCTCTCATTTCTAGGAACCTGGCAAACTTTATTAGTAATTTAAATCCCTGACAACCCAGAGTTGAGACCAGGACTCGGAGACGCAGTCCTATACGCCTCTCTGAGCTTCTAGTTCAGTTACCCAGCCATAGTTTTCATAGCTTTATACAAACGGTGTCTGTCCCCCGACCACCTACATTATTTAAATCTAAAATTAAACAAAGAGGAGTTGTGCATAACAACCTCATAAAAATTAAAACCTCTTCTGTGACAGAAAGACAAAACAGGAGAATTAAATGCGGACTGTTAAATATCAGGTCTCTATCGTCTAAAGCAGTGTTAGTAAACGAATTAATATCAGATAATCATATTGATTTACTCAGTCTCACAGAAACCTGGCTGTGTCAAGATGAATATCTCAGTCTCAATGAATCCACTCCTCCCAGTCATAATAATACCCACATTCCTCGAGGCAGCGGCCGAGGAGGGGGAGTTGCAACCATTTTTAACTCTAGTCTGTTAATCAGCCCTAAACCTAAACTAGATTATAATTCATTTGAAAGCCTCGTTCTTAGTCTTTTACATCCGACCTGGAAAACCTCGCAGCCACTTTTATTTGTTATAGTGTACCGTGCTCCTGGCCCGTATTCTGAATTTGTATCTGAATTCTCAGAGTTTTTATCCAGTTTAGTTCTTAAATCAGATAAAGTTATTATTGTAGGCGATTTTAACATTCATGTCGACGTTGATAATGACTCCCTGGCTACCGCGTTTATCTCATTATTAGACTCCATTGGCTTCAGTCAGGGTGTACATGAACCCACTCATTGTTTTAACCATACCCTCGATCTAGTTCTGACGTATGGAATTGAAATTGATAACCTAAAAGTCTTTCCACAGAATCCCTCGCTATCTGATCATTATTTGATTACTTTTGATTTCTTTTTACCCGATTACACGCCACTCAGCAACAGTTACTATACTAGATGTTTATCAGATAGTGCTGTCGCAAAATTCAAGGAAAAGATTACTCCGTCGTTAAATTCAATACCAAGTCCCTCAGTAACAGAGATTTCCTGTACCGACTTTGATCATTTTGTCGATAGCGCCGTAGGCTCGCTGCGAACAACACTTGACTCTGTAGCTCCTCTTAAAAAGAAGTTAAAAAAGCAAAGAAAGTTCGCTCCTTGGTATAACTCTCAAACCCGTAAGTTAAAACAAATATCGCGAAAATTTGAAAGGAATTGGCGATTGACCAAACTGGAAGAATCTCGTTTAATCTGGACAGACAGTCTCAAAACTTATAAGAGGGGCCTCCGCAATGCCAGAGCAAACTATTACTCAGCATTAATAGAAGAAAACAAGAACAACCCCAGGTTTCTTTTCAGCACTGTAGCCAGGCTGACTGAGAGGCAAAGCTCTATTGAGCCTTGTATTCCTTTAGCCGTTAGCAGTAATGATTTTATGAGCTTTTTTAATGACAAAATTCTAACTATTAGAGGCAAAATTCATGACCTCTTGTCCTCAGATAGTACCTATCTAACCTCAAACACAGCTGTAAGACCTAATATATATTTAGATTGCTTCTCCCCAATTTCTCTTCAAGAACTGACAGCAGTGATTTCTTCATCTAAATCATCAACGTGTCTCTTAGACCCCATCCCAACTAGGCTACTTAAGGAGGTCTTTCCTTTAGTTAACACTCATATATTAGATATGAGCAATATATCCTTATTAACAGGCTATGTACCACAGTCTTTTAAGGTAGCTGTAATTAAATCTCTACTAAAAAAGCCCACCCTGGATCCACAGGTGTTAGCCAACTATAGACCAATATCTAATCTTCCCTTTATGTCAAAGATCCTTGAGAAAATAGTCGCAGACCAGCTGTGTGATTTTCTCCATGATAATAATTTATTTGAGGAATTTCAGTCAGGATTTAGAGTGCATCATAGCACTGAGACAGCACTAGTTAAAATTACAAATGACCTTCTGATTGCTTCAGACAAAGGACTTGTCTCTGTACTTGTTTTATTAGATCTTAGTGCGGCGTTTGACACAATTGACCATCAAATTCTACTGCAGAGACTGGATCACTTAATTGGCTTAAAAGGTTCTGCACTAAGCTGGTTTAAATCTTATTTATCTGATCGTTTTCAGTTTGTTGACGTTCATAATGAATCATCCTTACGTACCAAAGTTTGTTTTGGAGTTCCGCAAGGTTCTGTGCTCGGACCAGTCCTATTTACTCTATATATGCTTCCTTTAGGTAACATCATTAGAAATCACTCTATAAATTTCCATTGTTATGCGGATGATACTCAGTTGTATTTATCGATGAAGCCAGAAGAAAGTAATCAATTAACTAAACTCCATAACTGCCTTAAAGACATAAAAACCTGGATGAGCACCAATTTCCGGATGTTAAATTCAGACAAAACTGAAGTTATTGTTCTTGGCCCCAAACAACTCAGAGACTCTTTATCTGATGACACAGTTTCTCTAGATGGCATTGCTCTGGCCTCTAGCACTACCGTAAGAAACCTCGGAGTAATATTTGATCAAGATTTGTCTTTTAATTCTCATTTAAAACAAACCTCACGGACTGCATTTTTTCATCTGCGTAATATTGCGAAAATTCGGCCTATCCTGACGCAGAAAAATTGGTCCACGCTTTTGTTACCTCTAGGCTGGATTACTGTAACTCTCTATTATCAGGTAGCTCTAGTAAGTCCTTAAAAACTCTCCAGCTAATTCAGAATGCAGCAGCACGTGTACTAACAGGAACTAAGAAACAAGATCATATTTCTCCTGTTTTAGCTTCTCTGCACTGGCTCCCTGTAAAATCCAGAATTGAATTTAAAATCCTACTGTTAACTTATAAAGCTCTAAATGGTCAAGCTCCATCATATCTTAGTGAGCTCATAGTGCCATATTATCCCACCAGAACACTGCGCTCTGAGAACGCAGGGTTACTCGTGGTCCCTAAAGTCTCCAAAAGTAGATCAGGAGCCAGAGCCTTCAGCTATCAGGCTCCTCTCCTGTGGAATCATCTTCCTGTTACGGTCCGGGAGGCAGGCACCGTCTCCACATTTAAGACTAGACTTAAGACTTTCCTCTTTGATAAAACTTATAGTTAGGGCTGGCTCAGGCTTGCCCTGTACCAGCCCCTAGTTAGGCTGACTTAGGCCTAGTCTGCTGGAGGACCCCCCTATAATACACCAGGCACCTTCTCTCATTCTCTCTTGTATTCTATTACTGCATCTTGCTAACTCGGCCATTCTGGATGTCACTAACTCGGCTTCTTCTCCGGAGCCTTTGTGCTCCACTGTCTCTCAGATTAACTCATATCGCAGCGCTGCCTGGACAGCGTGACGTGTGTGGTTGTGCTGCCTCCGTGGTCCTGCCAGATGCCTCCTGCTGCTACTGCCATCATTAGTCATTAGTCATTCTTCTACTGTTATTATACACATATGACTATTGTCACACATGTATACTGCCAGATATTAATACATACTTTCAACATATTGTACCACAGTAGCCAGAACTATAACTATAATATTATTACTTTCAATAATGTTGTTGTAACCTACTGTCATTACCTGCATCTCTCTCTCTGTCTCTCTCTCTGTCTCATTGTGTCATGCGGATTACTGTTAATTTATTATGCTGATCTGTTCGGTACGACATCTATTGCACGTCTGTCCGTCCTGGAAGAGGGATCCCTCCTCAGTTGCTCTTCCTGAGGTTTCTACCGTTTTTTTTCCCTGTTAAAGGGTTTTTTTTGGGGGAGTTTTTCCTTATCCACTGTGAGGGTCATAAGGACAGAGGAATGTTGTATGCTGTAAAGCCCTGTGAGGCAAATTGTGATTTGTGATATTGGGCTTTATAAATAAAATTGATTGATTGATTGATTGATTATCCAAGATCGTATATATCATATTGCTGCTTTCTCAGTGGCCTTTCATGTCAACATATTAGGCACAAGGTATCATCCTGCGTCTGCTGTTGATGTTTTGGGACTTTGCTACCAACGCCAGAACGTCAAGAAAAGCATGTGATTAGGTTTAGAAAAAACCATTGTGGTTTGGCTCTACATTTATATGGGAAGAGTACACCTGGCTCCCAGGCAAAAGTCTGGGATTTGTTGAACCCATCCACCACTCTTCCCACCCGACCTATAGGGACTTTGCTGATCCTTATATTACAGCATTAATGGCAGTGTTTCAACCTGATGCTGTCCAACAGTGGCATGACAGGTGCCATTTGGCCATGTTATGAACTGAAGCCGCCTGTCCAGTTATCATACTGCCACAACAGGTACCACTGAGTTGACTGGCAGTGCATCATAACACCACACATGGTTAGATCCAGCAGCTTGACAAACTGACACAATCCAGTAGTGTATCATATTGCCACAAAAGGTGGCTTTTGCCGTCAGGTGTCTGATGCAGTTATCACTGGTAAAGCTGTTCCATTCAACCACTTTGGAATGCAAATGGACTGTTTAATGATACTCATTGGGGTTGGAAGGAATTATACAACCCCAATTACAAAAAAGTTGGGACGCTGTATAAAATGTAAATAAAACAGAATGCAATGTGCAAATCCTTTTTTTAACTTTACCTTAACTAAATATTCAATTGAATACAGTCCAAAGCGAGATATTTGATGTTCAAACTCATAAACATTATCTAATTTTATCAATATGGATTTATCCTGATTTTGATGCCTGCAACATGTTCCAAAACAGTTGGGACAGAGGCATGTTTACCACTGTGTTACATCACCTTTTCTTCTAACAACACTCAATACGTGTATAGTGTCACGAGTGCCGAATTTTCCACCGGCACTCACAGATGACTATTCATAGATCCCCCAAAACCACACAGACAGCAGGCGAAATTAAATTTACAAAAAAATACACTTTATTTCATTTGCAATTCATAAACAATAAAAAAAACACAGTCACACCATGCACAATCGCGCTGCACTAACTCCTTTCCTAACTAGGCAGGTAAATCCATGCAGCCCCCCACCCCGCTTCTACTGGCTGAGGATGCTTAAGGAGGAGTCCTGGACAAAAACCCCCACTACATAATACTTCTAAGCAGAGGATAACATTTCACACAGACTCCTCTTCGAGAAAAAACTGCACACAGGTTGACTATATATATATATATATATATATAAACCCACACTAGGGGCAGTAACCGCCCTTTTTCACAGCAAACAACACAAGGTGAAAACTCTTTTAAGACACCCACTGGACGCTTTGAGGGAGAGTGAGGCAGTACTGACATAGATGAAGTTTGGCAGGAGGGGTACTAATCACCCCTCATATAGCCTGCCACAGCACAGTGCAGGGATGGTGGCCGCTGGCTGTACAGTGGTGTGTAAAGGCTAAAAGTCTGCTCTCGGGCGGGAACACATCCGGCCGAGAGAATTAAAGCACAAAGTCTCTCACCGCCCTTGGGTGGCATCCGTACAGGGTCCTGAGCGACGGGATACACCGGGGCACGGCTGTCCGGGGCACGGCTGTCCACGATGGCGTGGTGTCTTCCCCCAACGGTGCGTCCAGTGATACTCCCCACCCAGCTAACACATAACGTTCCGGTAACATTCCCAGAATGTTCCCTACAAGTTTTCTACTGAACGTTCCCTAAAGAACATTTTAAGAACGTTGTATAAATGTTTGTGTTTAATGTAACATTCCTAAAATGTTCTAATAACCAGATGCCTGTAACGTTTTTTTGGAGTAATTTTTAGAATGTTCCCCTAAGGTTCCTGTTTGGTTGCATTTTGGGTAACCTTCCCACAAAGTTCTAAGAAAGTTCTACAAATATTTGGTTTTTAATGTAACATTCTTAAAACGTTCTACTAACCCGATGCTTGTAATGTGTTTTTGGAGTAATTTTTAGAATGTTCCCCTAAGGTTCTCGTTTGGTTGCATTTTGGGTAACCTTCCCACAACGTTCTAAGAAAGTTCTACATATAATGTAACATTCTTATAACGTTCTAATAACCAGATGCCTGTAACGTTTTTTTGGAGTAATTTTTAGAATGTTCCCTTAAGGTTCTCGTTTGGTTGCATTTTGGGTAACCTTCCCACAATGTTCTAAGAAAGTTCTACAAATATTTGGTTTTTGATGTAACATTCGTAGAATGTTCTACTAACCAGATGCTTGTAATGTTTTTTTGGAGTAATTTTTAGAATGTTCCCCTAAGGTTCTCGTTTGGTTGCATTTTGGGTAACCTTCCCACAACGTTCTAAGAAAGTTCTACATATAAATGTAACATTCCTATAACGTTCTACTAACCAGATGCCTGTAACGTTTTTTGGAGTAATTTTTAGAATGTTCCCCTAAGGTTCTCGTTTGGTTGCATTTTGGGTAACCTTCCCACAACGTTCTAAGAAAGTTCTACATATAAATGTAACATTCCTATAACGTTCTACTAACCAGATGCCTGTAACGTTTTTTGGAGTAATTTTTAGAATGTTCCCCTAAGGTTCTCGTTTGGTTGCATTTTGGGTAACCTTCCCACAACGTTCTAAGAAAGTTCTACAAATATTTGGTTTTTAATGTAACATTCCTATAACGTTCTAATAATCAGATGCTTGTAATGTTTTTTTGGAGTAATTTTTAGAATGTTCCCCTAAGGTTCTCGTTTGGTTGCATTTTGGGTAACCTTCCCACAACGTTCTAAGAAAGTTCTACACATATTTGGTTTTTGATGTAACATTCGTAGAACGTTCTAATAACCAGATGCTTGTAAAGTTTTTTTGGAGTCATTTTTTTAATGTTCCCCTAAGGTTCCAGTTTGGTTGCATTTTGCGTTACCTTCCCAAAACGTTCTAAGAAAGTTCTACATATAATGTAACATTCCTAAAATGTTCTAATAACCAGATGCCTGTGATGTTTTTTTTGGAGTAATTTTTTTAATGTTCCTCTAAGGTTCCAGTTTGGTTGCATTTTGGGTTACCTTCCCACAACGTTCTAAGAAAGTTCTACAAATATTTGGTTTTTGATGTAACATTCCTATAACGTTCTAATAACCAGATGCCTGTAACGTTTTTTTGGAGTAATTTTTAGAATGTTCCCCTAAGGTTCCCGTTTGGTTGCATTTTGGGTAACCTTCCCACAACGTTCTAAGAAAGTTCTACATATAATGTAACATTCCTAAAATGTTCTAATAACCAGATGCCTGTAATGTTTTTTTTGGAGTAATTTTTAGAATGTTCCCCTAAGGTTCTCGTTTGGTTGCATTTTGGGTAACCTTCCCACAACGTTCTAAGAAAGTTCTACAAATATTTGGTTTTTGATGTAACATCTGTAGAACGTTCTACTAACCAGATGCTTGTAATGTTTTTTTGGAGTAATTTTTAGAATGTTCCCCTAAGGTTCTCGTTTGGTTGCATTTTGGGTAACCTTCCCACAACGTTCTAAGAAAGTTATACAAATATTTGGTTTTTGATGTAACATTTGTAGAATGTTCTAATAACCAGATGCTTGTAAATTTTTTTGGAGTAATTTTTTTAATGTTCCCCTAAGGTTCTTGTTTGGTTGCATTTTGCGTTACCTTCCCACAATGTTCTAAGAAAGTTCTACAGATATTTGGTTTTTGATGTAACATTCGTAGAACATTCTAATAACCAGATGCCTGTAACGTTTTTTTGGAGTAATTTTTAGAATATTCCCCTAAGGTTCCCATTTGGTCGCATTTTGCGTAACCTTCCCACAACGTTCTAAGAAAGTTCTACAAATAATGTAACATTCCTAAAACGTTATAATAACCAGATGCTTGTAACGTTTTTTGGAGTAATTTGTAGAATGTTCCCCTAAGGTTCCTGTTTGGTTGCATTTTGGGTAACCTTCCCACAACATTCTAAGAAAGTTCTACAAATAATGTAACATTCCTATAACGTTCTAATAATCAGATGCTTGTAACGTTTTTTTGGAGTAATTTATAGAATGTTCCCCTGAGGTTCCCGTTTGGTTACATTTTGGGTAACCTTCCCACAACGTTCTAAGAAAGTTCTGCAAATATTTGGTTTTTAATGTAACATTCTTAAAACGTTCTACTAACCAGATGCTTGTAACGTTTTTTTGGAGTAATTTATAGAATGTTCCCCTGAGGTTCCCGTTTGGTTACATTTTGGGTAACCTTCCCACAACGTTCTAAGAAAGTTCTGCAAATATTTGGTTTTTAATGTAACATTCTTAAAACGTTCTACTAACCAGATGCTTGTAACGTTTTTTTGGAGTAATTTATAGAATGTTCCCCTAAGGTTCCCATTTGGTTGCATTTTGGGTAACCTTCCCACAACGTTCTAAGAAAGTTCTACAAATATTTGGTTTTTAATGTAACATTCTTAAAACATTGTACTAACCAGATGCTTGTGACGTTTTTTTGGAGTAATTTTTAGAATGTTCCCCTAAGGTTCTTGTTTGGTTGCATTTTGGGTAACCTTCCCACAATGTTCTAAGAAAGTTCTACACATATTTGGTTTTTGATGTAACATTCATAAAACATTCTACTAAGCAGATGCTTGTAACGTTTTTTGGAGTAATTTATAGAATGTTCCCCTAAGGTTCCCATTTGGTTGCATTTTGGGTAACCTTCCCACAATGTTCTAAGAAAGTTCTACACATATTTGGTTTTTGATGTAACATTCATAAAACATTCTAATAACCAGATGCTTGTAACGTTTTTTGAGAGTAATTTTATAATGTTCCCCTGAGGTTCCCATTTGGTTGAATTCTGGATAGTTCTAAAAACGTTGCACAAATGATTTGTGTGTATGAATTTTATAATGTTCTCCTGAGATCCCCATTGATTGATTGATTGATTAGTATTTATTGACTCTGTCAGGAGAAATTTATCATGGGCATCCAAGAGAGGTCAGGCATACACGGAATAACTCCAAATGACATAAACTGCAGGGTCACCCAAAAACTAATCATATTTACAATTGCCTCCAACTGAACACCACAAAGATAAAGGAAATGATAGTGGATTTCCAAAAGTCCAAGCTCCTGGACCAGCCAGTGAACATCCGTGGGGTGGACACTGAGGTAATGCTAACCTACAAATATCTGGGAGTTCACCTGGACAACAAGTTGTACTTGTCCCCTAACATAGATACACTCTACAGAAAGGGACAGAGCAGCTCTTTTTCTTATGGAGGCTCAGATCCAGACATCTGCAAAAATATGCTGCAGATGTTTTTACCAATCTGTTGTGGCAAGTGTACTGTTCTATGCTGCCGTCTGCTAGGAAGGCAATATAAAACAGAAAGATGAACGACAGCTTGACAGACTGGTGAAAAGAGCTGGCTTTGTGATAGCAATCAGATTAGACTCATTGGAGGCTGTGGTGAAGCAATGCACACACAATGGAAGTTAGAAACCATCTTCATAGTGCCGGTGGAATGGAAGGGATGAGGCAGAGATCGACTGATCCAGCTACGTTGCAGAACTGAGATTCTGGAAATGTTTCATATAAACTGCCATCAGAATACGTAGTTTGTTGTGTTGAGCTACAAAGCAATTTAATCTCCCTTTGAGGATCAATAAATTCTATTCTATTCTATTAATTCCTTTGCCCCTCCACCTCACACACACATCATCATTGCTGGCTATGTAGCAGTTTGATTGAAAAAGGAATAAAAGAGAACTGTTACCTATTCAGTATACAGTTACAGGCAACATGTAACTTCTACTCAATGCATCAGCTGTAATGAACGAGGGAGGATGGGGGCAGCATGACAATATTTTTGCCAGCCCTCTGGTCATGTTTTGTGTTTTAGCTTCAATGGACAGGTTGCCATGTAATGGATAATGCACAGCGAGGTGGTCATTCTTGAGGATAAAAATCCTGACAGGATGATCAGTATCCTGATACAAATCCCCCTTGAAGAGGTTTTCTGCAATAATAATCAACTCACTGTATTATCCTGCTTATTACATTTTTCATATGATTTTATTGAGTTAAAAATAAGTTTATTACTGCTCTGAATGAAAATAATTGCATTTGTTCGTATGGACGCAGAACTGTTTGCAATGATCTGTTACATGGCAACAGTCTGCTATCAAGACTTTTTAAAAATTATTTTCTTTATCATAACATTCCCAAAATGTTGACATAATGATTATTGGGGGTCATGTGGACAATACCAACTGCTTGTTCGCCACTGAATTCCTTTCACTAGCCTACTGGACTGCTTCAATATCACACAGCATGTTAAAGGGTGCACCCACATCAAAGGCCACACACTGGACCTTGTGAACTCCATTGGCACTCCCTGCCCTGGCAGCTCACAAAATGGACCATCACATACAGGAACATCAAGACAGTGAGTACACCAGCCCTAACCAATTTCATAACAACCCACCTGGCCTCTGCTCATTCCAACACCCTTTTTGATGGGCTGGCTGCTCACTGCCACTCCGCCTTATCCTGCTGGCTTGACTCTCTTGCCAACCTCAAAATCAGGACTGTCTTCTATACCCATCTTGCCCCCGGTTCACCACTGAACTCCACCCCTTGAAGACCACTGGCGCTAACTGGAGAGGTTCTTTAAAAAATCTGGCCTCACTGTCAACCTTGAGGCCTATGGATATGAGGTCCTATAAAGAAGCTCTCTCCCAGGCCAAAACACACCACTACTCCACTCTCATTTGCAACCAGCAAAACCAACCCAGAATGCTGTTTTCCACTATCAACCGGCTACTTCGCCCCGTTATAATAATAATTGTTGTTGTTATTATTATATTATTAATTTCTATACTGTTCCCCTTGATGTTCAATTCAAGTTATAATAATAATAATAATAATAATTGTTGTAGTTATTAATATATTATTAATTTCTATACTGTTCCCCTTGATGTTCCTGTTTGGTTGAAATTTGGGTAACTAGTATTGTTCATGTGTAAGCTAGCTAAACTGTGTAATCTAGCCTAAGCCATGGGGAATTACTTCACTGTCTCCTTGTGTCGGCTTCTGTCAGGACACGTGAAGCTAAAGCTAGTGTAACAGACTGTTTTGTATTTGTGATTTATGTTTGAGAATGAGGAGCGGTGTCCAGGGGCGGACTGGCCACCGGGAGTACCGGGAGTTTTCCCAGTGGGCCGGTGGGTCAGCGGGCCGGCCTGGTACGGCGTGGTTACATTCACATTTTTCTACCATCTATGAGCGAGAGGATTGACTAATTAATGCAAGTGACAAGCATTAATTCTCGGTCCGAACCCGGCCAAAATACAAACACAAATACACAGGACTTTAACTGGTCCCTACTAATGATTCCTACAGGAGTCTAATGGTTCCTACAGGTGTTTCTATACCAGTCTAATGGTCACTATACAGTGGTCACTACAGGGTGTAGTGGTCTCTAATGGTTCCTAATGTGATGGAGGAATACAGATGTTATAGTCTTCTTTGGCAATCACATCTGTGTGATTTCTAGTGGGTCCTTGTGTAGGATATATAGTATGTTTGTAGATTGCAGTGTTCAGTGATTTCATTAAATACATCCCAGCCAACACGTCCAAGTGGGGCCCACATGGGATTTACTTGGGTTACATGGGCTTTAACTGGGCATGGGCTCAGAGTGGGCTTTTAAGTGGGTTGGTGTTGGGCCCCATGTGGGCATCCCAGAAGAATACACATGGGCGAGAGATGGGCATCCCAGTTGGCCAGCACATATGGGAACTAGATGGGTCCCAACTGGGCCATAGCCTATTGTGAAATGACATGTAAATTTAATTGTTTTAGGTAAAATAATATTGTTATATACTGCTGTATTATTGACACTTAAGGTGTCATCAAAATGTTTTGGTATTTAAGCCACTATAATGTGAGGTAAAAAAAAAATAAAAAATAAAAACCTGAATAAACTCAACCACAGCCGTAGATAGCCTATCTGCTCTTTAAAATAGCCAGTGCATTTTTTTTTATAAACAGTGTGTGCGCGTGTGTGTGGCGGGGGTTGTCATGGAAATGAGAGAAAGTAATCTCGCGATAACCGACGATGACTCATTCATTCTGGAGTTGCCGCTCAGGATCAGCGCCTAAAATATTTCAACCGTTGAAGAGGAGTTTTGAGTTGGGCCAAACAGTGTTGAAGGTAAGTCCTGACTAACAAACAACACTATAGAACTGAAAAAAGCACTGTGTAAACCTAAAAGTTTGTTCAACTACTTTTTTCCCTTTAGCGACGTTCTTGGCTAGGTGGCTAAACGTCCGTTAGCTAGCATGCTATGACTCAAATGAGTTTAACATGTAATGTCCTAACTTGCCAATGTAGACTCACTAATTATGTTAGAACAACTGTCAGACGATCGACGCTCGTATCTAGAAGTTTTTTTTTTCCAAATATAGGTTTGACAACAATTAATTTTCACGTAGTCACGAAGAAGTACTACATTACCCATAATCCCAACGTCTACCAGCGGGATCTGTGATTGGCTAAACTCTTGTTTACCCACGAACGGTGTTTTCGTTTCCGCTAGGAGGCTCGCATGTTGGCTAACATCATGATGATTTGTTATGCATTTTATGGCACAGTGAGTATGATTTCTTATGCTATATGTACACAGACATAGAACAACACATACTATAACACAGTGCCATGCATGCGTTAGCAACGTAGATATGCCGTCATAACGAACGTTAACTTCGTGACAGTTAGTGAGCAACTCTGTATGTTTAATCCGTGTATGGTTCGATCTTTCATTATTCCGTTTCAAAACAAAATCAGAAAAATAAGCAAATGGGTCCGTTTTTCCGTCTTGAAACCAAAACGGAAAACCGAAAATGAAAAAACGGCGTTTTTCTGTAGGAGAACAGAATGGAGACTAGCAGACTCACAAGCAGCTGCAATTTTCACAGTGGGACTGTTGAGTCACATTATTAAGATTTAACATTTTTTTAGGCGAGAAAGCAACCATGTAGATTCCCCATATGCGGTTAGCTTATCCAAATAACGTCTGTTTGTAAATCTGCTGCGACGTTTTCGGACATGTGAAAAGCCGTGACTGGGCGGTGTTTCGGGTTAACAGGTGACCGGTTCATGGATGCGCGTTGTCATGGCAACGGCAGAAACAACTGCGCTGGCTGTCCAACATGGCGGAGTCTGAAGCGTAAATAACATCATAAACTTACCCATCTCCAAATAAACATTCCATAAACATCATCATTTCATTTCCTATATTGTTTCCCCCGTCTTCTGTCTATATCTAAAAATCCAAGTTAATAACAAACTGACACCATTGTGGCTTAGATCATTTAATTAATTACTGAGAAGTGAATATGTGCACGGAACATTTCTAATGCTATTTATTTATTCTCAACACAACATCAGTGTTGTTTTGAGCACACTGTTCATTGATCATCAGTGTCATAAAGCAACTGCATTGGGAACACTTAACACTCACTCCTAAATATAATCTTGTACCGCTTTGACTTTTAATGATAAAATAGCAAAGACCGCTTTGAGTAGCTTGATCTTCATTTCTGATCACCTGATAAGTTCACCTTGACAAAGCGCCTCGAATTAGACAATAACGAGCCTCACTCTTATGCTCTTACTGGATGTCACTTACAGAGAGTTTGAAAAAAAAAATTACCTCACCAAAGACATAACAAGGAAAGATGGGGAAAAAGCAGTGCCAAAATGGCTGATTGGTGCCAGGGACAGGGGATGCAACCGTGCCATTAGAGCACATGGAGGAGAGCAAAACCGGTAAGTCACAAAATATGCCAGATATAAATGACAGACACAGTGCTCAGTGCTTTCTTTCTACACTCTTTAATTTTAATTTTTTTTATAGTGTTTGCTTTGTTCATGATCACGATGTGAATTTTGGCATCAAAACAAATACGGCACTTAAAGGTTTAAAAATATAAAAATTAAGGAATATTTTTATTTATAGTTAGGAATCACCCAGTGTTTCCCACAGGATTTTTGGAGACTGTGGCGGGGGGTCCGAACCTTCTAGGGGGGTCCGGGGGCGTGCTTTGTTTTTGTATTTTGTATTTGATTTAAAGGCATCAATCTGGTGAATTCTGAGAGCCAAGTTATGATGGCAGAATATGCCAACCGTGTTTACAAAGTTTGAATGAACGAGACGGACGAATCCCGGCTCTGTTGTCCACATGTCAGTGTCCTTAAGCATGACACTTAACCCCCATGTTACTCCTATGGGCCAAATAGTAAATGGACTGCACTTACATAGTGCTTTTTCCACCAGCTGAGGCATTCAAGCACTTTACAATGGCCTCTCATTCACCAATTCACACACACAAACTCACACACCAATGGCGGGAGCTGCAATGCAAGGTGGTAACCTGCGTTACCATCTGGGCCACAGTCACCCCAAACTGATGTGTTGTGGGCTGCAGTGCACACTAGCTACCTTTGCTTTGGTTCATAATGAGATGACCATTGCAAAGTGCTTAAGGTGTCTTGAAAAAGAGAGCCTACCTTTTTCAAGGGTGTCAGTTGTCAGATAATTCAATATGATTGTTGCAAAGAGAGGCTCAATCCTTAAAGGGGAAGTATGGTTTTTAGCACCCTGGACCCTATTTTCCCATCTACTTTTATCTAAATGAGTGGTGGGATTTTCAATATTTGCAATTGCTCCAGGACAAAGCGAGGGACTGCAGGTCCAAAGCTTGTTTCAATGTATTCCAGTGGGGTAATTGAAAATGTCGATATGTTACATTTTCAATACAGTACACGAACTTTAACACTGTAAAACTCGTTGTTACATGAAGTAATAATATAGGAGTGGTCTCCCCTGTGTCTTCTCTAATCCTGTACCTCCACAGTTTCATGTTTTACCGTCTCTGTCTGTAACTGTCCTTTATTTTCACTGTCTGTTGCTGTCTGCCAGCACAACCAGTGATGTCATAGACTGTCGACCGACAAGATGGCCGCACTCTAGCTAAAAAACTAATGAAAAATGTGAAACTAGACTTCTCCTCCGAGAACCGTCACCTTATCGTGGTGGAGGAGTTTGAGTGCCCTAATGACCCTGGGAGCTATGCTGTCGGGGGCATTTTGCCCCTGGTAGGGTTTCCCATGGCAGATTGGTTCTGGGCGAAGGGTCAGACGAAGAACGGTTCAAAAGACCCTTCATGATGGATACAAACAAGGACACGTGTACCCGGCCCGGAGGGTTACCGGGGCCCCGCCCTGGAGCCAGGCCTGGGGTTGGGGCCCGTGGGCGAGCGCCTGGTGGTCGGGCCTTCGCCCATGGGGTCCGGCCGGGCCCAGCCAGAACCGGCTACATGGGCTCGTCCCCCTGCAGGCCCACCACCCGCAGAGGGATCCAGAAGGGTTCGGTGCAATGTGGACGGGGCAGCAGACCAAGGCGGGGGCCTTGGCGGTCTGATCCTCGGTTACAGAAGTTGGCTCTTGGGACATGGAATGTCATCTCTCTGGCGGGAAAGGAGCCGGAGCTTGTGGAAGAGGTTGAGCGCTACCGGCTAGATATAGTCGGTCTCACCTCGACACATAGTTCCGGCTCTGGAACCCTAGTCCTTGAGAGGGGTTGGACTCTCTCCTTCGCTGGAGTTGCTCCCGGTGAGAGGCGGAGGGCCGGGGTGGGCTTTCTGATAGCCCCCAGACTCTCTGCCTGTACGTTGGGGTTTACCCCGGTAGACGAAAGGGTTGCTTCCCTGCGCCTTCGGGTCGGGGAACGGGTCCTGACTGTTGTCTGTGCTTATGCACCGAACAACAGTTCAGAGTACCCACCCTTTTTGGAGTCCCTGGGACGGGTGCTGGACAGTGCCCCAACCGGGGACTCCATTGTTCTGCTGGGGGACTTCAACGCTCACGTGGGCAATGACAGCAGGACCTGGAGGGGCGTGATTGGGAGGAACGGCCTACCTGATTTGAACCCGAGTGGTGTTCAGTTATTGGACTTCTGTGCGGGTCACAGTTTGGCCATAACTAACACCATGTTCAAACATAAGGATGTCCATTGGTGCACGTGGCACCAGGACAGCCTAGGTCGCAGGTCAGTGATCGACTTTGTAGTCGTATCATTTGACCTGCGGCCATATGTTCTGGACACTCGGGTAAAGAGAGGAGCAGAGCTGTCAACTGATCACCACCTGGTGGTGAGTTGGATCAGATGGTGGGGGAAGACGCCGCGCAGACCTGGCAGGCCCAAATGAACAGTGAGGGTCTGCTGGGAACGCCTGGTGGAAGAACCTGTCCAGATGATCTTCAACTCCCACCTCCGGGAGAGCTTCGACCGCGTCCCGAGGGCAGAGGGGGACATTGAGTCCGAATGGGCCTTGTTCCGCTCTGCCATTGTCGAGGCGGCAGTTGTGAGCTGTGGCTGCAAGGCCGCTGGCGCCAGTTGCGGCGGTAATCCCCGAACCCGCTGGTGGACACCAGAGGTGAGGGGAGCCGTCAGGCTGAAGAAGGAGGCCTACAGGGCATGGTTGGTCTGTGGGTCTCCGGAAGCAGCTGACGGGTACCGGCGGGCCAAGCGGAGCACAGCGGCGGCAGTCGTTGAGGCAAAAACTCGGGCATGGGAGGAGTTCGGTGAGGCCATGGAGGAAGATTATCGATCGGCTCCAAAGAGGTTCTGGCAAACCGTCCGGCGCCTCAGGGGGGGAAGGCGGCAACTTGCTCACACTGTTTACAGTGGGGGCAGGGAGCTGCTGACGTCAACTGGGGACATTGTCGGGCGGTGGAAGGAATACTTTGAGGAGCTCCTAAATCCCACCAACACGTATTCCAGTGAGGAAGCAGAGACGGGGGTCTCGGGGGCGGGTCGTCCAATTTCTGGGGCAGAAGTTGCTGAGGTAGTGAAACAACTCCGAGGCGGCGGAGCCCCGGGGGTGGATGAGATTCGTCCTGGATATCTCAAGGCTCTGGATGTTGTAGGGCTGTCCTGGCTGACACGCCTCTGCAACATTGCGTGGACATCGAGGGCAGTGCCTCTGGAGTGGCAGACCGGGGTGGTGGTCCCCATTTTCAAGAAAGGGGACCAGAGGGTGTGTTCCAACTACAGGGGGATCACACTCCTCAGCCTACCCAGTAAGGTCTACTCCAGGGTGCTGGAGAAGAGGGTCCGGTCGATAGTTGAACCTCAGATTGAGGAGGAACAATGTGGTTTTCGTCCCGGACGTGGAACCATGGACCAGCTCTTTACCCTCGCCAGGGTGCTGGAGGGGGCATGGGAGTTTGCCCAACCAGTCCACATGTGTTTTGTGGATTTGGAGAAGGCTTACGACCGTGTCCCCAGGGGCATCCTGTGGGGGGTGCTCCGGGAGTATGGGGTTGGTGGCCCCTTGCTAAGGGCCATCCAGTCCCTGTACCGAAGGAGCATGAGTCTGGTTCGCGTGGCTGGCAGTAAGTCGGACCTGTTCCCGGTGAGGGTTGGACTCCGCCAGGGCTGCCCTTTGTCACCGGTTCTGTTCATAACTTTTATGGACAGAATTTCTAGGCGCAGCCGAGTGGTGGAGGGTGTCAGGTTCGGTGACGGGAGGATCTCGTCCCTGCTTTTTGCGGATGACGTGGTCCTCCTAGCTCCATCGAACAGTGACCTCCAGCTCTCGCTGGGGCGGTTCGCAGCCGAGTGTGAAGCGGCTGGGATGAGAATCAGCACCTCCAAGTCTGAGGCCATGGTCCTCAGCCGGAAAAGGGTGGATTGCCCACTCCAGGTCAGGGGGGAGGTCCTTCCTCAGGTGGAGGAGTTTAAGTATCTCGGGATCTTGTTCACGAGTGAGGGTAGGATGGAGCGGGAGATTGACAGGCGGATTGGGGTGGCATCAGCAGTGATGCAGGCGCTTAACCGGTCCGTTGTGGTGAAGAGGGAACTTAGCCAGAAAGCGAAGCTCTCAATTTACCGGTCAATCTACGTTCCAACCCTCACCTTTGTTTCACAAGCTCTGGGTAGTGACCGAAAGAATGAGATCGTGAGTACAAGTGGCCGAAATGAGTTTCCTCCGCAGGGTGGCTGGGCTCAGCCTTAGGGATAGGGTGAGGAGCTCAGACATCCGGGAGGGACTCGGAGTAGAGCCACTGCTCCTCCACATCGAGAGGAGCCAGTTGAGGTGGTTCGGGCATCTGGTAAGGATGCCTTCCGGACGCCTCCCTTGGGAGGTGTTTCGGGCATGTCCAACTGGGAGGAGACCTCGGGGCCGCCCCAGAACACGCTGGAGGGACTACATCACCCGGCTGGCCTGGGAACGCCTCGGGGTTCCCGCGGAAGAGCTGACAGAAGTGGCAGGGGAGAGGACTGTCTGGGCTTCTTTGCTGAGGCTGCTGCCCCCGCGACCCGGACCCGGATAAGCGGAGGACGACGACGACGACGACGACGACTTCAATTTTCTCCTTAATGTTTACGTTTAATGTGTTAGTTTAACTGGCTGTTGCGTGTCCTCTTTAATAAAATGTGGTGTCTGTATTCAAAGATCTGTAAGTCCTTTTATATTTAATATTTAATATTATCTTTCTCAATATTTGCTATTTAATCATGCTCATTATGTGTCAGTGATTTAAAAAACAAACAAAAAGAATGTGACATGAGTTTTTTCTTTCTTTCAGTTGCTTTCAGGCTATTGGAGAGTTGGAGAGAAAGGTCACTGTGGTGAGTATATTTTCTATTTCGACAGAAAAAAGTGTCACTCAATACTCTCTTTTCATGGCACACCCCTGCAGAATTTTCTAATGTTGCAGACACCATCCTATTTGCGGACACCATCCTATTGACTTCTTAGGGCTCTACAGTGCAAGTATTTTATGTGTATTTGCGCCCAGAAGTAGATATGTTTTTAATTGCTGGCTGTCCCCCTCGCTGACCGATGTGTCAGACTGATGAAAAAATATGATTCTGAAATATTGCAGTAACAAAAGCAATAAAATAGCAGTGATGTTGATTGGGTCCCTGGGAAATTCAATGGGTCCCCAATTAAAAAATGTATTTCTTTCTATTTCTTATATTCTTCTATTTCTTTGATGGTGGTATGGTATGACATGGTTATAATTAATGGATATATTCATGTATGTTCAAAATGTAGCCTATCTGAAATTAAACAAATAAAATTCCAAATCTGAAAAGGTTATTGCAAAACAACTGTCACAGTGGCATGACATACAAAATTCAAATAAAATAGCATTTTTGTAGCAACATAAATAGCACCAAAATAAATTACTAAAATTCAAATGAAAACAAAATGGTGTCTGTAGTATCAAAATAAATTATAGCTGCTGCGCAGCAATGTCGGGGCCGGGCAATTTTAGGCAAAATTAGGCAATTTGAAAGTGAAAGTTCCAAAGCTGTGACACATATGGTTGATTTGTTATGAATTTGAAATTTAGAGGCTTGCTGTAGTGCCGCCATCAGGACTATTGTCTTGTGTTCAGGGTTTCCGTGGGTCATTAAAAAGCAGAAATAGATAAAATAGATTTTGCGAAAATTAAGGCCTTAGATGGCATTAAAAAGCACTAAATTCGATGTCCAGAGGCATTAAAAAATTAAATACACTTGATGGAAAAAAACATTGTTATTCAAGATTTATTTTGATTATATAAACATGTAATAATTTTGATCGGAAGTATAATGTGATGATTGACAGGCAGAACCCTTTAATTGGCTATTGTTTACGGTCGGTGCACAAAGTCACAACACCTGATGCTTGGAATGCAACGTGCTGTGAGCGTGCTCATGCTGTGGCGAAAGAGCGGAGGGAATATTAGCGAAATGTCGGAAAAATGCAATAGTGGAAAGCTGACATAACCCATGGCCCGATGGCCCGGGCCAATAAAATAGTATGTCGGGCAAGTTGATTGACAGGTCACAGGCCCGCTCGGGCCAGTGACACTGTAAGGCTTTTTTTGTCAGGGGAACAACTCCAGCGGATTTTTATCCCACTTTTCTGGAGCCTTCAGTGGATTTATTGGGCTTTTTGGCCAAAGGTGCCCTCACCTTTGCTAGTGCAGTGAAACACCGGAGGAGGGGAAAACGTGCCGGTGCGCTTGTGCGTCTTCGCCAACGCGGACACCGCTGCCATGCAGGTATATTTCTCTCCAACGTGCGTTCGCTGACCAGTAAACTGGATGAACTTCAGCTACTGATGGTGAAAAACGGAGACTTTCTACATCTGCAGTTTTGTGCTTCACGGAGACGTGGCTGTGTGTATCGATACCGGACTCTGCACTGCAGCTGGCAGGCTTCCAACTCTTTAGAGCGGATCGTAACACGGAACTCTCCGGCAAAACTAAAGGTGGAGGTATCTGTTTTTACACTAACAGCGGCTGGTGTAATGACGTGACAGTGATCCAGCAGCACTGTTCTCCTGATCTGGAATCTTTTTTCATCAACTGCAAACCTTTTTACTCCCCCCGTGAGTTTGCTTCATTCATTCTGGTCGGTGTTTACATCCCACTGCAGGCCAACGTGCAGGAGGCATACAGCTTAGGCTGCCCGGCCCCTAATTATCAATAAAAGTGCTGATTTTAACACATAAACAGAACATTCTCATCACTATGACAGAGTTAATAAATAAATTGTCACCAAAATAACACCAAAATCTTCATGTCTGAACATCAACTAAATCAAATGAACTGAGTCAATCACTGCACGTCCCCTAAACGTTAAAACATCATCGACACGAATGAACACAGCATCGAGCAGTGGAAACGTGGGTTTATTTACTACTTTACTAAGTTCGTATCTTGAATTGTTGAAATGAAATCCGCGGTGACTGGCTAGTTGTTTTGGTAGCGGCCAAACTAGCATGTTGCGATACTGTGTACAGGGGATCACGTCCTTTCAGATTTTAATGCGTCAGGGACGCAGGACGCGTACCTAGCAACATCACTGAAATAGGCTAATTTTATAGTATCTCAAACAGTGTGTGCATTTAGAAGATTTATAGAGTTAAAAGGGGTTGAAATAATCTTCATGTCTGTGGTCTCTTGCATTTTTAATATTGGTTAAGATTTGAAAATCCTCTAGTGTGGCCCCAGCCTTAGTCTGCCCCTCCCCTCCCTGTTTCAGCGAGATACAGTGAATGAGCCAGCAGGTCAGTCGCTCTGACAAATGTCTCTTTATTTTTAGAATGGATTCAGGAAGGAAGAGATCCAAATATACAGTACAGGCCAAAAGTTTGGACACACCTTCTCATTCAATGCGTTTTCTTTATTTTCATGACTATTTACATTGTAGATTCTCACTGAAGGCATCAAAACTATGAATGAACACATGTGGAGTTATGTACTTAACAAAAAAAGGTGAAATAACTGAAAACATGTTTTATATTCTAGTTTCTTCAAAATAGCCACCCTTTGCTCTGATTACTGCTTTGCACACTCTTGGCATTCTCTCGATGAGCTTCAAGAGGTAGTCACCTGAAATGGTTTCCACTTCACAGGTGTGCCTTATCAGGGTTAATTAGTGGAATTTCTTGCTTTATCAATGGGGTTGGGACCATCAGTTGTGTTGTGCAGAAGTCAGGTTAATACACAGCCGACAGCCCTATTGGACAACTGTTAAAATTCATATTATGGCAAGAACCAATCAGCTAACTAAAGAAAAACGAGTGGCCATCATTACTTTAAGAAATGAAGGTCAGTCAGTCCAGAAAATTGCAAAAACTTTAAATGTGTCCCCAAGTGGAGTCGCAAAAACCATCAAGCGCTACAACGAAACTGGCACACATGAGGACCGACCCAGGAAAGGAAGACCAAGAGTCACCTCTGCTTCTGAGGATAAGTTCATCCGAGTCACCAGCCTCAGAAATCGTAAGTTAACAGCAGCTCAGATCAGAGACCAGATGAATGCCACACAGAGTTCTAGCAGCAGACCCATCTCTAGAACAACTGTTAAGAGGAGACTGCACGAATCAGGCCTTCATGGTCAAATAGCTGCTAGGAAACCACTGCTAAGGAGAGGCAACAAGCAGAAGAGATTTGTTTGGACCAAGAAACACAAGGAATGGACATTAGACCAGTGGAAATCTGTGCTTTGGTCTGATGAGTCCAAATTTGAGATCTTTGGTTCCAACTGCCGTGTCTTTGTGAGACGCAGAAAAGGTGAACAGATGGATTCCACATGCCTGGTTTCCACTGTGAAGCATGGAGGAGGAGGTGTGATGGTGTGGGGGTGTTTTGCTGGTGACACTGTTGGGGATTTATTCAAAATTGAAGGCACACTGAACCAGCATGGCTACCACAGCATCCTGCAGCGACATGCCATCCCATCCGGTTTGCGTTTAGTTGGACGATCATTTATTTTTCAACAGGACAATGACCCCAAACACACCTCCAGGCTGTGTAAGGGCTATTTGACCAAGAAGGAGAGTGATGGAGTGCTGCGGCAGATGACCTGGCCTCCACAGTCACCGGACCTGAACCCAATCGAGATGGTTTGGGGTGAGCTGGACCGCAGAGTGAAGGCAAAGGGGCCAGCAAGTGCTAAACACCTCTGGGAACTCCTTCAAAACTGTTGGAAAACCATTTCAGGTGACTACCTCTTGAAGCTCATCGAGAGAATGCCAAGAGTGGTTTTTATCCATTATCCACATGTGTTCATTCATAGTTTTGATGCCTTCAGTGAGAATCTACAATGTAAATAGTCATGAAAATAAAGAAAACGTATTGAATGAGAAGGTGTGTCCAAACTTTTGGCCTGTACTGTACAAATCTGTGGAAAAGAGCAAAGAGAAGATGCCAGCATCAGGCTGAGAATGTTGTCAGTCCATTGTTTTTCTTTTGTCATGTTTATTAGTGTAACATGTAAAAACAACATGTAAGAGCTCTCCAAAGCCCTTCTGGCTGAAAAAATAAACAATATTCAGGTTTTGTTGGCACAAATTAAAGTCAAAGAAACAACAAAGAGAGATTTGTGTACAAACTCACAGCGCTAACTGACTGCGACAGTCTCGTGAGAGTTTTATTTGAGGGAGCGGGAGAGAGTCAACTGCGCCTAAAATTAACCGGATGTTTTATTTTGCTTCTGCGCACGACTTCCTGTCCTGCACGATCTGCTCTGTGCTGAATTGCTGCATTGTGCTTCGGCGTAAAAATAGAAGCTCTGCATATCTGCTGCGGATGCTCCGGAGCGCCGCAGCTGTGACAGAGCCGGTGGAACCACAAACATTGATTAGAATTGAAACGTATCAGCTCCGCTGCACACGCATCTGGTGGAATTTAGGGGTTACGGGAGGAAGCAGGAGACGGTCAAAGAGGGAGATGCAGCTTTCAGCAGCTGTATCAGAAACATTAAACCGATTTATAACTTTTCAATCGGGCCATCGGCCGGTTCAAGCTACATTGAGACCGATTCATTAATCTGTGTACCGATGCCCTCGCATCTTTTAAATCAAAACCGATTTTCCGATTCAAATCGGTTATTCATTACAGCCCTAGTTGATATAATTTTTCATGTACTAGGTGTCAGGTCAATTTTCCTGTAATATCAATCTTTCACTATTATCAATCAGTTCAATCAATTTTATTTATAAAGCCCAATATCACAAATCACAATTTGCCTCACAGGGCTTTACAGCATACAACATCCCTCTGTCCTTTGGACCCTCACAGCGGATAAGGAAAAACTCCCCCAAAAAAAACCCTGTAACGGGGAATAAAAACGGTAGAAACAACTGAGGAGGGATTCCTCTTCCAGGACGGACAGACGTGCAATAGATGTTATAACAGAACAGATCAGCATAATAAATTAACAGTAATCCCTATGACACAATGAGACAGAGAGAGAGAGAGAGAGATGCAGGACAGACGGTAATGACAGTAGCTTACAGCAACATTAATGAAATTAATAATATTATAGTTATAGTTCTGGCTACTATGGTACAATATGTTGAAAGTATATATTAATATCTGGCAGTATACATGTGTGACAATAGTCATATGTGTATAATAACAGTAGAAGTATGACTAATGACTAATGATGGCAGCAGCAGCAGGAGGCATGTGGCAGGACCACGGCAGCAACACAACCACACACGTCACGCTATCCAAGGCACCGCTGCAATCCGAGTTAATCTGAGAGACAGTGGAGCACAAAGGCTCCGGAGAAGAAGCTGAGTTAGTGACATCCAGAATGGCCGAGTTAGCAAGATGCAGTAATAGGATACGAGAGAGAGAGAGAGAGAGAGAGAGAGAGAGAGAGAGAAGGAGAGAAAGTGCCCAGTGTATTATAGGCGGGTCCTCCGGCAGACTAGACCTAAGTCAGCCTAACTAGGGGCTGGTACAGGGCAAGCCGGAGCCAGCCCTAACTATGAGCTTTATCAAAGAGGAAAGTCTTAAGTCTAGTCTTAAATGTGGAGACGGTGTCTGCCTCCCGGACCGTAACAGGAAGATGATTCCACAGGAGAGGAGCCTGACAGCTGAAGGCTCTGGCTCCTGATCTACTTTTGGAGACTTTAGGGACCACGAGTAACCCTGCGTTCTCAGAGCGCAGTGTTCTGGTGGGATAATATGGCACTATGAGCTCTCTAAGATATGACGGAGCTTGACCATTTAGAGCTTTATAAGTTAACAGTAGGATTTTAAATTCAATTCTGGATTTTACAGGGAGCCAGTGCAGAGAAGCTAAAACAGGAGAAATATGATCTTGTTTCTTAGTTCCTGTTAGTACACGTGCTGCTGCATTCTGAATTAGCTGGAGAGTTTTTAAGGACTTACTAGAGCTACCTGATAATAGAGAGTTACAGTAATCCAGCCTAGAGGTAACAAAAGCGTGGACCAATTTTTCTGCATCTTTTCGGGTCAGGATAGGCCGAATTTTCGCAATATTACGCAGATGAAAAAATGCAGTCCGTGAGGTTTGTTTTAAATGAGAATTAAAAGACAAATCTTGATCAAATGTTACTCCGAGGTTACTTAGGGTAGTGGTAAAGGCCAGAGCAGTGCCATCCAGAGAAACTATGTCATCAGATAAAGAGTCTCTGAGTTGTTTGGGGCCAAGAACAATAACTTCAGTTTTGTCTGAATTTAACATCAGGAAATTGGTGCTCATCCAGGTTTTTATGTCTTTAAGGCAGTTATGGAGTTTAGTTAATTGATTACTTTCTTCTGGCTTCATCGATAAATACAACTGTGTATCATCCGCATAACAATGGAAATTTATAGAGTGATTTCTAATGATGTTGCCTAAAGGAAGCATATATTGAATAAATAGGATTGGTCCGAGCACAGAACCTTGCGGAACTCCAAAACAAACTTTGGTACGTAAGGATGATTCATTATGAACGTCAACAAACTGAAAACGATCAGATAAATGAGATTTAAACCAGCTTAGTGCAGAACCTTTTAGGCCAATTAAGTGATCCAGTCTCTGCAGTAGAATTTGATGGTCAGTTGTGTCAAACGCCGCACTAAGATCTAATAAAACAAGTACAGAGACGAGTCCTTTGTCTGAAGCAATCAGAATGTCATTTGTAATTTTAACTAGTGCTGTCTCAGTGCTATGATGCACTCTAAATCCTGACTGAAATTCCTCAAATAAATTATTATCATGGAGAAAATCACACAGCTGGTCTGCGACCTCTTTCTTGAGGATCTTTGACATAAAGGGAAGATTAGATATTGGTCTATAGTTGGCTAACACCTCTGGATCCAGGGTGGGCTTTTTTAGTAGAGGTTTAATTACAGCTACCTAAAAAGACTGTGGTACATAGCCTGTTAATAAGGATATATTGATCATATCTAATGTATGAGTGTTAACTAAAGGTAAGACCTCCTTAAGTAGCCTAGCTGGGATGACGTTGATGATTTAGATGAAGAAATCATGCGGTCAATTCTTGAAGAGAAATTGGGGAGAAGCAATCTAAATATATATTAGGTCTTACAGCTGTGTTTGAGGTTAGATAGGTACTATCTGAGGACAGGAGGTCATGAATTTTGCCTCTAATAGTTAGAATTTTGTCATTAAAAAAGCTCATAAAATCATTACTGCTAAGGGCTAAAGGAATACAAGGCTCAATAGAGCTGTGACTCTCAGTCAGCCTGGCTACAGTGCTGAAAAGAAACCTGGGATTATTCTTGTTTTCTTCTATTAATGCTGACTAATAGTTTGCTCTGGCATTGTGGAGGCCCCTCTTATAAGTCTGAGACTGTCTGTCCAGATTAAACGAGATTCTTCCAGTTTGGTTAATCGCCAATTCCTTTCAAATTTTCGCGATATTTGTTTTAACTTACGGGTTTGAGAGTTATACCAAGGAGCGAACTTTCTTTGCTTTGTTAACTTCATTTTAAGAGGAGCTACAGAGTCGAGTGTTGTTCGCAGTGAGCCTACGGTGCTATCGACAAGATGATCAATTCGGGAGAGGTTAAAGTCGGTATGGGAAACCTCTGTTACTGAAGGACTTGGTATTGAATGACAGCGCAGTGGGTGGTGTTGGTGCAGCGGACTCCTCCGTCGGCGCCTCTCCCTCCCACTGCGTCCCTCTCTGGCCCGGCTCGTGCGCGAGCCATCTCCGCCCAAACAGGATTTGCCGTGATATACAACATTATTGATAGTATTAATTAATTATTAATGATATTCGAATGATCCAATTTAGGTTCAAACTTATAAAAAAATAAATATATTTGAATATATTTCTAACTTCGATTTTTTTTTGACAGCCCTAACACACGTTTACTGCTGATCTATTCACACGGGATAAGTATTACCTGAGGTAATTGTCCTGGACCCTTTTACAGAAGGTAAAAGTCGCGGTAATCTTTACTGACATCGTGCGGTAATGATTACTGACATGGCACATTCGGACGGGACTAAAATCTCTGGTAATTATTACTTTACCCCTCGTCCCTATGTAAAACTAATCCCGTCCGAACAGGGCTTTAGTCTATTCCTATTTCATATTGCATGCAGTTTGGGCCTTTTCTGTCTGTCTCCGTGTCTTAAACCTTATCTGGCCCACAAGGTCAGCATATGTGAAGTAGTTTCTCTCTGTGTACGCAAAGGCGTTATCTGTTTCTCTGGCATAAGTACTTCCACTCTGTATGTCAATTTGTCTCTCATTCGCCCGGGAGCTGGGGTTCCAGGGTCTGAATGCTTGATAATTTATTTCAAAGAAAATAAACGCCCAAAGGACAGCTCTCTGTGTTTTTCATGATCACCACGAATTATTGCCATTACACAGGCATTTGACTGGTGAGCCAAAAATATAATTTTAGACCCTGCATTGGCTGTTTAAAGCCAAGTCTTAGAAACTTTTGTTTGTTTGTATGATAGTGTGACGTGTGTTGCAATAAAAGATTAAAAGATTATTATTATAACATGACTTTTTTTCTATTTTACAGGGGGGTGAAGCAGCAGACCAAACTGCAGAAAGCCAGGACTAGGCCTGTGTTCCTCCATCTATGTTACTTCCTGTATGTTTCTGTGTGTTCCTGTTGCAGTGTTCCTCCATCTATGTTACTTCCTGTATGTTTCTGTATGTTCCTGTTGCAGTGTTCCTCCATCTATGTTACTTCCTGTAAGTTTCTGTATGTTCCTGTATGTTCCTTAGCAGAAAGTGTTCCTGTTTGCTCTCCTTTTTTTTTTCTCAGTTTTTTTTTTTTTCTCATAGTTTCCAATAAATCGGACAAATTTCAATGTTGACAGAATTTTTTTTCTCTCTGGTTTTTCAGTGAGTATGTGATGGTGACACTTTAAATGTATTGGTATTGATGTAAATGGTATTGTTAAAAAAATTCTAGGAACATTCACTGAGTGTTTTAATTTCCTAGGAGTAGGAACAGAATCACATTTGTTTTATAATTTTCATGAAGGGAACATTAAACTGAAAACATTGTGGTAACCTTCCTATAATGTTCAATTAACCTTGGGAACGTCAGGAAAACTTGCTGTTTATAATTGTGTTTAAAACATTCAAACATTTTGGCAACCGTCCTATAATATTCAACTTACTTTCCCAGAACATTCTGGGAACTTCAAAATAACCTTCTGGTTATGTTAGGAAAACTTGCTGTTTTAACTTGGAAGGAACATTTGAGGGAGAACATTCTGGTAACTTTCTTAAAACATTAAATTAACCTTACCAAAACATTCAGGCAACATCAAAATATCCTTCCGTTTTAACTTAGAAGGAACGTTTGAGGGGAGACATTTTGGTAACCTTCTTATAACGTTCAATTAACCTTCCAAGAACGTTCAGGGAACATCAAAATAACCTTCTGGTTATGACAGGATAACTTGCCGTTTTAACTTGGAAGGAACGTTTTACGGAGAACATTCTGGTAACCTTCTTTAAATGTTCAATTAACCTTCCAAGAATGTTCCGGGAACATCAATATAACCTTCTGGTTACGTCAGGAAAACTTGCCGTTTTAACATGCAGGGAACGTTTTACGGAGAACATTCTGGTAACCTTCTTATAACGCTCAATTAACCTTCCAAGAACGTTCCGGGAACATCAGTATAACCTTCTGGTTACGTCAGGATATTTGCCGTTTTAACATGCAGGGAACATTTTACGGAGAACATTCTGGTAACCTTCTTATAACGCTCAATTAACCTTCCAAGAATGTTCAGGGAACATCGATATAACCTTCTGGTTACATCAGGAAAACTTGCTGTTTTAACATGCAGGGAACGTTTTACGGAGAACATTCTGGTAACCTTCTTATAACGCTCAATTAACCTTCCAAGAACGTTCAGGGAACATCAATATAACCTTCTGGTTACGTCAGGAAAACTTGCCGTTTTAACATGCAGGGAACGTTTTATGGAGAACATTCTGGTAACCTTCTTATAACGCTCAATTAACCTTCCAAGAACATTCAGGGAACATCAAAATAACCTTCTGGTTACATCAGGAAAACTTGCCATTTTAACTTGCAGGGAACGTTTTACGGAGAACATTCTGGTAACCTTCTTATAACGCTCAATTAACCTTCCAAGAACGTTCCGGGAACATCAGTATAACCTTCTGGTTACGTCAGGATAACTTGCCATTTTAACATGCAGGGAACATTTTACGGAGAACATTCTGGTAACCTTCTTATAACGCTCAATTAACCTTCCAAGAATGTTCAGGGAACATCGATATAACCTTCTGGTTACATCAGGAAAACTTGCTGTTTTAACATGCAGGGAACGTTTTACGGAGGACATTCTGGTAACCTTCTTATAACGCTCAATTAACCTTCCAAGAACGTTCAGGGAACATCAATATAACCTTCTGGTTACGTCAGGAAAACTTGCCGTTTTAACATGCAGGGAACGTTTTACGGAGAACATTCTGGTAACCTTCTTATAAAGCTCAATTAACCTTCCAAGAACATTCAGGGAACATCAAAATAACCTTCTGGTTACATCAGGAAAACTTGCCATTTTAACTTGCAGGGAACGTTTTACGGAGAACATTCTGGTAACCTTCTTATAACGCTCAATTAACCTTCCAAGAACGTTCCGGGAACATCAGTATAACCTTCTGGTTACGTCAGGATATTTGCCGTTTTAACATGCAGGGAACATTTTACGGAGAACATTCTGGTAACCTTCTTATAACGCTCAATTAACCTTCCAAGAACGTTCAGGGAACATCAATATAACCTTCTGGTTACGTCAGGAAAACTTGCCGTTTTAACATGCAGGGAACGTTTTACGGAGAACATTCTGGTAACCTTCTTATAACGCTCAATTAACCTTCCAAGAACATTCAGGGAACATCAAAATAACCTTCTGGTTACGTCAGGATAACTTGCCGTTTTAACATGCAGGGAACATTTTACGGAGAACATTCTGGTATCCTTCTTATAACGCTCAATTAACCTTCCAAGAACGTTCCGGGAACATCGATATAACCTTCTGGTTACATCAGGAAAACTTGCTGTTTTAACATGCAGGGAACGTTTTACGGAGAACATTCTGGTAACCTTCTTATAACGCTCAATTAACCTTCCAAGAACGTTCAGGGAACATCAATATAACCTTCTGGTTACGTCAGGAAAACTTGCCGTTTTAACATGCAGGGAACGTTTTACGGAGAACATTCTGGTAACCTTTTTTAAACATTCAATTAACCTTCCAAGAACGTTCCGGGAACATCAATATAACCTTCTGGTTACGTCAGGAAAACCTGCCGTTTTAACATGCAGGGAACGTTTTACGGAGAACATTCTGGTAACCTTCTTATAACGCTCGATTAACCTTCCAAGAGCATTCAGGGAACATCAATATAACCTTCTGGTTACGTCAGGAAAACTTACCGTTTTAACATGCAGGGAACATTTTACGGAGAACATTCTAGTAACCTTCTTTAAATGTTCAATTAACCTTCCAAGAACGTTCCGGGAACATCAATATAACCTTCTGGTTACGTCAGGAAAACTTGCTGTTTATACCAGTATATTACGTTGTGTTGCAACGTTCAAAAAACGTTCCTACAACTTAAAACAAACGTTCCCAGAATGTTTAGGGAACCAAAATTTGTTAGCTGGGCAGAGGAAATCCAGAGGCTGGCGACTGACGGGGATAAAACAAATAGAGGGAATCAGCAACTAAGGGTTTCACTCACTCAAAAATGGGGATAGTGTTCCGACTTTCCTTCCCACAGGAAATAGCGAGCGTAGTATGGGGGTCTTTCGGGCCTCCCCACGCGACAGTGTACAGTTACAGCTGATCGGCTGATCGTACTCACTCGATTTGCCACTGGCCTTCTGACTTTCCTTAATATGGGAAATAGAGAGCGTTGTATAAAGTCCTTCAGCCCCTGCCGCTGGTACTGCTCAGTAGATCGCTTACGTCAGACCCTCGGCTCCTGACACTTGGTTGCCGCCGTTTGCCCCCTCCGCTGTCTCGACCCATCTCCTCATGGTGTCGTAATCACCTCCAGCTGAGCTCCCGCACACTCCCGACACCTGTTTAAAAATCCTCCCCAATCACCGCGGTCCACTCAAAGGCTTGGCGTGCAGCAGACCAATCAGCAGCCAGTCCCAATCTTGCGGCTCATTCATACCAGCTGTGAAGGACAGATTACGCAACAACCCCGTCCACAGTCTCAATTGTCCATCTACTTGATGAATGAACGAATTAAGTCCGCAATTACAGTCTGTGTCTAAACAAAGTATTTCCCTCTCATGACTACCACAAGTAAAAGTACATAATATTCACAGTCTGTGGTGACATACAGGACCTCAGGACACTAATTATTGAAGTTTTGAAAGTGAAATTCTTTCCCATTCTTACCTGATGTACGACTTCAGTTGCTCAACAGTCCGGGGTCTCCATTACTGCATATTGTGCTTTATAGTGCGCAACATGTTCAATGGTAGACAGGTCTGGACTACAAGCAGGCCAGTCTAGTACCTGCACTCTTTTACTACGAAGCCACACTGTTGTGATACATGCAGAATGTGTCTCATTGTCTTGCTGGAATAAGCAGGGATGTCCCTGAAAAAGATGTTGTCCAGATGGCAGCATATGTTCCTCCAAAGTCTGTATGTACCTTTCAGCATTCATAGTGTCTTCACAGATGAACAAGTTACTCATTATGCCATGGGCACTAACACTCCCCCACACCTTCACAGATGCTGGCTTTTGAACCTTGAGCTGGTAACAGTCTGGATGGTCCTGGATGATCCTCTTGTGTCACGTCACAGCGTTCATGATCTTCAAAAAACAATTTGAAATGTGGACTCATCAGACCACCGCACAGTTTGCGTCTGTCCATCTCAGATGAGGTCGGGCCCAGAGGAGTCTGCAGCCCTTCTGGGATGTTGTTGATATATGGTTTCGACTTTACATGGTAGAGTCTTAACTACCAACTAACTGTGTTTACCGACAATGGTTTTACAAAGTGTTCCTGAGTCCATGTCGTACTATGCTTTATACAACCAAGTCAGTTTTTAATAGAGTGCCCTCTGAGGGATCAAAGTTCACAGCCATTCAGTGTTGGGTTTTTAGTCTTGTCCCTTACATGGAGAGAATTCTCTGGATTCTCTGAATCTTTTGATGATATTCTAGATTGTTGATGATGAAATCTCTAAATTATTTGCAGTTGTGTATTGAGAATAGTTGTTCTCAAGCTGCTGGACTCTTTGCCCGCCCAGTTTTTTTTTTTTTTTTTTTTTTTTTTAAAGTGACCATCCTTACTTGAGAACACCTGAGCCTTTTTAAGATGCCCCTTTCATACCTATTAATGATACTATCATTTGTTACCAATTAACCTCTTTACCTGTGGAATATTCAAACAGGTTTTTTTTTTTGAGCATTCAACAACTTCCCTAGTCTTTTGTTGCTACTGTCCCAACTTTTTTGGAATGTGTTGCAGGCATCAAATTCAGAATAAGTGTATATTTAACAAAAAACAACACATTTTATCAGTTTGAACATTAAATATCTTGTCTTTGGACTGTATTCATTTGAATATAAGTCAAAAAGGATTTACAAAACATTGCATTCTGTTTTTATTTACTGAATCATAAAAAAAACTCAAAAGAATCAATTTATTATTTATTTTTACTTTTTGTTTTCCTAGTTAAAGGACCACCCCTCCTGTCCACCCTACATGGACTTTGTTGCTCTTTATATTTAATTTGTGTGTCCACTACAACAAAAGATTCTAACAGACTTTGCATTGCCATTGTTGTTGTGTTGCCAGAATGTGATTTTAACACATTTTGTGCCCACCATCACTGTTATGCCCAGTCTAGGGGTGTCTGGGACATGACATGAAAGGCCCCCATCTTCCCCAAGTCCCAAGTAGCCACAATGAAAAAGACGTGTGGAAAGATCAATAGTGCAAATTTATTTACAATATTTAAATAACAGAATTAACTGAAATAGTAACTTCAGGGTGGACTAAGGCCAAAATAACAAACAATCCTGCCCAGGGAGTAAGTAACCTAACCAAATAATAAGAAATAAATGACAAAAATCTTACCTCCCTAACTAAATAAACAGGAGAAAAAAGGGTTAGCAACAGAACTGGCAGTCCACCCCTACTATACAATATATACAAAAACACTGTTTCCCTACAATACGACAACACAACAATACTACAATGTGTGTGGCCGGTTGGGAGAGGAGGAAGGTGAGGTCTGCCTGCTAGCTCGAAGCAACTGCCATCTTGGTCCTTTAGAAACCCGAACGCCCTTGGCGGCAGCCAATCAGGAACGAGCGCAGATCCAATCCACCAATCAACGCCGGGCTGTGGCACACACCTATTTGCATACAGAAAATACACACAGAGAACACACACAGCGAACACGTGCAGGATAACACACACAAACAAAAGAAATTATGACAACAGTCATAACGACCACATAATGCGTTGTTAATAGTTGATGTCCGTTTAACTCGTTTCTATGAGACTGGGCTGCAATGCAGGGCAGTGCAAGCTTCCTTAATTTGTAGCTTGGTGTCACTTTTGTATTGTAAAACAAAAAAATGTAGTGTGTTTGTCCTGTTGAAACACACATCTATATCCTTACAGTAAAATTGTGGATTTGCTATAAACAGCACCAGAGAGTCACATCTGGAATAACAAGGCTTTGCTCCTGTGACTGTGGTTTGCAGAGCAGTGTTCCCCTCCCTCTTGTCCCCAGACTGAGGCTGGTCACTGCATGTGTCCCTGTGGGTACAATCAGTGCTGTGTTGGCAGGCCTGACAGAAAAACTGACCTTCTGAATCATAACTGTTGTTGGGTTACGGCACTGTGCTAAATCCAGCCACCAGCAAAAACTTGTTTTCACTCTGTTTGATGGTTTGGGTGCATCATTTAGATGATACAACATGTGTGGGTGAATTAAAGGCCACCATAGCTACATCAGGATGATTGGAGTTGGGAATTAAACAGACTCCGAGCTTATGTAGTAATGTTGTTATTGTTGTTTTTGACTGAGGTTACTGTGACATTAATGGAGTGTTTGACATTGGCCAAATACAGAAAATATGTTTTTAAACCTGGATTTGGATTTACTACTCTTTGCCAGTTAATACATGTGTCAGTTTAAAATAATAATAATGTATTTGGGGAAAGGGAAAAAAGCCTGGATGTGGCTGATTTTGGTAAATTATGACATAGTTGCAGAAATTTCCAGTCTGTCAGCTCTGTCAAAGTTGTGCTAAATTTATGGTCTTGTGTTTATTTTGCAAGTGTTCCCATAATTATCATATTAATTCTTGAGTTATGGCCAAAAGACATGTTTTGTGAGGTCACAGTGATCTTGACCGTGACGTTTAGACCACCCTAGTTCTAGTGGATTTTTGTGCCTCACTTTTGTAAGGATATTCCCTCAAGGCCTTCTTGAGATATGATGTTTACAAAAGTGAGACAGATGCAAGGTCACAGTGACCTTGACCTTTGACCAATAAAGTCTGATTAGTTCATTGTTGAGACCATGGGCATGATTGTGCCAAATCTGAAGAAATTCCCTCAAGGCAATCTTGAAATTAAGGTTCAATTGGACGGACAAACATCTTGAAAACATATCGCCTCTTAACAAGCAGAAGATAAAGAAACTGGGCACCAGCCAAACTTGTAACCTGCTAGCCATTGTACAGGAAATAATGTGGAGAATCTCCATCCCCACATCAGTTTCCAACATGATATCAGGACTGTAATATCCTTTGTTTCACCAAAACTTGGCTAAAACCTAGACAACGCTCCTCAACCAGGTGACTCTTTTTCTATAATGCCGATCAGACAGAACAGAGGACTCTGGTGAGAGAAGGAGGGGAGGTGTGACACTCCATGGTAAATAAGGACAGGTGTGACAGTAGGAATGTCAGGTGCTGTCCTGTTCCTCCTCTCCCTGTGACACAAGGGGAATAAACACTCTGAATTACAGCTATACACTGTTTAGAGGAGGCTACGGAGCAGAAGTCACTGCCCGTGTTTGGAAGGAGCGACCCTCTTGTTAAAGAGGAGACTTGTTTGGTGGGGTGGGTCTTACATTATGTATCAATCAATCAGTCAATCAATTTTATTAATAAAGCCCAATATCACAAGTAACAATTTGCCTCAGAGGGCTTTACAGCATACGACATCCCTCTGTCCTTTGGACCCTCACAGCAGATAAGGAAAAACTCCCCCAAAAAAACCTTTAACAGGGGAAAAGAAATGTTAGAAACTGCAGGAAGAGCAAATGAGGAGGGATCCCTCTTCCAGGATGGACAGACGTGCAATAGATGTCGTACAGACCAGATCAACATGATAAATGATTACAGTAATCTGTGACAAAATGATAGATAAAGATAGACAGAGACAGAGAGAGACCGAGAGAGATGCAGGACAGACAGTAATGACAGCTTACAACAACATTGATTTAAGTAATAATATTACAATATTACAGCTATTGTGGTACAATATGTTGTATTTGTTGATATATAGTTGAGTTTGTTGATAGTATGTATATGTGACAATAATCATATGTGTATAATGACAGTTGAAGTATGACTAATGATAACAGCAGCAGGAGGCATCAGGCAGGACCACACGTCACATCATCCAGGCACTGTTGCGATATGAATTAACCCGCGAGAAGAAGCCATTTTTCTGAGTTATCCTGAGTTAGCGAGATGCAGTAACAGGACATGAGTGTTAGCAAAGGAGAGAGGGAGAAGGAGAGAAGGTGCTTGGTGTATTATAGGAGGTGTATTATAGGAGGTCCTCCGGCAGACTAGGCCTAAGTCAGCCTAACTAAGGGCTGGTCCAAAACAAGCCTGAGCCAGCCCTAACTATAAGCTTTATCAAAGAGGAAAGTCTTAAGTCTAGTCTTTAATGTGGAGACGGTATCTGCCTCCCGGACCGAAACAGCAAGATGATTCCACAGAAGAGGATTCTGACAGCTGAAGGCTCTGGCTCCTGTTCTACTTTTGGAGACTTTAGGGACCAAGAGTAAATCAGAGCGCAGTGTTATGGTGTGATAGTATGGCACTATGAGCTCTATAAGATATGACAGAGCTTGACCATTTAGAGCTTTATAAGTTAACAGTAGAATTTTAAATTCAATTCTGGATTTTACAGGGAGCCAGTGCAGAGAAGCTTAAACAGGAGAAATGTGATCTCGTTTCTTATTTCCTGTTAGTACACGTGCCACTGCATTCTGAATTAGCTGGAGAGTTTTTAAAGACTTATTAGAGCTACCTGATAATAAGGAATTACATTAATCCAGTCTAGAGGTAACAAAAGCGTGGACCAATTTTTCTGCATCTTTTTGGGTCAGGATAGGCCTAATTTTCGCAATATTATGCAGATGAAATAACACAGTCCGTGAGGTTTGTTTTAAATGGGAGTTGAAAAAGAAATCTTGGTCAAATATTACTCCCAGGTTTCTTACAGTAGTGCTAGAGGCCAGCACGATGCCATCCAGAGAAACTATGTCATCAGATAAAGAGTCTCTGAGTTGTTTGGGGCCAAGAACAATAACTTCAGTTTTGTCTGAATTTAACATCAGGAAATTGGAGCTCATCCAGGTTTTTATGTCTGTAAGGCATTTTTGAAGTTTAGTTAACTGATCCGTTTCTTCTGGCTTTATTGATAAATACATACAACTGTATGTGTAGCATCCAAGGTATTTGGAACTTGACTCAAGGTTAGAAGTCTGGACATTTCAGCCTCTACTGACCTTTATTTCTTTATCTTCCACTTGCATGTCCCCCAACTGGAGTAGCCCAACAAAAATTATACAAAAAGACCACCAAGACAGTGAAATTAACTTTTCAGACTAAAGACAAACATATTGACGGAATCTTATAAAAAATAGGACTTTCTGAATGGAGATGAATAGAGAGGAAGACTGTTTAGAGCCAGAGTCCATTAATAGAATTCAGCATTAAGCTTTCATGGTTACAACCAGGATACTAACTGGTAATAATTAGAATTATTAGCTCCAAATAACTTTAGAAAGAACACAGTCTGGGCAAACAAAGGACCTGGCCTTGTCTAAAGAAGCTTTCTGCACTGTATAGGTGTCTGAATATGTCAGTAAAAGCACATGGTTATTGTGGTGAGAAGAGCTGAAATGGAGCAGACCGGTGCAGCAGCTGTGAAGCTGGGGGACGCACCAGGGATGACATATAACTCTGGACGCCAACATTTTTGAATGGAGCAGGCGTGAATTATATTGCACACACGCCCAAGAGTTTGCATGCTGACAGATTGTTTGGCATACTCTCTTTCTCACAACACACACACACACACACACACACACACACACTCACTGACTACCCACCCTCTGCACTGGCCCTTGTGTTTGTGAAAGCCTCAGACATCACATCAGGCTTTAAAACTGAGTCATTAGTGTTCTGCGCACAGCAGAGGTCACTGATTAGACAGTCAACACATCAGTCAGGATCTTTAAAGAAAACTCTGGTTCATTAAAATGTGGGTCTCCATTGTATTGCCCATCATTCCCATTGAAAATGATAACACTGTATTAACCTAATTGCTGAGATCTGGGAACACAGTGATGTCCCTACAGCAAAGTCAGATGAGGCAAAAAAAAAAAAAAAAAAACATGGTGTCAACCTGGTCTGGTGTGACTGGTGGCAAATGTTACCTAATGTTAGTTAAACAGCAAGTTCTATGTAAAATTTGCTCAACATCATTAAGTTGGATCACTGAATTTTTGACTCTTCTGTGCCTGTGCTACTTTTCCTACTACATCTAGCATGTCACCAATAAAGCTCACCTGAGAATGATGTCATTGTAGCATCTAACTTGAGAAGATTTTGGCAAACGTTATTCTGTAACTGCTAATTTTGTCCACAGTGGGTATTGCTCAGTAAAAGTGACATAGTCTTGCTTTTAAGGTTTGGGTTTGGGAAGGATTCCTGTGTTTACTATTTCAAAAAGGCATTTCTATTCTTGACCATGCTCTGTCTGCCGTTTAGTCCGGTTGGTGTGAATGCTGATTCAGTGGCACACTCTTGTAATCTTTAAGGCTCATTATACTCCCTTAATGTACAAAAATAGATATGTCTGTTTCGAATGTTGTACACGTCACACTTGGATACTTACAGGCATTCTTTACGTTGGCTTAGATACAGCCAACAGATGGCACTGGAGGGCGGAGTCAAAAGTTTCACACACAAAAAAACGAGGTGATGGTGGAAGAGGGTGTTATATTGTACGTATAAATGGAGACAGCATTGTAGATGGCAGTGGTCTGTGCAGCTGTAAGCGAGGGTAGGGTATACCAAGTTGATTTTAAAATTGAGTGGAGAGGAACACTGAAATAGCTACGGAGTCCAGTAAAGTTAAAAAAAATAATTCATTACAAAAATTAAAATAGTTAGAGCTACTAAAAACCCACTAGTGGTGTTGATAAGACCAAGAAGATGAGTTCAAATACTAAAATACTAATTACTAAAAAAACAATGCAATATCATCATAAAGATTGTAAAAGGCACACACATAAATACAATTTTAAAAATATCCAGGGAAGTAGCTCAAGGATTAAAAACAATCATCTGTCCTTATCTCAGTCTTGCGGGATATTTTGCAGCAGGTTCCGGCCAATATGGCGCTGCTACACCGTAGCTCCGCTCTTCCGCGTTGAAAGACCATGCATTCACAGAGGGTTCATCCCAATCCCTTATTTACCATCAAGTTAAAAATCTGAACAAGAAAAGGAGCACAAACGATTTTCTTAATTTATTAGAGAGATTTTTCACTTCACGATCTGTTATTTCCCTCATCAACTTTTATTATGGATACAATCAAAGAGTCTGTCTATCAGAGAGTCTGTCTGCCACCAAGAAACACTTTTTACTTCACTGACCGTCATTTCCATTCAGTCACACTGAGGCTGATCATTCCTGAGCATCGGGTTGATGAGTTACAGAATTTTAATTTTCCCTGAAACATTTGGCCTAATAAATCATTTCCAGTGTTCAAAGACACCATAATCAAATTCTTGGTTATAAAATAATGAACTTACAATCAGAATATCAATAAATACAGATGCAAAAAATGAAAACACCTAAACCATATAAGAACATTGTGTGGCTCTGAGGAGGACACAGTATATTATAAATACAGCACGCAGGTTGTTGTTCATGTACAGGTGATTGACAGAGGAAGAAACACTGCTAAAAGCTGCTGAAATGAGTTTCCGCAGTAAGGTGGCTGTGCTCAGCCTAAGCGATAGGGTGAGGAGCTTAGACATCCAGAGGGAACTCTGAGTAGAGCCACTGCTCCTTCGCATTGAAAAGGGGCCAGTTGGGGTGGTTCAGACATCTGATTAGGATGCTTCCTTGGCACCTCCTGGAATGGGTGTCCCCCACACTTCCAGCTGTCAGGAGGCCGCAGGGCAGACACGCTCATCTGGCCTGGGAACGACTCGGGATCCCCCAGAGGGATCGGGATTGGAGAGAGGGACTTCTGGAGTACCTTGCTCAGCCTGCTGCCCCCACGACCTGGCCTCGGATAAGCAGATGAACATGGATGGATGAATGAACATGACTTCCAACTTTGCAACTCATAGTATTGATCAAAAAGTGTAAATTACACTGACATATTAAAAAAAGGAACAACATCTGCTTACTATATTGAAAACATAATGTAAATCCTTCTTCCCCTTTATTTACCAGAGAGAACAATCTTCATCTACAGTATCAGTAGAGCAAGCTGCACCAACACATCCCATTATGTAGACTAATGCAGCAGTAACTGTCTGCCTTCTGATAATGGAGTGTTAGTGGCTGGCAGTAGGAGAGTGGGCTGGGAGTGATCAGGGAAGAAGAACCATTGATTAACAATCTACAGCTGTAAAGGATTCCATTGGAGTACCAACATGTTAGGCACTCCATCAATACAACATGATTTTAATTTGTGTCTGTAAGCCATTGTTGTCAATGGATCGGTGTTGAAGCAATGGAGTCTGTTGCCTGGTGTGTTTCCCAGGCAACCATAAAGGAGTCATTGCTCCTCCTCCCAGGGTCTATGACAAATTACTATTTATTTGACAGCAGTCATGTAGGATCATTGATCAGTGCTGAGAGGCCTGTGGATCCATGAGGATGTTAACAATGCTGGAGGAATATCTGAGAATAGCAAAGAAAGCTTTCGGCCAGACTTATTGATCAAGACAGCAAACCTTCATTTGAGCTTTTACAGTGAAGAAGAATATTGAGTCGTCCAAAGATGGAGAGACAGTTTAAAGATAAATCATTTCAAGACTGTATATACTGTGTATTCTCTTTTAAGGTTTATCAATCCATCAGACAATCATTTATTTATTTGTCACAAGGAATTATACAAGATAAAACTCCAGGGAAATATGATTCCATCAGCTCCTTTAACTTGTGTCTGTAATGTCTTTTTTGCATCTTCTTACATTGTTGGTTGCTGCTTTATAATTGCCCATGTTTCTAGATGGTTCTGGTAATCCATGGTTTCTGGCTGTGGAATGATTTCACTGTCCACACATTCTGGCCTCAACAAGATGCCTGCTTGGTCCCTCCTCCTGAAAATGTGTAGCGCTGCAATGCAGTCTCCTCTGAATGCAGTGATCCACAGCAGGACTGGGACACCACCTCTCATTTTTCACAGTCTCCAAAGTCTTCCAAAGCACTCGACTCCTCTCCTTCTCTCACCAGAGTCCTCTATTCTGCCATACTGGCTTATAGAAAAAGAGTCACCTGGTCAAACGGCACTGTCCAGGATTTAGCCAAGTTACAGTGAAACAAAGGATATTACAGTTCCTGATATCCTGTTGGAAACTGATGCGGGGACGGAGATTCTGGCTGGCAGATTGCTCGTTTGGCTGGTGCCCATCTTCTCCATCTTTTGCTTGATGTTTACTTGTGTTACTTGAAGTTACATGTGATAACCTCAGCCTGGCTAGCTCGCAGAAATCTGCAGGGGCAGAGTTTACTCTGTCTTCTTTTAGTTACTCTGATGCAGGTGATTGCTCTGTATTAATACTTCTTGACATCAGCTCTGCGTTCGACACAGCAGAACGTCATATCATTATTAAGAAGTTACCTGATTGTGTTGGCATATCATACATTGGATTAGACTTTTTTTCATCCTATTTCACTGACAGGAGTTTCTCTGTCTCCCCTCCACTGTCATGTGGTGTCCTGCAGGGCTCAGTTTTGAGGCCTCTGTTATTCACTTTAAAGTTTTTGCTTTTGAGACAAAAAAACTGATAGGATACTGATATCATATTTATATGCAGATGATAACCAGCTACATTTCTCCTTCAAACCTGGCTAGCTTTAAAGGTAATCTAAACTCCTTGAGTTTAGAGAGACAGTTTAAAGATAAATGCTATTAGCTCTGTACAATGGCCAGCTGGATGTGAGCTCAGCTGGTGCTCATTCTTCTACATGTTTTCCTCAATGTATAAAAATGTTTACATTTGAAAACCTTGACCTGGCTAGCGCCATAATCACTGACAAAGTGGCAGTATTTCACAACTTCTGAATGAAAATGGGCTAGAATTATAGTTCCTTCACTGGGATGTAAAAACATAAGATTTTCACATTGTCAGAGAAATAAAAAGTACATATCCATAGTTCACCATACTGCACAGGGCATCTCCTGCTTTGCCCCTGACAAAAAAGGAAAGCAAAAGCAACAACATAACACATAATGGATTTAAACCCATGCACAACATATCCACCTCCTGACAGTAAAACTGAAATAAACTTGGTTTCTCACAATTAATACTGCAAATCAGCCCTTTATTTTTTTTATTTATTTCTTTTTAGAAATAAGCCAGCATAATATTTCAAAATAGCTGAAAGACTTGAAGCACTAATCTCATATTTTAATGAAAGTGCTAAACCACCTGAAATAATTTGAAGACTACAGTAATGTAGGAAATATATATATATATATATATATATATATTTTTTTTTTTTTTTTACTTTTCTTACCTATACTACCTGACTGTAAAACTGTACTGTCATTGCACTGTAGTGTAATTCTCTTTGACCATCCATCCTCTCTAAGTGCTGTTGGTCAGTGGGAGCTGATACTGCAGCAGACAAACTGGTCAGGGAAGAGGCTGCCTGCTGGGCTGTGAGTCATGTCAATCTGGACTACAGCGAGACTCCATCACTCTGAGGCGGAACAGAATGAGGATCCAGACTGCAGGATGACAAAATATCCCGTCATGCAGAGAAAGACACAACTGGTATGCCAGGCATGTCTGGCTGAATCACACGCTGTCACCATGCACGCAGACGCCTGCTCATGCTTGGCTTCCTGCAGTAATGATTGGACTGAAGCTGGATGGACGTTATTTTCTTCTCTTGTTTAGTTTGACCATTTCAGTGCCAAAGAAATATTACAAAATGACAACATTGCTCAGCTAGAAATATTCCTGACAGAAAAGCCTCTACAACAGCATTCCGACCATGGGACACAGCATAGCCCTGAAATTAATTATTACTATCTCAGAAATACTTAGTAATTGCAGTACATTCATTTATTATCATGTCACACAGACACACACACATGCACACACAGTATATATAAGCAGTGAACAAGCTGCGGAGTCCTTCACATCACCATCACATTGTGTATTATTAGCTCAGTAAAAACACATCCTCTGGGCACCCTGGTAGCTCACCGAGTAGAGTGCATACCAGTACAACTGAGCCCTAACACACCGGCTGGTTTGATCAGGCCCAGGGCCCTGTATGTCTGCTCCTCTGTCTCCCTTTCATATCTCTCTACCACTATCAGTGACAGCGTGACAAATGCCACAAAAAACATGTCTTTGAACTTCCACTAATCAGTAAAATTATGTAAAAACTAGAATTACCACCTTTGTGCACCAGTCAAGTTTCTCTTACAGTTTAAATCCATGTCTGTGAAAACATGGATGCTTCACACACAGTAGATCTATACAATCGGCACAGTTTCAAGATTAGTGTCACCAATTCAGTATCTGACCAGATGTCTCCCCATCTGTTCTTGAGACATGACATTTACAGGGTTCCTACGCAAGTATGGAAAGTATGGAAAAGTATGGAAATAAATTTGATCAATTTCCAGGTATTAAAAAGTATGGAAAATGAAAAATAAAGTATAAAAAAAAATTATGTTTCCAGACTATTACCACTGTTCTAAAATATTGTTTTCTAAAATAGAAAATTAGGTATTTCCAAAAATAATTTAATCAATCCGAATCGTGTTTTATGCCGGGCCAAGCACAGTTTGTGTGAGAGCAAACGTCTCAGAAAACATACCGCCCCTTTTACCTGATTGACAAGTGGTTTGTCCAGTCCGCTGCCCCATGACCCTCCTCCAGCCCCCTAGGTATCAAGTTTCACTCCAACACTGCACCTTCGACAAGGAGATGAGTTTCACGTGGTTCACAATGGGTAGATGCAAGTTTTTGGATGGATGGCTTGACAATACCATATATAAATACTGGTTGGCCAAGGATTCCCAATTCACACACAGAGCTAGATGCAAGCTTTGTGTGAAATTGTTTGACATCACCAACATGGGGGAGAAGGCGATTCTGAGCCACATGAAAGGAAAAAACAGATGTCTTGTTACTGCATCGCTTGCACCCAGAGTCCCAACCTTTTTGCGTCAGCCCAGACATTGAACTTACCTGAGTTTTTATTTGCATGCTATTATGGTACTTGTCTACAATCGCCTATTAAGAATAATTAAATATGATGTGAAATATGATACACTGATATATTTACTCAGATGTCGCATATTCTCTGAAAAAAGAAAAAAAAACGCAGAGAAGTCTGGAAATTAGGGTATGGAAAAGTATGGAATTTTGAAATTCCAAATGTGTAGGAACCCTGCATTTAGTAATGGCCAGAAAAGTGTTTTATGCAGAACATTATGATGTCACAGTGAAGTTGAATTTTGACCTTTTGGATATAAATTGTCATCACTTAACCATCATATCCTTTTAAACATTTGTGTGAAGTTTTGTCATAATTAGCGTGTGAATTCTTGAGCTGTAGCCATAAATATGTTTTGTGAGGTCATACTGACCTTGACCTTTGACCTATGACCACCAAAATCTAATTAAATGCTCACTGAGTCCGAGGGGAATGTTTGTGCTAAATTTGAATAAGTTTCTTTGAGATGTTGGTGAGATATCACGTTCACAAGAATGAGACTGGTGTGGTCATGCTGATGTTGACCTTGGACCTTTATTTATATAGCATATTTCTTAACAATGTTACAAAGTGCTTAACAAGAAGAGATAAAAACCAAATAAGGTAAAACCAGACATGGCAATTGACTAAAAGACTGACAAACAAGAACCAGAAAACAGTTAAAATGAATAAATACAAAAATATATAAAATAATAATATAAACAGTATAAAATAAAAGCAGTCAAACATTCACAAACTCTTTTACATAGAGAGAGGTTTTAAGGTGAGATTTAAAAAATGCAAGGGACTTAGTGTGCCTTAGTCCAATAGGCAGAGCATTCCAGAGTGTGGAGGTTCTAACAGCAAAAGCACAATCTCCCTTTGTTACAAACTGCAACCTAGGAGTAACCAGCAGGGCTCCATCCACGGATTGGAGGCGAGAGGGCACATACCGTGTTAGTAAGTCTGTAATATATGTTGGAGCTAGACCATTTAAGGCCTTAAAAGTGAGTAATACAATTTTAAAATCAATTCGAGAACTAACAGGGAGCCAGTGTAGGGAGGCAAGCACAGGGGTGATGTGCTCTTGCCTCTTTGTCCCAGTAATGAATCCGGCAGCAGCATTTTGGACCAACTGGAGACGACGGATGGAGCTCTGACTAATACCTGAGTAAAGTGCATTGCAGTAATCAAGTTGCGAATAAATAAAAGCATGAACAACTTTTTTTTAGGTCTGTGAGTGATAAAAATGACCTGAAGCTGAAACAAGACTGAACAACACTTCTGACTTGATTATCAAAACAGAGTTTGGCACCAAAAATCATACCTAGAGTCCTAGCAGCCTGCTTAATATTCTTTGACAGCTCTCCCAGATTAGCACCAGTGGAGTTAATGAAATTTAGGGGACCGAACAGAATGACTTCCAACTTCCTCATCGTTGAATTGGAGGAAGTTTTGGGACATCCAGGATTTCATGTCAGAGAGGCAGGATGGGAGATAAGATAGGCTGCAAGAATCTGTGGTTTTTAACAGCATGTACAATTGAGTGTCATCTGCATAGAAATGGTAAAGCACATCATGAGTCTGGATAACTTGGCCAAGAGGTAGCATGTATATGGAAAACAGAAGAGGACCAAGGACAGAGGCTCGAGGACCCCACACCTCAACTGGGCTGAGGAAGAAGAAACATTACCCAGGGCAACAGAGAAAGTTCTATTAGAGAGGTAGGACTGAAGTAGGCTGAGTGCTGGGCCCTCAATTCCAATCCAAGTCTCTCTGGCGGTGCAGAAGAATACAGTGGTCAACAGTGTCAAAAGCGGCACTTAAATCTAAAAGAACTAGAAAGTCACCTCTTTCTGCAGCAAGCAAAAGGTCTCAGTACTATGAAGTGCTCTAAAACTTGACTGAAATTTGTTAAAAACATTGTTGTTATTCATAAAAGACACCAGTTGTGAGGAAATTACTTTCTCCAGAACTTTGGACAAGAAGGACAATTTGGAAATTGGCCTGTAGTTACTCAAGGACAGGGGGCCAGTTGAGGTTTCTTTAATAGTGGATGAATAATGGCATGCTTAAAGCTGTCAGGGGATGAGCCAGAAACCAAGGAACTGTTGAAAATTTGTAAAATAACAGGGCAGACAGTCGCAAATACCTGTTTAAGGAGCTTAGTTGGGATGGTATCAAGGGTACCAGAGGAGGAGTTCACGTGGGAGACTGTATACTCCCAACTCAGAGGTTGTAACACATGAATGTTTGTGCCAAATTTGAAGAAATTCCCTCAAGATGTTGAGAATCATGTTCATGAGACTGGGACGGACGGATGCTCAATATTTATGCCTCTGGCTACAGCCATCAACACCGTGAAGGCATAAAACTTGATCAGGTTTCTAAAAAATGCATACAGCCAGGCGCACACATACACAGGTCCATAGTCACTACATACACACATGCTCAGATCAGTAAATTTGAAACAATTTAAACATACAAAGTATGTACCAAACACGTGACTCCAGGGGAAAGTCTACATTTTTTTGAAACATCCATCACCTAAACTTGCTGTCTTACAAGACCGCTCAGGACTGCTTCCCTGTTTTTCCCAACAGCGCATTAGTCATGTGATTGCAGCCTTTTAAATACATGGAATATGTATGAATATGTAGTGTTGTGCAGTAGAGTCACTAAAAGTAGTGATGTTACAAACTTAACTCAATTTCTCAGTAGCGTGGTGGTAACGTTACTACTCTCTGACTCAAATAGCTTTTCAGTAGTGAAGTTGATTAATTGACTGAGTAGCGTGGTAGCGTCCACAAAAGCTAGAAGCTCTTTTTCTTAGGAAAAGCTTTGAAGTGTAGTAGAATTTTTTTCTGCTGAGGTCTGGATAAAAGTAAGGATAATGAAACTGAGGAGAAGTAATGTGACTGATACCAGCACCACATTGAGGCATGTAGACGAGGGAAGCACTTCCGTATGACATCACATACTAATCCTTCAGTTAGTTCTGCTTGCTGCTTTGCTATTGGCTTTTCTTGGCAAGGCCCGCCCTCCTCCGCCTCTGATTGGCTACACTGCATTTCTTGATGCATCTCTCACATGTCTTCCCTATAGACTGTATATATTTGCTGGATTTGTAGTGGACACTAGAGAAATAGACACAACAAGGGCCAAAAAAAGTGCAGAGAAACAGAGAACGGTATTAAGTAGGAAAAGAGAAGAGAGAGAGTAACATACTAAAGTCATGTGTTATTTGCAGGACATGTTCATGTTTGGCAAAGTTTACATTTAGGTCTGTTATTTTTATTGTTTATATTAATATATTTTATTTATTCTGGTTTTATTGAGTGAAAAATATATTTTGGAGTTCTGTTATTGAATTAGGTGTGGTGGTTAGCACTGTCGCCTCACAGCAAGAGGGTTCCTGGTTCGATCCCGGGTGTGAGAGCCCTTCTGTGAGGAGTTTGCATGTTCTCCCCGTGTCAGCATGGGTTTTCTCCGGGTAACCCAGTTTCCTTCCACAGTCCAAAGACATACATATTGGGGATAGGTTAACTGGTGACTCTAAATTGTCCGTAGGTGTGAATGTGAGTGTGAATGGTTGCCTGTCTCTACATGTCAGCCCTGCGATAGTCTGGCGACCTGTCGCCAGACTATCGCAGGGAAAACGTAGGAAACGTAGGAAAACGTATCAGAACAGTCTGTGCTGTCATTTAACTTGAGACAATGGGCTCTAGTTTCGCAGACCGGGCGAGGCGGGGGCGCAGCGCACCTGCGCTTCGCCAACTGGGTGTGGCCAGGTGGATTTTGCAAGTTTGGCACACCATGCGCCTGGCGCAGCTACTCCTCTTTCCCACCTCCGTCCCTCCTACCTGCGTAAGTCGGAAAGAGGGAGGAGAGAAGGCGTGGAGTGGGTTTTACACACATCACACCAATCAAATGAGCCCCTCTCCTCGCCCTTAAATGCCCCGTGCAAAGGTGTAATGAGAGTTTACTCAATTCGCCATGGTAGAAGAGAGCAGCAGCGTCAGACGGCCAAACTTCTCCCAGGAGGAAACTGATGTTTTGGTTCGGGAGGTCCAAGCTCGCATTGTCCGAATATACGGAACTGCGAGCAGACCTCCACGGGCTGATGATGCAAAGGTAGCCTGGGAGGAGGTCACCACAATTGTAAATCAATGTTGCGTTTCTCTCATGCGCGCGCACTCTCTCTTTCTCTCTCTCTCTCTCTCGCAGTCTCACTCTGTTTCTTTTCTTTTGACTTTTCTAAGATGACAGATGCTGAATATATACTCCCTATCCGATGCTGTGGCTGTTTGTGGTTGGCTGAGAGGGATGTGAACTCATTAGTTTGCAGCTGTGTTACAGGCTGGGTTTCCATTACGCGTGCCAAACGGTGCCAATCCCCTTTGATCTGATCAGATGTGACGGGACAGTCGATATAGAGATACATTTATGTGCTGATTGCAGATAGTTGCATTGAATAGTGGTTATGTGGGTATTTATTGCATCGTTAATGTGCCTGACATTCTGGAAACCTGCCTGTGATGTTTTGGTGACGTGTGCGCACTGTCCGCTGGTCAGCCAAACTTCGGCTTACACCAGCTGCGCTCCCCCTGCGCTGACAGTAGACCTGGTTTCAGATGGCGAGCTTTTAGCGCACCTTCGGTGAAGCCTTTTGGCACGAAACTGTCACTGCGCCTAGCTGGATCTGTCGACACCTCCCCCTGCTGCGCCGCCACACCCATCTCAGCGCACCTCAGTCTGCCAAACTACCAAACTGAGCGCGCCTCGGGTTGCGCTGCTTGAAACTAGCTCTGCGTGGGGTTCACCACCCTGCACCACCCTGCACTGCACCGGGAAACTAGAGCCCATAGGTTTTAATTTATTTTTGTTTGAACTTGTTTGCAAGCATCTCTCACGTCATCAACATTTCCTAGTTAGCTGCACATGTGTGACTCTGACTCCTCAACATCACAGTCATTATCATTACCGTGATTAGCACAAACACACGCGTTGTAGTTTATTTTGACTCAATCCCACATACACTGTCCTGCTGCCACATGTACTCACTACAGCACCAAATGTGAATTAATCCACTGCTTAAAACAGTCCCCAATAAAACTACAGTGAACAGCTGTTTGAGGACATTGTTGAACCTTTAAAAAAATATTTATTTGTTAACCTTTTCTTAAAGATTTAGATCCTGGATAGGACAACTACAATAGGTCTGAGTTTTCAGTTGCCACCTTAATTGTTGACAGCTCAGCTTCCAAAAACATGCTTTATTCTCTGTGTCATCAATTAATGACTTAAATGCAGGAAATTACCTGACATTTCTTTGTTTGTACAGAAAAAATTACATTTCAAATAAATATATTTCATGCATACAGCACTGATGTAATTATTAATTAAAACGTAATTTCAAAAGCCACTCTTTATACATACCTATACTACATTATATACTTTTCTCATCAGCTGTAACAGTAATGGGCCTTCTGCATCGCTAGTTTCAAAAGTTCATTAGCTAGAGTAAATTATTTGTATTGTTGCTGTGGTTACATGCAGCCTAATACAGGCTGATTAAACCGTTCACTGGAAATATGTGTGAGGTGTCCTGGTACATAACTGCCAGCCAATCAGTAATGAATGTTCACCACTCCCTCCTCTGTGGTGGAGCTACTTTTGATTGCTGCGATATTTATGATGCAACTGCAAAGGGAAATAAATTGGTCTCGACTTTGACACAAAAACAGAGCCAGTGTGCCAGACAGTTGTGTTGACTGAACCCCAGCATGTAGACAATGAAAGGGCAGGTGGTGATTTGCCCATCCCAGGTTCTCAACATAATAATGAGGCATTGTGAACCTTGTTGGCAAGGCTGCTGCTGCTTTCTTCTGCCTTCTGTCCTCCTCTGAGGGCAATGCGATGATGAGTTATTTTTCTGCAGCTTGGCACAGCATGACACATTCACCTCCCCAGATGGTCCTCACTGTGATTCAGTTAGTGGCCTTGTCTGTTGCTGGGCAGCATGTGTGGGCCAATGAAACATCACACACACTTCGGAGCTTAGTTTCACGTGGCGAAAACCAGCAGCCACCAACACAGGACATGATTTTTTTCCCCCTAAGATTCTCATGAATTAGTTTTCAAGCCTCTAATGTCTGCCATTCAGAGCTGTGGTGCCAGAGAGGTGGGGGTGGAGGCATAATGATCATAATGTACTGATTTTTTTCCTTCTTTTATTGTCATTATGACTTCATATTTCATGTATTATTAATGTCTGTAAACATAATCTCAGGGGCCAAAACAAAGTTTAAATACTGCAAAAGTCAACAGAACTGCTTAGTTTAAAATTACAACTTGGATGCAAAATAAAAACAAATATGATGTTGAATGGGAAGTTGTGGTGTATCCTGCAAAAGGCTTGTCTGAGTATCCAAGCATTGGATTTGGGCCTTGTTAAAGTGACACAACTTAGGGGGGACATTTTGGAGAAATTAGCTCTATACTGTATGAGAACTTTGATTTAACTATATGTGATTATGGAGCTGCCAAAGCCTGAGGGGAAGCTTGCATGACCAATCAGTTTGTTACATCAAATTAGTTATAACAATCCACTGTAAAATAATTGCACCGGCATATTAACAATGGCTGTAAAGAAATCCTTCACATATAACATGGTGACGCCGACACCAAACAACTGGGAGAAGTTTTATCTATATCATGTGTGATGTGAGAAAACAAACAAACAAACAAACAAACAAAAACATGACCTATTCCAATGGAATGGGGTTTGTTTCCAAGAAAGTAATTATAAATCATGTTAAAACCAAGCGCTAGCCTATAGGGCTGACAAAATAAGCCACAGCAGCAGTGCCAAAAACTGCAGTCACTTAAAGCTGGCTCCAAGAGCGAGTCCATCCCCATAGACCCCCGTGTTTTAATGCCCAACTTTACAGCAGAAATAAACATGTTTACAGTCTGGTACAAAAAATGATTTTGGTCTCTATAGCTAAAGTCCATACTAATGACAACTGTATGGGGTTAAATCTTTGTATAACTCAAGGCTTAAAGTTAAACATAATTAAGGGCATGGCTTTGAGTAACAGGTGGTTGCCCTCTGTTACAAGTCACTACCAAAGTGGCAATGGGGTTGGATAACGTTATCATAGCACAACCCCAGATTCACATAGTGTTCTTTCCTGGGACACAAACTGTCCCATTTTTTTGTGGAAATGTACTTCTAATGTAGAGTGTCAGAGTTCCAAATAAGACGGTATCTATTCCTGTCCTGTTTTTTTCCTGTTTATGTTTAGCCATCCAATCCTGTGTCTGTAAACAGGTGAAAATGAGTAGAACACAGCGACAATCAGCCCCTGGCTGTTGGTATGATTAAGATGTCTAACGTTAGTTTTGACAAATTGGGAGCAGGGTACACCCTGGACAGGTCACCAGACTATCACAGGGCTGACACATAGAGACAGACGACTTATCACACTTACATGAAGTTACATCACATTCAGTATCTCAAAAAGAGCTTTGTTAGGGGTGGCACTTTTGCTAAACAGACAAAGATAGCTGCTCAACTTAAAGAAATCTAAACTCACTTGAAACCGAAGCAAAAAATTCTTAAGTGAAATCAAGGAGGAGCAGTGAAGAACATTAAAGAATTTAGCAGGAAGGAAACACTTAAACAAAGGCCAAATAAGTACACTAATATAACGGTAAGCTATTCAGAAGCAAGCAAAAGACTGCAGGACATGCGTAAAACAAATTTTTCACTTAAACCTCGAATGAATGGATTTTTTAAAAATGACTTCAGCAGATCATGTCAGGCCTTTGCAGACTGTCTCTACTGCATGCTTTAGTGATTAGCACATGTGCTGTCACCATGGAGAAGCTATAAACTGTGACTAGCCTGGATAATATTCCACCTGGTCACGTTAACCTGACTCCATACACCACACATTATTCTTACACATTTTTCTTCCTGGAATAGGTTCAATTAGAGCCCCAGATTTGTGACTCAGTACATTAGTCACCTCTGAATGCATGCACTGCATACACTGCTACCTCTGAAGATGAAAATAAGATAAAAAAAGCAGCTGTATGAAATGAATTTATCTGTATGGATGGTAATTTTACATCTTTGTTTTAATCAGAATACATAACATTGTGCCAGATGATCATGTCAGTCTGCTTTTACTGGATCCTGGAGTTGATTTGGCATGGAGGCATGGGCCTAACCTGGCTGAGACATGGCTGCCCAACAAAATGGCAACATGTACTAAAATAGGTTCTGGCCCAATGGTGGTTTCCAAATTTGTGTCTGATTGAGCATGGTAGACATGGGCCTATTCTGGCTGAGACTGGGCAGCTAGATAAAACAGCAGCCAGCGTTCAAACTGACTCTGGCCTGGACCCGAATCTGGACCCGATTGGGCAGCCCTATCCTGGCTGAGACATGGCTGCTGGACGAAAAGGGCAGGCAGCACAAAAATGGGTTCTGGCTTGTTGGTGGTTGTCAAATCTGAGCCCAATTAGTTGTTGTAGATACAGGCCTATCCTGGCTGAGATACGGCTGCCAGATGATACGGCAGCCAGCATCAACCTTGGCTCTTGTGTAGAAACTTTTCTAAAGTAGTAGCACAACTTGCTGAAGGGAAAAACAAGTTTTGCCTGGTCATTGTTGTGTTTTGGCAGCCCCTAGGTTTAACCGTCCATTTTCACTTCAGATGGATGCAAGTAAAGTGGGACAGGCACAGTTCTTTTGCAAGTTAATGATCTAGTTTGTGACCAGGGATCTTCTTTTGTAAGAAGTTTAATTCATATCAGCTGAATTATCCTTTGATAGAAAAAGAAGCACTTGGGCATTAAAGCATTTTGATGTGTATGTGGGCTCTGGTGTGCTGTCTGTGGTGCACTACACAGACCATTACAGACCACTACACTGACCTCCCTGCAGTGTCCAAACCACTGACTGAATAGGTGGTTATTGTTGTTATAATTATTTTGACTAGATATTCAGTATATTAGGGGTTCTGACAATGAAGTGACAGACACACTGTCCAGAGACCAATATGTAACAGTATGCACGTTATCTGTTTGTCTGCATCTTTGTGTCCCTCTTTTCTTCTCCTAATTTGCTTCACAGTGGTACCAGGTTGCTGGGGGAAACAGCATGAGAACATGGTTGATGCATCAGGTCAGTGTTTTTTTTTGTTTGTTTGTTTGTTTGTTTTTGTAAAATGTAACGTCTATGAAGATCGGAGGGTGAAATCTCATTCCAGGGTTGAGACCACATTTCTATTGTTGGGACCACAGATGATTTGTCATTTGTCAATCTAAACTGGACATGTGGAGGCTTTTCCTCTGCATCTTGCCATCTGAAATGATGACCAAAACCACATGTTTACTGTTCACCAAACAAAGAACAACACTCATCTCCACAGAATGCCTTATTCTCACACCTAAGTGAGAGACCAGCCTTCAAACCTGACTGGGCACTACTGACATAGTGACATGTCACTCTATTATGTCACCAAGCAGAATTAAGGAGAAGTTCTGCTCTCTTCACTCTCTCTGCTTTCTCCTGTGCCACTGTCCTGTTCAAAGGCTCATGTCCCTGAACCATTGAAGGGGGCACTTGCTCTACAGACTCTTGCTGCTCTTTCTCCTGAGCCGCTGATCGGCTCTCCTGCTCCTAAACCTGCAGACCACACAGGAGGGCCTGCTCCACCCTTCCCCCATTTTCTCTTCTACATGCAACAGCAGGAGCAGAACCTGGAGACTAGAGAATTTAATGTGCCAAACAAAAGGTTTGCAACTAATTTTCCAGCAACAAGGAGAACCAAGTTGGGTTAGCACCCCAACATCTAACTCTGCAAGGACCCCAAGCGACCAGCTTCCTCAGATTTGTACCTTCAGAACAATGACACAGCAAAGACTGCACCGGGAACCACAGTTCTTTCCAGCATTCCTCTGCCTGCTAAAAAAGCAGCACACCACAAAGCAACTCTTCCATCCATTCAAGGACTGGTAATGTAACAACTGGGCATAGCATTATTACAGTTGTACAGGCTAAGCAAGACTGTTTAACTTTGTCAATTGTGATTGAATGCTGTTTACTGAGTCATTGTTGTGATTGTTCACAGTTCGGTTATTGATTAGTTGGCTTGGCCAAAGCTAAGTGATGTTAGTTTGCTAATGCTTTTCACGGACAGAGTCTTGCATGCAACTAAACAGACTCTGTACTAACCCAGACCCTTTGCAACACATATTTCATACACATACTCACAAATTGGCTTTCAACAGAGCAAGCAAACCTGCCCTGATCTGAAGCCAAATTTGAGTTAGCCATCATGTAGTTCTCTGTTGTCAGCCATTTTGTTTTGTAGACCAGACGGCCCTTTGTTTCACACACCCATCTTTCATCTCTCTTGCTCTCTCTCTTTCTCTCTGTCACACACACACACACACACACACACACACACACACACCAATGCTTGTATATAGTTAGTTAGAATTTGTGTGTTTTGATGCTTTGCTTTCTTTATGAATAAATATATTTGGAAGCATACCTGTTGTCTGTTTAATATTGCACAAGAGTGAATGAATAGTCATTCTCTGCTATATCAAGAACTCCAAAATCCTTCCACCTTAACTATTAATATAGTAATTTTGGTTATGGTTATTAATTTAATTATTAATCAAAATTCCAAATTGATAGTTGAACTTTATGAGACTGATAACATTGACTGGCTAATAATATGGAGAATGGTGCTCCATATTATTAATATTTATGAATTATTTCTGATAGCCATTTTGATATTTTAACTGGAGATCTATTACAAGGTCAGGCTTCCAACAATGGTGCCCCTTGGTGAGGCATAGATCCCAGCACTATTGAGGGGGTGTGACATGGGGCATGGTGTCCCTTTTGACTGGCAATCCAACCAAAATGGCCCTGGAGGGCAGGAGCGTGAGACCAGGTACTGTTTCCGTCAAGCATAATATCCATCTTTTCTCCCAGCATTCCTCAGTAACCCCTGAGAACAATGTCTCACAATGAACAAAAATGAGGTCAGCGCGAACTAAGTTAGAGTAGAAAAGCTAGTGTAATCACATACTGCACATACTGTATATGCTTCTCTCTAACTGAACCTGGAAGGGGGGACATTTCAACAGAGCGATCTGGAATAACAGACAGAACAGTCCAACAACAATTCATTCTCTGTTTCTCCTTTCCTCCCATCCAGAACATAAAAAAAACCAGACTAGAAGTACAAATATAGGGACTGAGCAGAAGCACTGTACGGACCCTGTCCTCTAAATCAGTGATTCCCAACTTCTCTTTTCAAACGTGCCTCCACAGTCCTATTAGATGAACTTGAGTATCCTTTCATTAACATCTTCTGTCATGTTCCAGATGTGTTGAACTGATTTTAAACCGGATTGTGTAACACCATTTACCATATTTACTGTTTTCTTCCATACTATTATTGGCATGGTTCTTCATTTGTATTGTTAATGACTTAGTCAGTATAAAATATTTGAGCAGCGTTATGATACAACTCCAAACTGGGCAGGTTAAGGCCTTCCCTCTTCCAGTGCAATAGTTTTCTCTTTAGGCCATGAGCTTTTTTAGACCAAATAAATGAACAGAGAAGTAAGTTCATTTATTGAAAAAGAGTTTTGGTGGGGTAATAGGAATGGTCTGAAATGAGTATAAAATTTTTGGCAGCCACAAAATGTATTCCACCTACTACTCCAACTTAATTTTCTTTCCGCATCAATGGCCATTAGAGGCTCTCTAAGTCTTCCTAAGCTTGAAAAGTTTTTGTCACATACAGCAGACATCTCCTCACGATCCGCTAGCTACATGTCCTCTGAATATGCTGTGGAAAAGTCTGGTCACTGTAGGCAGCCCAGGCTCCGCAAATTTCCCTGATTTGTTAGCAGAGATATAGTTAAGTTTGTTAGAGTAATGTCTAAAATCATTAGCTTTCTTCATTAATAGACTGTCTGGTTTTACCTTTTTCCTGTAATTCAGTTAATAATTTAATATTTACTTGTTTCTAATGTTTTTTTTTCTAGAATATTTATGTGTTCCTTCAATTTATTTATTCTTATTTGAGTCAGCTTTCCTTTTTGCTGCAAATCCTAACATTATTCCTCTTATGTATGCTGTGAATGCATCCCAAATTATACCTATTTTTGGCTTATCCTTCATGTAATCAATATGGTTTTAATATCATTTAAAAATTCAGAGTCCAATAAGTATTTTTCATTCATTCTTTATAGTTCATTGGATATTTTATTTTGTTTTGATGACATAATGCAAGTGACAATTGCATGATGATGATCATAATGTCATTTATCTTACTCGATCGTACCCTGTCCAGGCTTATCTTAGATATAGGTAAGTAACCTATCAATTCAGTCAATCAATTTTATTTATAAAGCCCAATATCACAAATCACAATTTGCCTCACAGGGCTTTATAGCATACGATATCCCTCTGTCCTAAGGACCCTCGCAGCGGATAAGGAAAAACTCCCTAACGGGGAAAAAAAAACAGTAGAAGCCTCAGGAAGAGCAACTGAGGAGGGATCCCTCTTCCAGGACGGAGAGATGTGCAATAGATCAATAAATTAACAGTAATCCGTATGACAGAATGAGAGAGAGAGACAGAGACAGAGAGAGAGATGCAGGACAGACGGTAATGAAAATAGTTTACAACAACATTAATAAAAGTAAGAATATTATAATTATAATTACGGCTATTGTGGTACAATATGCTGAAAGTATATATTAATATCTGATAGTAAACATATGTGACAATAATTATATGTGTATAATAACAGTAGAAGTATGACTAATGATAACAGCAGCAGCAAAACCACACACGTCACACTATCCAGGCACCGCTGCGATATAAGCATTAACGCATTATGATGCAGTAACAGGACATGAGAGAGAGAGAGAGAGAGAGAGAGAGAGAGAGAGAGAAAGAGAGAGAGAGAAGGAGAGAAGGTGCATGGTGTATTATACAAGGTCCCCCGGCAGACTAGGCCTAAGTCAGCCTAACTAGGGGCTGGTACAAGGCAAGCCTGAGCCGGCCCTAACTATAAGCTTTATCAAAGAGGAAAGTCTTGAGTCTAGTCTTAAATGTGGAGATGGTGTCTGCCTCCTGGACCACAACAGGAAGATGATTGTACAGGAGAGGAGCCTGAAGCCTACTCGACTGTAGCCGTTTTGAGGGTGTGAAAAATATGTCTGTTGTGTTAGGGTGTAAAGTTCTCCATATATCCTGCAGTTTATTAACTAATGAGAATTCCTGTAGTTTTTTGGTGGATTCATTTTCCTGTTTTTAGTTGTACTATCATAAGGACTAATATGTTATTCAGGTCTCGTCCGAATATGATCACTCCTGTTGAAGAACTAACACCATTTGAATTTCACTTAAGAAAAACCTTTTTGAGGTGGGAGGATTGTTAATATTTACAGTGGTGGAAAAAAGTTTTTGGACACCCTTAAAATTTTACACAATCTCAAATATTATCATGAAATATTTGTGGAAAAATCTTTTTTGTGTTTCAAAAGGTGTGGCTGCATTAGACAGATACAAACAAATACAAATGATATTTTTTTGTTTATTGTTTACAAGAAAAACTAACAAAACTAAATTCTTGACAGTTTCAATATGTCAGTTCTCAACATTGTCGGTATCAAAGTCAACAAATAACAGAGAATGTGTTCAAAACTGAACAAAAAATAAATAAACCATCACATCATCAAATTAATATTTAGTAGTCCTGCCACTGGCACGTAGTAGAGCTCTAATCCTGGCTGGCATGTTCCCCACGAGCCTTTCACGCTGTTGAAGGGTAATCTTGTCCCATTCTTCTTGAATTACTGCTTTTAATTCTTCTAAATTCTTTGGTTTATGCTTTGAAACAGACCTTTTGATAATCCACCACAGATGTTCAATGGGGCTCATGTCCGGGGATTGAGCTGGCCACTCTAAGACCTGGATACTGTGCTCCTGCAGCCAAGTTCTACTGGCCTTGGATGTGTGGCCAGGGGCATTATCTTGTTGAAACATCCAGTTTTTACCTCGACGGAACAGTGCACGCGCAGAAGGGAGCATGTGGGTTTCGAGAATGGTACAATACTTGGTAGAGTTCAATGTGCCATCACAGACAGTGAGATGACCAACACCAGCAGCACTCATGCATCCCCAAACCATGATACTGCCTCCACCATGCTTGACAGTAGGTACTGTACATGCTGGAGATAATGCTTCGCCTGGCCTTCTGCGTACCCTCACATTAGTAGGAGGAAGATAAAGCTGGAAACTGGACTCATCTGACCACAAAATCTTCTTCCAATTCCTGGCTGTCCAGTTCTTGTGTGCCTGGGCCCAACGACGCCGGGCTAACCTCTGTCTCTCATTGATCAGGGGCTTCTTGATAGCCTTGTAGGACCTTAAGCCATGATCTAAAAGTCGGCCACGTACAGTGCGGGTGGAACACTGGACACCAGTTTGGTTTGACCACTGCTGCTGAAGCTCCTGTGATGTCATTCGGTGGTTTTGCCTGCACATGCGGATCAGGATGCGGTCATTTCTTGCTGAAGAAACCCTTGGACGCCCAGATCTTGGTTTGTCTTCCAAGCTGTTGGTTCGTCTGTATTTCTGCAGAGTGTATCCAACTGCTGAAGGACTGCATCTGCACTTCCTGGCTATCTGGCGGCAACTGTACCCTTCCTGGCTGAGAATCTTTATCTTCAGGCGTGTTTCCTGCGTTAGGTTCCTTGTTTTAGCCACTTTTGTGTCTGAAGAACTTTCAAATGTGCTGGCTTTATGTAGACACGAAGCTTGGCAACAAAAATTGAATTGTGTCTTTTAATAAAAAGAACGACCTTCATCACTGGTACCAAAATGACCCAATACTCAAAATTTCTTATATATTTTTATGGAACCAATCAATTTTAAGTTTTTAATGGCTTTTTTAGGATTTATTTAGTATTTTGGCTGTGACTGTACTAAAAGAAATTGCACTTGAAGACCTAAGAGTGATTCTTAATGCAATATTTCACAAATGCATGGGGTGTCAGAAAACTTTTTTCCACCACTGTAGAAGAGTATAGAGTTCTCCAAACATCTCAAATTTAATCTTTAGGAATCTACAATAAATATCTGCATGTTTGGAAACCAATTTGAATGGTATCCTTTTATTTATTAGTATCCCCAAACCCCTACACCTAGAGGTAAAGGGCACTTCAAAGGCCTCCCCCACCCATTGCCTCTTAAGGTATTCTATTTGCCCTGCCTAAAAAAGAAGTTCCTGTAGAAAAGCAATGTTGGAGGACAATTTCTAAGACTACGTTTTTTTGTGTCCTTCTGTAATCCATTCACATTCCAGATTACAACTTGGAATGTAATCAAAAGAGTTTGCACTGGATTGTTGTGAGCTATATTCTACATCAAATTCATGATTACTGGCTTATCGAAAGTAGAGCTGTGAAAATCATATCGGCTGGGAACAAGAGCATCATAAACAAACTCACAAAAGAACATCTTAAATCTTAGGCCCATATGGTAAAACATCCATGCATACACAAACCTGTAAACACACATTACGAAGACCAAGCACCACAAACCCATACAGTTATCCCCATGTTTATCTTTTAGGAACATGCTAAACCGCACAAACACGTCTCTCTATGTAGGTATGAACACACCTCCTCAGTCGTCTAAAGTCCTCGACCACACACATTTGCATCTCTTCCCCAGTATATTTGAGTGATGAACCTAAATTTGTAGCCCCATTAACAATTAACAATTAATTAACACAATTGTGTTTTGCCATTCCATTTGGGAATGGGGTGAAAGTAAAGACAGGAGGAAAGGGATAGCCATGAATAGCTTAAGTTTAAGAGAGGAAAGAATAAGTGAAAATATAAATTCTTGCTGGGATTAATTTGTCTACCTTTAGAAAATAAATAAATAAATAAATAGAAATAAAATTACATAAAATTAAAAAAAAGAAATTGAGGAGGTGGGAAAACAGGAAGGGGGGGGGGGGTGGTAGGGAGCAAGAGAGAGACAGAAAAAGGGGAGACAGAAAAGAAAGGAACAAACTTTCCCCCCTATTCAGTTTCGACTCTGTTTCGTTGAATCTGGCCTTGTAGCTAGTTCCTCACCCTGAGGCTTGCATTTTTGTTTGTTGTCTTGAATTCATCAATTAGGTGGTGAAATTTAGGAAAGATGTGGCAGAAGGATTGGATAGAATAGATAAATCCAAACTTCCAGGAAAGTTGAAGTTGTGGTGTTTGCAATTTGGGCTATATCCTAGGTTAATGTGGCCATTGTCAATTTATGAAATTCCAATATCCGTAGTGGAGAGAACTGAAAGGTCGGTTAGCTCCTATATTAGGAAGTGGTTGGGTGCTCCTAGGTGCCTAAGTAGTGTTGCATTGTATGGAAAAGGGATACTTCAGCTGCCAGTATCTAGTTTAACAGAGGAATTTAAATGTACCAAGGTCAGGACAGAGCTGTTGTTATCTGGGAGTAAGGACGTGGTAGTTAGGAGTGTGGTTCCAAATCCAACCAAGGGGAGGAAGTGGAACCCAAGATCAGCAGTTCAGGAGGCAGAGGCAGCTCTTAGGCATGCAGAGATTGTAGGTAATGTTCAGTTTGGCTGGGGAGGCCTGGGGCTTGGCTCAGGCAAACCGGTATGGAATAAAGCAGGTCTCAAAGATAAAAGAAAGCTGGTTGTAGAACAGATACGTAGACAGGAAGAGATGCTAAGGGGTGCAAAGGTAGTGGCCCAGGCTAAACAGGGACAGTGGTTGAATTGGGAAAGTGTAGAGAAGAGGAAGCTTAGTTGGAGGGACCTGTGGAGTATGGAGGAGAATCCTATTAGATTCCTGGTAGGGGCTACATACAATGTGTTACCAACCCCCCAGAGCCTAAAACTGTGGGTAAATGAGGACCCATCATGCCCATTGTGTTCACGTACCGCAACCTTAAAGCATATTTTGTCAGGCTGTAAAGTTAGCTTGTCACAAGGCCGATATACATGGAGACATAACCAGGTGTTGAAATGTTTAGCTGCAGGCATCGAAGGGAAACGAAGACAGGTGAATTCAGAAGGTGTTAAAGATAGGAGTTTAGTAATTCACTTTGTCCGTGAGGGAGAGAAACACAGAAGAGATAAGTTAGTGAAGAGGCAAGGGTGTGGCCGCCTAGAAGGTGCTTGTGATTGGGAAATGCAAGTAGATTTAGGGGGAAAGCTTGTTGTTCCCCAGGAAATAGTTTGTACCAGGCAGAGGCCTGACTTAGTGTTGTGGTCAGTGAGTCAACGGATAGTTTATTTCATTGAGCTGACAATTCCTTGGGAAGACTCAGTGGAAGAAGCCTATGAAAGAAAAAAGCTTAGATATGCAGACTTAGGAGCAGAAGCTGAGCAGCGAGGATGGAAGACTAGGATTTGTCCAGTGGAAGTGGGGTGTAGGGGATTCATAGCAAGATCAGCTGTCTCGCTCCTGGGGGAACTCGGAGTGCGGGGACAGAGTTTGAGGAAGACAGTGAGGGAAATGTCAGATGAAGCAATTAAATGTAGCCAGTTCATCTATAAGAGAAGAAGTAATGTCAGTTGGGGGCCAGCAGGGGGAACTACTAAACAGGGCACATAACTCCTTGAGATCAGGTGGAGAGATCCACTTCCTCTCAGGAGGAAATCCAGGAAGAGGAAGTATTTAAGTATGGGAGTGGCCTATTTGAATCCATTTTGTTTGAGGCCATGCGGCAAGGTGAGTGTGCTTGGTGATCCTGTAAGTTCATTTAGCTCCTTTAACTTTAGCTTATATTGTAGTTATGCTATGTAGCGTGTGAAATAGAGCATGGTGAATGTGCTAGGAAAGGTAGTATCAGCCCTGCTTCTACCTAGAGCTCGCATGTACGGAGCCTGGGTTTGGTTGAAGATGGCAGTGCTGTTTGGGCTGAGAGAGCCATGTGTAGGTAAGGAGGAAGTCCAGGAAGAGGAAGGTTATTTAAGTGTGGGAGTGGCCTGTTTGAATCCATTTTGTTTGAGGCCATGCGGCAAGGTGAGTGTGTTTGCTGATCCTGTAAGTTTATTTAGCTCCTTTAACTTTAGCTTATATTGTAGTTATGCTATGTAGCATGTGAAATAGAGTGTGGTGAATGTGCTAGGAAAGGTAGTATCAGCCCTGTTTCTACCTAGAGCTTGCATGTACGGAGCCTGGGTTTGGTTGAAGGTGGCAGTGCTGTTTGGGCTGAGAAAACCATGCGTAAGTAAGGTAAAGGAGGTTATTGGGTTGGTGCAGGGAGGGGAGCAGTGAGACCTGGCATTAGGGGAGTGTCTCTGGGACGCTAGAGATCACTGTCTAGCCTCCTGGAGGTGTCGTGGGACCAACTAGACGAAACACTGGTGAAAGGAGGTTCCCACCCAATGACCCCAAAGCCTTGCCATATTAGCTTATCATAGGGCTTAGGTTTTTCATTGAGTGTTGATCCTTTCTCTAGAGCACACACTTCTTGTGTTTATTTGAACACCAGGTATATACTCACTTCAGGGAGTATAGATAAGTTGATGTAGATTAGACACAGCTACATTAATAGATGATATATTCACAAATAAAACTGACAATGAAATAGTAGGTTGACTTCTCATAAATGACATAAGTGATCATCTTCCTGTTTTTGCAATTTTTCAAAATTATTTTGGGTCAAAAACTAAGCAAAAGACCTATACATTTGAAATGATAAAACATAGAACATCAAGAGCCATTGCTGCCCTAAAGGTGGATCTAAGGAAACAAAACTAGAATGAGGTTTATGTAAATGAAGATCCTAATAATGCGTACAATGCATTCTTGTCAACTTTAGTCTCGTTATATGAGAAACATTGTCCTTTAATGAAAGTAACCAGGAAGCACCAGTGTTTAAATAAGCCATGGATCACAAAGGGGATACAGGATGCATGCAAAAAGAAAAATATTTTATATAAGAGATTTATAAAACAGAGGACAAAAGAGGCTGAAATAAAGTATAAGTCATATAAAAATAAATTAGTAAATATTATAAGAACAAGTAAGAAAGATTATTATCATTTATTATTGGAGCAAAACAGGAGTAATACACAAGAAATATGGAGAGTATTAAATAGTATAATTAGAAAGGGCTCTAAAAAAATTGATTATCCAGAATACTTTATAAAAGATGAAAATATTATCATTGATAAAATTAAAGAAATAGCAAATGAATTCAATGCTTTCTTTGTACAGGTTGGTTACAACATAGCAAAAGAAATTCCTGAGCCAAAAATTAACAATGAAATAGATAAACATATTATCAAAAACTCCTCTTCTATGTTTATTAATGCTGTAAATGATAGAGAAATACTTGATATTGTGAAAACACTTAAGAATAAAAAGTCCACTGATTGTTTTGATATTGACATGGTATTAGTAAAACATATTATAGAATATAGTGCAACCCTTTACATACATCTGTAACCTGTCCTTTCAAACTGGTATGTTTCCTTCAAAAATGAAAACAGCAAAAGTCATTCCTATCTATAAAAGTGGAGAAAAACATCAATTTACTAACTACAGACCAATATCCCTACTTCCACAAACCTCAAAAATTTTAGAAAAATTATTTATCCATAGACCTGATACATTTATTGAGAAACACAATCTTTTAAGTAATAGCCAATATGGCTTTAGAGCAAAAAGGTCCACCTCTATGGCAGTGATGGAACTTGTGGAAGGGATATCTACTGCAATAAATAACAATGAATATACCTTTGGTGTTTTTATAGACTTAAAAAAGGCCTTTGATACTAATGATCATGATATATTAATGAATAAATTAGAGAAATATGGTATAAGAGGGTTAGCATACATGTGGATGAAAAGTTACTTGGATGACAGATATCAATATGTGCACTTAAACAATGCATACAAAACTAACACTCATCCTATTTTTAAGTTACAAAAAAGAGCTATATGAATTATAAATCGATCAAACTACATTGAACCAACTAACGAATTGTTTATTGATTTAAAAACCCTTAAATTTTATGATTTAGTTGAATTTAAAATGGCACAGATAATGTATAAAGTACATAATGGTTTACTTTGCTGCAGTACTCAGAGGCTGTTTGAAATCAGAGAGAGTCACTATGATCTCAGGGGAACAGGGTCTTTCAAAAAAAATCAAGATAAGAACAAGTATAAAGCAGAGATGTGTTTCTGTCAGAGGTGTCAACTTGTGGAATAGCTGTGAAGATGAATTAAAAATGTGTAGTTCACTTTCCACATTTAAAAATATGTTTAAAACTGAAGTCCTAAAAAATATAAAAATCAGATATGAAGAAGAGTATGAAAATACTGAAATGCTTGGTTGTATTTGCTTGGATTTTTGGAAGTTGTTTTTTTGTAAATCACTTGTTGTATTATGTTTGTGGTTGACGTAAATCTTCAATGTATTTTGTTGAGGGTGTTTTTCTGAATGCTAATTAAAATAAACTAAACTAAACTATGAGACTTTTGATGAAGGTTTAATCCATTTTTTATGGAGCTCTCAGCCCTTCCAACCTCTCACACCACGCATGCCCTCTGTCCTGTGTCCTCAAGTACAGTCCTGTAGTTCACAGGATCTACCTGCTCAACGGATCCTCAGCATTGGTTAATGTTACATTTTGAAAGTGTAATTGGTCATCACTTACTCTTACTTAGGCAGACTGATTATTCACCTCATAAATCATGACATATCGCTTTCACCCGCAGATATTACGATTTATTCTTGATTGTTAAACCTAAATTATAATCCCAGTCCAGCCTTGGATAAATGGTTAAAACATCTAGGTTCTGCCAATTATAGTACGAATGAAAAACGTATATATATGGTAAATGGTGTTACACAATCCAGTTTAAAATGAAGGGATACTCAAGTTCATCTAATAGGACGTTTGAAAAGAGAATTGGGAATCACTGATTTAGAGGACAGGGTCTGTACAGTATGTTCATTGGACTGGCAGGTAATACAGTTCCATTCTTTTGCTTCTGCTCAGTCCCTATATTTGTTCTTAGTCTGCTTTTTTATGTTCTGGTTGGGAGGAAAGGAGAAACAAAGAATGAATTGTTGTTGGACGGTTCTGTCTGTTATTCCAGATCGCTCTGTTGAAATGTCCCCCCTCCCAGGTTCAGCTGGAGAGAAGCATATATCTGCAGTATGTGATTACACTAGCTTTTCTACCTCTAACTTAGTGTGCGCTGACTTCATTTTTGTTCGATGTGAGACATTGCTCTCAGGGGTACTGAGGAATGCTGGGGGAAAAGATGGATATTATGCTTGAAGGAAACAGTACCTGGTCTCACGCTCCTGCCCACCAGGGCCTTTATAGTTAGGTTCCCAGTCAAAAGTGACCCCATGCTTGGCCTGAAAAGCAAAGAGGTGTGAGGAAATAGGTGTATGAAAGAGCAGGGAGGGAACTGTGAGTGGAGAGAGGAAAAATTTTCAAGTAGAGGAGAAATTTTTTGAAGAGATACTGGGGCATTACAGTGCAATTATACTGTCAAAGCTAGGGGTAGGTTGTGTTATTTGTTTTGTCATTTGTACAAATGTTGTCTCACCTCTTTCTGTGATGACATGATCTCACAAAACACCAAACAACTAGTTTGTTTGAAGCATACTGAAACCTTTAGCCAGAGGCTGTGCCAAATTTGAAGAAATTCCATAAAGCTGTTCTTGAGATATTGCGTCCAAGAGAATGAAATGGATGCAAGATCACAGTGACCTTGATCTTTGACCACCTTATGGCCAAAAAAAATATATTGTGAGGTCACAGTGACCTTTGATCACCAAATTCTATTCAGTGTATTCTTTAGTCCAAGTGGATGTTTGTGTAAAATTTGAAGAAATTCCCTGAAGGTGTTCTTGAGATATGATGTTCATGAGAATGAGATAGATGCAGTCACACTGACCTTGACCTTCGACCACCAAAATTGAATCAGTTCATGGAACTGACTATTGATTTGATCCACACAATCCTTTTAGTTTTTTGGACCCACCGAAGTCAGAGGCCGGCCCTATCATTGGCTAGCCACATTTCCTTCCCACTACACACTTCTATATTAAATAGGTATATTGGTTTTTATCATTTTTTATCAACTTCTTGCACCAAACAAAACAATCGGTAAGACTTTACAATAAGGTACACAAAATTTGAGTAGTTACTGAGGAACTAATGAGGAACTAATGAGTAGTTACTGAGGAACTAAAGTACACAAAATTAGAGTAGTTACTGAGGAACTAATGAGGAACGACTGAGGAACTAATGAGGAATGAATGAGTAGTTACTGAGGAGCTAAGGTACACAAAATTAGAGTAGTTACTGAGGAACTAATGAGGAACGACTGAGGAACTAATGAGGAATGAATGAGTAGTTACTGAGGAACTAAGGTACACAAAATTAGAGTAGTTACTGAGGAACTAATGAGGAACGAATGAGTAGTTACTGAGGAACTAAGCTATACAAAATTGGAGTAGTTAGTGAGGAACTAATGAGGAACGAATGAGGAACAAATGAGGAACTAACTATTAGTTAATGGTCAGTTCTTCAGTAACCCCTGATCAAATTTCAGAGGAGTAGTTACTGAGGAACTAATGAGGAACTAACTATTAGTTAATGGTCAGTTCTTCATTAAGTCATTATCAGATTTCATAGAGGAGTTAATCAGGACTTAATGATTAGTGAACTAGTTACTTCATCAGTACAGAATCATTACTCAATAAGCTGTCCATTAGTTAACCTTTTCATGTCCTAAAGTAAAGTGACACATAATGGGTAGTCTTTCATTGCTTCATCATCATCTTTACAATTAATTCCTTAATAAAAAAAATCACAGACAGCAGGGTTCTTGAGAAGAGTTTTATTGATTATTTTCAGACCACATACACATTAATATGACCATGCATGTTATTCTGTACAATGATACCTTAGAAATAAATATGATAGTGTGTCACATTTTAGGTAGGCTAAGCTTAAAGAATTTATCATGGGGGCTGCATGTAAAGTACTGTATACTGATCACACCGTTGTTCACAGTACAGTTGTTTGAGGTGCACAAAATTTAGAGTAGTTACTATGAAACAAATCTGGAATGAATGAGGAACTAACTATTACGGTGCTGACACACCAAACCGACATCAAAGAACTAGCAGCGACAAAAGCCAACTGTTGCATCGTCTACGTCGCCTCACGTCACCTCACGTCGCCTCACTTTACTTTAGGGTACACAAAAAGGGTAGGTAATGATTAAGTAATATTTAGTTTGAAATTTGATGTGTGAAATGTATGATTGATTAGGAGTTACTGAAGAACTGACCATTAACTAATAGTTCCTCAGTAACTACTCTGAAATTTGATTAGGAGTTACTGAAGAGCTGCCCATTAACTAATAGTTAGTTCCTCATTAGTTCCTCAGCAACTACTGTAATTTTTGTGTACCTTACACAAAAAGGGTAAGTAATGAGTAGGTAACGATTCAGTACTCATTACCTACTCATTTTGATGTCTCACTTTACTTTAGGGTACACAAAAAGGGTAGGTAATGATTAAGTAATAGTTAGTTCCTCATTAGTTCCTCAGTAACTACTCCTCTGAAATTTGATCAGGAGTTACTGAGGAACTGACCATTAATTGTTAGTTCCTCATTCATTCCAAATTTGTTTCATATTAATGTTGTGCACCTCAAACAACTGTACTGTGAGTAACGGTGTGATCGGTATACAGTACTTTACACGCAGCCCCATGATAAATTCTTTAAGCTTAACCTACCTAAAATGTGGCACACTATCATATTTATTTCTAAGGCATCATCGTACAGAATAACATGGATGGTCATATTAATGTGTATGTGGTCTGAAAATAATGAATTAAACTCTTCTCAAGAATCCCGCTGTCTGTGATTTTGTTGTTAAAGAGTAACTAAACCCTAAAACCATTTTTTTCAGCTGATAATAATTGTTTCTGGTTGTATAGTGGTGTTACTAACTGATCCTGCTCAAAATCTTGACAGTTTAGTGCAAACTGTTGAAAATCTACATTTTATGTTAAAACTGTGCTATGGAGTGCCATCTACAGCTTGAAACCTGGTTACTACATTTGAATTTACATTACATTACATTGGAGGCAAATGACTCTTTTTCGGGGCAAATGACGTCACTAACCGTCCATGCTAAAGCCTGCCCTCCTCCCTTTACTCCTTCTCCCCTTACTATAAAACCATCCTGTCCGCAGTTGTCAAACTGATAGCGAGTAGGTTGGATCAGAGCAGAGAGAGTAGTAGAGCAGAGAGAATAGCTAGTAATTTGGCGAATTGTATTGTTAGCATAGTGTATTTTAGTGTAGGTTTACAGTTAGTAGTGTGTTTATAGTATTTAGGAAAATTGGTCAAGGAGAGGCGCCAAGGCTCGGGAGTATATGTGCAGGGCGGCGAGGGAGGGATGTGGAGGACCACTGCGCAGTGAGAGAGAGCCGAGCCTCGGGGGTATATGTGCGGGGCCGCGAGGGAGGGAGGGGTGGATGGATGCGGTGGGCTGTTGTGCGGTGAGCCCAGGCTCCCAGAAAGGGAGAAATAGAACCAAGTAGGATAAAATACATCAAAGTGTGAAGAAGGGGACTGACTGAGCCCCGGCCGCCTTCCCTTCTGCCCGTGTGACACAGTTAGGGGGGGTTTTCCAAGCCACCATCGGCACAATGAAAATAAGTCTAAGTGTGGAGGAGAGGGACCGCGTAAAGAGGCCGACCTCCGGGGAAGCCCTCTCTCCACTCCCCGCAGCGAGAGACCGTTCTCCAAGGTACCAGTGCTGGGCTGGGTGAAAATGAGCCAAAGTGTGGAGGAGAGGGACTGGGTAAAGAGGGCTGACCTCCGGGGAAGCCCTCTCTCCTCTCCCTGCAGCGAGGGACAATCTTCACTCAGCCGCTCCTCATTAGTTCCTTATTAACTACTCTAATTTTGTGTACCTTAGTTCCTCTGTAACTACTCATTAGTTCCTCATTAGTTCCTCAGTAACTACTCATTTGTTCCTCATTCGTTCCTCATTAACTACTCTAAATTTGTGTACCTTAGTTCCTCAGTAACTACTCAAATTTTGTGTACCTTATTGTAAAGTATTACCAAACAATCTATCACCAAAGCAAAAGACTTTTTAAACAATGACAGTAACAAAATTTGACAGTTAATACGGAATGTCAAATTACATGCCAGCTCCAGTACTTCACACATGCAATTAGGTCAGTGCAACTGCTTTCCAAAACACTACTGGAAATAAATACCAAGGAGCTCAGATTGTCCTCTTCCTCTGCCGCTTTAACCCTCACTCAGGTCAGCAAGTGTTTAAACATATTCAAGACCAACGCTCCTGTGTGCTGCGAAGCTCATGTGTCTTATGTGCCTTCAAAAATAGCTTACATTGGCTAGCTGGATTGAAGATTGTTCACCAGTTGGTCAATCTCCCACCTGTAGGTGGACTCGGCCCCCCGTGCTTCACATGCTGCCTCTTGTCAGACAAGAAGTCTGTGATCCACCTGCAGGTGGAGTTGGGCATGTGCAGCTGGAAGCTGTCCTGCAGCAGAGCTAGGATGATGCTGATGAAGGCAAGTCTGAAATACACAAACAGGATCCTGGCATAGGTTACTAAAGAGACCATGTCCTGGAGGATGAAATGGAGGGCCATGTTGACTATGTTGTCTACAGACCTGTTTGTTCTGAAGGTTAACTGCAGGGGGTTCATGAGTGGATTGGTGATTACTTTGAGGTGGGACAGGACAAGGCGCTCGATAAACTTTATAACTGCAGAGGGCAGGGTGATGGGTCTGTTGTCGTTAGGTTCTGTGATTCTTGGTTTTTTAAGGGACGGGGATGATGGTGGATGTTTTGAAGCACACCAGTACATGGCATGTCTCAAGGAAGGTGTTAAAGATATCTGGGAACACCAACAACAGTTGATCAGCACAGTGCTTCAGAGTAGTTGGAGAGATAGAGTCTGGTCCAGCTGCTTTACAGGGGTTCTGCCTCTTGAAGAGTCTGTTAATATCCCTCTCCAGAATAGAAAAGGTCATCCATGTGGAAGGGCAGTAGGATGAGATGGAGGCCTCTGGGATGAGCAGCTGTGGAGAGGACTGCTGAGGTGGAGGATGATGGTCTCGAGCTGGTGAATGGAGCCTTGGGGAATAATGTCAGGGCTTGTAGCACCCTATAATGTAATAATTTCCTGAAAATGTAATAACGCCTGAAAATGTAATAAAATGTGCACGTAACTCGATCGAAAATGTAATAAAACCCAATAATGTAATAACTTCACCAATAATGTAATAAAATATCCTGACTGATATTGTAATAACATTTTTACCGATAATGTAATACCTTATTACATTATTGGGAATTTATTACATTTTCAGGAGGGTCTTTTTTTTTTCAAAACTGATAATGTAATACTTGACAGATAATGTAATATATATGTTCATTTTCAGTCCAGAGTTCTACATTTTGTGTTTTAAGAATCTAAGAATGTTATATACACTGGATTTGAAACAACAGAATGACTGTTGGGTTAAATTGCAGACCTTGAGTACCATACAGCCATATGCACATGTGCAGATACTCAGGGACATGCAACTACATCCTGGTCCTACTGAGTGGGTGATGGACTTACCTCCTTGGGAGACCAGAATTCCAGCTCAGATAAGCTTCTGAGCAGCACTGGAGACCCCAGGTAACTCTTCCCTAAACGTACCTCTTCACTTCACAGATTTCCAACAAATCACAAAACAACCCCAAACCAACAAAACAACTTTCAGTAGCACTTCATTTGAAGAGAGTATACATAAGCATTCACAACACCTACATACACATTACATGACACCCGACATAAATATAGGCTTACATATCCACTCATAAATGGTTATTATCACTTTCAATGTCAAATTAACATCTTACTCTATGTCAAGAGACATAGTGGTCAGCTGACCTACTGTCATACTTATAGTATATTATGAGATTTACCTGTATAAATAAAGATTAAATAAAAATCAACATGACAGAACTTCATGACAACTGACATGGTCATTTTGGTCATGATCCTCATCTATATATATATAAAGGCAGGAATTTCTGACTGTCTGTATGTGGCTCAATTATCTTGAGAACCAGGCACTGCTGTATGAAGTTGAAATTCAGCAGGTGATTGCACAGGAGAAACAACTCTAGAAATAGCCTAGTCACATAGTAAGGTAACCAGATTTCTTAAGTGCTGTGTTCACGGCCCCATAGTATAAAATTGGAAGCCCAAACCAGGATATCTTTTTGGAGGCAATCTCCATTTATTAACAAAAACATGATACACGTTAATGACTTATATAAAACAATGCTGTAATGTCTTTGGTAGCATCACACTAGTTAACAATGGTTCATTTAACTTACTGTAAACCAAATATAAATTCTAGAAGTTGGACATCCCACCAATAACAATTAATAACATAACCAGTTAGTCCAACAGTTTCAAAAGTAACATATGCAAGGTGGTGATTCATTCAAACAATATAACTCAATCTTTAGAAACCCAGCTTTGAAGTGTGAGCTTTTAGGAGACTAGTTAGAGTTCACATCACGTCGCTTACACTTGCAATGCTGAAACAGTCATTTAACAGTATCCACATTCATCAACAATCTATTTCCAGTATATATCTTTCACTTGATATCTACCAAAACTCAGATTTTTAAGCACAAGCCATGCTTTCATCCAATCTGCGTGTGTAGAGAAGAGCTATTTGATTCGAAGTGACAAGCCGCTAAAGTGACCAGATGATTTATACAGTTTCATCACACTGATGGTCGGTAAATCTGTGAAGTGAAGAGGTACGTTTAGGGAAGACTTACCTGGGGTCTCCAGTGCTGCTCAGAAGCTTATCTGAGCTGGAATTCTGGTCTCCCAAGGAGGTAAGTCCATCACCCACTCAGTAGGACCAGGATGTAGTTGCATGTCCCTGAGTATCTACACATGTGCATATGGCTGTATGGTACTCAAGGTCTGCAATTTAACCCAATAGTCATTATGTTGTTTCAAATCCAGTGTATATAACATTCTTAGATTCTTAAAACACAAAATGTAAAACTGGACTGAAAATGAACATATATATTACATTATCTGTCAAGTATTACATTATCAGTTTTGAAAAAAAAAGACCCTCCTGAAAATGTAATAAATTCCCAATAATGTAATAAGGTATTACATTATCGGTAAAAATGTTATTACAATATCAGTCAGGATATTTTATTACATTATTGGTGAAGTTATTACATTATTGGGTTTTATTACATTTTCGATCGAGTTACGTGCACATTTTATTACATTTTCAGGCGTTATTACATTTTCAGGAAATTATTACATTATAGGGTGCTACAGGGCTGCCTGATTGTCTCATTGTGATACATTTTCTTCCAGACAGTCCACTCTAGCTAGACTACTACATTTGAAACTGAGTTTCTATTCTGAGATTTGGAGGCCCGTATCTCCATGACGGCTTGGCCGATTTCCGTGATTGACACCTCGTTTGATTCATTAGAGCCAATATGATGATGCTATACCCACCAAAACGAGATTGACAGCACTGTAAGCCAATCAGAGTCAGCAGAACACATTGTGGGGAGATGACGGCTGCTGTGAGTGGTCATTGTTAGGCTTCCCTCTGAACCTCCAGCCATCAAGTTTTCCGCCCAGATTCATTTGAAAGACAACATGACAGTAAACAGAAATGAAGCGTGATTTAACAGCAGAATGAGCTTTTCACGGCAAAAACAAGGTAACAGAAATATTACAAATATAGTTTGGCGAAAAGATTTCTGTTGTTCTTTGGCCTCTAGCTCTCTGATGCTTTGGGGCGCATATGTGTGGAAACAGCGAAGTCTCTGTTTTCATTTGAGATGAACGGCGTGTGTTTTGAATAAAATGTGGTCGAGTTAGAGCCTGAAATATACCGAGTGGGTCGGGATATCGGTGCTGTATGGAGTTGGATTTGTTGTTTATTTAGTTGTTGTTTGAGCTGTGTTTGGGGCATGTAAAAAGGGGTTTTACAGCCTTGTAGCCAAGGTTCTGCTGTTTAATTTGATGTGCAACGTCACTATATTCTTCGTGATCAGTGTATTGTTTCACACTGTGTTTGCAAAGTCGCTCTCAAAGTCCAATTGGGGGACTTTCAGGCTTAATTAAGAAACCCTGCCCACAGGAGAGTATTGATTTTAATGATTACTTTAAACTCTGTTGTGATGAAGTGTATGGAATCAGAATCAGAATCAGAATATCTTTGTCATTGCACAAGTACAACGAAATTGAGACAGAGCTCTCAGATTCAGTGCTATTTAAAGGATACTAAAGACAAACAGCAATTGAGAACAAACAAGATACACAACAGGCACAATATAAGTTAAATAAATACAAAAGAAAAAGTTTAAAACTGTAAAACAAAAACAAACAATTAAAAAAACTATGCTATTTAGTATTCAACTATACTATGTAAAGCTGTACACTCTCACACACACACACACACACACACACACACACACACACGATAGATATTGCACATGATAAATATTGCACAACAGGATTTATTGAACCAGCCAGCAGAAGTTGCCAGAATTAAATGTTCAAGTTATTTCAGGTTTGTGCATAGTTCAGTGTGATAACAGCTCTGGGATAGAAGCAGTTTTTCAGTCTATTAGTTTTTGATTTGATTGTCCTGTAACGTCTCCCTGAGTGTAACAGTTCAAACAGATGGTGACCGGGGTGGGAAGGCTCTTTGAGGATGCTTTAGGCTCTCCTGAGGCAGTGGGTGTTGTAAATGTCCTCCAGAGAGGGGAGAGGGCATCCAGTGAGTTTCTGGGTGGTGTTGATGACCCTCTGGAGCTCTCAGCAGCAGTGCAGCTGGCGTACCACAGCGTGATGCCGTAGGTCAGCACTGATGGAGCTGTTGTAGAATGACACCAACAGTCTCTCTGTCAAGTTGTTTTTCTTGAGGATCCTCAGGAAGTACAGTCTCTATTGAGCCTTTTTCAGAAGTGCAGTAGTGTTTGCAGTCCAGGTCAGGTTCTCCTCGATGTGGGTGCTGTCTGAGACCCTCTCCATGCTGTCTCTGTTTATGCAGATTTGATGAATATCCAGTTTATTTCTCCTGAAATCCATAATCAACTCTTTGGTCTTTGAGGTGTTAAGGATCAGGTTGTTTTCTGCACACCATACTGACAACCACTGGACCTCCTCCCTGTATGCAGTCTCATCTCCTCCTGAGATGAGCCCCACCACGGTCGTGTCATCCGTAAACTTAATGATGGCATTGCTTGGGTGGGTGGGGGTGCAGTAGTGGGTATAGAGAGTGTAGAGTAGGGGGCTCAGAACACAGCCCTGAGGGGAGCCAGTGCTGAGGCTCAGTGCTGAGGAGAGATGGGGTCCTACTCTAACTCTCTGAGGGCAGTCTGTCAGAAAGTCTCTGATCCAGCAGCAGATGTGTTGTGAAAGACCCAAGTCCATAAGTTTTGTTACCAGTCTGCTCGGTATAATGGTGGTAAAAGCAGAATTGAAGTCTATGAAGGGCAGCCTGGCGTAGCTCCCGCACTGTTCCACGTGTGTCAGTGTGGTGTGGAGAGCTGTAGCTATGGCATCCTCTGTAGACCGGTTTGCCCTGTAAGCAAACTGGTGTGGGTCAAGTGTGGATGGCAGTCTTGTTGTGATGTGACCCCTGACCAGTTTCTCAAAACACTTCATGATGATGGGCATAAGTGCCACTGGCTGGTAGTCGTTGCGGCGGCTGATGGTGGTCTTCTTTGGTAGAGGAATGATTGTGGAGGACTTCAAGCAGGGTGGAACTGTGCACTGGGACAGGGACTGGTTAAATATCTCTGTGAAGACACCAGCCAGTTGATCTGCACAGTCCCTCAGCACACTTACAGTCACTCCATCTGGTCCAGCAGCTTTCCTCGGGCTCATCGCTCACAGTGTGCCCCTCACTTCATGTGCCTGCACTGTGAGACATGGCTGCCAGGGGCTGGTGGGTGTGATGTGTCTACCTCCATTGACTCAACCTCGAAGCGGCCGAAGAAGTGGTTTAGCTTCTCGGCCAGCTGGGCGTCACCATTGGCTGCTGTGAGGTTGCGGGATCTGAACTTGGTGATATGTTGGACCCCTTGCCACACCTGCCGTGGGTTGTTGCTGCTGAAGTGGTCCTCAATCCTCCTCTTGTACACTTTCTTGGCCTCCCTGATGCCTCTTTTCAGGTTGGTTCTGGCCGCGCTGTACTGGGCCTCATCCCCAGCCCTGAATGTGATGTTCCTCTCCTTCAGCAGGACCTGGACTTGTTTTGTCATCCAGGGCTTCTGGTTTGGGAACACCCGGATGCGCCTGTTCACTGTGACAGTGTCAACACAGTGTTGGATGTAGCCGAGGACAGTGGAGGTGTACTCTTCCAGGTCCTGGTGTTTGAAGATGTCCCAGTTGGTGTTTTCAAAACAGTCCTGCAGCTGCTGTGAGGCTCCATCAGGCCAGGTTTTAACAGTCTCTGTTGTAGGGGGTACTTTTCTCCTGAGGGGGTTGTACGCAGGTATCAGAAGCAGTGATGTGATCAGACGAGCCCAGGTGAGGTAGCTGTGTAGTCCTGTAGCCATGCCTGATATTGGAGTAGGCTTTGTCCAGAGTATTCTCACCACTGGTGGCACATTTGATGTGTTGATGAAGCTTAGGGAACACTACTTTTAAATCAGCATGGTTCAAGTCGCCTGCAATGACATGCACTGCCTCTGGATAGTTGTTCTGTTGGAGGCTGATGGCATTGTACAAGTGGCTGAGGGCCGAGTTAGCATTTGAGGTCGGTGGTATATATACAGCAGTCACCATGACAACAGTAAACTCCTGAGGAAGATACGTGGGTCTGCATTTAATAGTCAGATACTCCAGGTCAGGGGAGCACTGAGCTAGAGCAAGAGAGAAAGGGGAAACTGTAACCTCGCATCACGTGAAGAGCCTGGTTTCTCTTCACTCTGAATTTTGTCTGGATTCTGGTTCCGGTCTAGAGAGCGGATCCGGAATTCACCACATTCACCAAAGTAAAAGTGTTCACCAAAGTAAAACTTTCTGGCGCACCATCGATTTGGGGTGATGAGGGGTGTAAGAAAGTTAATTAACTTAATGGCTTGGGGCCTTTCTTGTAAATTATATTCTTTAAATTAAAAAGTTTCACCGCATTTTTATTAGCTTGGTGTTTTTATTTTGATGGAAAGGAGCATCCATCGAATTCCGGATCCTGTCACACTCGCCCTGGTTCCGGTTCCTTACCAAAATGGCCACTAACGGCCCCAGACTAGGAAACTGCAGGGCTGATGAGAGAGTCATGTGACTGGAGCAGATGGAAATGTCTGCGAACATCTGGTGGACAGGTAGAGGGTAGCAATGAACATGTATGGGGAAGTGGGAATGTGGCTTGAGAGGCAGAATGTGATAAAACCACTCATTTGTATACTTGTACTTGTGGTTCTGCACATTTTTCCATAGTTTGCACTCTTTTTGCATTCATGTGTTTATCTGTTACTGCAACAATGCCTATTGGGTATACGATGTAGTTTAATCTGTAGTTTAATGTCTGTAGTTTGCACAAGAGATAGTTTATTTATTTTATTTTATTTTATTTTATTTATTGTTTATTTGATAGGGATAGATACATTAACATAGCAATTATCCAATGCAGTGTATCACAGCATTTGTAGCTACTGCTAATTTCCGATGCCCGTCCCTAGAAGGGCCTTTTGTCATGATCCTGTTTTCAGTTAGTTAAGTTACCCATTTCGTGTTCATGTTTTGTGTCTTGTCCTGTATTTCCTGTTTTATTTTGAAGATTCACCTGTCTCTCCTTGTCTCCGTAGGTTTTACTTCCTGTCTGGCGCTGTCACACCTGTTTCCAGATTGTTCCTCCCCAGCTGTGTCTCATCACCCCCTATCACCTCATGTATTTAATCCTCATGTCTTCCCCTGTCTTGTTGCCAGTTCGTCGTACGTTACAGTCTTCATCCCAGCACTCTTTCTTGTCTCGTCTAGCCAGTAATCACAGTTTTGTCATTGATCTAGCTTTTGCCTCACGATTTGGATACCTTAGCCTGTCTTGTTTGATTCTCTGTGTACCGAACCCTGCCTGTCTTTTGTAATAAACCTTGCTTTTGTCAAACCGGGGAAGAATTGAGCCTTTGTGTCCCTTCTGTGCCACGTTTATGATAGCACGAACTGGCCAGATGGACGCAGCTGATTCTGATCCGGTTCGTCAAGCTCTCCGAGCACAGGGTCAGAGGCTAGCTCAGCAGGAGGAGCAACTGGCTACTCTGTGCTCTGGCCTGAGAGAATTGGCTCAACGCCAAGACTCGATTATGGCCACTCTTGACTCACAGGTTAGTAGTCTTGTTGAAAAATTCGATAAAGGATTTCCCTCAGCCGCCGCGCCTGTTGCTGCGAGTGACCCACTTCCGGGTTTGGCAGTGGAGGCGCCACTTCATGTTGATGATAATGTATTTTGTAACCAGTTGTCCCGTCCTGAACGTTTTTCAGGCGAGTCAGGTGATATTCGGCCTTTTCTCACGCAATGTGAATTACATTTTGAGTTACAGGCAGCCTCTTTCCCCTCTGATCGGGCCAAGATAGCATTTATTATCTCCCACCTCTCAGGGCGAGCGGAAGCATGGGCCACTGCAGAGTGGAGCCGCCGATCTACTTCTTGCTCCTCTCTCACAGAGTTTATCAGAGCTTTAGAGCAGGTATTCCAACACACTGCACCTGGTTGTGAGGCTTCTAGATCACTGATTAAATTGAAACAAGGCAGACGTAGGGTGTCTGATTACGCTACTGATTTCCGCACCCTGGCGGCCAAGATTGAGTGGAACGCTGCTGCGTTAATAGATGTTTTTGTTCAAGGAATTTCTGAAAACATCAAGGATCAGCTGGTCTCAATCGACCTCCCAAAGGACCTCGACTCACTCACAGCGCTCTCAATCAAGATCGACAAAAGACTGTCGGAGAGAGAGCTGGAGAGGGGCCGCTTCCGGGTTCGCTCGTCGCTGAACAGGAGTTGGAGGAGTGAGGCCGCTGATCTCCCCAGTCATGTCAGGCCTGCAGCTTCCAGCCTCACCCCCGCGGGAGCCCATGCCAAGGAGCCCATGCAGCTGGGACACACCCGTCTCCCCGTGGAGGAGCGACTTCGGCGACAGAGGGACGGGCGGTGCTTTTACTGCGGACAACTGGGACATGTGGTGAGTGACTGTCACGTAAAGAACGCCAAGATGCCTGAGAAACCAAGAGTCAGGGTGAGTCAAAACCTGCTGCTAGACAATCCTGCCCTTCTCAAAATTAAAGCTACGTTCAGATCTGAATTTGCCTCCATCTCTGTTCCAGTATTCATAGACTCTGGTTCTGATGCAAATTGTATACACCCATCTCTCGCCAGGAGTTTCCACCTAAGACTTTACCGTCTCCAGCGACCTCTAGAGGTCAACGTGGGGGATGGCAGTCTGTTGGGCAGGATCACTCACCGGACTCAGACAGTTAAGATCACCTTACCTGACTCACATACTGAAGATCTCAGTCTTCATGTTTTTCAGGCAATGACTCACCAGGCTATCTTTGGGCACCCATGGTTAAAGATTCACAACCCAAGTTTTGATTGGGCTCAGGGGAAAGTCTCGTCATGGGGTCCTGATTGTCGCAACAAGTGCCTCAGGAGAGAGATAGTAACCCAGGGACTTAATGAGACAGACTTGGTTCATGTCCCCTCTTACTACCATGATTTATCGGAGGTCTTTAGCAAATCCAGAGCTAAATCTCTACCTCCTCACCAACCCTATGATTGCTCTATTGAGTTGTTACCTGGTTCAACGCCCCCTAGGGGTAGACTGTATTCCTTATCTCCTCCAGAACGGAAGGCGATGGAGGAGTACATCACCGAGTCCCTCGCCACTGGAATTATCCGGCCATCGTCATCTCCTGCGGGAGCAGGATTTTTCTTCGTAGACAAGAAGGACGGAACTCTACGTCCCTGCATTGACTTCAGAGGACTCAACGACATTACTGTTAAGAACAGGTACCCTCTGCCACTAATATCATCTGCATTCGAACTTCTTGAAGGAGCCAAAGTGTTCACCAAGTTGGATTTACGCAACGCGTATCATCTTGTCAGGATCAAGGAGGGGGACGAATGGAAGACTGCTTTCAACACCCCCACTGGTCATTATGAGTATTTAGTCATGCCTTTTGGGCTTACCAATGCACCTGCTGTTTTTCAGAATCAGGTAAACGATGTACTAAGAGACATGCTCAATGTTTTTGTTTTTGTTTACCTAGATGATATCCTGATCTTCTCCCCTGATGAGGAAACCCACATCCAACATGTTCGAGCAGTTCTGGAAAAATTACTACAGAACCAGCTCTTTGTAAAAGCAGAAAAGTGTGAGTTCCACCAGTCGTCAGTCTCGTTTCTGGGGTTTGTACTCGCAGAGGGGGAGGTCAGGATGGACCTGCAGAAGGTGTCAGCAGTTCAGGAATGGGCCACACCTAGTAACCGTAAGGAGGTACAGAGGTTTCTGGGGTTTGCTAACTTCTACAGAAAATTGATCAGGAATTACAGTACTATTGCTGCCCCTTTGCATAACCTGACCTCTCCTCATAAATCTTTTGTGTGGTCCTCAGATTGTGATGTGGCTTTTCAAAGCCTCAAGGAGAGCTTCTCCGCTCCAGAGCTCATCCTCCCGGACCCCAGCCAACATTTCGTGGTCGAAGTAGACGCCTCTGACGTGGGTATTGGGGCCATCCTGTCACAGATAAACCCCAAGGACGGTAAACTACACCCCTGTGCATTCTTGTCCAAGAAATTAACCTCCTCTGAACAGAATTATGATATTGGGGACCACGAGCTATTGGCTGTAAAGGTGGCACTGGAGGAATGGAGGCACTGGTTGGAGGGGGCTCAGATCCCGTTTCAGGTATGGACTGATCATAAAAACCTTGAGTATCTGAAGTCAGCTAAAAGACTAAATGCCAGACAGGCTCGCTGGGCTATCTTTTTCAGCCGCTTCAACTTTGCTCTCTCGTATCGTCCCGCTTCCAAAAACCATAAACCCGATGCCTTGTCGCAAAAGTTTGACCCAGTAAATCACGTCACTGAACCCAAAACTATCCTCCCTAATTCATGTTTCACTCAGACCTTTGCCCGTCCCTAAACAACCTTGGTCTCACATAGCTATGGACTTTGTCACTGGACTGCCTCCCTCTAATGGTAACACAGTAGTTCTCACAGTCATTGATAAAATGTCTAAGATGACACATTTTATCCCCCTTCCCAAGCTTCCCTCAGCAAGACAGACTGCAGAGGCCATGTTAACTAACGTGTTCAAAATTCACGGATTTCCTTAGGATATTGTGTCTGACAGGGGGCCCCAGTTTGTTTCCTGTTTCTGGAAGAAGTTTTGTAGGTTGCTAGGGGCAACGGTCAGCCTCTCTTCTGGGTTCCACCCCCAGACCAATGGCCAGTCGGAGCGAGCCAATCAGGAGTTGGAGAAAGGACTTCGCATCATGGCTTCGTAGCACCCGGGGACTTGGTCAGAGAAGTTGGTTTGGGTGGAGCTGGCACACAATTCACTGCCCTCATCCTCTTCTAGTTTTTTGCCATTTCATATTGTCCATGGTTACCAACCTTCTCTCTTTCCCACCACAGAATCGGACTCATCTGTTCCATCCGCATTGGCCTTGGTGAGGTGGGAGGGATACGGTCCTGAGGAGCGGACTTGGATCCCATCACATTTTGTTTTGGACCCTCAACTCATCAAGGACTTTCATTCTGCTCACCCTGATGCTCCTGGGCCGTCAGGAGCCGGCCCTTGAGGGAGGGATACTGTCATGATCCTGTTTTCAGTTAGTTAAGTTACCCATTTCGTGTTCATGTTTTGTGTCTTGTCCTGTACTTCCTGTTTTATTTTGAAGATTCACCTGTCTCTCCTTGTCTCCGTAGGTTTTACTTCCTGTCTGGCGCTGTCACACCTGTTTCCTGATTGTTCCTCCCCAGCTGTGTCTCATCACCCCCTATCACCTCATGTATTTAATCCTCATGTCTTCCCCTGTCTTGTTGCCAGTTCGTCGTACGTCACAGTCTTCGTCCCAGCACTCTTTCTTGTCTCGTCTAGCCGGTAATCACAGTTTTGTCACTGATCTAGCTTTTGCCTCACGATTTGGATACCTTAGCCTGTCTTGTTTGATTCTCTGTGTACCGAACCCTGCCTGTCTTTTGTAATAAACCTTGCTTTTGTCAAACCGGGGAAGAATTGAGCCTTTGTGTCCCTTCTGTGCCACGTTTATGATACCTTTAAAATAACAAACATAAAACATAACAACACATTCACAAACAACAAAGTTTAGCAATGAGGTACATCCCATTGACCCTACAGGCCAATCCCATTGACTCTGATGGTCAATAGAATTTGTTGGCCTGGAACGTCAACAAAATGCACAACCCACCACCATACACAAAAATACATAAAATACAATTATATACAGTAAACATACATACCTACCCTTCCCTGCCCCTACACATGACTACATGATTGCCTGGCTTTTAACAATTCCTTCATTTTAAGTTTAAAATGTTGACAGTTTTGGTCTGTTTTGAGTTCAGTGGGCAGTGCATTCGAAATATTAGCTCCCTTTATAGAAAAGGACGTCTGGCCAAAGGAGGTATTCCTGTATGATACTTTACAATTCCCAACAGACGAGTTCCTAGTGGACAGTCCAAAGGCCTGCAATGGTCGCACCATGCAATATTTTTATTGCACGGTTGTACAGCCTCTCTACGGGTTTAATCACTGATGAACTTGCCTGCAACCATGAGGTAACACAGTAATTGAGGTGTGAAAAAATCATTGCATATATATTTTAGCTGCATCAAATGTTAAACAGTCTCTGATTAATCTAAACGCAAACAATTTGGCTTTCACATTACTTATGATTTTTTTTTAACATGTTTATCAAACTTCAAGTGAGAGTCCAACATTAGACCAAGATAATGAAACTTGGCTAATTGGTTGACCATTGATCTTTACATCTAGTTCTGTTGATGTGGGCCGTCTTCCAGAGGAAAAACATATGGACACTGTTTTTTTCACATTAAGTGTCAGTGTGTTAAGCACGAGTTTTCAAGCCAGCTGGCTATTGCTTCCAAGTGCTTTGACAGTTGGTCTGTGACTGATTTAAGTGATTTTCCATGAGCGTATATCACTGTATCATCCGCGTACATCTGAAGACTAGTCAGGAGTGGATGCCCAAATCTGTCTCCTACAAATAACATTTTTATATTACTAAATTGTTTGCAAAGGCGGCACGGTGGTGCAGTGGTTAGCACTGTTGCCTCACAGCAAGAGGGTTCTGGGTTTGAACCCGGAGCCCCTTGCATATTCTCCCTGTGTCAGCGTACTCAGGCTTCCTCCCACAATCCAAATAGTTTATAGGTTAATTGGTTACTCTAAATTGCCCGTAGATGTGAATATGAATCTTTATGTTTGCCCTGCAATAGTCTGGCAACCTGTCCGGGATGTAGCCCCCCATGACCCCCAACAGAACAAGCGGTTATGGAAAATGAATGAATGAATGATTCCGAAATCAGTTGGAACATTTTCTTCACATTGTTTTATTCACATCTACTTTGTAACCTGAATGATTGCTGTATATATTTATAAGGTGCATCAACTGAATAAAGCTTGTATTGAGGTTCTCCAAGTATATTATGACATCATCCGCAAATAGGCTTATTATGTGTTTCTGTCTTTTAATAGCAACTCCTTTTAATTCCTCACTCTGCCTGTGCTAGGGGCTCAATATATAGGGCAAAGAGAAGGACAAGCAGCATCCTTGGTGGAGTCTGTCCTGTAATATTCTCTGTTATTTCAGTGATTGAAGGTGTGCGTCCTTTATCTCTGTGTTCCAGCTTTCTATTTTGGTAATTCTCTTTTTGGCTCCCTCCATTGTTTTGGTTTGCTAGCTCTTTAGCAGTGTCTGTGAGCTTTTGGTTAATTTCCCTCTTAGAACCATCAAGCTCTCCCGTCATTTGTTTCTTAATTTCTTCTTTAAATGCAGTGAACTCTGGTTTTAGCTCACTCTTAATGTCTTGAATTTCCTTAAGGATATCTTTCAGGCCTGAACGTATCACATTGGAAGCTTCAGGCTCCATGTGCCCATCTTTTTCGTAGCCCTCTGTGTCTGTCATGTCTCCTATGTCGTCACCAGTCAGTTTGGGTTGTTTCGTCAAGGCCCCTTCTGTCCCTTTTCATTTCAGTTTCGGATGTGATTATTTATTTTTGTAATAGTTAATTTTGGGACTTTTTATTGAGTGTTGATCGGGAGCTGGTCATTTATGCTGCATCTCGGGCTGGATCAAGGGGATCGTTAAAAGCGTTAAAAGTTTTTAACAAAGTCGCTGTAAGTCCTTCATTTCCACAATCTTGTGGACTGAGCACACGTTTGATAAAACGGAGGTAAATCTCTCGGCATCCATTTTCAAGCTCAGACGAGAAAGGCGGGAGCGCACATTTCCAGGATGACGTGTCCTTTTAAAAAATGCAAGAGGCGTTGCTTTGTTGCTGGCTGTTTACTCCAGTGTGTTAAGCACAATTTAGAAAGGAGTGTCCCCAGACTATCAGAAGGTGGAGATCTCTGATTGTCTGGTGGCGAGACTAGGTAACGTTAGACCACAACATCAACTCAACATGAATAAGATTAACAATGATGTCCACATCTGTTTTAAGGTAAGTCAACATCATGTTTGAGGCAACATATTGTCACTTTGCTGGAAAGAATATAAAGTTATCTTTAACATCTCTAGCTAATGATAGCTAAAGTTAGCCTAACGTTAGCAAATAGCTGCGTTGTTCATCATGTCACCTTGTTTGCTGGGAGTTCATTAGCCTGTTCTAGGTTTGTACTTTGGTGATCGTACATCATTGTTAGCTGTTGTCCATAGGGCTCTAGTTAAGCTAACGTTAACTTCTGGAGCTTAGCTTCATTAATTTATCTGTAATTGCAGTGATAACAAAGGCTGGCAAACATTATGCTGAATGAGCACCAAACCAATGGAGAGACACTCTTGGTAAAGATGGTAAAAAGGCCGATATCCCTTTCTTAAGGTTCATTCTCACTGTGGGACGGATTTGCAAAAATATTTGCGCAATGCTTTTCCGTGTTCAAACCATATCCACAGGCGCGGGATGGACGTGGTGCAGAATTTTGCGTTGTTGTGTTCCAATTCCACGCAGTGTGAACGGGTGTGGGTGAACATGGACGAGTAGCAGCAGCAGCAGCAGCAAGCTAACAAGCTAACATTTAACAAACGTCAACATCAAATTTCTTTAGCACTTACCACTCTCACCACAGCCACCAAGCTGGACTATGGACTGCCAAATGTTGTCCTTCAATTCACTGTTCATAAAACCATCCCGTCTTTTGTCAAAAAGGACGGGGTGCTGTGAAACGAGATTTATCTACCTTTCTCCCATACTGTCCTGCCTGGCTGGATTTCGGACTCTCCCGGGTCTGCACGACTATAAACAAACAATTTCATTGGCCCAACTGTGTAGTTCCACTGGCGAATTCCGCGGGGGGGTCAAAGTCTGGGCGGAAACTTTTTTCACCGCACGAAAGTTCTGCCCCAGGGTGCAAACTTCCATAAGAACCCATGAAATCAACTTTTATATTTTTCCGCAAGAATAATCCGCGTGGATGTTCACCCTCAGTGAGAATGGATTTTTATATTCTGAGCCAAAAACCTTAACTTCAGTGGCACTTTAACTTGTTGTCTTTGATGGCGATGGCAACGAGATGCGGTTCACAAGCATACACTGTGACCAGTAAATTTAGGCCTGTAATTTAAGCTTTTCATCGACCTTCTCAACAATAAAATGATGAATATATCCTCCCATGTGTAGTTTAGGCTCTTTTGGTTACTTCTCAATGACATCTGATCGTTATGTCCCCAAAAATCATCAGTTGCCTCCTGCAAAATGCCATGTACTGTGACACCTGCCATAGTGCCGGTCACTGAATGTTGATAGTTTGTCCAAGTGAGTGGAGGGGGGCGTGGCTTAGTCATAGGTCAATTCAAGGGCGTAGGTTTGCATAAGGATGGTAGGAACATGTCCTTACCAATATTTATTTACCAACTTGTTTGCATTATCCTCATTCTAACAATTCTGTGCATGAAAATACTGGACAAATTGCATCTTGTAGGCTATTAATTCAGTATTTGATATGGGAAAATCCTCTATTGTGCCTGATCAGAAGTGTTTTCAGTAAGTTTCAGTAGCATACACAGCTGCTTAAACTTTACCTCCTCCTGAGAGAGTCTTAAACGGGGCTCTGTGTCTGTCAGACAGTCTGAAGAGGATACTACCATATCAGCACAGCAATAACATAATGCACAGCCCTGTGCTGTGCAGTGGAGCCAGTGGAGCAAATACATCCCCATTATTCAATTAGGGGAGCAAAGTTATGGTTTTGCTACCCCACTTTTTTTTCTCTAAAAACAAACATCATCATACAGTCCCTGCAATCAGGTGATTATGCTTAGGCAACCCATATCAGTAATGGTTTTACCATTTTCAGCCGAAGGGGGGGGGGGATACACAGTTGATCTACAGGTGACAAAATGCCTGAGAGCCTCACTGCATTAAATTCTATAGTCTATTTTATTATTTTGATTTGTCACTTTTTACCTGAATTTTGTGAATTTTGACATTTCCACCATATATTTGTGCAATTACTTGAAATAAAGTGTTTGACAGTCAGAATTTCCCTGGGGGAGGACCCCCAGTACTCTCCCCCTTAAAATGTGTCCCTACCAATGTTTAAATGAAGCCTATGCCCTTGGCAAAATTGCCAATTTTGGTGGCAAACAAATTAAACAAATTGTCAGTGAACATCAAGCTAGTAGATTTAGTACCAACATTTTTTGCGAGATATGTTAATTAGCTTCATTTCATCATTAATCAGAAAATGTAATTTGCTCTGCATTATGTTTCCCTCAAAAGGACTTGCTGTTCCAGATGAGTTTAACACAAATATACATTCTTGGAGACAGGGCTGCTTGCTGTTACTTTTTCCTTACAAAGACAACAGTCACTGTAGGTATTTTCTGCAAACACAAAACATTTAGTGGAACTGAAGTCAGATCAGTTTGATTCTAAAATTTCCACCACAAAGTCCATCATGCACAGTGAAACACCAGTAAACACACAATGCATATATTAAACAGTTAGAAAAATAATAATAGAGAACCTCATAGTTTAGTTGTGTTACAAGACAGTAAAGAAATATAAAATATATATAACTGATATCAAAAACTAACCAAATGATATTAAGGGTCCTAGATATAAAATTGAAACTAAGTTACAAACCATCTTGTGATGGATCACACCAGCAATCGCTCCAATTCGCGACTTAAAAGTCGATGTGTAGGAGTCAGGGAGATATATTGACTTAAACTGATATAATAAGTTACACACTCCGCTTCTCCAGCCACGTGTATCCCCACCACCACCACCACATGAAGTGTGTAAATTAGTAAAGTCTGAAAATAAAACCAGTATCAGCTCTCGCAGTTTTACACTTTATATCCTCATTATGAATCCTAATCATGAAGCAGGCCAAGTTCACCATAACAAATTGAAATAAATAAACTGTGTTAACCTATTAAACTTTTATCTTCAAATGATTTCCCAGTGTGGGTGATACCAACACATTCTCAGCCCATCGTCACATATTACCACTTTGTCAATGGACTTTCGCATCTACATATTATGCACTATGTATCCTCCTGTGTCTGCTGTTGATGTTCTGGGACGCTGCAACCAATGCTGGGACATCAACAAAAGCACAAGTGGTTAGGTTTAAAAAAAAACATCATGGTTTGGCTCTAAATTCATACAGGAGGAGAACAGAAGGCTTCCACATGAAAGTCCAGGGTTTGTCGGACCCACACACCATCCACTCTATGGGGATTTTCTGTTTCCTCATATTATGTCTGCACTGCCAGTAGACTCACAAGTCAGTCTTTAGACGCTTTGCTTAACTCAAGACTGATGACTTTCTCCCTGATTTTGTGTTTAGATGGGCGGATACAATTTCAGAGTTTAAAAAAACTCCCTACGTTGCAGAACCAATAGTAAATCTGCAGGGCGGTCCTTCGGTGGCTCGCTGAACTCTTGTGCTTGTAAACATAGTCCCACTAGAAACACGTGTAGCGGTACAAAATGGCTCAGCCGTGCTCGCAGAAAACGCCGTCAAAGTTCAGTGGATGTTTGTCGCGTTTGCGGCGACACATTCTCGCCAACTAAAAGAAACAAACATAATCTTTTACAAGGCCATGACTCATCCGTCCGGCCGGACTATAGAGGGAATCGCCTTGTTGTTTACAAGGGGTAGAAAACCAGCAGAGCTTTTAGCTATATATATAGCTTATATATCACATTTTTCACATCACTGTATCACCGTATGGACTAATCCGATGTTTGTAAAGTCTATAAACACAATGATTGAACAAACATTACAATTTCTGTGTGCACGTTTAGTTGGGCTAACCATTAGCTGTTAGCCCTGTTAGCCGTTAGCAGTGTCTGTAATAGGTAATAACTCATTAAACGGTCCGTGAAAAAAATATCTTTTCCAGCGGATATCTTAGTTACAACATGATTGAGCTAGCAAAGCAGTTTTGTGTTGCTATGTGTGGTATTTATTCAGTTTTGGGAAATCACGATGTTTAGAACCATCAGTGGGTGCAGCTGACAGGGACAGCTAACAGCAGCAGCAACGGTAACAGGACGTCATCTGTTAAAAGCCTCCCGTTGTCGGATACAACATGAAACTACTCCAGTTAGCTCAATAATATTGTAACTAAGACATCCGCTGGAAAAATATTTTCTTTACGGATGAGCACACATTTGATAAAACGGAGTTAAATCTCTCTGTATCCATTTTCAAGCTCTCTGTGTGTTTGTTTCCTTGTGGACGAGAAAAGGAGGAGCGCACATTTCCGAGAAGGCGTGTCCTTTTCAAAAATGCAAGAGGCGTTGCTTTGTTGCCGGCCGTTTTCGCCGGTGTGTTAAACACACTTTAGAAAGGAGTGTCTGAGTTTCTGGCAGTGTAGTCTCGCCACCAGACAATCAGAGATCTCCGCCTTCTGATAGTCTGGTGGCGAGACTACACTGCCAGAAACCATCCAGCTGCGGTATGAACTGATGCTGCCTGTTCGCGGATCATACTACCATGAAAGGTGCCGCCCAGCCCACAGGCAGCGTATCATAACTACAGTTGGGTAAGGGTTACTTTAAAATTACTCAAAGTACTTTACTGCATTACTTTTTTTTAAAGTAACCAGTTACTTATCTGCATTAATCTCTGAGTAAAGTAACTCAAGTACTTTTAAAGTACTTCCAATGTTACTCCCTGAGAAAAGTAACTCAAGCACTTTTAAAGTACTTTTGAGTATTCTACATTTCCTATTGGGCAATGGACCACAGGACGCTTAGTCTACATTTTTTTGTCTGCAAAATTAAAGTTATGGACCACTTGCCCTTCACTGAGATCCAATTCTCCTATCACAGCCGTCACTTTGACCAGTAGAAACACAGAACGATCTGCTGCTGTAGACAACTGTTAGCCTCGCGTCACCAGGCTCTTCATGTACGGGGAAGAGCCTGGTTTCCATTCACTCTGAATTTTGTCTGGATTCTGGTTCCGGTCTAGAGAACGGATCCGTAATTCTCCAAATTCACCAAAGTAAAAGTGTTCACCAAAGTAAAACTTTAAATTCTGGCGCACCATCGATTTACAATAAAAGACAACAGTTAACTTAATGGCTTGGGGCTTTTCTTGTAAATTATATTCTTTAAATTAAAAAGTTTCACCACATTTTTATTAGCTTCGTGCTTTTATTTTGACGGAAAGGTGCATCCATCACATTCCGGATCCTGTCTCTCTCACCTTACCAAAACGGCCACTAAATGACCCCAGACTAGACAACTGTAGGGCAACAACACCTCAGTGTTTTTAATATTTCCTCTAAGGATGTTACCACACAGAGTAAAAGGGGGAAATGATGGTGTGAAACAGCAGAGGCACTTTGTCAACCCTGTGAGTACTGCCATTAGCATTAAGCTAGCAAACAATGTTACATCCTCATAATGGAGATGGACATAAAGTAATAACATAACAAATAGTGGTGGTACTTTTACTGACCACAACTGCAGATGCTCCCAGCTTCATCTGAAACAGACTACATTATAGATGGTACATTATTTATTAATCCCTCTGTCTTTATATTTTTACTTTTTATCTGCTCCCGTTGTCTTTATAAATTTAACATATCGCACTGGCATTTCAAACTTCGGGAATTTGTTTCAAATTAAAAGCCCCTTATAACCTCAGCTGAGAGAATCCCTTCATTTTCTAATTAGGCTTTTATTGTGAAACATTTGTAGGAACGTGGTTGTGGAGGATACAGTAGCTTGAATGTTTGCGTACAGTACTTCAAATGGAGCTCCTGCCATCTGCTGACGCTTTTTAGGTGACTGCACCAACATTTCGGCTGGCACATGAACAGACACAGTGACTGAAATAATAGTAAAAGTAATAAAAATAGGACAAGAATAACCCGACGACATCACACACGCCGTGAAAGACTACCAGGGATAATTGGTGAGTACCATCGTGTAGTGTGTCATGTCTGTCAGCCAAGTCACGGCACGATTTTATTACTCCACAATCGTGTAATGTGACATAGTGACTTTCAAAACGGGCAGAAAAGTCGTGTAGTGTGTACCAGGCATAATGCAAGTCCTGAGTCTGACCTGTCTGTCAGGGAGTCCTTCTCCACCTTTTTTTAGATTTCACTGTAGACAATAGCAGCACTTATTCTACCACGTAGCTAGCCACAAGCTTCATGATTTCTTTCGGACTGATAGGTTTAACGTTATCTCCGTTATTAGAACCAAAAGACAGTCGTTGCTGTTTCGGAGCTGAAGGACCAGTGTTCTAAAAGTAACGAAAGTAACTGATGTCTTGTTTGAAAATGTACTCAAGTATTTGATTACTCAAACAGCAAATTAACGCGTTAGGTTACTCGTTACTGCAAAAAGTAATCAAAGTTACTTTGTAACAGGTTATATCTAACTCTGATCATAACACCGTGGAAGGTTCTGTCTGGCAGCATTACTGATGTGGCCTGGCGATGTATTACAGGTGGCAAAAGGTGACTTTTGGCATCGGCATCACTGCAGTAACACTCTGTTGTTGCCGTGATTTGCCTATAAAGGCATATTGATCAGCAGGCTCATTTATCTCATTCTTATTCATCAACATTCATGAGGTACTTTACATTAACCAATTATGGATGAATGTGGGTGTGTAGAGGATGGGATATAAGGCTGATCCATGTGCAGATAATTCCAAGTTGATTTGGGATTCATAAAAGGAAACTTTACCAGGCATATGCACAGTTTTATAAATGAGAATATTTTTTGGTATGTTATTTTCGGCTTCTCCGCACATACACTTTTAGTACTGATCCTACACACTATATGACACTCCAGGTCCATTTGTGTTGGAAAGGAGGAGAGTACTGCGGATAATTTAGCTCCCGATAAAAACCTCCTGAAAAATTAATACTGAAGGAATTCAAGCGTCAGAAGTTTGCAATCTGCATCTTCACCACTAGACACCACTAAATACCCCTAAACACCAAGGGTATGTAAGGAGTTTGGCAAACAAGCATTTATGTATGCAGCACCCTATATGTGGAATCTTCTGCAGAAGGACTTAAAATTGCACTTAATGGTTCCTCTCCGCCAGGGCCGGCCCAAGCCTCCATGGGACCCTAAGCAAAATTTGATTTTGGGGCCCTCTATTACTGCCATTAATACTGATTATTGATCATTCACACACCTACTATAAGTTATTTAATGTTCTACTCGGTCATCACTTGTAAAACTAGAGGTGAGAACTTTTTGTTGCAGTTAGATTGTAATCCACAGTGATTATGGCCATGGACGCAGACAGCAGATTTGCAAACTTGCAGAAAAATCTTTCAATTAATATTTGGCAAAGTCAGCTACTCCCCCTACTGGCCACACGGAGAATCAACACATACAACCTCAAAGAGCAGCCTGGCATGTTTTACCCATCTATGGTATTTAATCTGAAATGGTAGCAAATTCAGCTACAAGAGCAGCCTGGGGTTGATTTACACTTAAAATTCAAAGTGATATAGTACTACGTGGGATACCAAATGTCATCTAGGCCAACTAAAAGTAACAAAATAAACCAGTCTTTACTGTAAACACAATCTGCTTTATTATTATTATTTTGTTGTTTTAAAAAAACTGCAACAGCAAATGTACAAAAACAGACAGTATTAAATAAAATTAAAAAAGATATCAAACAAATACTTAAATAATGATGTAAATGAACAGTGGCACCTGAAACAAAATAACAAAAATGGTTTATAAATAAAATAAAATAAAATGACAAAGGCTGTTTTTTTGTTAACTTAACAGGTAGAGCTGAGGTTGTAGCAGACACAGAGGGGACAGTGGGCACAGAGGATGGGTCAGAGGATGGAGATGGATCTAAGATGAAAAACAACAACAACAACAAAAGCTAGCCATGTTAGATGTCATATTACACTTGAAAATTATGCTGCTTATTTTCTAAATAAATAAGCAGTAAAATAAAGGGAAATTGAATTAACATTTTTGGACAAAATGATTCATCTCAGAATGTTTTGCAGTACACTGAGCAATTACAAAGGCTGTTTTGTTGTTAACTTACCAGGTAGAGCTGAGGTTGCAGCAGACACAGAGGGGACAGTGGGCACTGTGGATGGAGCAGAGGATGGAGATGGACCTAAGATGAAAAACATGTCCCTTGTCATATGATTATGTCTTGTTATATTAGTATATCTTAATGGGATAATTTGACTAGAAATTAAATATATATGGTGACAGTTTTTCCCTCACCTGTTTCATTAGCCTTGGCTGAGCTTGAGGAGGTGGACTGCCCCTGGGCTGAATCAGTGCCTCCTCCAAAATACTTTAACAGTGCTCCTGGGGAAGTTTCATATAATATATGAGCATAATAGGGAGTTGATGTAAATGGAATATGTTTATTTAGTCACATAAATTACTATGGTCTGCAGCAAACAACACATCTCAAACTTTAAGTTAACTAAGTTAATTCATTAATGCAAAAACATATCGCTAGCAAACGTCACTGCATCTGTAATTAATGTTAGTTGTTAGTAAACATTTTCTATCAAACGTTGTTATCAAAAATGTTGTTTTGATGCCAAAAAGCGACCCAGAATATAGCCTATATATACGCCGAGAATCAACTTATTCATACACAAACACAAAAACGTTAGCTTGAATAGTAAGCTATCTAACCTTCCAGTTAAAAGAGAAGTTTCTCTGGCTTTGAACTAATGTTAGCTAGCTAATTTGGTATTATAGGCTAACATAGTTGGAACGAAATATCAACAATAATTAGGAACTTTCCTAATTTGAGGAAACTTTTCAAAATCTCTGTGACACCAAACGTTACATTACCAAGACATGCAAACATACCTTTATCTTCTTGTCTTTTCTCATCTTCCTCTTTCTTTCTTTTTCTTTTTTCTGCCCCTGAAGGGTATGTCCTTTGTTGCGACATTATTAGCCACCTGCTCCTAGCTCCTTGGATGCGCAGTGCGCACTGCACGGCTGGATGCACACCTTACTAGCAGAGCTCTGACATTTAGTCTAGAGCAGAGAGGCAGTAGAAAACTACACTCTGTTAACATAATATTGTCGTGACTTCACACTGCATCTGATTGGATATTCAGAGGCAGGATGAGCTGTTTCAAGTGAAAATTATCAGAATAATTAATATATTGTGTGTATATATGACAATAATGATGATGATAATCATATATTTATTATCATCTTTCTTTTCTTTTGTGGCTCGAGGAGGGGCGGCGCCCTATCGCCCTCTATTGGCCAGCCGCCCCTGCCTTTAACCCGGTCTCAACCCAAAGTCATTGAAATCTGGCGCTTGGTCAGTGACTTCCAGTGTCAGACACCAACAAAAAAGCCATCCTTTCTTTCGGCTGGTCACTGTTATTGTTCGACAGCGCCCAGCGGCATCGGGGGAAATGCAGTGGGACAACAACAGAAGTTTAGGCGGCAGACGTGGTGGTGGCGAAAAAGCCTAGAAATATTTGACCCCTAAGCCAGTTCCTCGTCTGGTATGCCTTTTACGTTTTAGGCCGTGTTTGCTACAAAATCACCTCACACTCATCTCAGAACATCGCTGGATACCCAGCTGTCGCAGTGTGGCAGAAATCTCCATATAAGTAGAAATATTTGACCCCTAAGGTCAAGTTAGAAGTTCATTCAAATAAACACAAGAAGTTTGTGCTCTAGAGAAAGGATCAGCACTCAGTGAATAACCTCCTAAGCCCTATGATAAGCTATTATGGCAAGGCTTAACTATACAGACCAGTGAGCAGTGATAACTAATATGTCTTTGGGGTCATCGGGTGAGAATCTTTCACCAGTGTTTCGTCTAGTTGGTCCCACAACACCTCCAGGAGGCTAGACAGTGATCTCTGGCATCCCAGAGACACTCCCCTAATGCCAGGTCTCACTGCTCCCCGCACCAACCCAATAACCTCCTTTACCTTACTTACGCATGGCTTTCTCAGCCCAAACAGCACTGCCACTTTCAACCAAACCCAGGCTCCGTACATGCAAGCTCCAGGTAGAAGCAGTGCTGATACTACCTTTCCTAGCACCTTCACCATACTCTATTTCACGCGCTACATAGCATAACTCCAATATAAGCTAAAGTTAAAGGAGCTAAATGAACTTACAGGATCAGCAAACACACTCACCTTGCAGCATGGTCTCAAACAAAAGGGATTCAAATAGGCCACTTCCACACTTAAATATACTTCCTCTTCCTGGATTTTCTCCTGAGAGGAAGGGGATCTCTCCACCTGATCTCAAGGAGTTATGTACCCTGCTTAGTAGTTCCCCCTGCTGGCCCCCAACTGACATTATTTCTTCTCTTATAGATAAACTGGCTAGCTCTGGCTGCTTCATCTGACATTTCCTTCACTGTCTTCCTCAAACTCTGTCCCCGCACTCCGAGATCCCCCCGGAGCGAGACAGCTGATCTTGCTATGAATCCCCTACACCCCACTTCCACTGGACAAATCCTAGTTTTCCATCCTCGCTGCTCAGCTTCTGCTCTTTAGTCTGCATATCTAAGCTTTTTTCTTTCATAGGCTTCTTCCACTGAGTCCTCCACCAAGGAACTGTCAGCTCAGTGAAATAAACTATCCGTTGACTCACTGACCACAAAACTAAGTCAGGCCTCTGCTTGGTACAAACTATTTACTGGGGAACAACAAGCTTTCCCCCTAAATCTACTTGCATTTCCCAATCACAAGCACCTTCTAGGCGGCCACACCCTTGCCTCCTTACTAACTTATACCTTCTGTATTTTTCCCCCTCACGGACAAACTTAATTGCTAAACTCCTATTCTTAACACCGTCTGAATTTACTTGTCTTCGTTTCCCTTCGATGCCTGCAGCTAAACATTTCAACACCTGGTTATGTCGCCATGTATATCGGCCTTGTGACAAGCTAACTTTACAGCCTGACAAAATATTGCCATAAGGTTGCGGTACCTGAACACAATGGGCATGATGGGTCCCCATTTACCCCATTTGGTAACACACTGTATGTAGCCCCTACCAGGAATCTAATATGATTCTCCTCCATACTCCACAGGTCCCTCCAACTAATTTTCCTCTTCTCTACACTTTCCCAATTCAACCACTGTCCCTGTTTAGCCTGGGCCACTACCTTTGCACCCCTTAATATCTTCTCCTGTCTACGTATCTGTTCAACAACCAGCTTTCTTTTATCTTTGAGACCTACTTTATTCCATACCGGTTTGCCTGAGCCAAGCCCCAGGCCTCCCCAGCCAAACTGAACATTACCTACAATCTCTGCATGCCTAAGAGCCGCCTCTGCCTCCTGAACTGCCGATCTTGGGTTCCACTTCCTCCCCTTGGTTGGATTTGGAACCACACTCCTAACTACCATGTCCTTACTCCCAGATAACAAGAGCTCTGTCCTGACCTTGGTACATTTAAATTTCTCTGTTAAACTAGATATTGGCAGCTGAAGTATCCCTTTTCCATACAATGCAACACTACTTCTAGGAGCACCCAACCACTTCCTAATATAAGAGCTAACCGACCTTTCAATTCTCTCCACAACTGATATTGGAATTTCATAAATTGACAGTGGCCACATTAACCTAGGATATAGCCCAAATTGCAAACACCACAACTTCAACTTTCCTGGAAGTTCGGATTTATCTATTCTATCCAATCCTTCAGCCACATCTTTTCTAAATTTCACCACCTGTTCCTTATCATTCAACTCCACATTGTACCACATACCTAAGCTCTTTACTGACTTTTCCCTAATTGTTGGGATTTCCTCATCATCTATAACAAACTTCCTATCACTTAACTTCCCTCTACGTGTTGGGATGCTTCTAGATTTACTAGGCTTGATCTTCATGCTGGCCCACTTGAGGTTCTTATTTACCTTCTCTAGTAGCCTCTTTGTACATGGCATTGTTATGGTCACCAGTGTCATGTCATCAATGTAAGCCCTAACTGGTGGAAGATGCAACCCGTTCTGCCGTCTCTCCCCACCTACCACCCACAGTAAAACATGTTTACTAAAATTGAGTAACCCTGAATGGTCTCACTCTGGTGAGAATTCTAAGAACAGAGTGACCTAAAAAACATGGTGATGGGAAACAGATGTCATCTCCGTGGCAGGAACAAGTTGTGGTAAAATGTCAAGTATTAAGATGAAAATAAGCGCAAGTTCTGGGAAATGGCAGGAAATCACACCCACACACATATACACATGGAAAGTTATGTATGATGTTTATCTGAAGAGGAGTATAAGGATATTCAACGAACTGCCCTATGGGGCTGTCTCATTGTTGCAGTATTTGATGTTGTGTCTTCAATAAAGTACCCGCAGAGTCATAGAGTCTTTCTTCAACAAGTCTGAGCAAGGTGGGCAGGCGAGGTGGTGGATGGGTCCAACCACCGAATTTCACCTGGATGGCCAGTGTTCACTTCCATATGAATGTAAAGCCAAACCCTGTTTTTTTTTTTTTTTTCCTAAACCCAACCACGTGCTTCTTGATGAAACATAACCACGTGCATTTGTTGCTGAAAGAAAAAAACATCTATTTGTGGTGTTTACCACTCGTAGTGTGTTTATTTTGATAGAGACTGTATGTAAACTGTACATTTCCTGTGAAAACGGAAGTGTATTTTGAAAACAGACAATGCATATAACAGGCTGAAGTTAACACGACATCCCTGAACGTCAATATCATTTTATTTATTGCTTGTACCGTAGCTTCTCCTCTGTCGCGTGCTCTTAATATGTGTCCTTGACAATGATGATGTTGTCGTCTGATGTATGCATGAATGTACACTGGGAAAGCTACAAATGAATTTCCCCTTGCGGGATAAAGAAAGTTGTCTGAGTCTGAATCTGAATCTGAATCTGAATATCCCAATGTGGAAAGTCCATGACCAAACGTTGGTATGTGACAGGGTCGGAGTGAGAATGTGTTGGGTCTTTCTAATCATTTGAAGTTTCACTGTTTTTCTCATTTTCATGGTTCACTCATAGCATATTGTAACATACTTTTTGGCTTTCCTTTGTAGTGATCTAATTTTGCATTCATTTTGCGTTTTACATTATACATTATATTTTTTATCTATATTTTTGTTCTGTGTGTTTGTCTGTCTGTAATCTTATGTTGCTGCCTGTCATGGCCAGGACACTCTTGAAAAAGATATTATTTAAGCCAAGAGGTTTTTCTAGTTAAATAAACATTTTGCAAAAATAAAATAAAAAAATCTTACACTGATCCTTTAAAACGAATGTTGGCCAGTGTGCATTGGCAGAGGACAACGGCCAATCCCTTCTACCACCCTTACTCAGACCACAGCCATTTTCGAGCTCAGCTTTCATTATGATCTCAGCTACAAACCTGTAAAATTTCTTGACTGTATCAGAAATTTAACGCTATCATGGTGACAAAATCTGTTGACCAACCGAGACCGATCAACTTAAATACCAACCGTGCAGTGGTAGTTTCTGCTACACTATGTGTTCCCAGGACCACAGTTTGCCATGATGACGCACACACACACAAGCTGGAAATAAAACCCGCCCTGCTGTTGCGACTGGTAATCACAAGGGGCTGTCACAAACCCATTAATAATGCCAATGCAGTTGTTTTGTCTATGACTGCAACTCATGGAAAACACAATTTGTGTGGATTTTTATATCCATATGATGTCAAATGTATACTTAATAGACAAACCTTGGAGACCCTGTGGATAAGCTGAATGGCTCTCTACAGAACTTAAAAAGGTTCTTGTATGTCATCATGGAGAACCACTTTCGGGTCTTGCTTTATTTTTACAGGAAACCAAGAGTGTTACTCATTCAGAAATAGGGAGTTACTCAGACCTACAATCAAATGGGGAGACAAATAGAGAGTGAGACAGAATGGGTTGGGGATTGACACATGAAACTGATCCTGCAGCCACTACAAAGTTCCCATCAAATAAACCAACTCATTAAAGCACCCCTGTGTACTCTCATCTTTTAATTGAACTTCCATATTTTATGGGAATCTTTGAACGTTAGCATGTGGCATATCCACTGTATGTTTCATGTTTTGGGACTAATCAATACATGCGTGATTAAAGCTAATGCGCTATATGAAAATCCAGCTTCCAGGGCATTGCAGTCTTGTTATCTCTTACTCTTTCAATACATTCATGCATATGAGAGAGGGATCAAAAGATCTTGAGTCGGCCAGAAGACAGGATTACGATGCCGATGTCTTTGGCAATCTTATCAGTAAACTGTCTTCTAATCCCACTGGGGGTAAAAAAAAAAAGAAACACCCATCCTTTACATCACTGCTCCTGCTATCAGATGCATGCGCCTTGTTATACTAAAAGGAGACTGAAATTTCTGAACACCGTCACAGCCTAAAAGGCATCAAAAGACAGTCACAAATGATTTCTAAAGAGCTCAAAATTATCTCAGAGAAGCACGCTCTTTGAATTTCTAAATAGTCACTGTGTAATCCTGTGAAAACTTATCTTTGCCATTATTTTCAACAAACAAAACAGTCACCATCCATCTCAACCAGCTGGGAAGAATGCTCAACTCTGACCATAATGCGTTTCACACATGCTTAGTTGTTCTCAGGGTGGGAGGAAATGAGGTGCATTTTCTACTTTGTTTTCCTTGCCCAGACCATTTTCCCTGACTTTAAATATCAGCTTTACTTTTGAGGAAATACATTAAGATCAATACTGTCATGTGAATAAATGATGTCTGGGTTTGGGCCATTTGCAAAGCTGTCATCTTGTCCAGTTTTTTGGAGAAAGCCACCTCAGAATGAAGTGTGTGAGGGATAAGGGATTATTATTGTAGAAGGAGGCCTACAGCCAGGATCCAACACACTGTTTGGCTCCAGGAGGTGCATTCTCTGGACTGAGGAAAGGCGTGGGGTTACACTCATCGCCAATAGTGATATCAACTCATGTTCTGATTTTTCACTCTTATTACTAAACAGTTTGCACTGTGGGAGACACACTTCTCTGGTTATTTGTTTTTCTCCTTAACCCATATGGTTTAAAGGAACATTATCTGAACACTGAGCAGTGTTGGGCAAGATACTTAAAAAATCTAATTCATTACCAATTACGCATCACTTACAGAAAAAGCTAATGAATTGCTTGGGTAACTCCTAAATGGCATAAGTAAGATAATTTTTTTTTTTATACTTTTTTTTTAATTTTTGTTGTTCAAACACAAAACACAAGACGGCTCATGCAGTATCAATAAAGAGCAAAGAAAAAAAATAGGCACAGGTACAGTACATAAACACACAGACATACTGAGATGTGTAGGGGTTTTTAAGAGTCTTTGTGTGGCATGTAACAATCCCATTTTCCCCAGTATTCATCTCCTTTCTCCTTTTGAAGCTGCAATGTAAAAGTCATTTTCTCCATTCCACGAATAGAGTTTCTAATGTTCATAAACAGTCTCATGGTAGTAGGGTTTCGCTGAAGCCAACATTTGGTTATTGCTTCTTTACTAGCCACCATGATGATCTTCAAGAGGTATATGTCACTTTTTCTGAGACCTTCAGGATTTTTTCCAAGATAAAAACAGATAAATGAGAAATCAAGAGTAATGTCCAACGTCTCAGCAATTAAGTGACCCACTTCTTTCCAGAAGGATACAATATATGAGACAAGACCAAAAGACATGAACATGGCCACACCACACTCCCTCCAACAAGAAAACTGTGAATTACTGAATTTGGACTTCGGGGTAATAAAAAAGCGGATCAAATTCTTCCAGCAAAAATCTCGCCAATAAAGAGAATTTGTGGAAGTGGATTGATTTTTCCAATTTTGGAGTCATGTTTCATCTAAAATTACTATATTGGCTTCTTTTTCCCAGCGCTGCCTAATATAATCTGTTGTGTTCCTATTTAGTGAAATAAAGCTCTTGTATAGTCTAGCAATGATTCCTTTAATACCTTTTGAATCATAAGCATCAATAAATATTTGTATTATTCTTGAGGGTTGTACTAAATCAGGGGTCTTTATTTCTTTTCCAAAAAAGTGGCGGATCTGTAGATATCGGTAAAAATCATCCTTGCCTAACCCATAAGAATTTCTTAAGTCCTCAAAATCAACTAAATTTCCAATCAACACAGTGGTTTTGCAGTCAGTAGATTTCACTAAATCTCTCAGGACAACCTAAAACTGACTGAATAGGCATGTCTATTAAAGATAACTCAATGTCTTTCCATTTAGCCTCATAGGCTGGGTTACACCAACATATCAAGTACCTCAGTTGACAAATAGTAATCCCCTAAAGCAAGGCAGAGCCATGCCCCCCCTCTCCCCCGGCTGCTGTAATGTTGAGAATTTCACTCTTGGTTGTTTATTATTCCAAATGAATCTTGAAATGTGCTTATCCCACTCCCTGAATTGTTTAACAGGAACCTCTATTGAGAGTGCTGTAAATAAGTATAACAATCTTGGGAGAATGTTCATTTTGATTGTCCAAATTCTACTGCCGAGGTCAAGGGGCAACAAGCTCCACCTGCTCAGATCATCATATATATTCTTATTTATATGTTTATGGTTGACATCATACAACTGCGAAATGTCTTTTGTCAAGATGACACCCAAATATTTTATTTGTGATTGGTGCCAGTTGAACTGGTGCCTAACCATTAATTGTTTAAAGGTTTAGTGTATAACTGGAATATTTCCCATAATTACCTAGCATGTTCAGAAGCAATAGGATACCAGATTCAGGATTTTTGATTGAGATAAGAACGTCATCTGCATACAAAGAAATTTTGTTTTCTACATCCCCTATGGTTATTCCCTCCAGAGCAGTCTCTTCTCTAATAGCTTGGGCAGGTGGCTCAATAAAGAAACTAAAAAGCAGTGGGCTCAACAGACAACCTTGCCTACACCCTTGTTGTAACATTATTTGATTTGAAAGGCTTCTGTTAACTTTTATCCTCGCTGTTGGGGAGGAATAGAGTGTTCTTATACAATGTATAAATATGTCACTAAAACCAAATCTTTCCATAACTTGAAATAAGAAGTCCCATCCTACAGAATCAAATGTCTTTTCAGCATCAAGGCTGAGAAAGGCCGCACTTGATGATCCTCCAGAAATGTGGCCAATAATATGAAGGGCTCTCCTTATGTTACCGTGTGTTTGCCTGTTACTTATAAAACCTGTTTGGTAGGGGTGTAACGGTACACAAAAATCTCGGTTCGGTACGTACCTCGGTACACAAGTCACGGTTCGGTTTTGTTCAGTACAGTAATGAAAAAAATAGACAACTATTAAATATCTTTTACTTATTGGTAACCTTATTAAAACATACCACCACAGCAGTTAACTCTTTTTACACAATTTTTGATGCTTTTTCACATTGTTTGAATGAAAATAGAAATATAAAAGTGAAAAATAAAATTCTGCTGTTTTTTTAACACATTTTTTGAATGAAAAATATAAATATAAATTTCTGCTTTAACAGTTTTACTCAATAAAAATAAAAAGTATAGTGCAGCTGGTCAGCTTTAAAGCCTGCTCAGATTCAGTTTTACTAGGAACTTACTTAGCTTTCCCACTTTGTTAAAGTGCAGTAAACAAAACATGCTTATATCTAAAGTGCAGCTTAAACAATTTTATTCAACTCCAATGGCGTTGATTATTTCTTTAGCGCGATGGTCAGGGAAACGCTCTTTCTTTTTAAACGACGACGATATCATAGTTTGCACCAGATTGCTTTTTCTAGTCGTGCCTGTTAACTTTCAAACTCGGGTGGTGTCGCTTTAGATGCGTTAGCATGTTAGACGTGTTTCCAAGTACATACCCGACCGCTGTTCTGCAGTGTCGGCACACTGCTTTTGTCTTGTCAACTTGTTTATTTCCATCTTCGTATTTTACCCTGAAACCAAAGTGTTCTCAAACAGAGGACTTAAGGTTTGCGGGTGGGTCTTCAGGTTCATCAGGCTCACTTGCCATGTTGTCAAAATGCGAGAATGTGCTGCACAAAGTGAAAGCGGAGATTTACGGGACTCGGTCCGTCACTCAATTATGTCCGTCGGGGAACTACACTGCCTGGCCAAAAAAAAAGTCACCACCAAAAAAAAAGGTCATACACTCTAATATTTCGTTGGACCGCCTTTAGCTTTGATTACGGCACGCATTCGCTGTGGCATTGTTTCGATAAGCTTCTGCAATGTCACAAGATTTATTTCCATCCAGTGTTGCATTAATTTTTCACCAAGATCTTGCATTGATGATGGTAGAGTCTGACCGCTGCGCAAAGCCTTCTCCAGCACATCCCAAAGATTCTCAATGGGGTTAAGGTCTGGACTCTGTGGTGGCCAATCCATGTGTGAAAATGATGTCTCATGCTCCCTGAACCAGTCTTTCACAATTTGAGCCCGATGAATCCTGGCATTGTCATCTTGGAATATGCCCGTGCCATCAGGGAAGAAAAAATCCATTGATGGAATAACCTGGTCATTCAGTATATTCAGGTAGTCAGCTGATCTCATTCTTTGAGCACATACTGTTGCTGAACCTAGACCTGACCAACTGCAGCAACCCCAGATCATAACACTGCCCCCACAGGCTTGTACAGTAGGCACTAGGCATGATGGGTGCATCACTTCATCTGCCTCTCTTCTTACCCTGATGCGCCCATCACTCTGGAACAGGGTAAATCTGGACTCATCAGACCACATGACCTTCTTCCATTGCTCCAGAGTCCAATCTTTATGCTCCCTAGCAAATTGAAGCCTTTTTTTCCGGTTAGCCTCACTGATTAGTGGTTTTCTTAAGGCTACACAGCTGTTCAGTCCCAATCCCTTGAGTTCCCTTCGCATTGTGCGTGTGGAAATGCTCTTACTTTCACTATTAAACATAGCCCTGAGTTCTACTGTTGTTTTTCTTCGATTTGATCTCACCAAACGTTTAAGTGATCGCCGATCACAATCATTGAGGATTTTTTTCCGGCCACATTTCTTCCTCGAAGACGATGGGTCCCCACTATCCTTCCAGTTTTTAATAATGCGTTGGACAGTTCTTAACCCAATTTTAGTAGTTTCTGCAATCTCCTTAAATGTTTTCTCTGCTTGATGCATGCCAATGATTTGACCCTTCTCAAACAGACTAACATTTTTTCCACGACCACGGGATGTGTCTTTCGACATGGTTGTTTAGGAAATGAGAAGCAACTCATTGCACCAGTTGGGGTTAAATAACTTGTTGCCAGCTGAAAGATAATCGCCTATGCAGTAATTATCCAATAGGAGGCTCGTACCTATTTGCTTAGTTAAATCCAGGTGGCGACTTTTTTTTTGGCCAGGCAGTGTAGATATTTTAAATGGTTCGGCTCACAAAAACGGAATTAAAATAAAACAAAACAAAATAAAATAATATCCTGCGCCCAATAATTCGGTACAGGGTCGTGCCGAACTGAAAGTCGCGTACCGAACGGTTTGACACAAATACATGTACCGTTACGGCCCTACTGTTTGGTCCTCATCTATCATGGAAGGCATTATTGTACTTAGTCTCTTGCTAATATGGCCACAAACAATTTATAGTCTATGTTCAAAACACTAATTGGTCTATATCCTTTGCAATCCATTTTGTCCTTTCCCTCCGTTAGTATGACTGAATAAATGAGATTTGAGATTGCGCTATTAATTTCTTCAGTTGAGATTTCACAAACCAGCTTATCATTCTGGGTTTTACCTATAGAGGGGATTTCTAGTGACGCAAGAAATTTTTGAATAGCTAGGCCATCTGCTTTATCCAGTTGTTTGTACAACAGCCTATAATATTTTTTGAATGCATTTTGGATTTCTTCTGAATTAGTAGCTGTCTTATTTGTTACGGGGTCCCTAATTTTATGAATCGTATTCTCTGCCTGCTGTTTTCTAAGTCTCCACCCCAGTAACTTGGATGCTTTGGGCCTCATCTGCTCAAGTATAGCAGGGTCATTGTTGGTAGAGTGGAGTTGTTCCAGATTTTTTAGCTGTTCCTGCAAATCTGATAGCTTTCTCTCTCTAATCTTTTTTAACTTTGCACTCTTGGCAATGATTATTCCCCGAAGAAATGCTTTTGCTGCATCCCATAAGATGGTGGCTCTAGGATGTCTATCCAAATTAAATTTCACGGTCAATCCAGAATGATCAGAAAGGTCTCTCTGCCCAATTATGCAATCCTTTACCTTATGAAAATCTCTGCTAAACATGAAAAAATAATCAATTCTGGAGTATATATTATGTCTTGCAGAGTAGAACGTGAATTCTCTGTTGCTTTTGTGTAAATATCTCCATGTATCAATTAGTCCCAGTTCTTGCAGGACTTTGTTTATTTGTTTTTCTAACAAACTCTTTCTTCTCGACCTGTTAGTTGTGTCTAATTTAGGATTAAGGAGTACGTTGAAGTCCACTGCACATATAGGTTCCATATGTCTCAGCAGCAATGAGGCTGAATATCTCCCTGAAGAAAGACTGCTACCAGGGGGTGCATATATGTTACACAAAGTCACTTCTTCACAGAGATGGAACCAAGTCACACATGTGCAAGTCTCAAGTAAGTCTCAAGTCTTAACCTTCAAGTCTCAAGTAAGTCCCAAGTCATTTTTTCTTGGGCAAGTCAAGTCAAGTCAAGTCACAGGTTATGTCAAGTCAAGTCAAGTCCTGTAATAGGTCAAGTCAAGTCAAGTATAAGTAATTGTCAGTAAACATTGACTTCATCGCTGCAATGTTTACTTTGCAGGGACGACCCCCATGCGTGCGCTTGCACACACATACACACACACACACACACACACACACTAACCAAGGCAGCGGCCAAAATCACCCATTTAGCTCATTTAACCCTGTGTTGCTCATTCATAAAACGTACAGCCGGTCTTGTGATGAACCAGTCAGAATGTTTGCTCACGTTTTCTGGGGTTAATGTTAACAAATAAATTAAAAAACAAGTTCCACCAAACCGACCCGCCCCCCACCCCACCCCTGTATTGTATCAAGCTAACGTTAGCTAACTACCGACTAACCAGATAATATTAGCTAATTGACAAGCACTTACTGGGCAGAATGGCTCTTCAAATGACGAACAAAGTTTGAAGTTGTTGTCTGGCTGTCTGAGATGTTTATGCCGCATGTCTTGCACTGTGCTGTTCGTCTTTTGCCATAATAATGGTAATTCCAAAAGCCGAAGACGATGACTCTCGGTACCCCTCCCGCTGACATGTTGATGCCTATCTGATATAAGAGGGCCCGTTTCTCCAATAAACACGTAAGGTACATAGAGAGGGCATGACTGATTGACAGGGTAGTGATCCAATCATGACAACGCCATTCTCAGCCTGCGCTCCTACCGGGTAATCAACATTATTTTTTAAATTAATTTATTAATTTTATATTTTAACTGAAAACATGATGTGAATAACACTCGTCATTCAAGTCATCGTGTCTCAAGTCAAGTCCCGAGTCTTTAACTTCCAAGTCCAAGTCAAGTCTCAAGTCTTTTATTTTTTGTCAAGTCAAGTCACAAGTCATCAAAACAGCGACTCCAAGTCACAATGACTCGAGTCCCCATCTCTGCTTCTTCATGCTCTAATTTTCCTTTTACTAAAATGTATCTCCCCTCTTTATCAATATGTTCTGAGAAAAGTTCAAAGCAAACAGAGTTTGATAGAAGAATAGCTACGCCCCTTTTTTTGCCTTATCTATGAGAAGAGAAAAACACGTTTCTAAATCCCACTTTCTTTAATTTCTCATGCTCTTTATTAGACAGATGTGTTTCCTGCAGGAGGGCTATATTGATTTTTTCTTGTTTTAACTTTGCAATTATTTTTGCTTCTTTTTATGGGATTGTTTATACCATTCACGTTCAGTATTTTATAGCACTGCATATACATTCGTCACCATAAACATGTTTTCCTGTACCAGTGAAAAACCAGTCCCAGTTATCGTCAAAAAACAGAAACAAACAACAAACAATCACTGAACTTGTGATAACCTTAAAACAAAACAGGTCTTCCAGTTTGAAGAGTCTCGTGTCCTCTAGGTGTAGAGGGGAAGATGCCACAAGGTGGGGCCCCTCAACAGTACTTCGAAAAAAGGGGGGAGTGAGGGGATCCAAAAAGAAAAGAAAAGGAAGAAGATTGGTGGTTTACTGTCAGCTTACTGCTAGCTGCGGGTCCATGTCATTGGTCCAACAGCCCATTGGTTGGACATCCCATTAGTCCGACTGTCCGTGGTGCTAAACGGCTCACGGCGGGCGTATGGTGCGCCGCGACCGGCTCTGGGTCATCTGGGAAAGGCTTGAGGCAGAGCAGGCTCACGGCTTATGTGTTTGTCACTTTCTTTTTCATTTTAACCCACACCATGATCTTTTCCTGAACCTAACCAAGTGGTTTTTGTGCCTAAACCTAACGAGACCTTAACCACAGGGCATCATGATGATTTCGGAATGGACTTCGGAACAATGGGTTTAATATGGTCGGAACAATGGGATGTCGAACCAATGGGCTGTCGGACCAATGGGCAGTTCCCCTAGCTGCATCAGTTCATTGTTGTGACTTATATTTTAAGGGAGGTCACAAATGCTACATGATTTATTAATAAATGTTGGCTCTGTGTTTTCAGTTTATTATGACAGTAAATTAAATTATTTTTATTCACAAGGAGCCATTAAATTTATGAGGTGGGGAGTAAATTGGCATTTCTTTAAAAAGGGGTGTGTTGTTAGTCATCCAGTGTAGCATAATCTCTGTCTGGCCTCTGAAACACTTTCAGCTTCTCACGGATGCTCTCCTGGTAGTCGTGCATGTTCCCTGTCAGTCGGGCTCCCGCTGTACTCCACGGTAGTAGCTTGTTGATCATCTCCACAGTGATGTCTTTGGATCTTTTGGAAGGAAATGTCCCCACTGCAAATACATGTCTCCGTAGGTCCTCTGCCGCTTCTCCAGCGTTGTTGTATGTGACTGTGCCTGAGTCAAAGTGCACGCGCATCTTAGTCAGCGGAGTCTGGAAGCGGATCCTCTTTTCTTTGAGTGTTTTTTTGATGAGAGTGTACTCTTGCCTCTTCTTCTGTACGTTCTACGCATAATCGTGGTCAAAAAACACTCGCTTTTCTTGCACATAGATGGGTTTCTTCCATGCAGCGTGGAGAATTTTTTCCTTGACGTTACACTGCAGGAACAGGTCCACTGTTGAGCAAGGTGACGCGCCTGCAGGTGGCTGTGGACCCAGTGCCCGGTGTACCCTCTCGATACCCAGTCTCTGCTCCCCGCACAGGCTGTCCCCCAGTTCCGTCAGAATCATGTTTTCCACATATCGTAACATTGACGAGCCCTCTGAATTTTCAGGGATACCGTAAATCCGTATGTTGTTACGCTATGACCGTCCTTCTAGGTCTGTTATCTTCTCCTGGAGTAACTTTTGGTTGTTTAGCAGCTGGATAAGAGTGTCTTTAACTCCAATGTCCCATTTCTCCTTCACTGCCGTGTTTGTCTCAATTTCTCCCAGCCGTTTAGCCACCTCTTCTATGTTGCCGGTAGCGGCGCTGACTTGTTGATTTATTTTGGTAGTTAGCTTGTCCAGTTGCGCTTTCATGTCTTCTTGAAAACATTGGGCTCTAGTTTCGCAGACCGGGCGCGGCGGAGGCGCAGCGCACCTGCGCTTCGCCAACTGGGTGTGGTCAGGTGGATTCTGGAAATTTGGCACACCGTGCGCCCTGGCGCAGCTACTCCTCTATCCCACCTCCGTTCCTCCTACCGGCGCAAGTCGGAAAGAGGGAGGAGAGAAGGCGTGGAGTGGGTTTTACACACATCACACCAATCAAATGAGCCCCTCTCCTCGCCCTTAAATGCGCTGCGTGAAGGCGTAATGAGAGTTTACTCAATTCGCCATGGCGGAAGAGAGCAGCAGCGTCAGACGGCCAAACTTCTCCCAGGAGGAAACTGATGTTTTGGTCCGGGAGGTCCAAGCTCGCATTGTCTGAATATATGAAACTGCGAGCAGACCTCCACGGGCTGATGATGCAAAGGTAGCCTGGGAGGAGGTCACCACAATTGTAAATCAATGTTGCGTTTCTCTCGTGTGCGTGCACTCTCTCTTTCTCTCTCACAGTCTCACTCTGTTGCTTTTCTTTTGACTTTTCTAAGATGACAGATGCTGAATATATACTCCCTATCTGATGCTGTGGCTGTTTGTGGTTGGCTGAGAGGGATGTGAACTCATTAGTTTGCAACTGTGTTAATCAAATCAGGTTGGGTTTCCATTACGCGTGCCAAACGTGTCAAGCGGTGCCAATCCCCTTTGATCTGACATCAGATGTGACGGGACAGTTGATATAGAGATACATTTATGTGCTGATTGCAGATAGTTGCATTGAATAGTGTTTTTTGGGGTATTTATTGCATCGTTAATGTGCCTGATATTCTGGAAACCTGCCTGTGAGGTTTTGGTGACGTGTGCGCACTGTCCGCCGGTCAGCCAAACTTCGGCTTACACCGGCTGCGCTCCCCCTGCGCTGACAGTAGACATGGTTTCAGTTGGTGAGCTTTTATCGCACCTTCGGCGAAGCCTTTTGGCACGAAACTGTCACTGCGCCAAGCTGGATCTGTCAACACCTCCCCCTGCTGCACCGCCACACCCATCTCAGCACACCTCGGTCTGCCAAACTACCAAACTGAGCACGCCTCGGGTTGCGCTGCTCGAAACTAGCTCTGCGCAGGGTTTGCCACCCTGCGCCACCCTGCCCTGCGCCGGGAAACTAGAGCCCTTACTCATACTTGCGACAGTTCTTTTTTCATTTCTGATTTAAGGTCCTGCATGCCCTCAGCCACCACCTCACTCATCACTTTCCTCAGGGAGCTGAGTGTAGGCGAGGCCCGGTCTTCCGTGTTGTCGCCATTATCACCTGTGCAAGCTTCATTAGCATTGCCTTCATTAGCATTGCCTTCGTTTCGAGTTCCCGTCTCTCCTTGGTTCCTAGACGTGACTATCCCCTTTCTGGTTTTGTCCCCACTCATAGTTCTTTGAGTTTAAATAACTTTATCTATTAATAACTGGAATTACGGGGTATTGTTACTGTCAATGCAGGAGCTCCTCTTTATGCTGCCATACTCGTTCTCGAGCCACCAGAAGTCCCAAGATAATTTCTTCTTACATTACAATTACATTACATTACTTGTCAGCACCATGAAAGCTGCTCTCCAACAACTCTAGAACTGCTCCATCAGTCTGTTCTCATACCGATGTCATCAAATACTGCTGCTTTGTCAGGAATTTTGCCGTCAGACACTGACAACAAAAGCCATATTTCACAGTGGCAATGTTAATTTTGTAATTTCGTAATAAGGCAGATGGGAGGGGTGGTGGATGGGTCCAACAAACCCCAGACTTTCACCCAGGAGCCCAGTGTTGGCTTTGCGTATAAATGCAGAGCCAAACCATGATTTCTTTTTCTAAACCTGACCACATGCTTTTGTTGATGTCCCGGCTTGGGATGAGAACGTGTTGCAGCTGGATCACAAGACAAAAACGTTGATATTGGGCAATTCTGAAAACCCCTGATTGAGTTCTGTATAGCCCCTTTTCCACCACAGGAACTTTTATCATTTACCCAGGATTTTGAACAACCTCGGCACATTTCGGCCGAAATTACCCGGGGAAAAACTATCCCTCAGCCCCCAACTTTCCCTGAAAAAAGTACCTAGTAGGGGGGTAGGACTTTTCAGATTACCCGGAATTCTTGAGGGGCGGGGCTATGTGCTAAAGAACACTGATTGGTGGAACACACACTTGCAGCGTTCCACACTTCCTGGCAAAGGCAGCCGCGGCAAACTTTATTTTATTTCTATAAGCCTTACTTCGCTCATGTTTTGATTAAGGATGGGTACCGAAAGATTGTAGTGTTGATAAGCAGTACTGGTTCTTTTGTGCCGGTGCTGAACTCCTCCACATACACACACATACACACACACACATGCGCGCGAGTGCGCCTACACGACGCGATAACCGGTGAACAGCCGAGCAGCTGCAGTTGAAACAAAGTGACGATAACTCGAAAATGGCTCGAGTTGACGGCAGCTGCACTCATTACTGTAAGTGACATTAACCCTTATCGAGTAAGAAGCCAATACCTTATAAATACATGTGTTCAGCAAGCATGAACATGTAATCATGTAGACAGTGATACTCAACATGCTCCATAACACTTTGCCACATGGATGCCTCACACCCATTGTTCCCCCAACAATGGGTGTGCAATCAGCACAGTTTTAAGATGGACACCCAAGATTGGTGTCACCCATTATCCAACCAAATATTTCCCCTCTCTGTTCCTGAGATGCCCAGAAAAGAGTTTGGATGTATTATGCCATCACTTTATCATTATATCCTATTAGACATTTGTGTGAAACATTGTCATATTATGCAAATTCATTTTTGAGTTATGGCCAAAAAAAAATTGAGAGAACACTGATCCTGACCTTGACCTTCAACCAGAAAAATTTTAATCAGTTTATTCTTCAGTCCAAGTGGACAATTGTGTCAAATTTAAAGAAATTCTCTTAGAATGAGAATGAGAATCAGCCAGATGCAAGGTCACATGGACCTTGACCTTTGGCCACTGAAATTTATTTAGTTCATCACTGAGTCCAAGTTTACGTTTGTGCAAAAGAAGAAATTCCCTCAAAGCGTTCTTAAGCTATTGCCTTCACAAACAAGAGTACCCATGACAGGGTCACAGTGACCTTGACCTTGGAACTATGGCCAGCAAAAACAAATCAGTTCATCGTTGAGTTCAAGTGGACATTTGTGCCTAATCTGACTAGCTTACGTGTTGTTAAGCTCAATGGTGGGTTGTTGCCTAAATTAGCCTGGCTGTATGAGATGTTTTAATAGTAGTTTAATCTAACAACACTTACAAATGGCAAACACTATCATTACATGGCTGTCCATGAAGACAGGTCACATGGATGCTGGTGCATTCTGGCTGCCGCTCCGCCTCTGACCTGCAAAGTTTTTGTAGTTTGGCTGTTTAATCTTCACCTCCGATTTAATAACCTAGCTGGTTCTATGTCCTGTGATTCCATGGCTACTAGCTACCTGTCATCCTCCTATCCATGGCTACTAGCTACCTGTCATCCTCCTATCCAGACAAACACTTTTACTGGACTTGCATCTCAGGATCAGCTGAAAGGTCGCGAGGAGCTCCCACCTGGGAGTTTTTCACAGTGTGGCTCTATCGTCCTGCTACCGGAGCGCTCACTTCTACAGCTTCTGCCTGTTCGCATTGCTTGCCAGCACGAGCCCTCCTGCTTGCCCGGCCGGGATCATTCCGTCCCGGTGTGGCTAGCCCTGCTGTGCTCTGGATGCTCTCCTCTGCTAGCCACCACCACACCAGGCTGACCGCCACTCTCCGAGCAGGATCACAAGACTAACAGACCAGTAGCCCCTCGGGGCTACCTCTTCTCCTCTACACACTCTTAGTGTGCTGCTGCTGCTGCTATGCTGTGGATTACCCTGTGGATGGTCTTGGGTGCACATCGCTTCTCCTTTCCTGGACACCCAACCTTCGGCTGCAAGCTAACGCTAGCCTTGTGTTAGCATTCACCGACTGGACCATGCCGCCGCTGTACTCCGCCACAGAGCTCTGACTCTACGACAACCACCAGCGCCCAGACTGCATGGACATTCTCATAGAAGCTGGAATACAACGCAGAAGCCGTCCTCCACACAGAGGCTCTGGTTGTGTGTTTACATATCACTTCACGTCCCCTAACTCCATTCCATCTCTGTGGTCCTGGCGCACCCCAACTTCCTCATTACGTCATCACAACAAACAACAACACGTGAATCTGTCCAATCTCCGTCCCCTTCCTCAGTCATAACAGCCTATCACAAAGCAGTGTCACCTGAAACTGGCCTTGCTTAACACCCACTCACTTAACAATAAAAGCCCTATTCTGAATGAATTAATCACTGATAACAACCTTGATTTACTCTGTCTCACTGAAACCTGACACAAACCTCTGAACTACTTCTAACTCAATCAGACCACTCCCTCAGAATACACATAAATTGATCAACCTCGCCTTGAGGAGCAGGGCATTGGTGTTGCTGCTGTTTATAGAGACAACATTAAATTCCTGCCTCCCATTACTTTCAACAAATCTCCTTCAAACTCTCTGGTCCTACTCCTTTAGTAACAGCCATTATTTACTGCCCCCCCAAAGTAAAACCCCTCTTTTCTATCTGACTTCTCTGATTTTCTAACCCAGCTATGTGCCATCTTACCTTCCATTCTCCTCCTTGGTGATTTTAATTTCTACATTGACGACATTAACTGTAAATCTGCCATAAATTTCCTGGAATTGCTGCAATCCCTCAACTACACACAACATGTCAACTTCCCCACTCACAGCCACGGTCACATCCTGGACTTAGTTTGCTCCACTGGTGTTACAATGCATCACCTCTCCAGCCTCAACCTCCATATCTCTGACCACTTGGCAGTCACCTTGGACATTGACATCCCTATCCCTACCCCAAAAGAAAAACATAAAATATCTTTCAGAAATCTGACATCCATCCATCCATCCTCCTTAGCCTTCTCAGCCTCTCTTGCCCGTGTAATATCTGCCTCCCCTCCCCCACTGTCTGATTATTCCTCCAACCTTATCAGCTACTACAATGACATACTCTCCTCCTGTCTCAACCAATTAGCTCCTCTTAAAACTAAAACGGTCTCATTCACACACTCAGCCCCCTGGTATACTCCTGAACTCCACCAAATGAAATCACGTAAGCACCAGCTCGAAAGACTCTCCAAGAAAACTGGTTTAACAGTACATCTCCAAGGCTATACAGACTATCTCCAGGAAGACAAAAGTGCTCTCACAACAGCCCAGTCCACCTACAACTCACAGCTCATACACCACCAATCCAAAAGCTCTCTTCTCCACCATAAACAAACTTCTCAAACCCTGCGACAGCACCTCCACATCCTTCACAGTTGACAAGTGTAACTCTTTCCTTTCATTTTTCCAGACAAAAATTGACTCCATCTACGGCAACCTGTCCTCTACCCCCACCCCTACTCTCTTCACCCCTCCACCTGTCTCTTCCCCATTCACCACCCAGCCTCTGACTCAGTTCTCCCCCATCTCCCCAGTGGAGCTGCCCAAGTTGATGGTTGGAATGAAAAACTGAAAAGCACCTGTGCTCTCGACCCCATTCCATCCAAACGTGCTAAGGGCTGCCTCCCTGCCATCTCCTCAATCATCACAGAAATCATCAACTCATCCTTCAGTTCCGGTTCAGTCCCTGAAACACTCAAACAGGCTGCTGTCACCCCTACCATCAAAAAACCTTGACTTGATCCTGACGACATCAGTAACTTTCGACCCGTCTCCAATCTCCCATTTCTGTCAAAAATACTCGAATGGGCTGTTGCCTCCCAACTTAAAGCCCACCTCTCCTCCAAGGTCCTGTTTGAACCATTTCAGTCTGGCTTCTGCTCACAGCACAGCACAGAAACCACCCTCCTCAAAGTCGCCAATGATCTCCTCCTCTCCTCAGACTCTGGTCACCACTCAGTTCTCATCCCTCTTGACCTCACAGCAGCCTCTGACACAATCAACCACACAATTCTCATTTCCTGCCTCCAATCTTCCCTCAGCATCACCGGCACTGCCCTCTCCTGGCTAAGGTCATACCTCATAAACCGACAACTGTTCATCAATATTAAAAACTGCGCTTCCTCCTCTGTCCCAAGGCATCCCCCAGGGTTCGGTGCTTGGTCCCATCCTATTCATCCTCTACATGCTCTGACATCTGCTATGACATCCAGCTCTACATCTCCACTACATCCATCACCACAGAAACTCAGTCCACTCTGACCACCTGCCTCAACGACATCACGTCCTGGATGCAAGCCAACTTTCTCAAACTGAACTGTGAAAAATCTGACAAGATCATCATCGGTCCCAAATCCCTCACCAAAACCTCTCACAATTTCTGCCTCACCATTGACAGTTCCACTCTGCATTTGTCCCCACACATCCGCAACCTCGGAGTCATTTTTGACAACAACCTCTCTTTCGGAAACACATCAATCACATGACCAGTACTGCCTTCTTCGACCTAAAAAACATAGCTCGCCTCGGCCCATCACTCTCCCCCTCTGCTGCTGAAACTCTCATGCATGCCTTCATCACATCACATCTACTGTAACAGCATTCTTTACAAAACATCATCCAAACTCCTGAAAACTCCACCCATTCCCGATCGACGTGCATGGTTTCATCGGATTATTCAGCCTCCCACTGAGCGTCAGATCAGCTGACTCAGTTCAAGTCTATAAATCTCATCTGAAATCTTACTTTTACAGATCGGCCTTTCCTGAGGCTTGATTGATTGTGCGTATGGGAGTGTATGTATTTGCAGCCATGTGTATATGTATGCATGCTTACAGATTAGGGATGTAACGATTACCGATATTACGGTAAATCTCGGTTAATTTTTACACGGTAAGAATTACCGTTTATGTTTAAATTGATTGCATTATCGCGGTGGATTATCAGGATATGTAATAACAGCCTCATTCAAGTCTCGCGATGCAGGCGCTGCGTGAATGCGTAGCATGTGTAAACACAAAGAATGAAAACATGGCACAAGCAGCACTCGGGACACCCCCCCCCCCCCCCCCCCCCCCACCAAAACGCACAGAGTCTGAGGTCTGGGCGTACTTTGGGTTTCTGAAGAATGCTGAGGGACAGCTGGTGGAGGACAACTATCCTGTGTGCAAAACATGCAGAAAGAAAATTGCTGCGAAGGGTAGCAACACTACAAATCTGCTGTTCATCTCCGTGACCATCATCCACAGCTTTACAGCCAATGCAAGTTATGCTATGCAAACGTCAGTTATTGTGTGAGGGACTTCGGTTTTACTAAGATTGTCATAATGTGTAACTCTCGACGTATACGAGACATTTGAGCCGTATCTGTTCTCCTAAACGACGACTAGGTTTTCCGTTTTCGTTTAAGACACTTAGGAGCTAATACTAGCTGAGTAGCTAATAGCCGTACTAGCAGCTATGTTGCTAACTGTTTCAAAACGAAACAGAGCTGTAAACACTGAGCGGAGCCGACAGAATATAAACCGACATAACGTAACGCTAATTGAGATCAACTATGATTGAATCATTATGATTATGGTTATTGTATGGCGAGCTAGAATCGATATAGAAGGCCAGTTATGCTTTCTCGACATAAGCTCAAGGAAACAACATAAAACGCTGCCGTGTTAACCTTTGACCGAGAGCATGCACTCCTTTTCTCATACAATTAATCCTCTGACTCACATGCACACTTCTAATGTGTGAATTATTCTGTGTAATGATGACCATTGCCCTTAGGGTTTTTATGGTTTCTCCTGCACATTTGTGATATCTATTCTATATATTGTAGGTTTTTTTGTTCTACTCTTACATTGTTTTGTTTTATATATATTTTTCCTCTCGTGCTAATAATATATAAATTGTTTACATATTTTGCTGACTGTTAAAATGCACCAGACGAATAAGCTTTGCTCCTGTAATGTGTTTACATATTTTGTTCATTTAAAATAAAATTTTCTGTTGCTGTGCCAATCCCTTGCCCCTTTAATGTGAAAATTTAATTTTAGTATAAGATTTTGGCTGTTAACATTTTAGTATGATAAGGAAGTTACAAGATTTAGTTAAGTTATTTCAATATATCTATTTATTTGGACATTTTACAGCGCTTAAAAAAAATATCGCAATATTATTATTTACAGTGATAATTTGGTCACTATAATCGAGATATCAAATTTTCCATATCGTTACATCCCTATTACAGACATACAGTACAGGCCAAAAGTTTGGACACACCTTCTCATTCAATGCGTTTTCTTTATTTTCATGACTATTTACATTGTAGATTCTCACTGAAGGCATCAAAACTATGAATGAACACATGTGGAGTTATGTACTTAACAAAAAAAGGTGAAATAACTGAAAACATGTTTTATATTCTAGTTTCTTCAAAATAGCCACCCTTTGCTCTGATTACTGCTTTGCACACTCTTGGCATTCTCTCAATGAGCTTCAAGAGGTAGTCACCTGAAATGGTTTTCCAACAGTCTTGAAGGAGTTCCCAGAGGTGTTTAGCACTTGTTGGCCCCTTTGCCTTCACTCTGCGGTCCAGCTCACCCCAAACCATCTCGATTGGGTTCAGGTCCGGTGACTGTGGAGGCCAGGTCATCTGCCGCAGTGCTCCATCACTCTCCTTCTTGGTCAAATAGCCCTTACACAGCCTGGAGGTGTGTTTGGGGTCATTGTCCTGTTGAAAAATAAATGATCGTCCAACTAAACGCAAACCGGATGGGATGGCATGTCGCTGCAGGATGCTGTGGTAGCCATGCTGGTTCAGTGTGCCTTCAGTTTTGAATAAATCCCCAACAGTGTCACCAGCAAAACACCCCCACACCATCACACCTCCTCCTCCATGCTTCACAGTGGGAACCAGGCATGTGGAATCCATCCGTTCACCTTTTCTGCATCTCACAAAGACACGGCGGTTGGAACCAAAGAACTCAAATTTGGACTCATCAGACCAAAGCACAGATTTCCACTGGTCTAATGTCCATTCCTTGTGTTTCTTGGCCCAAACAAATCTCTTCTGCTTGTTGCCTCTCCTTAGCAGTGGTTTCCTAGCAGCTATTTGACCATGAAGGCCTGATTGGCGCAGTCTCCTCTTAACAGTTGTTCTAGAGATGGGTCTGCTGCTAGAACTCTGTGTGGCATTCATCTGGTCTCTGATCTGAGCTGCTGTTAACTTGCGATTTCTGAGGCTGGTGACTCAGATGAACTTATCCTCAGAAGCAGAGGTGACTCTTGGTCTTCCTTTCCTGGGTCGGTCCTCATGTGTGCCAGTTTCATTGTAGCGCTTGATGGTTTTTGCGACTCCACTTGGGGACACATTTAAAGTTTTTGCAATTTTCCGGACTGACTGACCTTCATTTCTTAAAGTAATGATGGTCACTCATTTTTCTTTAGTTACCTGATTGGTTCTTGCCATAATATGAATTTTAACAGTTGTCCAATAGGGCTGTCAGCTGTGTATTAACCTGACTTCTGCACAACACAACTGATGGTCCCAACCCCATTGATAAAGCAAGAAATTCCACTAATTAACCCTGATAAGGCACACCTGTGAAGTGGAAACCATTTCAGGTGACTACCTCTTGAAGCTCATCGAGAGAATGCCAAGAGTGTGCAAAGCAGTAATCAGAGCAAAGGGTGACTATTTTGAAGAAACTAGAATATAAAACATGTTTTCAGTTATTTCCCCTTTTTTTGTTAAGTACATAACTCCACATGTGTTCATTCATAGTTTTGATGCCTTCAGTGAGAATCTACAATGTAAATAGTCATGAAAATAAAGAAAACGCATTGAATGAGAAGGTGTGTCCAAACTTTTGGCCTGTACTGTATATATGCTTAAGTATGTAAGTTGGTGAAGGCATATGTATATGCTTATGTCTTCCATCCAACCATTTTGCCAATGATTTCATCTCACTCCTTGACTGTTTCAGTATTACACAATATGTCAACCTCCCAACACTTAAAAGGGTCATACACTTGACTTAATCTGTTGCACTGATATCATTCCCTCTAATCTCTCTGCCATTGAGTTCCCTGTTTCTGATATTAAAGTTGTTCTGTTTGAGGTTCATGCCTCATTATCCAAAATTAAAGAGCATCAGACTATCACCTTCAGAAACATTGAAAACATCAACCCTACAGACCTCACTGCCCTGATCACCTCCAACCCCAGCCCTCCCCCATCATTCTCCCGTGCTGACTTGGTGAATCACTACATTTACTGTCTCTCCTCTTCCCTCGCTGTCCTGGCCCCCCTAAAACCCTGTATAGGAGACTGCTCCCTGGTTTACCTCTGATCTCCATCAGCTGAAAAATGCTGGTCATCAACTGAAGCAGCTGTGCAAAACGACTGGACTTTCAGTACATGCCCAAATGTACGCTGAACATCTACATTACTACAAGAATGCTTTTTCCACTGCCAAAATGTACTACTACAACCTAATTAGTACTGCCAACAGTCAGCCACCTACTCCAACCTCCTAAAACCTTCCCCCCAAACACTTCTACTGATCAGTGCTCTGCCTTTCTGGACGTCTTCATTAACAAAATCAACACCATCCACGTACAGCTGCGGTCTTCATTCACCTCCTCAAAGGACCCACCCTGGTGGTCACAGCAGGCCAACCACTCATCAGCCCCCAACTTCACCCCTGCAACAGAAAAAAACCATCTCTGAGCTCATCCGCAAAGCAAAACCATCCACCTGTCTGATCAATCCCCCCACCTTCCTCAAAGCCTGCCTGCCATCCGTTTCCCCCATGATCACTGCAATAATCAACTCACCCTCACCTCTGGAACTGTACCCCGCACTCAAACTGGCTGCAATTACACCTACTCTCAAAAACCCCGGTGCTGACCCAGCTGACCTTAACCACTACAGGCCTATCTCTAACCTCCCCTTCATATCGTAGCAAAACTGAGGTCCTGCTCAAAATCCAAGCACCCACATCCCTCACATCATCATTGATAACTTCCCTGTCCCCTTCTCCAGCCACGTCAAGAGCCCCAGTGTGATTCTGGACAGCACTCTTTCATTTGAACCACACATTAAAAATATTACCTGGATGCAGACATTGTGCTAGACTTTTTCGTCGCCGGTCATTTTGACCGACAGGGTCATAAAGATCCAGTTATAATCTATTTTTACCGGTCATTTTAATTTTCGTTTTTAAATGATAATAAAGATATTCAAAGACATTTAGTTTTCATTTGTTCGTTTTTAATAAATCCAACAAGCAAGTTATAAAGTTTGCATTAATAAGGACATGAACGAAAAGATGAACAGATATCCACACACCCGTGCCATTAGGCTTCGCCCTGGACACACTGGACGGCACTAACGCGTTACTATAGCGTCCGGTGTGTCCAGGGCGTTATGTAGTTATGTCTGTAGGCTCGGTGACACAAAATTAAAATTGTAATGAAGTGATTATGGTATTGAAAAATATGTTCGGTTATGCACTGTTGTGTTTTTTTAAATTATAAACACGGTATTTTCTCCTCACGTTCCTCAGTGCGAGCTGTTATTTTATTTTGAAAATTGGCCGCATTCTCTCATCTTTTCTGTGTCCAACTTCCTGTTTGGTACAATCCGCTCTATCCAGCTTGACAGAAGCGCTCGCGGCTCGCGTGAAAAATAGACCAGACGCTGAACTGAAGCACTGCCTCTACTCCGCGGGCGCTCCACTCTGCTCAGCGGTCTGTGTGGACAGTCAGATAGGTTAACATGGGCGCTGACTGAAAACTGCCTCCACTGCTGGACTTACATCTCGTATTGACTATTGTAATGCAGTACTCTCTGGCCTTCCCACCAAACTCATCAACAGGCTTCAAATCATTCAAAACTCTGCAGCCCGGATCATCACCCGCATCACCAAATCATCCAACTGCATCACCTCCATTCTCATCCAACTACACTGGCTCCCTGTTCAGTACCAGATTGATTTCAAAAACCTTCTGGGAACCCTATTGTTTTTGTAAAGATTTTTATTAATCATCTTATTATTATTTTTCTGAAAGTAAAAGTGGTGCTGCAGGCTACACCATGCAAGGGAGGGTGGTGCAATTTGAAGGGTTGATCCAGACCCTACACGTGCACCTGCAGGGGCCGCTACAATAAAGGCCAACGTGTTTTGGCATGTAACTCCCACACCGTATGTTGCACATTCAAAAGCCTTATAACCATGGATTTCCGGAATGCAGCTGCATTGCTGATTAATTGGCCCCATTCACTTCTGCCTACTTTTTACCTGCCAACAACTGCAAAAACTACAAAACCTACTTTTTCAGACTTCTAGAGATTTTGTCCGAACTGCATGAAACTTGAGACCAAGACTCACAAGATCGACCTGATCTAAAGTTATTAAAAGAATTTTGCCCAGTCAGAAAATGTGCGAATTATTAGTGAACACATTTTTGCAGCTAGCTATAAAAATGCAAACTGTTCAGTATCTTTGTCAAATTAAAAGCTATCAAAACCAAAGCTGAGATCCTTGGTTAGTATGTGACTGTGAGGGTGTGAACCGAATTTGGTGAACATTGCCACTAGGGGGCGCTATAATCATGGGAAGTTTATATCTCCTAAATGGCTACACCGATTTTTATGAAATTTGGTGGGTATGATGTAGGGCCATTCTTGAGGCCATATATTGAAGGTGGTCATGACTGGTCGAAGTTGGCATGGGTTATTACAAGATAAACAACAAACATTTATTTCAGCTCAACTATTGTACTGAGGGCTGTGGAATTTATAGGGTACATGTAGAATAGGACACAGACATCCCATACCAAAAATTGTGCAGATACTCCACTAGGTAGCGCTATAACAGATGCAAACGCGTATTTTCCCGTAACTTCCACATTTTAAGTATTACACATTCATAAAATTTATATCCACGTATTCCCTAAATAGAGCTGGATTTCCTGACATAGGCCCCGCCCACTTCCACCGCACATTTCCTTCGCTAAGTCACTACACATCCAAAACCTATTTTTCGAACTCCTGCAGATTTTGTCCAAACTGCATGAAACTTGGCACGTAGACTCTTGAGATGGACCTGATCCAAAGTTATCAAAAGAATTTGCCTGGTCAAAAAATGTGCGAATTATTAACAACCAAAAAAAAATTCCTGGCTTAAATACACATATTGTTGCATATTTTTGCGTTCATAACTGCTTGCAGTTCTAATTATTATTATTATTATTATTATTATTATTATTATTATTATTATTATTATTATTATTATTATTATTATTATTATTATTATTATATTATATACTGTATATTATTATTAAGTAAAAGCCCTGCAACTATTTGTAAATTTAATTCCTGTTTATCCTTTTCCATTATGAAGAAATAACATTCCTGCTAGCTTGATGCTAATGGCAGTACTTGCTGAAGTGCCTCTGCTTTTTCATATTATTTTTCCTTTTTTACTCAGGCCTAGTCCACACGAGCACAGGTATTTTTAAAACCGAACTTTTTTGGCCTCCAGTTTTTAAAACATCTGCGTCCATACGAGCGGTGTAATAAAAATACTTCCGTCCACATGACACTGCAAATTCCACTATCAAGCAATGTAATACACATGCCAAAGCAGTAGGTGGCGATATAACTCCTAACTGTAAGGCCATTGTAGCCAATCAGAAGGCAGTAAAACATCATTACTGGAAAAACAACAACAAGCGTACTATTATGCAGCAGGAGCAGTCTCCGTAATAGCACACTCTTGCGCCTCTGTTGCTAGATGTGGTTGAGTAGCGTTAGTTGTATGATACAGCCACAAAGTGCTGATATGCTGCTAAATAGCAGCAGTATTTTGTTTAGGTCCATCCTCAAATCATCTCTCGCACACACTAGATCGGGTAATAACACAGCTGTTTTCTGTTTACGTCGCACACTGTGACATCATACAGTGGATACGAGACAAAATAACTGCGGTTATCTTGTCCACACATGACTGCTGACACCGGACTTTTCCAAAAAGTTCACTCTTGACTCCGGTTACAAATAACTCCGGTTACAGGGGCCCAAAACTGTGGTTACGTGTGGATGAAAGGCAAAACCGTGAGCAAAGAGTCACGGTTTTATAAATACCCGCGTTGGTGTGGACAGCCCCTCAGTCTGGTAATGTCCCTAAAGGAAATATCAAAAAGGCTGGTGTCACAAACTGGCTCAGAGTATGTGACAAGAAGGGAGTTCACACAAAAGATTTACTTAAAAGAAGCCGAATTTATTAAACTAAAATTAACTTAATAATCAATGGAGTGTGTAGATCAGCAAAGTCAGTCATGAAAGCCATGCATGGGTGAGTGTCAGGTGTTCTGTGGAGGTGTTGAAGGTGCAAACCAAAACCAAAGCTGCTCAGTGGATGTCAGCTGAAAGGAAGGGAGAGACCAAGTGAACAGATTAGGCAGCTTTTATAGCTTGGAAGCCCAGGTGAGCCTAATCATGGTAACGACCCTCCCATGTCAGCCAGCTGCTTGATGAGACTGGCTGAAACATACTCAAAGACATTGGGAGGGGCGTCACACCCCCCCTCTTAGATCAAGGTTCCACCTTGACATCTGGAACACAACACATACAAAACTTGAAACAATGAGAAACAACATTTCCACTTTTGACTTGAGTCTACCAAGTGTCCCCCTTTACATTGGACGAGCCATCATACAAACTTACTTCTGTGTTAACAGTGACCTAAATCTCCACCCACCACCAGCTGTCTTACCAGATCAAATCCCTCACCCAGAAACCTTGGATCCAGAGGAGCAATTTAAGAATGAGAAATTTACTGGCATCATAAGCTATTGCATGGGAAAAGGGTCACAACAGAACCAAAGACTTATGGAAAACGTTTGGAACAATACCCACCTCAGAATGCAGATTTGTATCTTGCAGGAATTCAGTAACGTGGGTACAAAGCAGTGAGGTAGAGTCAGCAGGAGATTGTTAAACCCACAACCCAAAGTACACATCAAAATGTTGCTCTCAGAATGCACCAAAGCTCACCACATTCTTACAAGGTGGCCTGCAACCAGACAAAGCACAGGTCAGGATGCTCTGCCTATTCAGAATTACAGCTTCTCAAAGCACACTGAACTGGTATTACATAAGTGCTTAACCAAAGTAGCATACCCAAAGGTTGCTCTAAACAAAAGGCTCACTAGCCAACCAAGTCGTCCCAAGACACACACAAAGAGAACCAAGCTACAACAAAGCTCACATGCAAAACCAAACAAAGCATGATCTGTAGTACTTATCACCAAAATTAGCAGGCCAAGCTACCAATTTGCAGATACGAACAACAAATTTGTCAACCATTTACTCACTGCCACTGTTTACCAACCAAATCAAATTCTACCACATGCCTAGCCATCTTGCAGCATGCCAGGCTCAAACAATTGATAGTGCAACTTACCATCAAGACCAGACAGAGGACATTTATTCAGCAAAACTGGCCACAATTTAAGATTACAAACCCACAAAACAAGTTCACAGGAACATGTGCAATGGTGAAATCAAATAACCACAGAGCTCAGGCTCCCCAGCTCTATCTAACTGGTCACAGCTAATTAATCTCAAACCTAGTCTTCGGACAGATACTAGTGGTGGGTACTTATGCAGTGGTTCCACCGGAACCCAAAACGCAACCAGAAACTGGCGACCCTCAGGAAACCAGGGAAATGCTCCCAAGACAATGTCTTCAACCACATTCTCTGCCACACTAAGTGAAAACAACAAACAGCCTACAGAGAGGTGTGTGGCTCTTCAAACTAATGTGGCTGTATTCACCAGTTACATGCACCAGTACTTGCGTTTTTCAATTTTCCAAACACATGGGTTTGCAGTCAAAGAAAGGGGGAAAACAAATGCTGCTCCCTTCCAGCATCCACAAAAATGAACCATACAAAGAACTAAACAAACAAAAATCCTTGTGTGATACTCCCAAAAGTCTCAGTCACCATGCTAATACCAAAACACTTTAAAGTGTACTACTCAAAAGTGTTAACAAACTACAAGTCACAAACCAGATTGATCATATATAACAAATCAAGCCTCATGTGTAACACTAAGGCAAGATTTAGCCTTACCAAACGGATCGGATGAGCCCCCATTTGTCACAAACTGGCTCAGAGTATGTGACAGGAAGGGAGTCCACACAAAAGATTTACTTAAAACAAGCCGAATGTATTAAACTAAAATTAACTTAATAATCAATGGAGTGTGTAGATCAGCAAAGTCAGTCATGAAAGCCATGCATGGGTGAGTGTCAGGTGTTCTGTGGAGGTGTTGAAGGTGCAAACCAAAACTAAAGCTTCTCAGTGGATGTCAGCTGAAAGGAAGGGAGAGACCAAGTGAACAGATTAGGCAGCTTTTATAGCTTGGAAGCCCAGGTGAGCCTAATCATGGTAACGACCCTCCCATGTCAGCCAGCTGCTTGATGAGACTGGCTGAAACATTCTCAAAGACATTGGGAGGGGCGTCACACTGGGGTGTTGTTGCCATACAGTTGTCCACGGCAGCAGATTGCTCTGTGTTTCTATTGCTCAAAGCGACAGCAGAACCCGCAAAAGACAAAAAAGAAAATCAAACATGCTAGACTTTCTGTCAGAATGTCATGAAGCATCCCAGATGCAGTGTCAGTTGTCATCTACTATGATACACTACCCGGAATAAAACAATGGATTATCGCATACAACAATCATAGTCGTTCACGATCTGAGTCGACACCATATGATGCCGTGTTGGGCTATAATCAGGCTGATATTGTGTAGTCTGAACCCAGCATTAGTTATGTGAATAATATTTCTCTGGTAAAACATCTAGCCAACAATGCACTTTCACAGTTTTTGTTTCCTGTTTTTATTTATGCTCTTTACACGTGTGGCATGGCATTACGCCAGCTGACACACTAAAGTGTATATTTTATTTGAATCAACCTGCTGTAGTACATATATTCAGCATCACTCCTTTTGTTTAACAAGTAATCAGTAAAATGTTAAAATCTCATCTTCCCCCAGCGCTTGTGAAAAGCAAAGAAAATAGAAGGTGTTAAGAGCTGGTTTTAGCATCATGGATTACGTGGGTTACCAAGAGTGCTCCAGAGGGGCCTACTTTGGAGGAAGGGTATACAGGATTGGTAAGTGTGGGGGTGTTTTTTTTTTTTTTGTTTTTTTTTTTGTTAACATATGTAACTCAATATTTTTTTTTTTTTTTTTTGCCTTTGAAACTCAGCCTCAGAGGCTTTGTGTGCCTGTCACATAATGGGGTTTCCTGTCACAAGGCTGTCTGATGCCATTAATTTGCTTCTCCCACAACGTTCTTTGGGGCTGCCGCCTATACACCAAATGGAGAGGCCTTTCGATGCTGCCACCTCTCTCTCTCTCTCTCTCTCTCTGTCTCGCTGTTTTTAAAGAGCTGTAGCGCTGCTGGAGAGCCTTTTAAGAAACCAGAGCAATGTAGGGGGGTGGACTGAGGGTTTGAACCTGCTGTCTTTCCAAACCTACAAGAGGGACGAGGCCTGAGCACACAGCTCGAGCTGCACTCTGAAGAAACTCACCTCTTAGACCTGTCTTAGGGAAAAAAAGAAAAGAAGAACTTGGGTAGAAAGCAGAAGAAAGAGAGAAAAAGAAGGTATTAGGAGCGCGCCCCGTCAGCCACCTGATGTTCCTGCAGCCTTGGAGTGCATTCCAAGGATCATGAAAATGAGGAACAGGGGGGTGGTAGAAAGAGAAGGGTTTTATTAAGTAGGAGGCCCAGAAGATTCAGGCAACCCCCTGCTGGCCCTACTCTTTTCACTGAATACACAAGACGACAGGGACGGCCCCTCCATCTGAAACAACCCCCGGAGGGCCATGAAGGAGCTCCCCTTTCTTCTTCACCGGTCTGTTGGACATGCAGGCCTGGAAGAGATTGGGAGGGCAGTTCCACAGACAGAGAAAAACAAAACAGCGCTCTGACAGCCACAAGATAGGGAGAAAGAAAGTCAGTTAAAGAGCTGAGAGACTGCATATTAACAGGATAAAGAAGGAAGGGTCTTTTCAGACTGATGAGACAACAGTGAGCAGGGGGGCAAATGTCACTCATATTGGCTTAATATTTGTCTGCAGTACTACATCACACAAACTCATTTGTGTAGTAGGAACCACGCTACTCATCAAACTTTAACCCTTCTTGAGAGTTTAGTATTGTGGAGTTGATTAATGTAGGGAATTTGGGATAAAGGATAGATTTACTGTGTATCGCTACATAAAGACTGATGTAGCAGGAAGATAACAAGGATATGTCTCATCACAACAAAATAAAAATGATTCACAATATGAATGGGTCATTAAAGAGTTACTGAAGGTGCTTTAACTCAGATTGCCGTGATGTATTTGCATTTTCATCACAATACTAGCCTCCTTTTTTAGTTTAGTTTAATTAAGCATTCACAGGCTATCAGAGGTGGGACTCGAGTCCCCCACCTCTGATAGCCTGTGAATCTATTGAGTCACATGACTTGACCTGAGTCGCAAATTTGAGGACTTGAGACTTACTGGACTAACACCAGTGATGGGAATAACAGCATTATAAATAAACGGCGTTACTAACGGCGCTACTTTTTTCAGTAACGAGTAATCAAAAAAGTTACTGTCTCCCTAGTTACACTGAACAAAAATATAAACGCAACACTTTTGTTTTTGCTCCCATTTTTCAGACCATGTGTAACTACACCAGCCCAGGACCTACACATCCAGCATGTTCACCTCCAAGATCTTCTGAGACCAGCCACCCGGACAGCTGCTGCAACAATCGGTTTGCATAACCAAAGAATTTTTGCACAAACTGTCAGAAACCATCTCAGGGAAGCTCATCTGCATGCTCGTCGTCCTCATTGGGGTCTCGACCTGACTGCAGTTCGTCATCGTAACCAACTTGAGTGGGCAAATGCTCACATTCGATGGCATCTGGCACGTTGGAGAGGTGTTCTTTTCACGGATGAATCCCGGTTTTCACTGTTCAGGGCAGATGGCAGACAGCGTGTGTGGCGTCGTGTGGGTGAGCGGTTTGCTGATGTCAACGTTGTGGATCGAGTGGCCCATGGTGGCAGTGGGGTTATGGTATGGGCAGGCGTATGTTATGGACAACGAACACAGGTGCATTTTATTGATGGCATTTTGAATGCACAGAGATACCGTGACAAGATCCTGAGGCCCATTGTTGTGCCATTCATCCACGACCATCACCTCATGTTGCAGCATAATAATGCACAGCCCCATGTTGCAAGGATCTGTACACAATTCCTGGAAGCTGAAAACATCCCAGTTCTTGCATGGCCAGCATACTCACCGGATATGTCACCCATCGGATCGGCGTATACAACAGCGTATTCCAGTTCCTGCCAATATCCAGCAACTTCGCACAGCCATTGAAGAGGAGTGGACCAACATTCCACAGGCCACAATCAACAACCTGATCAACTCTATGCGAAGGAGATGTGTTGCACTGCGTGAGGCAAATGGTGGTCACACCAAATACTGACTGGTTTTCTGACCCCCCCCAGACCCCCCCAGTAAAACAAAACTGCACATTTCAGAGTGGCCTTTTATTGTGGCCAGCCTAAGGCACACCTGTGCAATATTCATGCTGTCTAATCAGCATCTTGATATGCCACACCTGTGAGGTGGGATGGATTATCTCGGCAAAGGAGAAGTGCTCACTAACACAGATTTAGGCAGATTTGTGAACAATATTTGTGAGAAATGGTCTTTTGTGTGTATAGAAAATGTTTTAGATCTTTGAGTTCAGCTCATGAAAAATGGGAGCAAAAAAAAAAAGTGTTGCGTTTATATTTTTGTTCAGTGTATAACGCCATTAATGTTACTCACAATAAAATGCGCCATTACTCGGCTTTCCTTGAGTTCACTGAAGCGGCTTTCACCCAAGCAAGCTCCTTCTCAGTGGAGCTCTAAAGTTTTTTTTCTTTGGTGAGGGGGGAGGGAGAGACAACCGCATAAGTGATGATGATTGGCTTAGGGAGAGGAAAATTTCATCATAAACCAATCAGAGGCAGAGTAGGGCGGGTATTCACAAGCACACAAACAGGGCTGTCAGTCAGTGACCTTTGCGGTAGGTTGCGTTTTTTTGGCTTGTTTCTAAAGTGGGCTTGCTCTGTAAACTCAAGTTTGTAGAACATTTTTGAACAGTTTGAACGAGAGGCTGCACTGCAACGTGCAAATCACTCCCTCTCGTGGCTGCCTGTGCTTTCCCTGTCCTCGCAACGACTTTGAGAGCGACTTTGCAAGCACAGTGTGAAACAATACACTGATCACAAAGAATATAGTGATGTTGCACATCAAATTAAACAGCAGAACCTTGGCTACAAGGCTGTAAAAACCCCTTTTACATGCCCCAAACACAGCTCAAACAACAACTAAATAAACAACAACAGATCCAACTCCATACAGCACCGATATCCCAACCCACTCGTATATTTCAGGCTCTAATTCGACCACATGTTATCAAAACACACGCCATTCATCTCAAATGAAAGCTGAGACTCTGCTGTTTCCACACATTTGCTCCAAAGCACTCTGTCCCAAAGCATCAGAGAGATAGAGGCCAAAGTACAACAACAACAGAAATATTTTGCCAAAATATATTTGTAATATTTCTCTTACCTTGTTGTTTTTGCCGTGAAAAGCTCATTCTGCCATTAAATCACGCTTTATTCCCGTTTACCAGCATGTTGTCCATCATTTAAATGAATCCGGGCGGAAAAAATTGACGGCCGGAGGTTCCGAGGAAAGCATAACAATGACCACTCACAGCAACCGACATCTCCCCACAACGCGTTCTGCTGACTCTGATTGGCTTACAGTGCTGTCAGTCTCATTTTGGTGGCTATAGCGTCACTCTATTGGCTCTAACGAATCAAACAAGGTGTCATTCACTCAAATCGGCCAAGCTGTCACGGAGATACAGGCCTCCAAAGCTCAGAATAGAAACTCAGGTCCAAATGTAGTAGGTGTGTATTGGTCAGTTTGGAGTGGGAAATAGAGGAAAAAAACGAAACGGACAGTTGTATGTGTATATCCTAAACATCATTAGGAATTTACAGAAACAATAAATGAAAGATATAGGATTGTACATGACAAAAATCACATGCAAACATGGTGCAATTTTGGAGAGCTCGCCTGAATTTTCTGTACTAAAACCTCTCTAATATTGTTCTGCTTCACTTTATCGGAATCAGCCTTTGCAGAGTTAATGTTCACATATTGTACTATTATTTGATAGAGGTTTAGAGCTGCAGCTGCATCATTCCAAAGGGATACTCATCCTGAAAATGCTTTTTTTTTAGGCAAACCTCAAAATGTTTCATTTGTGCTGTGTGCCATCTTCATTTACTCTTCACATATAACACATATACTGATATTTACACATCTTAACAAATGTCACAAGTGTCCCCTTTACCATGACACCAAAAGTATTCAAATAGACCTTGTGGTTGCAGAGATATATTCATTTCATTATGGGTATGCTATTTTCGAGCAGAGGCCTATAAAATAGGCTTAGCTTTGAAAAGGTTAATTAATTAAGGTGTCCACAGAAGATCTGCAACTAGGCTGGTTGGTATCACGTATTATGATATACCAGGATATTTAGAAATCCCTGCTGTATGATTTTCAATACTGTCAAAAATAAAGATGGTCCCTTTTCTATCAAATAGATACAGAAGTGCAGATACAGAGACTGCTGTGTCCTGCTATTCACAGAGACCTGGCTCCATTTGGCCATTCCGGACGCAGCTATTGAGTTCGCAGGCAGGACAGTACACTGGCATGACAGGACGCAGAGCTCCAGTAAGAGCAAAGGAGGGGGGGTTTGCATGTATGTTAACAACAGCTGGTGCAAGGACAGTAAGACTTTGAGCAGTCACTGCTCCCCGGCGCTGGAGTTTGTGACTGTTAAATGTAGGCCCATCTATCTGCCCCATGAATTCACCACTGTTATGATCACATCTGTGTATCTTCCCCCCGATGCTGGGAGCGTATCTATGTTTCCAGGGTTCTATGTTTCCCGGGTTCTATGTTCCCCACTTAACCCTGCAAAAAATCTTTTATGTTCCTCGCTTACACAAAAAAAGGGTTCTATGTTTCCCGCTTGGTTGAGCAGGCAACATAGAACCCGGGCAACATAAATCCTTTTTTGTGTAAGTGGGGAACATAGAACTTTTTTTTGCAGGGTTAAGTGGGGAACATAGAAAACGGGAAACATAGAACCCTGGAAACACAGGGATGACCCCGTACACATCATTGCAGGGGACTTTAATCATGTTGAGCTAAAGACTGTGTTACCCAAATTCCACGAGCATGTTAAATGCTCAACAAGGGGAAATAACACCCTAGACAAGGCCTATTCAAACATCAAGCTAGGTTTCAGGGCTAAACAACTACCACATCTGGGCCAGTCAGACCACTTGTCCCTGCTTATGATACCAGCATACACCCCCCTCAGTAAAACTGCTCTTATCACATCCAAAACTGTTCAGACCTGGCCGGAAGGTGTCTTCTAACAGCTGCTGGACTGCTTTGAAACAACAAACGTTGTTTGATGTTTTCAAGCATCAGAACCTGGAGCAGTACACCTCAGCTGTTTTGGGGTACATCAAGTTCTGCACCGACAACGTCACTCCGGATAAGAACATCCGGATCTATCCAAACAGGAAGCCATGGATGAACGGGAAGGTGCAGAACCTACTCAGAGAAAGAAACATCGCCTTCAGGGATGGGGCGCTGTACAGCACTGCCAGAGCCAACCTGAGGAGGGGCATCAGGGAGGCCAAAGCTGCATACAGGAGGAGGATCGAGAAATGCTTCCAGAGCAGCAACTCCAGGCAGGTGTGGCAAGGAATACAGCACATCACCAACTACAGATCTACCAGCCCATCAGTCACCAACAGCAACGCCTCACTGGTGGAGGAGCTGAACAACTTCTTCGCTCGCTTTGAGGTGCTGCAACCAGAGATAGCTGTGCAACATCCATCAGCTTGCAGCAGTGATGTTCTCATTTTGGAGGAGCAGCAGGTGAGGCGTACGCTGAGAGCTGTGAACCCCAGGAAAGCTGCCGGTCCTGAAGGTGTCCCTGGAAGTGTGCTGAAGGACAGTGCGGCTCAGCTGGCTGGCATCTTCACCAGTATCTTTAACCAGTCCCTGAGTCAGGCTGCCATCCCTCCCTGTCTGCAGTCCTCCATCATTGTTCCCCTTCCCAAGAAGAACATCATCAGTGGTTTGAATGGCTATCAGCCAGTAGCCTTTATACCAGTTGCTATGAAGTGCTTTGAGAAGCTTGTCCGTGCCCACATCACCTCTAGTCTCCCTCCCAGGCTCAACCCCCACCAGTTTGCCTACAGAGCAAATAGGTCCACAGAAGACGCCATCACCACAGCTCTCCACTCTGCCCTTTCCCACCTGGAGCAGCAGGGGAGCTATGCTCGGTTGCTCTTCGTGGACTTCAGCTCTGCTTTTAATACCATTCAACCTGGCAGACTGGTGACCAAACTGTCAACCACTGTTCATCGGAGGAGACAGTGTGGAGAGGGTCTCTGACTTCCAGTCCCAGCAGAGACTGCATTTCCTGAGTGTTCTCAGGAATAACCACCTGACCCAAAACCTGCTGGTGTCCTTCTACCACTGCTCCATAGAGAGCATTTTGACATACTGTCTGTGCGTGTGGTTCAGCAGCTGTACTGCAGCAGACAGGAAAGCACTCCAAAGCACTCCTCTGGCATCCCTCGAGGAACTGTTCAAGGCCCACTGTCAAAGGAGGGCACAGAACATACACCGGGACCCCTCCCAAACCTGGACACTCCCTGTTCCAGGTGCTGCCATCACTGAACTGAACTCTGCACTGAAGTAACAAAAATGTGGGTTGTGTGCGCCATAGACTGAGATCTCCTCTGAGTGTCACTATTTATTTATTGTTTTTATTGTGCTTTTTTAGTATTTATTGCATTTTTCCATATTTTTATATTCTGGAGCACTTGAAAATTTGCACTTTAAATTTCGTTGTACGAGGTACTGTAAAATGACAATAAAGTTATTCTATTCTATTCTTCTTTAAGAAATTCTTGATATCTCCTCAAATACTGAGGAATTCAGAAGTCAACAGCATCCTGATGGGGATCATCACTGCCTGGTATTTTTTTTTTTCAGCTCAGCATACAATTCGTGTTGCTCTACCCTGCCTAAAGGGTGTATACACCAGGTGCTGCAGGAATAAGGCCAGGAAAGTCATTAAATATCCCAATCACCTGGACTATGGCCTTTTGCCCTGTTGAGGTCTGGAAGGCGGTATCAGATGTACCAGTCAAAGATCTGCCAATAGCATGTTATGTTTCTAGAGTGTTAGTATGTTGTATGTGTTGTTGAAGTGTTGCAAGACATTATGGTCAATTTAAACTAAAATTACTGCCCCATGCTTGTATGCCTTTGTGGAAGTGTTTTGCTGTGGTTCTATGGCATGAGTGTGGTTGAAAAACGGCTTCAATTAAATGTTCCATTTATAAGTAACTGCCTCGCTACAATATGACAAATTTTATGATGTAAATGTAAAGTGAGCTTCCCCTGTTTGAAAAAGACCAGCAGCCGCCACTGCTGACCAAATATTTCCACTTCTGTTCCTGAGATATGACATTGAGTGATGGCCAGAAAAGTGTTTTTGCAGAACATTATGATGTCAAAGTGAAATTGACCTTTGACCTTTTGGATATAAAATGTCATCACTCCATCATTTTATCCTATCTGACATTTGTGTTAAGTTTTGTCATAATAAGCACATGAATTCTAGAGTTATGGCCAAAAGAATATTTTATGAGGTCACACTGACCTTGACCTTTGACCTTCAACCACAAAATTCTAATCAGTTTATTCTTCAGTCCAAGTGAATGCTCCTACCAAATTTAAAGAAATTCCCTCAATGTGCTCTTGAGATATCACATACAATACAATGAGACAGACAAGGTCACAGTGACCTTGACTTTTGATCTATGATGACCAAAAACTAATCAGGTCATTGTTGAGTCCAAGTGGACATTTGAGCCAGATTTGGAGAAATCCTCTTGAAGTGTTCTTGAGATATTGTGTTTACAAGGATTGGACGTATGGACAGACAGACAACCCAAAACAATAATGCCGACGGCCAAGGCTATCGCTCGTGCAGAGGCATAACAGTCTATAAATTCTGATATCAAAGCCAAACCCAATGATTTTAACGACAGTTTAGGAGATTACTTTCAGTCAATGAGAGATAGAAAAAAAACAGAAAATAAAACCACACTCTTTTCTATGATGCTACAATGTCTTGACAAGGTTTTAGTTTATTACCTTATCTTCCCTCTAGCCCCAGATTAATATTTATATCAGACAGGATGAAGGCTTTTTGTAAATCCCCTGCCTCCCTTCCTTTTTCTCTGGTTTACTGCACAGGAACTGTATACACACACCTGTATCATCTGCGCGTCATTTCAACAAATGTAGAAAACCTCATGGTATCAGTCTACAAACACTCTTATGCGTTTTCGTGTGTTTGCATGTTCTTACACAGTTCATTTCAAGTGCACTCTTACATGCTGCACTGCTGGAGGACCATCACACACACTCTACCAGCCTATACAAGAACCCTTTTTTTTTTGCCTTAACAGTCTAAGTCCCCTCACAGAGCTATGCAATCCCCTCCATATGTTTGCATGTGAGCCTCCTCAGACTTCAACACACACACACACACACACACACACACACACATTACATCATGGTGGAGGTATTCCAGTTGGACCTATAGGGATTAGGAAGTGGAGAGAGCTGAAACTTCTCCAGTAAAACCTCTGCACATCTCGGCTTTGTATCCAGCTACTTTCACTCCCCCTCCTCATCCCTGCACCTGCTTCTAGTTATTACCATCCCATCTCCAGCCCCCTCCCCACCCCCACCTCCTCTCTTCCCCATTGGGAAGCAAAATCTGAGCTTTTCAAACTTCCTATTCAGTAGGTAGAGCATTGGAAAAACAGCTTTCTACCTCTGCAGCAATGCAAGCCTGGGAGCCTCCTCATTCGGGCCATTGTGGGCTTTTATGTTTTGACTCGGTCAGGGTTTGTGTGTGAAAGAGACAGCGGAGGCTTTGCTTACTGCTTTACCCCATGGCTTAGATATATCACCTCACTGCAAGAACTGCCTTTGCTTCTCTGAGACCACCTAGAGGAGCAAAGGCTTCCACGAAGCCACTGAGAATGAAAAGAAAACAACCGTGTGTACACACAGACACTCTGAATGGTAGTTAACCCACCTGTGGCTGCCCGGTAGTAGCTTTGAGATTCAGGTTCTGTTTTTACTGAGAAGAGAAAAAGCATGTGACTCACTCCTTACAAAACCTACCATGGTAATGGATGGTATTTTCAGTTTTACCATGGTACTTCCCACGGTACATTTGTACACCATGGTACTGAGAATGGTATTGACTATGGTAAAACTTGTATACTGTGGTACTGGCAGTGGCCAAAATAAGAAAGAAAACAAACTTTTTCATGGTACTCGAAGGGATATTTTGCTGGTAACAATGTAGGTAGTATGTTTAAATGAATTATGGTAAACTTTCCACCATCTGACCAGTGCCCAGATCTCCCTGCTCATCTCTCAGCACAAAAGCTAGCTCTGGGGCTGTTGCTCAAACTACAGATTGTACTTTCACAGTGCCACCACCCATGCCGCCACCATGGACACAAGCCCCGTTTCCACCAAGCAGTCCGGTACGGTTTTGTTCAGTTCAGTACACATTTCTTCCGTTTCCACTATTAAAAGTTGTGGATGGTACCAATGTAACTGTTCCTTACCGTCTCCAGTTTTGGTCCCTAGTACACAGCACACAGATCCAGTACTAAAGGTGGGGCTAGAAACACTGCAGTCCGTTGATTGGTCAAGAGAGGCAATCACTGTTGTTCAGGGCTGAGTTGTGGCTGGTTTTGAAGTGTAACTGCTGTTCTTACTGTGGCAAGTTTTACATACATTAGTAGAGTATAACTATAAAATGAAAGGATGTTTTGCTGAGTTTGACTGAGAAAAAAATAACTAAAATCACTGGGCCGACTGCCAGCAACTTAAGGTAGAACATTTACTTGTAATGTTACTCAGTGCATGAGCTGATGACGTGAATCCATCAACACACCTTAAATTTCAATGACAAGTTTGACCATTACTTGAGTTTTTATCCTCTCTTGGATGACATACTCTTTTATTCATGCGTGGATCTACAAGCATTTAAAAATATATTTTAATTTTGACTGGCTTATGTGAACTGCATATATTGTAATCCTCACTTGGAGAAAAGAGAGAATTGCTGTGGGCAACAACAACACTAAACCCCTGCTCTTGTCTGAGAAAGACTAAATGCACAAACCTGCTATTCTAAATATTCCATAAAGAGAGAACCTCACTCCAGCCTGTTCAATTTTGTTCTGCAAAACAGGGGCATGTAATCCCGTTCTGTGGACGTTTAATGAGGTACAGACTTGTATCTGTGTCACCAGTGCTGAGGAAATATAGCGAGTGCTGGACAGAGCAGTGAGTGACAACAATCCTGCCCAAATTAAAGAGTACTGTTTGCGGTGGAAACGCTGAATGGACCTAGGGTCTAGGTACCATGTCTGAGGAGTTACTTTTGGTTCCAAAGATACCATACCTTAAGTGTTTGGATGGAAAGAGTATAGTGGTGGATCATCGAGAGAAACTCACCCCTCTCTTTCTTTGTCTATCTCAAATTCAGACCAAACTCTAATCAAACATTACAACTAGGCAGTGCTGATTAATACAAACCAAGATTATGTTAATGCATTGCCTACTTCTAGCCAAGAATGTTTTTAGAAACATATTTTAGTACAGAGTTTGGCTGTAATAGTGAAAGTTTGTGAACAGTTAGTGGGTGCCATACTGTTTACTGCATAGTGAAAACAGAGGCTGAAATAACAAACATTGAATAGTAAAACTAAGCAGTGCTGATCAAATATAAACCAATATTCTGTTACAGTGTTGCCTATTTCTCACCTCAAATGTTTTCAGAGACATACTTTACCTTACCATTTCAAAACAATGTGAAGATGCAAAAAATACTAAAAAACAGTGCACAAGTTAAAGGAGCTGATGGGATCACATTTCGCTGCAGTTTTACCTTGTTTAATTCCATGTGACAAATATATGATTGATTAGGGCCACCAATTTGTAGTGCAGTTTGCGCCACAAAATGGTGTTTGCATAATGTCATCCACCAGTGGGAGCATTTGTTGGTCCGGTGTGGTGCAATGCTTTCTTGTAGTTGCACAGGGTTGGGGACTGCAGAGGTATGGCGTCGTCCCAGTGCTATCTGTCGCAAATTCTAGCTGACCAACGGAGAAGCAAAACCAGAATCAGCATCGGTTCAGCTTTTGATCGTTGGTGTCAGCTGAAAGCAGAAAAAGGGCTAAAAAGCTACGCAGAGGTTCCCGCTTTCCTTCTGGACAGGTAAGCTAATGTTTGCTAACTAACACAGCAGGGTTGTAAAAAGAAATATCTGCTGAATATATCTAATGTCTAGTAAAGCCAAACTAGTAATTACACTGCACCTAGATGAAATATGTTAAGAAAAAGTAAGGATGATGGTTAATTTAAGATATTTTAGCAAGTTCTATAGAAACAGCGTTTTTGGGACTGTGATTGTTCCGGTTTTAGAGTTGTCAAATAGTGTCATAAAAAAGTAAATCTACTGAATATATCAAATATCTAGTACAGCCAAACTATCATCTTATTATCATTATTATTATTATTATTGGTGGGAAATTATAACAGAGGAATATATTTGCCGTTTTAATATCAAGAACACTTTCGTGTTTTTCTTGGACGTTGTTGAATCAGGGAATCCGTGTGTCCACCACAACAAAGGATCCTAATTGACTAATTACCTTAGCATTAGTGATGAGTAGAGCTAAAAATGCTTTACGGAGATTGTTACAGTGTGTTACAGGGCACACAAGAGAGGATTCATGATTTATTATTATTATTTTTTAATTACTATACCACAAAAGACTCTTCACTTGACATCGTTGTCTCCAGTGTCTGTCGTTTACGAACCTGCCAACCTGTAGAACTGAGGAGTGGAGTGAGAGTGGGCGAGTGTGAGTGCAACACCTACTGACAGGGAAGTATGAATCCTATGTCTGTCACCTTTAATTGGTAGTAGAAATATGAAAGTTTACCTTATGATCTAGCAACTACTGCACAAATGAAAATGTGGCAAGTCGAGTAGTCAACCAGAGGGTCTGGCCGGGCATTGGTGGTGGTGGTGGTGGTGGCCAATTCAGGGAAAGGCAGGCGGTGGACTATGATCCCTTGTTCAGGTTGGTTGCCAGCAGGCCAGAGTGAAGGCTGGTTGCACCAGGCCGAAGTGCAGACTGAAGGCTAGAAAGAGGCAGGAGTCTAGTCAGGCAGAATGACTGGAATGCTTAGTAAAGAGTACAGAAGACAATCTGACAGGAAACAAATGGAAATGTGCTTGTATATATGCAGGGCTGATGAGGAAAGTAGTAACAGGTGTGTTGATGGGAGGGGATGTTAGGCATGATGGCAGGTCTGGGGAGTGAGAGGAGAGTACATGGCCTCAGGGGAGTGAACAGGGGCTAGAGCCAGGCCAGGCAAATAAATGAACCAGCTTGTAAGTTCTCATGACACACAGATATGTTGCCAAGGTAACAAACACTGTTGACCCTGATGCAGACTCATCAAGGTACATCCCAGTCCCTAGTTAGTATTGCTAAAAGTCAGAGGCAATGTTCTTCTTCTTTTCAGCAACATTTCAGGCAGTTTCATGTCCATGTCAAGTAGAGAAAAAAAACATGACTTGCACAGATGGAGTACAGGTGGAATCAATTTTAATGAAGAGAGTCCATGTATAATCCACGGTGCTGCATAATTTCTGTCTTGCTCTTGGCAGCTCTGCAGTACTGCACTGCTTATTGTTGTCATTTTTCTACTATTGCTGTTCCCTGCTACATTTTCCTTGAAGCTTTAAACAAGTTATGATATTATGCATTTAACACTCTTCAGAAACATCATGGCTGGTGGTAAATTGCCACAGAGCTTGCAGAAATTGACTGTTCTCCCTGCAGTGACCATGGACTTTCACCAGTGAGTCATCTCAGCTAGGACCTTCTTACATCTCCAAAAGCATCTCGGCAAATTTTCAAGCAGGCAATATTATGACGAATCAGCCACATATTCAAAATCTAAATGGAATGGTTAGATCTGATTTTAAATCTCAAAACTACATTTGGTGACGTAATTGTAAAAGTTGTTCTGATTTTTTTGTGAAATTGTAACAGTTATGAATCTGGCTTATATCATCTGCTAATGCCACGGATGTAAAATGAATGCTTGAACTTGTCTAGCTCGTGTTCAAGCAAGTCAACTCATAAAGTATCCTCAAACTAATGACCAGAGCATGAAAACTTCCAGATATTCACCAGAGGTGGGAGTAAGTCACACATGAGCAAGTCATAAACAAGTCTAAAGTCATAACATTCAAGTCTCAAGCAAGTCCCAAGTTACTGTGGTGAAAAGCGAGCAATTCAAGTTGAGTCCCTGCGATTGAGGTTTGAACTGTTGGTTGGACAAAACAAACATTATGAAGATGTCACTGTCGAGTTTCAGTTGGGTTTCAGCCTCAATGCCTGCCTGAACTAGACTCAGCATAGATTTGGGCTCTGTGTGAGTGTGACGCTATCTTTCACTATTTCCAGAACTGATCAAACAATCAATTGATTCATGGAGAAAATGATCAGCAGATTAACCCATTATGTAAATAATCAATAGTTAATGGTTGAAAATGAGCTCCACCTCAACCAACTACAACAGAAAAATCCTGCTTTTACATTAAAGGAGAAGTCCGGTATTTTGCACTTTGAGCCCCATTTCTGGGTTGTTTATGATGATGTCGGATGATTTTTAACACTGCTGCCTATGGCCATATGTGAATCTGTCCTAAAACCACCCTTCACGTTTGTTTTCAAAGCCATGAATCCCACCGTGTGGTCAGTAGTTTTCGTTGATGTTCTGACATAAAAATCGTAGCAAACTGTGGTTTCCATCCATGTTTTTGCTATTCATCTCGATTGTGGAACTATTTTTCAGCTGCCTCACACCCGTGTGTAAACTTCTGCTTGATCGTACGTTTGACCCTGAAGCATTATACACTCCAGCCCACTTGATGGCGATAATGCTCCTTTACGTGGGTGTCGCTAACCGTTTTTTTTTTTTTTTTTTTGTTTAAACTTATTACAAAACTTTTTCAATCGTTCTCGTTCTTCCTCCAGGAGTGCACACAGCACTGTCAAGCCGGCACTTTCACTGAGCTAAAGGACTACAATGACTACAACCTTGTCGTAAACAACAACATCCATAATAATGAAGTGCCTAGAGAAACTCCTGCTGAACATCATCCTGCCAATTGTCACTCCACGTCTGGACCCCTTTCAGTTTGCCTATAAGGCCAAAAGGGGCACAGAGGATGCTGTAGCCTGCCTACTGCACCTCCTCCTTCAGCACCTGGACTCACCAGGTAACTTTGTGAAAATTCTCTTTGTGGACTTCAGTTACACCTTCAATACAATCCAGAAACATCTGTTGATCCGGAAACTGCACCAGCACTGGTTGACAATCAAACATCATTGACAATCAAACAGTTGAAAATACCTGGGTGTAACTCTGGACAATAAACTCAATTTCCAACAAAGACTGTCAGCTATCCGAAAACTCAAAGGACTCTATGTCACCCCCCATCTACTGCTACTTCTGTACCAAAGAATCATTCAACCAATCCTTCTGTACTATTCCACGTTTCTTCACCATGCTTTCTGTCACCAGTCAGGCCAAACTGACACGCATCACACACACCGCTTCCAAAATCATTGGTCTTCCCACACCCAACCTCACAGAGTTAAATAACAGGTCCATTACTCGCTTTGCAAAATCAATACAACGGGACACTGCACAGCCATTCAACCAATACCTCATCCCATTACCCTCAGGGCGCAGGTACCGAACACTTAAATTTAGGAAAGCTCGACTCGGGCCTGCCCCCAGCAGCCATACCTGCGCTGAACAAGAGATCCCGTTGACTCAAAGTGTCCACCTCTGTGAATGAACATGTGATGTTTTGTGATGTTTTGTGATGTCTGTCATATGTCTGTGCCTGTGATATTTGTGATCGATCTCTGTAAATGTACAGTTAGTGGAAATGAATTTTCCTCTGGGAGGAATAAAGTACGTCTAAGTCTAAGTCTAAGTCAACCCCCTTTCCGTTTCCTGTGGCGCATTACTACCAACGGACAATGACACTTCCTATAGAAAACATATGGATTAGACAAAGTGTCAAATAAATCATCACGAAAACCACAGTTAGCTACGATTTTTATGTCAGAACATCAACGAACACCACTGACCACTCGGTGAGTTTTATGGTTTTGACAACGAACGTTTAGGGTGGTTTTAGGGACAGATTCACACATGGCCATAGGCAGCACTGTTAAACCAGGCAGGGGAAAGCCAAATTCTCAGAAAAGGAGCAGTCGTCACAATTTTGGTCTTAAACACTCTATTTCATTGTAAACAACCCAGAAATGGGGCTCAAAGTGCAAAATACCAGACTTCTCCTTTAATGCATGAGTCACAATCATCTAATGAGATCATATATAGTAGTAGACTTCAACAGTCACAGGGGACATTTGTTTTCCAACTCTCTTTATTAGTTTTCACACAAAAGTAAACAGTATTCACAAAAACAGTGAAAGACACAGGGTTCTGTGATGCCTATAATAACCACCATCCCACTCCTATCCATTCTCCTGGATCCCATTCCCGCCTACCTTCTGGAAGGTTGGATCCCTCTCACCCACCCAAGAGAGACAATCACACGCACAGGCATACACAAGGGACATTTTTACAGTACTTTTACTTGTAATACTTTAAGTACATTTCCATGAGTTTACTTACATACTTTTACTTCAGTAACATTTCAAATGCAGAAATTTGACCTGTACCAGAGTATTTTAAAGGGTGGTATTAGTTACTTTTATTAGAGTAAAGGATTTAAATACCTCTTCTGCTCCAAGCCCTGTCTGAATGATAAGGATGAAAGACTCCACTCACATAACATACCTGCTGCTGTGAGAGAGCAGGTGAGATAATAACGACTGTTAAAATCCCCAAACATGAGCCTAACAGGAAAGGGAGGCCAAAAAGAAAAGTCACTGAGGGTACTATCTCTCGGCATGTGGATGCGCACAGCAAGCGCAGACACACACTGACAGCTAGTTAACTTATGCTGGGACAGCAGGCAAGAACAGTTGTTACACACTGTGACAGTATCAAAACCTCATACAAATAAGAGGAGAGTCTGAACATATAAAGCTGGCAGTGCATGTATCAGCTCTCACAGTGGTGACTGTGTGTGCGTAACGGCCAGGAGCTGACAGTGTGTCACTGGTTGCAAAGCACATTCAACACGGAATGAGTCATTGAAAACTTAACTCACATGTATCATGCAGATAGAACCAAATAAAAGCACACAGTGAAGCTCATGATGCCACTGAACATACTGCCATAGCTGTGGGCAGGAGGACAGAGCTCTCATAGTGTGGGTACAAATATCAGCTGGTGGGTCCTTCCCCGCTGCAATATATGCATCATCATATTTTAAAAACAAAAGGTAATTTCTCATTTTCTAGAAAAATACAAATATTAAATAAAACAGTTCAGTCCTTTCGAATCTTCTGTCTTAAGTCAAAGTCAAGTCTCAAGTCATAAATACCAAGTCAAAGTCAAGTTGAGTCCTTCATCAGTGTTTGTCAAGCAGGTCTCAAGTACTCAAGTACTAATTTTTGACTCAAGTCAAGTCATGTGACTTAAGTCCCCCACCCCTGGTATTCAGACAGACTGTATGACAAGTCCACAATAATCTGAGTACAAGCAAGTTGGCAGAATTAGTTCTTTTTTTAGTGACAAAAAATACTGCAGTTAAACTCTCTGAATCTTTGCACTTCAGTGTCACAAGGACACGCATTCACATTTTAACATAAAGGCTTTCATAATGGCATGTCCTTGCTACTAGTGCTATACAAGCACTAGTTGGATCTCTCTGGATCTCGGTTCCTATTTGTAACTCAAGTCACGTGTTACAAAAAATGTTTTTCACTGCTTTTAACAGCATAACACCAGGCAAAGAATGCAGCTTCTTGCAAATTGATATTGCCAAGCAACACCAGTCAATCAAAAATGTCTAAATGTGACCACACCAGGCGAGAGTTAAAGTTTGGACCTCCTTGAAGACCTCACACCGATAGGCCTCTCTCTCTTTCTTTTGCCCTCTATTCTTCATTGTCTAATTCAAGTGTCAGTTTTCAGCCGGCGCCTGCGTTGACCCTTTCTTCTGCCATTGTCTCTGCTCGGTGGGGCAGGATTCCTCCCACTTAATCGTTGATCCAATTAATTTGAGAAACCTTTCTTTGCTTCTTTACAAGAATGAAGGCCACTGAATAAAAATGGGCAACAAAAGAAGTAAGTTAACACAGAGCAGTGTCATTGATTGACACCGGTGCCAAAATGCCTGTGTGTTGCCATTATGCCGGATCGAGTTATGGAACCTTAGCAGAGAAAGGTGGCCTTGATGAAAGAGAATGAACATGTCTAATTAACTTGTGTCAAATAAAAGTTCCTAGCTCCACAAAAGTGACTCAACCACCCCACAGCTTTTTTTATGGTTTTGTCTCCTGGTAGGGCTTTTTAAATGGCAGGAGCTTATTAAACTGATGTCATTTTATCTTTTTTCTGCAGCACACACCTGGCATCTCTATGCACTGGGCGCAAAAGGGTAACACTCGGCTGTGCTACAGTAGGTTTCAAACTGCCACACACTGCAGGGGGGTAGTACTAAACTCTGCAATAAAAGGTATTCCAACACTTGTCAGAATGTAACTATGCACCTCTTTGTTGAAGTTGGGTTGACTTGACCTTTTTGCCTAATTGGTCATATTCCCAATGGTTCAGAAAATGTGTGCATTGTTAGTGGTTGTTATAAAAAGACAAAATCCATAATAATTAGGATAAGACCATAATTAGCTGCCTGTAAAGTTGCACAGCTGTATACACAGAATGGTGTAGTGGAGAATCACAGACGGGGCATTCTCTCTGTAATTCCTGGCTTCATTATTTGATTGAGCCGGCTAATTGGGCGCCGAGGTTGAATTCCTCTCTGGGGCAGAAATACATAAGAGTAGACTGGACTAAATCAGTGGAGGGCCACGTCTTTCAGTTCTTCCAAAGGATTAACAGATTGTGTGTGTTTTAATAAATCTTACGTCTGGACATGAATAAATCATCAGGGTGTTCAGCCTCGTGGGAGATGTCTTCAAATCAGTCAAAGCAGAATCAGGACTGAGATGACATGGTGCTCTCATTGAGGCAGGTGGCACTGATGGGAAGGAAGAAATGCATGTTTGATGAAATGATGATAAATCTGACTCTGCTTGTGAGTGTGGATGATCGGAAATCAGATTTGACATTATTCCTCTGTCCTGTACTGACACACACTCACATTCATGGGAACAATCAAGACTTCCATCATGATTTCATCCCTGTGCGTTTCTGAATTTCTGTTGTATATTTGTCATGTATTCTTGTGTGTGTATAGCACTGCTGTCATCAGAGAATGAATCACACTTTTAAGATCACCTAACTTGGGCAGCTGTCGCTGAGGAGGTAGAGCGGGTCGCCTGGCGGGTTAATCACTGGCTCCTCCCATCTGCATGTCAAAGTGTTCTTGGGAAAGTGACTTGGTGCTTCTCAAAGTCAAGGAAGGATCCTTAAACAGCTGAATTTTATAGAGGCTATGTCACTGAATCCTGCCGAAGGACTGTTCTAATGTGTAGCATCCTTCAAATTCTCCCATGGGCAGAGACCTTCGTTCAGAAAATTTTCAGGGATGCATGTGTGTATCCTCAGCAGACATGAAGTACCCACAAATCTTTGTGCACGATTTGCTGAAACTGAAGGCAGGGCCTCTTCAGTGACACACACCTGGACACTTTCTAGCCTGTTCCAATGTGTATTCCCCCAATACGAGAAAGGAATCTTGCCTAGCCTCTGTGGGACCTGATTTGGAAGGACTCTTCCTACCAAGGAAGCATCCTTGACTTTAAGCAGAACCAATTGAGCTAAAAATCATATGAATGCGTATGAATGTTAAACCGAGTGGCAGGTGGTACCTTGAATGGTAGCCTTGGACACCAGTGTGTGAATGTGACATGTAGGCTTCTAGCTTCCCAGCGCAGCGCAGGGTGGCGCAGGGTGGTGAACCCCGCGCAGAGCTAGTTTCGAGCAGCACAACCCGAGGCGCGCTCAGTTTGGTAGTTTGGCAGACCGAGGTGCGCTGAGATGGGTGTGGCGGCGCAGCAGGGGGAGGTGTCGACAGATCCAGCTTGGCGCAGTGACAGTTTCGTGCCAAAAGGCTTCGCTGAAGATGCGCTAAAAGCTCGCCAGCTGAAACCAGGTCTACTGTCAGCGCAGGCGGAGCGCAGCCAGTGTAAGCTGAAGTTTGGCTGACAGACGGACAGTGCGCACACGTCACCAAAACCTCACAGGCAGGAGAATATCAGGCACATTAACGATGCAATAAATACCCCAAAAAACACTATTCGATGCAACTATCTGCAATCAGCACATAAATGTATATCTCTATGTCAACTGTCCCGTCACATCTGATGTCAGATCAAAGGGGACTGGCACCATTTGGCACGTTTGGCACGCGTAATGGAAACCCAGCCTGATTTGATTAACACAGCTGCAAACTAATGAGTTCACATCCCTCTCAGCCAACCACAAACAGTCACAGCATCAGATAGGGAGTATATATTCAGCATCTGTCATCTTAGAAAAGTCAAAAGAAAAGAAACAGAGTGAGACTGCGAGAGAGAAAGAGAGAGCGCGCGCGCGCGCACAAGAGAAACGTAACATTGATTTACAATTGTGGTGACCTCCTCCCAGTGGAGGTCTGCTCGCATTTCCGTATATTCGGACACTGCGAGCTTGGACCTCCCGGACCAAAACATCAGTTTCCTCCTGGGAGAAGTTTGGCTGTCGGGGAGAGGGGCTCATTTGATTGGTGTGATGTGTGTAAAACCCACTCCACGCCTTCTCTCCTCCCTCTTTCCGACTTGCACAGGTAGGAGGGACGGAAGTGGGACAGACGAGTAGCTGTGCCAGGCGCACCGTGTGCCAAACTTGCAAAATCCGCCTGGCCACACCCAGTTGGCGAAGCGGTGCTATATAAATAAAGTTTATATAGCACCGGCTTCTTGGACTGAGTATGGAGCAGTGCCTCGCCTCTTTATTTCTCGGCACTCACTGGACCCTGTCGACACCTGGCTGGTACCTGTCGTCGGCCCGGATGAGGTGTTCCAGCCCCGCGGCCCCTGCTCTCCTCGTCCCCGCTGGCGCGGGGTGAATCTGCGCAACCTGCGGCCTCTGTGTGTGGCTCCCCGGACAGCTAAAGCTGTGGACCCGCCGGCTCCTGCCAGGATTGGGCTGGTAAATGCTAGATCGCTAGCGAGCAAAACGTTTATTCTGAAGGATTTCCTGACTTCCCGAGGAGAGGATTTTCCCTGTGTGACTGAGACATGGCTGACTGTTGGTGAGTCCAGTGCTTTCACAGAACTTTTACCCGATCTTTGCTGCTATTTTAACTCCCCGCAGACGTTAGGTCGAGGAGGAGGAATAGCGACTATTTATAAGAGTCACTATAAATGTAAGCAGCTAGGCTTCGTCCTGGAAGCAACCTGGGACGGACCTGGACACAGTTTCCTAGTGGTATGGATATACACTATATAGAAATAGCTTATCTTCACACTGATGGTCTCATTTGCTGTCGTAGGTCACGCACAGACATCAGCAGAAACGAGAGACTTTTGCATATCCGGTTAAAAGTTCCTTGTAGGGGCTTTAAGCTGGGCATACTGCAATGTGAATGCACATCTCTCAGGGTGCTTTCAGACCTAGAGTTTGCTTACTTTGGTCTGAATCAGGGATTAATTTTGTTTGGGGCTGCATAATGGCCTATAGCTGGTTTGTGTTCTCACGGCAGCAATTACAAGTGGACCATATCAAATGTCTTGTGCAAGAATGCTGCTCTTGATTGGTCAGAACTTCCATGTGGGAAATATCAAGGAAGTAAACAAAATGTTGAAGAAGAGTACACTTGCAAGATAAATGTGACACTTTCTAATGTCACAATGGAGGGACAACTATGTGGGTTGATTTTAGCACTGGTCATCGTGTACTATATTGCTTGCATTGTTCATTTTAGGCAAAACATACAGTTTGAAAATGAGGCGTAGCTCCAACTAGAAAACAATGTTTTGATGCATTGGATATACCAAATGTGCATATTAAGGCAGTACAGGAGGAGGTGCACATTAATAATCATCTGAGACTGTAACATGTCCATGCTTATTTAACCCAAACAATGCGTCATGTGACTGCAGTTGGTTCAGATCAAGGTCGGAACACATTCTCACCACAAACGAACCACACCAGTGTTCCAGTGTTGTGACCAGACCGAGATCACCTCTTCAGGAAGGTCTCGGTGTAATTGCTGTGTTCACACCTGTCCACACGAACTGCACTTAGGGGGCAAACAAACTTGAGTTCGATTGAACCAAACCAAACAGGGCAGGTGTGAAAGCACCCTTAGTACATAACAACTCTCAAGTGTTCAGCTAAGCTATAGATATAGTATTCTATAATTGAAAATGTGTAAATGGAAACGTGGGGTACTTTGGGGTATTCTAGTCGATAACTATTGTTTGTTTATACCTCATCCTGTTCTGTATTAATAGGAGTATTTATTCTTAGACCAAAAGATGAAGCAAACTGGGAAGACGAATTGTAGTGGGAGCACTGGCGTGTCAGGTGCAACAATGTGGCAATGGAAAATGGTTTACATGGCTCACGGATCAGATGGGGGGCCCCTTAGAAGAATTCTGCTGGGAGGTCAGGAACAGCTCTGCTTCATCACGTTAAGTATTATATTAGGGCTGTCGCATTTTTTTCTAAATTCAGATAGCTCTCTCTGTTTTTTTCGCCACATGTATTTGCATCCCTGCACCCACACCAACCTAACCCACCTCAGCCCTCCAGTCAAGCCAATAAATGAATGCAACTGGATGAAGTGTGAGCAGGAGACTATAACTGTGAGAAGGGGGCACCTTTCTGGTTGTCAATTAAAAATGTACCTTTAAAAAATATCACAACACCATGATCACTGTTTAGATAAATATGGCTATCAACTAGTTTGTACCAGTGAGCTTTGCAGTGCAAACCAGTTATCATTTTTTTTCATAGACTTGCCCCAGCAAGTCTAGAGGGAACTCTGACTCTGTCAACAATAGTGATTGAAGACAGTGGTAAATGGAATGGACCTGCATTTGTATAGCGCCTTTCTAGTCATCTAGTGACCACTCAAAGCGCTTTTTACACTATGAGTCACGTTCACCCATTCACACACACATTCATACACTGGTGGCTGAGGCTACCATACAAGGTGCCACCTGCTACTCAGTTTTAACACACTCACACACCGATGGAACAGCCATCTGGAACAATTTGGTGTTCAGTATCTTGCTCAAGGATACTTCGACATGCAGCCTGGAGGAGCTCGGGATCAAACCGCTGATCTTTCAATTGGTGGACAACCCACTCTACCTCTGAGCCACAGCCGCCCAGTGACACCCATATTTATTAAAAATTGTTTCTGACCTGCATGAGACTAAAGTTTATTTGAATTTGGGAGTTAATGGGTATTTTTCAGATCCTTCACTTCATTTTGACAGCCAGTGGCATGCCTTGAACAGATTAGTGTTTGTCTATGTTGTGAGATGCAAAGCAGCATAATACACCAGCATCAGTTTGGCACAAGCTCTGGTTACAAGCTCAAAAAGCTAGAATGTGACCTTGAGGGAAGGGGAAAGGTAAGGTTTTCAAAATTCCTTTTCAACAGTTTTTTTTTTTTCGTCACAGTTAAGGCTCTTTTTACCTACAGTACAGGCCAAAAGTTTGGACACACCTTCTCATTCAATGCGTTTTCTTTATTTTCATGACTATTTACATTGTAGATTCTCACTGAAGGCATCAAAACTATGAATGAACACATGTGGAGTTATGTACTTAACAAAAAAAGGTGAAATAACTGAAAACATGTTTTATATTCTAGTTTCTTCAAAATAGCCACCCTTTGCTCTGATTACTGCTTTGCACACTCTTGGCATTCTCTCAATGAGCTTCAAGAGGTAGTCACCTGAAATGGTTTTCCAACAGTCTTGAAGGAGTTCCCAGAGGTGTTTAGCACTTGTTGACCCCTTTGCCTTCACTCTGCGGTCCAGCTCACCCCAAACCATCTCGATTGGGTTCAGGTCCGGTGACTGTGGAGGCCAGGTCATCTGCCGCAGCACTCCATCACTCTCCTTCTTGGTCAAATAGCCCTTACACAGCCTGGAGGTGTGTTTGGGGTCATTGTCCTGTTGAAAAATAAATGATGGTCCAACTAAACGCAAACCGGATGGGATGGCATGTCGCTGCAGGATGCTGTGGTAGCCATGCTGGTTCAGTGTGCCTTCAATTTTGAATAAATCCCCAACAGTGTCACCAGCAAAACACCCCCACACCATCACACCTCCTCCTCCATGCTTCACAGTGGGAACCAGGCATGTGGAATCCATCCGTTCACCTTTTCTGCGTCTCACAAAGACACGGCGGTTGGAACCAAAGATCTCAAATTTGGACTCATCAGACCAAAGCACAGATTTCCACTGGTCTAATGTCCATTCCTTGTGTTTCTTGGCCCAAACAAATCTCTTCTGCTTGTTGCCTCTCCTTAGCAGTGGTTTCCTAGCAGCTATTTGACCATGAAGGCCTGATTGGCGCAGTCTCCTCTTAACAGTTGTTCTAGAGATGGGTCTGCTGCTAGAACTCTGTGTGGCATTCATCTGGTCTCTGATCTGAGCTGCTGTTAACTTGCGATTACTGAGGCTGGTGACTCGGATGAACTTATCCTCAGAAGCAGAGGTGACTCTTGGTCTTCCTTTCCTGGGTCGGTCCTCATGTGTGCCAGTTTCGTTGTAGCGCTTGATGGTTTTTGCGACTCCACTTGGGGACACATTTAAAGTTTTTGCAATTTTCCGGACTGACTGACCTTCATTTCTTAAAGTAATGATGGCCACTCGTTTTTCTTTAGTTAGCTGATTGGTTCTTGCCATAATATGAATTTTAACAGTTGTCCAATAGGGCTGTCGGCTGTGTATTAACCTGACTTCTGCACAACACAACTGATGGTCCCAACCCCATTGATAAAGCAAGAAATTCCACTAATTAACCCTGATAAGGCACACCTGTGAAGTGGAAACCATTTCAGGTGACTACCTCTTGAAGCACATCGAGAGAATGCCAAGAGTGTGCAAAGCAGTAATCAGAGCAAAGGGTGGCTATTTTGAAGAAACTAGAATATAAAACATGTTTTCAGTTATTTCACCTTTTTTTGTTAAGTACATAACTCCACATGTGTTCATTCATAGTTTTGATGCCTTCAGTGAGAATCTACAATGTAAATAGTCATGAAAATAAAGAAAACGCATTGAATGAGAAGGTGTGTCCAAACTTTTGGCCTGTACTGTACATGCAGTATTTTTTAGACCAGCGTTTGTTTTATTTATTTATTTGCTTTTTTATGGCACATTTAGCTATTATAAACCAAATGTATGCTACCTGCCTTGCACAGAACAGCACACAAAATCAGCACTTATATGTGGCACGGTGTGTTTTCAGAGACATTAACATTAAAAAGACTTGATTAAAATATCTTGCCCCCCATTCATAATTTGAACTCATTAAAAACAGCTAAGGACTTTAAGACATGTTAAAAAGGACTGTATTGATATTTCCTGTGTGATTTCATGTATTTTCTAGCAGGCCTGGTTTTGTTTTACATGGTTGAAGTATCGGGTCAGCAGAGGGCGCTGTGTGCATTGGGTATCAATGACCGATGTCAGTCACTGGTAGAGTGAGATGTCACATAGTACGAGTAATGCAGAAACAACACAGACGCTAAGGACTGATATTGACATATTTTTGTTACTGTTCCTACAGGCAAGATGCTCAGAAATCATAACCAGAGTGAAAAATGAAAATAATACAACATGTAAAAGCCTTAGACTGTGACAGTGAAATGTAGCGACTTTGAATGGAGATGAGTGAGTCCTTAGTAATGAATAGTAATCCAATATGGTGGGCGATGCTAATGAGATTGAAAACAAACTGTGAAACTGTCTTCTAAAGTGAGAAATGCGCAACCGTAAACACAACCACAAACAGAGATGATAGTTCAAAGTTAGTTCATGCTAATGGACAGTGTCAAAGGGTTTAAAAAGCTTCGATTGTGTGTGAATAAGCAAAGGCTAATTACATGAATACTAACCAGGATAAAGGCCGCATACTTTGCGGCTCTGATTAATGGCAGGCCAGGTAGGCACTAGGCAGTTTCCTGTGAGTTTTTCAGAATAATAGTGCAAAGATGTACTTAACATGGGTTTTGCTATTACATTTCAAAATAAGAGTTAATAGGGAAAACATGATTTCCAGGCTGAAGTTCATTGTTGTTTTTGTTGAATATTGCATGAGACAAAGACAGTAATAAATGCTGATGATTTAAAAACAGATATAAGTTAAGTTAAAAAGGTGAAACAGTTCATTTGAGAATAAATGGAGATTTAAAAAGAAGTTCATCGAGGATAAATACTTTTGGTTAAAAAAAAGGGTGTTTACATAACGGATCATTACATGATCACAGGACTGTAATTTGATTTGATTTGATTTGTTCGACTTGGAATGTGTGTTTTGAAATATGTCAGTCACTGGTAGAAAGAGACGTCAGATAGTACGAGTAATGCAGACACAACACAGACGCTAAGGACTGATATTGATGTGTTTTTGTTACTGTTCCTACAGGAATAAAATTTAATGTGCCACACAAAGGATCAGCCACAGCGGCATCAGTGCTCATCAGGAAAGCAGAGGATGTACTGGATGAGATCGAGATAGGTCAATCTGATGATGAAGTTAAAGAAATCCTGAATAACGTATTGATAGAAATGGAGAAACAAGACAAAGGACATGAGACTGCTTCAGAGGGAGGACTAGCGGAGAAGTCCTTTCTGCCACGCTGCTCACAGTCAGCTGTAAGGGCAGGAACAGAGGAGAGGTGCTCACCACTGCGTCACCCTCTCCTTAAGAGCCCAGAACCTTCACTGAAAAGTCTCACCTACACACTGCCAGAGGTCACACTGAGGAGAGAGTTTAAAATCTGTGGACAAATAGGAGAAAGTGGACAGAAGGATAAGTTGTCATACCTCAGCCTCATCAGACAGATTGAGATTGGAGCAGAAAAAGGTCACACAGAGACTGAGATCACTGAGGTGATTCGGGCTGTGAGCCCAGGACTGCCATTGAGAGACATGTTGGAGATAGAGCATGGGTTGACACTCTGAGCTCTCCTGACCATCCTGAGAGGTCATTATAAGGTCGATAGCTCCACAGACCTTTACCACCAACTCATTAGCTTATCTCAAGAGCCTAAAGAGACAGCCCTGAACTTCGTGTTTCGTGCTATTGAGTTAAAGAAGAAGCTGTTATGGAAAGCCAAGAATGAAGATGCTGAGGAACAATACAGCCGAGCCACGATCCAGCGTAAGTTCCTCAGATCCATCAAAACTGGACTGTTGATTGACTCTGTAAAGTTTAACATCCTGCCTCACCTCAATAATGTTAAAATTACAGATGAAGAACTCATAGAAATGGTAAATGAAGCTTCAAGAGTGGAAAATGAGCAAGAAAAGCGAAAGAAGTTCGCTACTGCTAAAGGTCCCAAGGTGCAAGAGCTCAGCTCCGACATACAGGCTGGCTCCGCCCCCTCGGATGGCCCCGTTAAGTCCAAGGAGCCCAATACGACAGTGAATGTCAAAGCTGTGAAAGGTAAAGAAAACAAAGCCGAGCAGACTATGAGCACAAGAAGTGAGGGATCAGGTGAAAACTGTTCACACTGCTTCAAGTGTGGGCAAGAGGGCCACTTCTCCCGCAGATGCAGAGGACAGAGACAGTTGCCAGGAAACAGGCCAGGACTACAGGGGTAGGACCACCAGTAGTCCAGGACAGAGGGTCCCAAAGCCAGCAGAGACCTGTCAGCTCAACATCGCCAGTGACAATGCACAAAGACACAGCAGCAGCAGTGAACACAGTCCAGTACCTGCCCAATCACAGCTGGTAGGACTGGTTGGGAAAAGGTGTATTGTCAGCTGTTATATGGACAATTATCCAGTGAAAGTATTGTGGGACACAGGTGCTCAGTCCTGCATCATCAGTGAGCCCAGGTGTCAACAACACTTGCCCCACACAGTTATAAGGCCCATTGCAGAGCTGTTAGAGGGTGACACATTGACAGTTTTGGCTGCTAATGACATGCTGATATCCTATGTTGTCTGGATTGAAGTCAGCTTCCAGCTGGATGATGACAGACATGAACTGCAAGTCCCGATACTGGTATCCAGCGACCCAGCAGTTGCCAGTGACCCCATTATAGGCTATAATGTCATTGAAGCTGTGATAAACGGAGAAGAGACAAAGACAAAAGGAGAAAGAAGGCAGCTGATACATAAAGTCAGTAAAGCATTCTCAATTACTGTGAAAATGGCACAAAATGTGGTCAAGTTAACGCAAAGTGGTTCAGATCCAGACACCGGTGTGGCCCATACTGGTGGGAAAAGAGTGCTCTTGCCAGCGAACCAAGTTTTTACCATCTACATCAGAGCACATGTGAATGCACGAGCACGAGGCCAGTTCACACCAGACATGCTCAATGCCCCACCTGAAGGTGTGTCCCTCAGTGAAGTACTGGTGCGTATCCCCGAAAGAAAAGTTCCATACGTACCAGTCCCCATTACCAACACCACTGACCACCCCTTTTATCTGGACCGACATAAAGTTATTGGACATTTGGAGACAGTAAAGACAGTGTATTCAGCAGGCTCTCAGCCGGAAGACAATGAACAGAAAGAGACACTGAGCAAAGCACAACCAGAGGGCACCACAGCAGAGAAGCCAAAGGTATGGGATCCGCCAGTTGACCTCAGCCATCTTCCGGAGGCCCAACAGGAAGCAGCTAAGGCCATGTTGAGAGAGGAATGTGAAGCCTTTGCATACGACAGTGAGGATGTGGGCTGTATTCCATCTTTAAAGATGCACATTACACTTCACGACACCAGTCCGGTACAGAAGACTTATATGTCAGTCCCAAGACCTCTTCATAAAGAAGTGAAGGAGTACGTGCAGGATTTGTTGAACAGGGGCTGGATAACACCTTCACGATCCCCTTATTCATAGCTGGTGGTATGTGTCCGCAAGAAAGATGGCAGTCTACGCCTCTGTTGTGATTACAGAGAACTAAACGGCAAATCAGTGCCTGACCGCCATCCGATACCAAGAATACAGGACATGCTGGACACATTTGGTGGGAGCTTGTGATTTTCTGTGCTGGACCAGGGCAAAGCGTACCACCAGGGCTTCCTGGATGAAGAGAGCCGCCCTTTAACAGCCTTCATCACGCCCTGGGGACTCTACGAATGGGTACGCATCCCCTTTGGGTTGAGCTCTGCACCCGCTGAGTTCCAACGAAACATGGAGCACAGTTTGGCTGGTCCGAGGGATACAATTTGCCTCCCATACCTGGATGATAACTTGGTACACAGTGGCAGTTTCGATGAACATCTGGAACATGTCAGCCTTGTTCTCCAGCGTTACAAGGAACACGGTGTAAAGTTGACACCAAAGAAATGTGAACTATTCAGATGAAAAGTGAGGTTCCTGGGAAAGATGGTAACAGGAGAGGGCTACACAATGGACCCTGCGGAGATTGCACCTGTGATGGCTCTGAAGGAGAGAACATCTGCAATGGTGGGGGACCTACGCCAGATGCTAGGTTTCCTGTCCTATTACCACTCCTTCATCCCCAACTTCGCCTGCAAAGCCAAGCCATTGTACAACCTCCTTGCCCCACCCAAGTCCGAACAACACGACCCAGAACCATCGCCTGAGAAACAAAAGAAACTGAGGAGGACAAAGAAAGGTCACTTACCCTCTCGCACACCAATACAGTGGACCACAGAGCACCAGGAAGTGCTGAATCAGCTGATAGAGGCCCTCACCAAACACCCCATCCTTGGGTACCCTGACTTCGACCAGCCTTTTGCACTTCACTGTGATGCCTCCCAGGATGGATTGGGTGCGGTTCTGCACCAACGGCAACAGGGGAAGATGAGAGTGGTGGCGTATGGCTCCTGCAGCCTCAGCCAGTCAGAGAAAAGGTACCACTCAGGGAAGCTTGAGTTTTTGGCGTTGAAGTGGGCCATCTGTGAACGCTTCCGGGACTACCTGTACCACGCCCAGTCATTTGTGGTTTATATGGACAATAATCCATTGATGTATGTACGTACAACTGCAAAACTCAATGCTGCAGGACACAGATGGGTGGCGGAGCCGGGCGATTTTAACTTCACAATACGCTATCGCCCAGGAAAGAACAACAATGACACCGATGGGCTGCCAGGACTATATGAACAGCTGTACGAGAGAGGTCAGTGGAGAGACTGTCAGTGCACTCATGGAGAACGTAAAAGTTGAAAAGAGAGACCTGTGTCAGGGTGTTTGAGTCATCCAGACCTGTGCTTTGAGCCTTATAAGAGACTGTAGCAGCACTACTGGCCAGCCTCTAACCCCAACACAGATCCGTAAAGCTCAGGAAGAGAATGAAGTGTTGTCACGAGTCATCTGGTACAAGAGCCGCAAACACAGACCAAGCAGAACTGAGATCAAAACAAAGCAGCCAGCAGTTGCTACATTGCTAAAACAGCGGCTAAAAATTGACTTGGACAAAAATGGTGTACTGCACCGCAGGACCTTTCGATGAGAACAGCTAGTGGCCCCCAAGTCCTACCATCCACTGATCTTCAAAGAATTGCACCTAGACATGGGCCACTTAGGGGTCGAAAGGATGCTTGACCTGGTCCGAGAGAGGTTCTACTGGCCACAAATGCACCAGGATGTAGAGCATTTTGTGACCAAAGTCTGTGAGTGTGTAAAGAAGAAGAAACCAAGCAGGCAGACCTGTGCACCCCTGACTCCGATCCAGACCACATATCCATTCGAGCTAGTTTCAGTCAACTTTCTCCACCTCGACAAGTGCAAACATGGCTACGAGTATATACTAGTGGTCATGGATCACTTCACAAGGTTTGCACAGGCCTACGCTACACAGAACAAATCAGCGAAGACTGTGGCTGGCAAGCTCTTCAATGATTTTGCTCTGAAGTTTGGTTTCCCCAGCAAGCTGCACCATGATATGGGAGGAGAGTTCAAGAACAGACTGATGGCAAGGCTGAAAGAACTCTCTGGTATCCAGGGCTCACACATGACACCGTACCACCCTCAGGGTAATGGACAGGTGGAGAGGTTCAACTGAACCCTGCTCTCCATGCTGCGCACCCTGGAGGAAGAAGAAAAGAAGGATTGGAAGGAGTCACTGGCTAAAGTCATCCACGCGTACAACTGTACAAAGAATGAGAGCACAGGCTACACACCTTATGACCTCATCTTTGGACGCTCTCCATGTCTCCCAATCGACCTGCTGTTCAACATTGAAAGAGACAGTGCCCATGGAAGTTATGAGGACTATGTGAGCCACTGAAAAGGGAGAATGCAGGAGGCCTACCAGATTGCTGCCAGAAATGCAGATAAAGGAGCAGCCCAGGGAAAAGCCAACTACGACAAAAAAGTGCTAGGCAGAGACCTCCAAAGAGGTGATCGGGTCCTCATCCGAAATCTCACTCTGAGAGGAGGCACAGGAAAGATCCTGTCCTACTGGGAGGACCAGGTCTTCAGAGTGAAAGAAAGGAAGGGGGATGACAGCCCAGTTTACCAGATCAGCCCAGAGAATAGTATTGGGAGGGACAGAGTGGTCCACAGAAATCTGCTATTGCCATGCAACCACTTACCCCTTGAGCTGCCATCAGCACAGACTCCGCTGCAGCAGAGAAACATCCAGACACCCACAAAAGGGAAGAGGACACCACGCTATGACCAGCAGCAGTAGCCAGCATCAGACAGCAGCTCAGAGGATGATGATGGCGACGGCACCTACCAGTGGCATCTCAGGTCCGGCAGAGAGAGGCAGCAGCATCAAGCGTCACTGAATCCTGAGGCAGAACCTTTCCAGCCTCACCAGGGTTCCCCACCTTCAGAAAAGGATGTGCCACTACAGAGCGAAGAGGATGTGCCACTACAGAGCGAAGAGGTTGCTGATGTATCACAATGGGCTGAGCAACATGAACTGAATCCACCTGCTTCTGTGGTTCCTGAGAGTGGTGAGTGGGGAGAAGAACTGTCTCGGATGGTAAGAGCACACCCACACAGACTCAGACAGCCACCTGTCATATTGAGCTATGAGACACTAGGGCAGCCATCATTGATCGCAAGGCACTGTGAAGTGATAGAGACTCAGTATAACGAGCAGAGACATTTATGGCGACCTTGGTAGAACTTTGGTTGTAATGTCAGGAGACATTAAAAATCGTGGGGGAGAGTGTGGTACTGTGTGTTTTCAGAGACACTAACATTGAAAAGACTTGATTAAAATATCTTGCCCCCTCATTTAAAACTCATTAAAAACAGCTAAGGACTTTAAAACATGTTAAAAAGGACTGTATTGATATTTCCTGTGTGATTTCATGTATTTTCTAGCAGGCCTGGTTATGTTTTACATGGTTGAAGTATCGGGTCAGCAGAGGGCGCTGTGTGCATTGGGTATCAATGACCGACGTCAGTCACTGGTAGAGTGAGATGTCACATAGTACGAGTAATGCAGAAACAACACAGACGCTAAGGACTGATATTGACATATTTTTGTTACTGTTCCTACAGGCAAGATGCTCAGAAATCATAACCAGAGTGAAAAATGAAAATAATACAACATGTAAAGGCCTTAGACTGTGACAGTGAAATGTAGCGACTTTGAATGGGGATGAGTGAGTCCTTAGTAATGAATAGTAATCCAATATCGCGGGCGATGCTGAGATTGAAAACAAACTGTGAAACTGTCTTCTAAAGTGACAAATGTGCAACCGTAAACACAACCACAAACAGATGATAGTTCAAAGTTAGTTCATGCTAATGGACAGTGTCAAAGGGTTTTAAAAGCTTCGATTGTGTGTGAATAAGCAAAGGCTAATGACGTGAATGCTAACCATGATAAAGGCCACATACTTTGTGGCTCTGATCAGTGGCAGGCCAGGTAGGCACTAGGCAGTTTCCTGTGAGTTTTTCAGAATAATAGTGCAAAGATGTACTTAACATGGGTTTTGCTATTACATTTCAAAATAAGAGTTAATAGGGAAAACATGATTTCCGGGTTGAAGTTCATTGTTGTTTTTGTTGAATATTGCATGAGACAAAGACAGTAATAAATGCTGATGATTTAAAAACAGATATAAGTTAAGTTAAAAAGGTGAAACAGTTCATTTGAGAATAAATGGAGATTTAAAAAGAAGTTCACTGAGGATAAATACTTTTGGTTAAAAAAAGGGTGTTTACATGACGGATCATTACATGATCACAGGACTGTAATTTGATTTGATTTGTTTGACTTGGAATGTATGTTTTGAAATATGTCAGTCACTGGTAGAATGAGACGTCAGATAGTACGAGTAATGCTGAAACAACACAGATGCTAAGGACTGATATTGACGTGTTTTTGTTACCGTTTCTACAGGAATAAAATTTAATGTGCTACACAAAGGATTGGCCACAGCGTCATTCTTAGAAGTGTAACACTTACAGCAGCTGCACATAGCACAACAAGCACATTTGGCAAACAAACGGCCAGATATTTCCCTCATGATGTTAGCGGAAACCAAAACCAGAGCTAATAAGTTTATCAACTGAACACAAGCACAACTCAAAATTAAAGCAGTAAGCACCAATGAATGGGCCCTTGCACCTTTGCACAACTCAGAGGTGCTGGCAGGATGCCGGCTGACGTGAGTGAGATGGCATTAAGTGTGGGCACTGGAATGGCCTGTTTCACATTTTTACCCCTTTGTACCATTTTTCTCTCCATATTGTACCACTTCCTCTCTCCACTAGAGGGCTCTGGAGAACACACTAATGATCATGTCAGTCATGTTTTTGTACATCAAATATAGACCACAGCATGTAAATTTCAGTAGATAGATAAAACAGATGTGTTCAGGGTGGGACTATTATGAATCATGTGAAGTTTGGTGGAGATCCGACTTCACTCCAAAGTTATAGCAATTTCGTGTTTCATGGCCACACATCAAAATTCAGTGCTGGCGTGCCATTCAACATGAGGTAGATCTTGTTATAACTTTTGATCAAAATGTAGTCAAGCTCACAAAAAACAAGTTTGAAACAAGTCAGATGAAATCTGTAGGAGTTTGTTAAAATACAACATGTGGGAAACGCCAAAATGGCCGACTTCCTGCTGGGTTTAGGCAATGGGTACAGGAGACTTTTTTTGCACCTGTGAATGATACATGTGTCTACTGATTTTTGTGCATGTTGGTGAAATATGCCACGGGGGCTGCACTTTAAAGGGTGTGGCAACGGCATTTTGCTACGCCCATTGACAAAACTCATATCACGTATCCAGGCCTAGACTACTAAGGAGTGTGTTAAGTTTCAGGCAGATTGAACCAAGTACACTTAAGTTAATGATAAATGCTGTGTTATGGTGAAGTGTTGACCTTCCTGTTGGGTTTAGAGAATGGGTCCAAGAGGCTTTTTTGTACGTCTTGGGATGTTACATGTGCCTACCAAATTTTGTTCACATTGGACATACCAGCTTTGGGGGCTGTGTCATCGAAATTTTGTAGGGGGCGCTCCTGAGCCATTTTTATTTTTGCACCCAAGCATTTAATCCTTAAAATATAAAATTTTTCGCCAGATGTGATATATGTGCAAAGTTTTTGAGTTTTATTTGCAGAGTTTTCGAGTATGTTAAGCCTCCCAAAAAATGCAATTCATTGGAGAAAATAATAATAATAATAATAATAATAATAATAATAATAATAATAATAATAAATGCCAATGTTCCTCTGTGTTCATGTAGTCAGGCAATGACCTGCCCCTCCAGGGTGTTGGGGTGCTGCGATTGAACCATTAAAGCAAATTCAGCCAATCCCTGTGAATTCTGCATGACCTTGTGATTTTGTCGAGTCACCACAATTTTACTGCAAATCTGACTATTTCAGAAAGGCAAAATCTCATTTCATCATCACTACTCTGCATCGCTTCTCTGACAGCTCTTCGATGCAGTTTATTAATCCACTGCTACCAGCAAATCCTGGCATCTTCTCCTTAATCGGAGTGACAAGCCTTTATTGGCTGGACTGTCTTCTACCAAGTTGGCTGGTTAGCTGGCAGCTAGCCAGTTCTTCAGTGGCTAGCGTTAGCAGCTAATGTTAGCATACTTCGGTGCCCCGTCCTCGCCGCCTCTCCCGTCTCCACACATTCATCAGCTGCTAACTTCAGCTCCTTCACACGGACAACTACGCTGCTTCACCTGCCATGAGTATGGTCATCCTGTTGCCTGGCACTCTGGTATACCAGCCCTTGGCTATCGGCCATCCACTCCCGGCTCAACATCACAGCATCCCCGGCTGGCATGGCACTGCAATACTCTGCTTCACAACTACTCAAACTCAACAATTATTCCACTCCTCCTTGCATCTCTGCCATCAAAACTCTGGGACTGCTGCAACGGCCTAGATACATCTGCAGAAGCTCCCGTCCCAGACTGGTCATTCCATCCCATCACTCTGTCCCACCACCGTTATGTCATCACCAAAACAACACACATGTGCGCTCTCCCTGGCTATGCCCCCTGGCCAAAGCCCCACACCCACTTCACACCATGTAAAATAACATGAAATTTGTTTTGTTTAACACCCGGTCCCTTAACAATAAAAGTGACATTCTCAAAGAATTAATTCTTGACAACAAACTTGATTTTCTCTGTCTTACTGAATCCTTTCACTCAATCTGACTACACCAAATGGATTTACATATTTCAGCAAACCACGCGCTCAGGGCTGAGGTAGTGGCATTGCTGTGGTACACCGACAGGATATCAATACTAGTCCCATCGCCATCTCACCTGCTCCTTCATTCGAACACCAGGTTTTCAAACTCTGTGCCACTACACACCTAGTAATAGCTGTAGTCTACCGCCCTCCCAAATCTAATCCATTTCTCTCTGACTTCTGCGACCTCCTTGGCGACTTTAACATACATCTCGACTCCATGGACTCTGCAGCAACCACCAACTTCACTAAACTGCTTCAACCTCACTCAACATGTCAACTTCCCCACCCACTGACTTTTGACATTGGTTTTCCAACCCTCATGCCTAAAAAAAAAAAAAACAATCAGCTTCTGCAAACTCCACTCCATCTCCTTCTCCTCTCTCTCATCCCTTCTCATGAATAAAATGTTCACCTCCCCTCTCCCTTACCCCCACACCACATCTGACCTCACCAATCACTACAACCACACCCTCTCCTCCTGCCTTGACCAGCTTGCTCCCATCAAAACCAAAACAGTCTCCTTCAACCACTCTGCTCCATGGTACACTGCTGAACTTTGCCGGTTAGAGAGACTCTTCAAAAAACAGGTCTCACAGTCCATTCTCAAGCCTACAAAGACCACCTTCAACAATATAAAGATGCCCTCCCATGTGCCCGTTCCACCTATTACTCTCAGTGCATACAGTCTGGCTCCGGACACCCCAAAGAACTTTTCTCCACAATCAACAAACTCCTCAACTCCCTCAACAACTATTCCCAATCCTTCACAGTCAATAAATGCACCTCTTTTGTCATTTTTCCTAGAAAAAGTTGATACTATCCACAGAGACCTGGCCACTACTATTTTATCTAGGCCTGCCTTCCCACTTTATCACCGCTCATCACAACAATAATTAACTCCTCCCTATCTACTGGTTCTGTCCCACTCTCCCTCAAACTTGCTGCTGTCACCCCCATCTTAAAAAAAACTGGACTCAATCCTGACATCCCAAACAACCACAGACCCATCTCCAACCTCCCTTTTCTATCAAAACGTCTGGAATGTGCTATTGCTTCACAAGGAGAGAGCCATCAAGAACATCACTGATGCCGTGGAAAAGGCGTCAAGATGGCAGTGGATGAAGCGGGGAGATCCGTGGACAACTAAAGCCACTTAGACACAAGCCGGGGCTTGATCAACCCCAGCTGGGTCGCCTGGGTGAGGGTGTATGATGTTGAGAGACCCGAAACACCCAATGACCCCAGGATACATCACTGATGATTAGGGCCGTAACGGTACATGTATTTGTGTCAAACCGTTCGGTACGCGACTTTCAGTTCGGCACGACCCTGTACCGAATTATTGGCTGCAGGATATTATTTTATTTTATTTTGTTTTATTTTAATTCCATTTTTGCGATGTACTTGGAAACACGTCTAACATGCTAATGCATCTAAAGTGACACCAGTTTGAATGGTAACCGGCACAACTAGAAAAAGCAATCTGGTGCAAACTACGATATCGTTGTCGTTTTAAAAGAGCGTTTCCTTGACCATCGCGCTAAAGAAATAACCAACGCCATTGGAGTTGAGTAAAATTGTTTAAGCTGCACTTTAGATATAAGCATGTTTTGTTTACTGCACTTTAACAAAGTAGGAAAGCTAAGTAAGTTCCTAGTAAAACTGAATCTGAGCAGGCTTTAAAGCTGACCAGCTGCACTATACTTTTTATTTTAATTGAGTAAAATTGTTTAAGCAGAAATTTATATTTAAATTTTTCATTCAAAAAATGTGTTAAAAAAACAGCAGGATTTTATTTTTCACTTTTATATTTCTATTTTCATTCAAACAATGTGAAAAAGCAGGATTTTATATATATTTGTTTCATTCAAAAATTGTGTAAAAAGAGTTAACTGCTGTGGTGGTATGTTTTAATAAGGTTACCAATAAGTAAAAGATATTTAATAGTTGTCTATTTTTTTCATTACTGTACCGAAAAAAACGAACTGTGATTTGTGTACCGAGGTACGTACCGAACCGTGATTTTTGTGTACCGTTACACCCCTACTGATGATGTGTCTAAGTTGCACCAAGAGGTGTTTGCTAGAGCACAACTCAAAGCCTCTCTGCCAAAAACCTCGATGAATCATTCCAGTCGGGTTTCCATTCCCTCCACAGCACTGAATCTGTCCTCCTCAAAGTCACAAACGACCTTCTCCTCTCCTTTGATGCCAGCAATCTCAACATACTCACACTACTTGACCTGAGTGCAGTATTCGATACCATCAACCATTCCATCCTTCTCTCCTGCATTGAAACCACTCTTAACATCACCGGCACTGCTCTCTCCTGGCTCAGTTCCTACCTCTCTGACGGACACCAGCATAAACAATTCACCCTTCGCTAAGGCCCACCACCCTTAGTTACTGTAGCTAAGTCCGACAAACTTTCGGTTTCAGAGCCAGACTGGCATGGCGCTCCCACTGTCGCTAACTGCACTTCCTGGAGAAACACTTTCAATTTTTTGGAAAAACAAAAAAGCGATTTCAGACGGAAGCAGACAGAAGGTTCTACAATATGCATTTGAAGGATAGGCTATATTCAGGATGTCAGACTGACACAGCAACGAAATCAAGATAACAAAATAAAGATTGAAGCTAAAGTCTACAGGTCCAGATACAGAAAAGTGAACCACCACATCACTGCTGATCGCCACAGAAGACATTGAATATAAAGGGAAACTTTGCTGATATTGAACCAGCTGTGTGGCATCACAGTGTGTGCAGATGAACAGTGTTTAGCTTCACCCCTGTGTCGCTCCCAGCACCCAGACTGACAGCTGGACTGTCGGGGGGCTGCAGAAGAAGTCAAACGATGTTCATCTGCGCGCAATGCATTGACACACAGCTGGTTGAATATCAGCCAAGTTTCCCTGCTTCCCTTCATTGGTTCCTGTACAGCAGGGTCGGCCTTTTTTTCACTGTTATAATCATTAAAAAGCAAAAGCAGCATGTGTACACATTCAGTAGGCTATATCTTCAGTAGCCAGCTAGCTAACCCTACACTTTCCAGGGTCTGATTTTGGTTTTGGAACACGGCAGAAACGTATATCTTTTTCCAACCTCTCCAGGTAACGAGTATCATTAATACACGACGTGCCCCAGGCACGTTTAGCTCCAAATCCACAAAACCAGCCTGAAAATGAAGGAAATCTGAAATGACTGCATTAGAGTCAATGGAGCACAGCTGTGTTGTTGTCAAACCCTGGTCTGAGCCGGCCCGATGCTACGTTATGATTGGTCAGTCTGCGTCTGGGGGTGAAGGGTCAATTGCAAATCCACTGCTCCCCTCTGCCAAGGCGTTCCCCAAGGTTCAGCTCTCGGCCCCCTCCTCTTCATCCTCTACATTCTTCCCCTTGGTCACATAATCCGCCGTCATGGACTTCAGTTTCATTGCTTTGCTGATGACATTCAGCTCCACATCTCCACCAAAGCCATCACTCACTCTGTTCTCACCAACTACATCACCAAAATGAAATCCTGGCTGCAAACCAACTTCCTCAAACTTTACTGTGACAAATCAGAAGTCATCATCATCGGCCCCAAATCTCTCATCAAATCCACCCATAACTTTTCTCTCTTGATCGATGGCTCCACTGTGCCACACGTTTGTAACCAATACATCAAACACATCACCAAAACAGCCTTCTTCCAAAATATTAGCAAGGAGGCTTGAAAGATACCTGCCTTCTCTTTCTGATTCAGACCAAAATGGGTTTGTTAAGGGACGCCAAGCTTTCCACTGTGTCCGCAGGGTTCTAAATGTTATTTATGCGAGGACAGAATATCCAGATATAGCAGTACCTTCGTTGGATGCAGAAAAAGCGTTCGATCGAGTTGAGCATCAATACCTCCACGAAGTACATGCACATTTTGGCTTTGGTAATTATTTTTCTAATTGGATTAAAGTTTTGTATAATTCCTCTGTTGCATCAGTATTAACAAATTATATTATATCCAAACCTTTCAGTCTTTCAAGAGGCACACGCCAAGGCTGTCCCCTTTCACCTCTTCTGTTTGTGATTGCAATTGAGCCCTTGGCTATTGCCATTAGAAGTAATCAGAATATTACAGGCATTAAAATAAATGAGATTGACAATAAAATAGGCCTATTCGCGGATGATATTGTAGTTTTTCTATCCCAGTTAGAACAGTCAATACATAACTTGGTTAATACCATTAGCTCTTTCAGTAACTTTTCGGGCTATAAAATTAATGAATCAAAATCTGCTATTCTTTTCCTTAAGCATTCTGAGAGATTAAATCCCCCAGTTCAAACACCATTTAAAATAGTTAGAGATAGCTTCACTTATCTTGGTATTAGAATTACTCCTAAAATTGACGATTTAGTAGAGGCAAACTATAACCCAGTGATAGAGTCAGTTTCTGAATCTATCAATAGATGGTCCATGTTACCAGTTTCCATGATAGGGCGTATCAATATGCTTAAAATGATTGTTATTCCGAAATTTCTTTACCTCTTTCATTCCATTCCACTTGGTCCTCCTATTCAGTTTTTTTCAAAGATGAAAAGCATGTTCTGTAATTTCATTTGGAACAACAGACGGGCTAGACTTCGCTTAGCTTTGCTTTATCTCTCCTATGATAGAGGAGGCTTGAAACTCCCAAACCTTCAGTGGTACTATTGGGCAGCCCAACTCACTACTGCCTCCTGTTGGTTCTCACAGGAAACACCGTGGTCTTGGATGAGTATGGAAAGAAGTATGACATCCCCTCTACCACTCAATTCATATTTATATTCAGCTAAATTAAAAGAACTAAAGACATTAACATGTAATCCTTTTGTTAAAAACACAATTCTGGTATGGTACGAGGTACATAAACATAGAGGTGAAATACCTGTACTATCTCAATTTACACCGATCTGGGGTAACAGTGATTTTACACCTGGTAAACAAGACTTGGGCTTCAAAATCTGGGCAAACAAAGGCCTGAGTAAAATTGCTGATCTATTCAACAATAACACTCTCATGTCGTTTGAGGACCTGAGACGCAAGTATGACATCCAACCAAAACATTTTTTTCAATTTTTGCAGATAAGAAACTATATATTTAAGACACAAAAATCTTTATCTTTACCCACTCTGACCTCTATAGAAGAATTAGTAACAAATCAGCACTCTAGGAGGGGACTGACTTCAAGTCTGTATGCAAAAATCATGGGTGGATCCCAAGTTTCCTCAGACAATAAAAGATTGGCATGGTGTGAGGACTTAAATTCTCAGCTGAGGACTGGAAGAAGATTTGCTTAAAATCTCAAACACAAACAGTAAACACTCATTTTAAATTACTTCAATATAAGTGGATAATGAGAGTATACATTACACCAACTCAGCTAAATAAATTCAATCCCAATAATCCCGACACGTGCTATAAATGTGGTAAAAAGGGCACATTATATCACTGTCTATGGGACTGCCCACAGATCCAGGCTTTTTGGATTGAAGTGATGGATATGATTTTACATGTCACAGGGATCTGTTAAAATGTGCCAAAACTGTGTATCTTTGGTATTTTAAATCATAACCTAAGCAAGGCAAACAAGACTATGATTACATTTTGTTTGTTACAAGCTAAACATACCATAGCCAAATCTTGGAAATCCACTACCAAACCAAGCGTTAGTGTCTGGCTTACATGACTTTCAGACTCTCTTGCACTTGAAAAACTCACTTTTATGTTGAAGGGTAAATACTCCATCTTTGAAATGTGCCAAATATTGCATTCTATTGCCCTGTCATATCTAGCTTGTTGAAGATGAGCCTTACTGTGATAGTTCTGTTTTGCACCTGTGTTATTTGTGTAGGGTTGTGATAATTTTCTCTGAAAAAAATAATAAACACTTGTTGAAAAAAAAAAAACAGCCTTCTTCCATCTCAGGAACATCACCCGCCTCCGTCCATCCCTCTTCTTTTCAGCTGCACAGACCCTCATCCAGGCATTCATCACACCCAGACTCGACAATAGCCTCCTCTACAGTTTATCATCCAAAACACTCAAGAAACTTCAATATATCCAGAACTAGAACTATGAGTTGCTCGTCTTCTCACACACTCACGGACCCATGACCACATCACCCCCATCCTTCATAACCTCCACTGGCTCCCCATCCAGCGTATCCTCCTCATTATCACTTTCAAAGCTCTCCACAACCTGCTGGAGACCTGCAGTCTGAACAGAAATTCAAGCAAAAAAATCCTGCTTTGTGACCCTGCTCAGATGATATCAAGTATGCTATTTTCAAAGCCATATTGTTGGCCTTTTGCTGGCTCGTTGCACTTTGGGAATTTCTGTAATATAATGTATGTGGCCATATGGTGTATTTGCATATATTACAATATATATTGCAGCAGAGTTAAAGACATTATTGCATGTATTTGAGCCTGAGACCTGCAGTAATGAAATCCAGAGGAAAACAGGATTTATCTAATAATGAGTGCACCCTATCTCCTCTCCCAGCCATGTGTCCCTGTGGCTTCCCTCTAAGTGGCTGCAGGTGAGTGTGCACAATTACTCCCCTCTATGCCATTTTGGGGTGAGTGGGTGGATAAACAAGCGCCATACGGCGCAATAATTGTTCCTTTACACAAGATGGACAGTGCAGGAGGGGTAATCAAGCTTCTTTGTAGTAAATGTACCCCACCCACTCAACTCAGTTTTGATACAGGATTGTTGTGATACACACCTTTACACCTGTTAGACTATTTTGCATGGGAGGTGAATTGGTGAGAGCTACTAAGATATACTGGGATGTGCATACAATTACAACCTCAGGCATATGACTCTGACTAGGGTGTAAAGAGGCCAAGCTAGCTGGATAAATAGCAATACTGTTACTGTGAGCTTTAACTCACATGCATACACTTTTAATCAAAACCTATAGCCCTTATTTTTAACTGTATATCAAAACAAAGTCACATGAATTACATCCACATCAAAACATGAATAAATGTCAAAACACAAATCTTTATGCAATGATATAAACATTTATTTGACAACCCTCATGAAATGAAAATAAAAAAAAATACCTGGGGTTTTATTGTTCAGTTTAAGGTACCACACATTGGCGCGCTTTTGGAGCTCATTTGTAATCCTCAAGGAAAATGTTTCTCTACTCACTGTTCCTTCATAAATGCAGAAAGTTGCTTGTGGGGAGGTTGTGAAACCTCAGTCGCACCAGTTGTTTTTTTGTTTTTTTTTTGAAGGTTGCATCTACCTTGTTAAGTCATTCATTTATGTCCCACCCAGCAAGCACACAAAATGACCCAAATCAAACACACTTACAACATTGTGTGACCTAGATGAAGACTAAGGTAGCCTGACTCTGGCTAACCAGCGGATCCATCAGTGGGCCCTCTGCTTTCTCTGATGAACTTTTAGCTTCAGTGAGGTGTGTGAGGACTTCCTACTGTTTTTGACAATAATCCCCAATATTACTGCATTCAGCACAACATTTTGGAAAACTGTGGCTGAGAGGCTATGACCGAAAAGAGAAGTTGAACATAAAGCAGATTGTGGATGACTTGTGCAGTGCACAAGGCTCAGAGTGTGAAGTTCACAGAGGTGGGTTCAACAAACTCATCTGGAGCTCTTTCTCCAGACGACAGCATCAGCAACCACTGGGTTGCCAAGAAAAATTGCGCATGCGTTTTACTTGATGAATAAAAATTGTGTAATCTCTCCTTTGCTGTAATATGTGTTTGTGGCTGCAGCTGCTGTGGAATTTGTATTGCTTCTTCCTGCTGTTCATTCTGTACAAAGCACCAGGCTATTTAATTTGTGTAGTTTAATTATGTTTTTGTTTGTTGTTGGTCTTTTTTTTTCTTAGTCTTGTCTGTGTTTTGGTAAATTCTAGTGAGGCTAAACTGATTGACAATGAGTTGTATGTTCATCCTGCAAAGTGCCTTCTGTAACAGTGGAATTTAGTGTTGGTTTTGGACATAGGGGGTCATGTTGCTGATTAAGGATAATTAATAAAGCAGTAAATATATAACTATATGTCCATCCATTATCTGTAATGGCAAAACAGGTCACCAGTCAATCACAGGGCTGATACATAAACTGATAACAATTTATACCTACAGGCAATTTAGAGTCAAGTAACCTAGTTAACCTTACCTACATACCAGGAAGAAGCCAGAGGACCCATAGAAAACTCATGCTGACAAAGTGAGAACATGCAAACTCCACACAGGAGGGCCCAAGCTGGTCAACAATTTCAAACCCAGAACCCTTTTGCTGCACGGCGACACCATGCTGTCCATTAAATTGTCAACCTTTCTCAAAACAGTGAAATAAAAAATATACTGCACTTATGCACGTTATCCCCTGGCAAAATTATCCGCTATGGTTTTTATTTCTTCCAAAGAGCGCACATGGACTGTTGATGGGGTGGCAGGCTTTCAGTTGTCAAAATTCAAAACATCATCAGACAGAACAGAATCATTTCTGTGGCATGTTATTTATGCAGTAGCCTACCCTGCTAATTTCTGTTACATATTGTTTCTTTAATATATATTTCAGTTCAGTATTTACATTGGAAAGTTTGAAATATGAGCTGGCTCGGTTATTACTGGTGAGAAATAATTTTTGATGTTTTATTGCCTTAATATGGAGAAATGTATGGAAATTTCCTCTGTTTCAAGTAGACCTCGAACTTCTTAGTTACGTGTTCTGTTTGTGTATTTGGTTAGCCAGTTGTCAATTTGCCATTAGCAGCCAATCAGAGCCAAGTTGAGGTGAACAGTGTAACCTACCGGATTCCTGGGAGGGTGGGACTAATAGGAGAGTGAACGCTGATGGCACAAGCGCATCAACAAGAGATACGGATGAAAAATACTGAGGGCCGAATTCACAAAGAATGAACTGCAGCCGCTGATAGCACCTTGAATTGCACTTCACTTGCACCCACAGTTTGCTTCCTCTTAACATCCTATTCACAAAGGATATTGCGCTAATGATATACCAGCGCAAACACGCCCACAGAGTTTGGCAGCTGAGTGCAGTTTGCCCCTGATTTGCCCCTGATTGCAATTAGCCGCATGGCAAAGCTATTTTTTCACTTAACTGCATGTGGCTATTAGCGCTGGTATTAGTCAGGCTAATTAGACTTTGTTTGGCAAAGTACTGAATACTGTATACCCTCATGTAGTGATGTCTGCTGGTGAGTCAGTTTAACAGTGTCAGATGGGTTGAGGCTGTGGATTTGACCAAGTTTGACCACTTTATCACTATTCCCTCTCACTTGTAGCTGTTTTTTCGTTATCTTTTGAATTTAGTATGAATTATGGAACCGTTTTTGTTCACGTTTGTTTCCCCGGTTTCGTAAAACAAATTATTGAAAGTTGCTTTTGATGTGCGTGACAGAAGTGCGTTTTGAGAATGACTGCAGACTGTCACCTGTTCAACGCATCAGTATCTTTGGATGCCATTAAAGTAATAATGATTATAATAATAATGTCAAAATATTATTTACAGACTGATTTAACAGATGATCACTGCTGCCACGATCACTGGAAAGTCTGGGCGAGAGGTTTCCACAGAGGAGCGCCCAGTTTGCACCAGCTTTCTAAAGACGTTATTTACTTCACTCAAACTGCGTGTGGCTATTAGCGCTGGTGTTAGTGAATTAGGCGTTGTTTATCAATGAGGCTCATTTGCATAGAAAGGGGCAATTTTTGCGCCAAATATATGCATATTACCTCATTTAACCCTATGGGCTCTAGGCGTTTTTGGGGTATTTTTACCTTTACTTTTAAGCTCATATCACAGTTATTATAAAGGCTACATACACATGCTATATCTTGTTTTTTTCAGGACAATGTGGGCTATCCAGATTTGCCATCATTCCATGTCCTTCTATGTGCCTGTATTTTATATTAATTTTTATATCAATGAAAAAACAAATCCTTGTTACTAAATTCTTACATTTTTACATGTATCTCACCATAGCAAGTTGGAAAATGATATATTCTGCCATATATGAAGAGGGGAGACTCTCTGGAATCTGGCGATATAAGAACCATGATGCTGGGACATTCTGTCATTTCACAGCTGTCCAAAACATGTGGTTTGTGCCAGGCTGACATGATTGCCAGTATCAAAAATGTGTTTTATCTGAAAGAAACATGCAATATTTACATCTAAGATCATAGGAAAATAGTCAACCAAGTGCAATGATCCAAGATAATATTTGCCACTTTGTTTGCAGTAAACAAAGTTTGTTGTTTTTCAGTTTCAGTTATATATTGGGGGGGCATTTTGGGCATTGGTGGGGGGCGCGTGTCCCCCTCAATGTATATGGTGACTACTGCCCTGTCAGCATGCATAATTAGGCTACAGTTGTCTGGGTGCGCAAAGGTGAAGTGGCTGGTCTTGTCATACAAAGTTTGATGAGTGTCAACTGGACAATATGGAGATATTTGCATCTTGAAAGTCGGACTACAAATGTGGATAGACAGGGAGAAACACACACAAGCCTAAGACGTGGTAAGATACGATATTCCTCACTATATGAAGTGACTGATAACAAGATCTGTATAATGGATTGTAAAGAAATTCGTCAGGTTTTTATTTTGTAGACAATTAATCTGGATTTATAGCATGATGGGATGACAACACAATGATGTGTGTGGTATCACATGAAAGCTCTGCTCCTGCACTTTTATGTGATATGTGTGGCATTTCTGTGCGAGCCTGCATTCGCGAGTAATCCATCCAAGAGTAATGTGTGTGCAAAGCTGTATGCAAGCTCTGTTATATGTAATTTTAGTGTAACTTTATCATTGTTTTTCGCTGTGAAAACATTGGACTACCGACAAGTGCTTGATCTTGTCGGAAAGCTACAATTCCGCTGTTTCACGTGATATGCGTGGCTTCTCGCTATGACGCTATGACGGAGCTATGACGGAGAAAATCAATAGAGAAGAACAGGTGTGAATTTGGACGCACTATGCGTCGTTCGGGCCCATAGGGTTAAATACGGGCAAATAACACCGGAGCACAGAGACACAATCTGCTTGGCAGCGCAGTTAGTGGAGCATTTCACCCTCTGCGTGTGCTTTGTGAATTTGACCAACCTGATCTCACAGAAATACGTGACCACGACCTCTTAACACCGCATTCCGTGGTGGCAGCACTTAATGGGTTGAAATTACATGCTGCCACCACGAAAGCAATGCCAATGTAAAGTCAATTAGGATCCTCTCCCGTGGTGGACACACGGATTCCCTGATTCAGTCACGTCACGTCAACCTCGTTTTCCTCAATGATATCTTTAACATTCCTGTACACACACAAAAACGCGGAAGTGTTCTTGATATTAAAACGGCAAATACATTCCTGTTATAATTTCCCACCAATAATAATAATGATGATAATAACATGATAGTTCGGCTGTTCTAGATATTTGTTATAGCCTATTCAAATATTCAATCACAAAAACGCCGTTTCTAGAGAACTTGCTAAAATATCTGAAATGAACCATCATGCCTACTTTTTCTTAACATATTTCATCTAGGTGCAGTGTCATTACTAGTTCAGCTTTACTAGACATTTGATATATTCAGTAGATGTATCTTTTCACGACCCTGTTTTACAACAAGCCGCAAAAAACCTACCGTCCCAAAAACGCTGTTTTTAGAGTACTATCTAAAATAACTACGATTAGCCAACATCCTTGCTTTTTTTCTTAACATAGTTCATCTAGGTGCAGTGTAATAACTACTTCTGCTTTACTAGATATTAGATTTATTCAGTAGATCTATCTTTTTACAACCCTATTTTACAATCTGCAAACGAACCTACTGTCCCAAAAACGCCGTTTCTAGTGTATTAGCTAAAATATCAAAAATTAGCCGACATCTTTATTTTTTCCTACCATAGTTCATCTAGGTGGAGTGTAATAACTCGTTTGGCTTTACTTGATATTAGATATATTCAGTAGATATATCTTTTTACAACCCTATTTAGAACCCTACTTTGCAAATCAGAAGAACTACAACTATGTTGCTGATATGTATCAAACTGCATGGCGCGGTCCTAGGGAATTGTAGTTTTTTAAAAATCTAAGTGTTTTTCCCAGATTTGGAAGTTGTAAATACTGAATTGAGAGTACACTGTGGACTTTAAGGGGATGGTAAACACATTTGTGAAATCAGATTTTGAATATCTAATTTCTAAATGGGTGAAAATTAATTTTATCCATATTTTATCCATATCTGACAGCACCCTCAGTTGTTGACTACTCTCACATGATAGCTGAGGTCAAGAGCTCTCTATAACAGTTGGTCCCATGTCTGTACCCCCTTTAGTTGCTGAGTTATAAGCCCTCAAACATGCACTGAGGTCAAGGTTCAAAGGTCAATAGCTGAAAGCAGGAGCCATGTAGAATCTTCATACTGACATATGTTACTCTCCAGGTTGAGACCTTCCCAATGATGTATTTGGTTTAGCTCTACGACAAAGTTTAGATCTTTTCATTTTTTGGACACAAGCCATGCCAGGTGTAGTTTCAGAGAGCACTTTGAAGGCCCCGTGTATCAAATGAGTTTTGTTTGTTTCTTTGCTTGTTTTTTTTCTTTTTTACTGTAGATAGTTACTAAAATGAGTCATCCTCAGACAATACAATACTACTAAAAAGTAAAACCAATAATAACAATAATGAAATAAGCAAAAATAATATTAAAATCATATTGAAATTTTAAAATCTATTTACAGAGTGGAATGGTAGCCTAATAGATAACTTAGATAATATTTATTATTGTTTAGACACTTTATTATTGCTTAGATACTATTTAGCCTATTATTGTATTTACTTTTAGCATGTTCTACTTTTGAGTAATTTCCGAGAAGTTATGATAAAAAAAAAATAAAAAATTACAGACTATAGGAGACAACCTCTTCAATGTCTCACGTCAGTTAATTAACACTATTTGTCGGCTTTTTATAATGCCTTTTTTTTTTTTTTGCTGCTGTCTCCAGTTGAGAGTGGTGATTTGCTAAATACATTCTACAATAATAATTAGATTAACATTTGGTCTATAATATTGTTGGCTATATTACGCATTTTAATTAAAAAAACGGAAGAATAAAAGAAATAAACACCGAAATAATTACTTTTTTTTTATTGATACTCCTCTCTGACAGACACACACACACACACACACACACACACACATTGAACACAGGATTGAATGAATGAATGAATGAATGAACATTGGAAGTGGTTCAGCCATAGTCCCGTCGACTGGCGTGGTCACATTGAGATTACATTTGTTTTTTATTACTAACAAAATGTTTTATATTGACCGTATGAATGGTTTCGTTTTCAAATAAATATTTGGAAACGAAAATATGCTTTGGTGTACTTTTACAGAGTTTTGCAATATGTATATAGCCTACCTGTATCAAAATGTATAATTTTCAGCAGCGGTTTGTGTGACAGCTGCCACGGTCGGAGGTATAACCAGCGGGGCAGCCGCTGGTTCTGTGGCGCTGGCTTGGGGTCCGCTCTCCCCTGGTGGAGTGGAGGGTGGCCGGGTTGCCAGGGGCAGACAGCTCCATGTGATGGTGTTTCCTCTCTGGTTCTTCCGTGCTCAGCCTTATTTTTATCTTCTTATTTATTTATTTATTAGTGGCGTTTGGATTCAGTTAAGGCAGACGGATGGCAATCTGAAATGGCATCAAGCCCACAGACGGCAGAGAGCAGCTACAAAACAGTAGGGGAACGCGCCCCATCCGCCCACAGCACAATGCTCTTAAAGCCCTACGCTATCAAAAGCTGGCAAAATACATTTATTTTATTTTATGGCCTTGACATTAACTTGTCATATTGTTGAGTTATCGAGGACAGTTCCGCGTTTTTGTGTGTGTACAGGAATGTTAAAGATATCATTGAGGAAAACGAGGTTGACGTGACGTGACTGAATCAGGGAATCCGTGTGTCCACCACGGGAGAGGATCCTAATTGACTTTACATTGGCATTGCTTTCGTGGTGGCAGCATGTAATTTCAACCCATTAAGTGCTGCCACCACGGAATGCGGTGTTAAGAGGTCATGGTCATTTCACGTATTTCTGTGAGATCAGGTTGGTCAAATTCACAAAGCACACGCAGAGGGTGAAATGCTCCACTAACTGCGCTGCCAAGCAGATTGTGTCTCTGTGCTCCGGTGTTATTTGCCCGTATTTAACCCTATGGGCCCGAACGACGCATAGTGCGTCCAAATTCACACCTGTTCTTCTCTATTGATTTTCTCCGTCATAGCTCCGTCATAGCGTCATAGCGAGAAGCCACGCATATCACGTGAAACAGCGGAATTGTAGCTTTCCGACAAGATCAAGCACTTGTCGGTAGTCCAATGTTTTCACAGCGAAAAACAATGATAAAGTTACACTAAAATTACATATAACAGAGCTTGCATACAGCTTTGCACACACATTACTCTTGGATGGATTACTCGCGAATGCAGGCTCGCACAGAAATGCCACACATATCACATAAAAGTGCAGGAGCAGAGCTTTCATGTGATACCACACACATCATTGTGTTGTCATCCTATCATGCTATAAATCCAGATTAACTGTCTACAAAATAAAAACCTGACGAATTTCTTTACAATCCATTATACAGATCTTGTTATCAGTCACTTCATATAGTGAGGAATATCGTATCTTACCACGTCTTAGGCTTGTGTGTGTTTCTCCCTGTCTATCCACATTTGTAGTCCGACTTTCAAGATGCAAATATCTCCATATTATCCAGTTGACACTCATCAAACTTTGTATGACAAGACCAGCCACTTCACCTTTGCGCACCCAGACAACTGTAGCCTAATTATGCATGCTGACAGGGCAGTAGTCACCATATACATTGAGGGGGACACGCGCCCCCCACCAATGCCCAAAATGCCCCCCCAATATATAACTGAAACTGAAAAACAACAAACTTTGTTTACTGCAAACAAAGTGGCAAATATTATCTTGGATCATTGCACTTGGTTGACTATTTTTCTATGATCTTAGATGTAAATATTGCATGTTTCTTTCAGATAAAACACATTTTTGATACTGGCAATCATGTCATCATATATCATTTTCCAACTTGCTATGGTGAGATACATGTAAAAATGTAAAAATTTAGTAACAAGGATTTGTTTTTTCATTGATATAAAAATTAATATAAAATACAGGCACATAGAAGGGTGAGGTGTTAAGAGGTCGTGGTCATTTCACGTATTTCTGTGAGATCAGGTTGAATTTGACGGTTTCTGTTTGCTCCATTTTTACCAGTTTAGCGGCCGCAAAAGCCACACAATCCTTTTGTGAATTCGGCCCTGAGAGGTTAAAACACTATTTGTACGTTATCTAAGTTATTATAGTTCATCTAAGTTAACTGCCGGTGGTTTTATGAGTTTATGTACCCTGTAAAAGACGTGAGTGAATCGTGTGTGAAGTGGTTTTCAGTCAGTGGTGTCGCCAAATTAGCACAACACGTGGACTGTTAGCCGATTAGTTGTCACATTCGCTCAACGGGAGAACAGGTTTTTCTCTACCAAGCTTCTGATGTGCCTCGGATAGTGACACTCATGCTGATGCAGTAGAAGTGCTCAGGACTTGTCGTCGCCAGAGAAACCTGTTTCTGTAAACGCACCATGATGAAGGTTATCTCCGTCGCACAGCTGGCTGCTGGACAGAGGGTTTTGAACTGACTGTTACTAGCAACATGGGTGTAGCGGACGCGGGGTACGCATGGGACATGTCCCCCGCACTTCCCGTGTCTGTGCCCTCTGTCCCCCGCACCTTTTACAGCTGTTACAACTGTTCATTTAGTTTTTAACACGTGGTAACGTGTTTTTTCCAAGCCGTCTTTAAATGCACCATGAGTAGACAGTGCCAGGCGCCTACACATGCTGTCCTGTTGTGATCTGAATCAATCGCAAATAAATTACACCATGACTGACAAATGGAATACAAACTACAAAAAAAACAAAAAAAAAGAAAAAAATCTGTAAATCAGGTTACAATTGAAAAAATGCTGTGATGTAGGTTGTCTTTTTTGGGGCATGTTTCATAGGGATGACTAATACACCATTATCTCAATCTGTTCTGTTCAACCAACTGCATTATCTGTATCCATATCTGTACTTGGTGGGAGCAAAACTGGAAGTTGGTGGGACTTAACCTGAAAATGGGTGGATTTATTATTATTTTTAAGCCTGGATCGATATGAATTGTTCAGAAGTTGCTTTATTTATTTACTAGAAAAAAAATATTAACATAACAGTTTCAGGATAGATAGATAGATAGGTAGACAGATAGATAGATAGATAGATAGATAGATAAGAACTTTATTCATCCCTGAGGGGAAATTCATCACAAGAGCTGGAGCTACATTTGGCTACCCAAATGAGGATTTTCCCTTCATCATAAGTATGTAATGACTCAGAACCAAGGAACCCAAAAGCACGAACTCAGAGACAGGAGCAGAGTCCAATATTCTTTAATCAGTCCAAAACCAAGCAGGGGTCACAAACCAGGCAGGCAGACAAATCCAAGGGACTAGGCAAAATCTCCAGACCAGGAAACAGGCAGGGTAACAGGTAACAGGCGAGCCGACAGATAGACAAGGAATGCTGGAAAGCTAGGCAAACACATTAGACAATCTGACAAGGAGCATGAGAATCTGGGCCAGTATATGAGGAGTGATTGATGAGCATAATGGGATCCAGGTGGAGAGATGGGTGGGGAAAACTCAGGTAAGGGGAATGAGGTGATTGCTAGTGATGTTATGTGCTGTGCCAGTGCTTCGAAGCGTGTGTCGAGTAATCCAGGAAGTGTTTCGCCGATGCGCACATTGAGGCTTGTATTGTTTCAGACGAGTGATGTCATTGATGACGTCCGAAACCTTGCTGCCCGGCTGTACCACGTGAATGGTTCAGGAAGCGGTTCAGATCTTGGTGTGAGGTTCGCACAGAAGTGACACAGAACACGAATATTACCCCTTTTGCCATTATTATATTACATGACACTACATCACAATACAATTTTTGGCCAAATGATTGGTTTATACACATAGGATGCATTCACAAAACAATAACAGTTTATTATACATGTATTTGATACAGTATAGTCATAATATACTCACTAGAAAATACACTATATTGATAAAAACAAAGTTATACAGTCATATGTTTTTTTTATATTTTATTATCATCATAATTATTATTATTATTATTATCAATAGTCATTCCCAACAGCCATTACTGACACAAAATACCGTGTATCACAGATTACATGGTTAAGATCACAGCTGCCTGTTTTACACACTTTGGCCAGCAGGTGGTTTCATGTGCACATGAAGCCTCGAGAAATAACCCCTTTTCTGAACCAATTTGCTGGAAAGCTTCAATGCTTCATGAGGCTTCATCGCACCATCACTAGTGATTGCAGGGCAGATGGGTGTGGCAGGATTTGCAATGACAGGAGAGTTAGTGATCAGGCAGGTGAACAGCATGAAAAATAGTCAGTAAGACGTTGAACCCATGACAAAGTATGGATAGTGATACATTTTACTCGGACAGTTGTTTTTGTAAAAGTAGATTAGGACTCAGTCCTGATGTTAAGTTGTCAATTGACATTTATTCCGTTCAGAGTCAGAAGTTAGGCTTGATTTCCAATTATGCTTACTTTTTCACAAGTAAAATACATTCAACTCTCACTTAGGTGCTAATATCACAGCTTTTCCTGTGTTGTAAGTAGTCAAATTCAAAGCAGGATTAGTGCTGATTTTTAAGAAATATATGGCTGAAGTTCCTTACTTTAGACTATGATCAAGGGGCTAAGGTAGACACTATACCTATATTAATCATGGTTTATTTTAAATCCGAACAATGAGAAGACCTTGTGAGTCATCTGAGACACTTGCATTTATATGTAAATACTCCTTTATGTTTCTTTGAATTCTAAAGCAGGATTTATACTTGCACGTCCAATTGACGCCGTACCACTGCGTCGACCCAGAGCCTACACCATAGCCTATGCCAGACCTTTTCAAATGGTGGCCCGCGGGCCACATCCAGCCCAGAAGCAACATCTGGGTAGCCCAGCCAGAGGTGGGTACTGATTAGAGTTACCGTAAACCTTCCCCACATTTTCCCGGGATATACAGTATTACCGTGACTAATTATAAATCACTTTGAAGGGCTCAGAGGGAGTCGCACGTAATGGGTTGAAGTGCGCCTATACCGTTCAGAAACATAATAGCAAACATTACATAGGCCTAAGAATACTGAAAAATAACAACAAAACATGTACAATATTAACAACTTTTATTAATAAATATTTTTTAAAAAGTGCAAATGCAGAGCCTACCTTTAGTTTAAAAAGTTCACCCTCTCAAAGTCCGAACTTTTCTGTCCGTCAGAACAAGCTACTCCTGATTGAAAATGACATAAAAACAAAGTATAATGATAACTATAGCAGCATCCTATGCTTCAAAACTAATCAAGGTTTTTCGCCAGACAAACCAGCATGTTTACTTTTTCCAGCTGGAGCAGGGCACTTAGTGGATTGACAACTTTGGCCGCGGTGCTGAATATGCGCTCTGATGGAGAGCTCGTGGCACAAACGCACAGGTACTTTCAGCCAGCCCTCGACATCAGAGGAAAACGCCTGGCTCCATCACATTTCCACCTGAGAAGGAGGTCTTCGTCTCCCTGAATAACAGGCCGTTATCTCTGCTCTTGCTCGCTTCTGTATGGTGCCAACCGGACCTGCCACCGCATCGGCTCTTTTGCCCTTCTCCCTCCTTCACTCTCATGGCCACTGGACCTGCTGCTACCGACTCGCTTGATGTGCGGCTTGCTATCTTTTCTTATCTTTCTCACGTCTGAGCTGTCACGTGACGACGTCACATCCAAAAACTTTATCAAATGTCATCTCCCGACAACAGTTAAGGGCAGTTATAAGAGAAACATTATAGCTTACTATTAGTTTCAAATTGTAATTAGTATTAAATTGAAAACTCAACCACACATTCATAAGTGCTGGACAAGCCCTCATTATTTAGGCATTAAATAAATTATACTTAATATTATATCAGGCCCCTATAGGACTATATGCACGGCAGATTTTTTTAATGATGGTAATGAAACTGATACCGTTGCTATTTTTAGATACCACGGGATACCTTATTACCGTATTATCGCCCAACCCTAGTACTGATACCCAGTATCAAGTGGGCAAAATTAATTAAGACCGTAGTATTAATAAGCTATGAAGTAATCTATTCTTTCATCTGTACTTTTTTTTTTTTTTTGGTGCAATTTATCATCACGCTACAGCCTCTCTCTCCTGTTCTCTGCATGTTGGGGCTGACCTCCCTCCACGCACACACACACACACACAGGGCAAAGTGAAGTTCGACAACAGTAGAGTGGCTGCAGTGCTCTTTTTTATGGTTTGCACAATTTGTGATGTGCCTAGGTCTGATATGTGACCAAATATATATATTTGTTTTATTTCAAATGCGAAACAATAAACATTGCTATCTGTGCTAAATTAATTTGCATTTCTTAAAAATGTGTCATTACCAAAAGCTAACAAAAAAAAAAAAAGATTTCAATAGGTCGTTTGCTTCTGAAAATGTCTGGCCCATTGACATTTCCTGGTTTTAAAAAACGGCCAAATTGAATTTGTAACTGAATAGCACTGGCCTACACCGTAGCCTGACGTGCACCTCCCCAGACGTGTAACTACACGTCTATTTTTGTAAGCTGAAAACCATTTCCCTCAGTGGACAGGAAGTGTTCATTTTTTTTTTTTCATGGATAAGAAACAAAGTGTGAAGACAATAAATCTGCACAAAGTAGCATTTTAAGTCTTGTGCGTGATTTATCCTGGCTTCATATGAGTAGACGAAATTGCCGCTAGTCGCTAGGCTTATTCATACGATGTAGAATGCCGTGGGAACTGCCCATTGGTCTGACAGCCCATTGGTCCGACATCCCATTGTTCCGACCATATTAAACCCATTGTTCCGAAGTCCGTTCCGAAATCATCATGATGCCCTGTGGTTAAGGTCTGGTTAGGTTTAGGCACAAAAAGCACTTGGTTAGGGTCAGGAAAAGATCATGGTGTGGGTTAAAATGAAAAAGAAAGTGACAAACACATAAGCCGTGAGCCTGCTCCACCTCAAGCCGGTCGCGGCGCACCATACGCCCGCCGCGAGCCGTTCAGCACCGCGGACAGTCGGACTAATGAGATGTCGAACCAATGGGCTGTCAGATCAATGACATGGACCCAAATGCCATAGGCCTGTGCTAATAACGTTAACATGTAGTATTTGTTTGGAAAACGTGTTAAGTATAAGACAGTTGTTTTGTCGGTGAATCTTGTGAGTTGTAGTGGAGCCTAATTATGTACTGTTACCTTTGTTAAATGTTGCTGTTGTCTCTGGCCTCATATGAGAGGAGGAAAAGATTGCTAGCTGCTGGGCTAATTTATACAATGTAAAATGTGATAGGCTTGTGGTAATAACATTAACATGTTGTATTTGTGGGGAAAATGTGTCCAGCAAAAGACAAATGTTTGGTCTGTGAATCCTGCGAATTACTGTGAAGCCGATTTCTGTACTTATTTGAAATTGTTGCTATAATCCATGTTTAATGTGTGTTTGGGGTGTGTTTTGAATCAATTTAACTTCATGGCACTTCACAGAAACCCCACTGCTGACTAGTGTTTTGGAGGTGTAACTGCAGAGTGACACAGACACACCACCATGCAGGTATAAATGCTCACAATGGTGTAGGCCTCGTGCATACGGCATAGGCTCTGCATGGAGCTGACGCACAAGCCTCAGGTCTTATTGAGTAATGCCAAAAAGTCATAATAATACGAGAATACAAGAAATATTATGTGACATTGTAACTGCAATGACAACACCTGAAATCCTGTTGGTAATGAGTTATATTATTTTGGTTCTGCTTATATTACTGTCACCCCTAACACTGTTTATACACACTTTGTTGCTTTTCATAACCATCATACCCTACTTTCTGGTCTTAATCTTGTAATATTTCAAAGTTATTCTAATAGATTTACGACTTAATTCTCGTAACATTTTGACTTTACTCTCGCAGATTAAGGACTTTATTCTCGTAGATTTACAACTTTATTCTTGAAATCTAAGATTTTTTCTTTTCTTTAACATGGCCCTAATCCTCCTTCATGAGGATGATAAGGTACATAGAGGTCAATGGGTCATTATGTAGCAGTATGGTGTACATTAACTGTGGGCATAAGCATTTGATTCCAGCATTATACTTTGCACTGGTCACTTTCTCCAGTCCTTCCAGCTGAAAGGACATGAAACAAATCCTGGAATGTTGCTTCTGTTTTCACTCCCCTAATATTGGCTGGACAGCTTCAGTCCCACTCCTGTGATTAGGAGAAATTACAGTGGTATATTTTCAGTGACACGGACAAGCATAGGGCAAATTCACTGAATCTAAATGTATCCCTTATGAGAGGTACAGTATTAATATTCAGCATCATGCTGCATGTATTCCCTCTCTTTCCTAGCACTGGGTATCCAGCAGTGACACTGTGTGAGATTGTTAAAGAAGGTGGTAGTGGCCTGGCACACAGGGCTCTCTCACCTAGTCTAGCACCTCATTTACTCAATGCACACTCTTGGAAAATGTGATTATATTAGCTAGCTGTATTGCAAGCATTGTACTGTAGGTGTGGATAATTGCAAGAATCAGATCCTGAGTACAATCTGGAAATTATGCAATCTGCTGATGGCCTTACAAGAAAAATAAAGCCATGTTTCTCACTATTAATACCTTTCACTCTTTCAAAAAGTTGCATCTCTCTTGATGTTGATAGGAGTTTAGTGTCCAATTTAATTGCGTTGCAGCTTTGGCACTCTCTGACCACAGTCCGGTTCATCCTCTCCTAACTTACAGACAGAAACTAAAGTCTGCTAAGCCTGTGTAAAAAATTGTAAAGAGATAGACCAACCAGGTAAAGCTGAAGCTACAGATCTGCACTGCTATGATTGTAGTGTTGCCGATGCTGCTTATGCAGTAGACCTGGATTAACTCTCTGACACTGCAAAACAGCAGTTTTTGAGAGAACATTAGTGTGTCGACTATTGCTGTATTCACACTGAACATAAAGCATATTTTCAAGTCACATTACTCAATTGAACACATCTGCTGGAGTGTTTCTGAAGTATTTCGCAGCTGACATACAGTATCTCACATAAGTGAGTACACCCCTCCCATTTTTGCAAATATTTCATTATATCTTTACAGGGGACAACACTATAGAAATGACACATTGATATAACTTAAAGTAGCCAGTGTACAGCTTGTGTAGTAGTATAGATTTACCTTCCTCTGAAAATTACTCAAAACACAGCCATTAACATCTAAACAGCTGGCAACATAAGTGAGTACACCCCACAGTGAACATGTCCAAATTGTGCCTAAAGTGTCAATATTTTGTGTGCCAACCATTATTATCTAGCACTGCCTTAACCCTTTTGGGCATGGAATTCACCAGAATTCACTCTTCCACTCCTCCATGATGACATCATGGAGCAGATGGATGTGAAGACACCTTGCGCTACCCCACCTTCAGCTTGAGGATGGCCCACAGGTGCACAGGTGAGTTTAGGGCTGGATACATACTTGGCCAGTCCATCACCTTCAGCTTCCTCAGCAAGGCAGTTGTCATCTTCCAGGTGTGTTTTGGGTCATTATCATGTTGGAAAACTGCATTGCGGCTCAGTTTCCGAAGAGGGGTGATCATGCTCCGCTTGGAATTCATGTTTCACTAAATGAACCGAGCTCCCCAGAGCTGGCAGCACTCATGCAGCCCCAAACCATGATGCCACCACTAACTCTACGACCGGAGTCCCAAAAATGCAGTTTCTAGAGAACTTCTAGAGCCTTTATTTGATAGGACAGACAAGCATGAAAGGGGGAGAGAGAGAGGGAGTGACATGCAGCAAAGGGCCACAGGCTAGAGTCGAACCCGGGCCGCTGCGGCAACAGCCTTGTACATGGGGCGCCTGCTCTACCACTAAGCCACTGACGCCCCACTTACTTTTTCTTAACATGTTTCATCTAGGTGCAGTATCCTTACTAGTTCGGCTTTACTAGACATTTGATATATTCAGTAGATGTATTTCTTTACGATACTATTTTACAACAAGCCGCAAAAAACTACGATACCAAAATCGCCGTTTCCAGAGTACTATCTAAAATATCTAAAATTAGCCATCATTCTTGCTTTTTCTTAACGTAGGTCATCTAGGTGCAGTGTCATTACTAGTTCGGCTTTAATAGATATTAGATATATTCAGTAGATCTATCTTTTTACGACCCTATTTTACAACTCTATTTTACAAGCCGCAAAAAAAAACTACCGTCCCAAAAATGCTGTTTCTAGCTAAAATATCGAAAATTAGCCAACATCTGTACTTTTTCATAACATAGTTCATCTAGCTGCATAGTATTTACTAGTTCGGCTTTACTAGAAATTAGATATATTCAGTAGATATCGTTTAACAACCCTATTTAGAACCCTACTTTGCAAATCAGAAGAACTACAACTATGTTGCTGATATGTGTCAAGCTGCATGCATAGGGAATTGTAGTTTTTAAAAAATATAAGTGTTTTTCCCAGATTTGGAAGTTGTAAATACTGAATTGAGAGTACACTGTGGACTTTAAGGGGGTGGTAAACACACTTGTGTAATCAGATTTTAAATATCTAATTTCTAAATTGTGTGAAAATTATTTTTATCCATATTTTACCCATACCTGACAGCACCCCCAGTTGTTGACTACACTCACATGATAATTGAGGTTATACGCCTTCAAACATGTACCGAGGTCAAGGTTCAAAGGTCAATGGCTCACAGCAGGAGCCATGCAGAATCTTCATACTGACATATGTTACTCTCCAGGTTGAGACCTTTCCAATGATGTATTTGGTTTAGCTCTACAACAAAGTTTTGATTTTTTCATTTTTTGCACACAAGCCATGCCACGTCTAGTTTCAGAGAGCACTTTGAAGGCCCAGTGTATAAAATGATATTTGTTTGTTTCTTTGCTTGTTTTTTTCTTTTTTACTGTAGATAGTTACTAAAATTAGTCATTCTCAGACAATACAATACTACTAAAAAGTAAACCAATAATAACAATAATGAAGTAAGCAAAAATAATATTAAAATTATATTGAAATTTTAAAATCTATTTACAGAGTGGAATGGTAGCCTAATAGATAACTTAGACACTATTTATTATTGCTTAGATACTATTTAGCCTATTATTGTATTTACTTTTAGCATGCTCTACTTTTATCTACTGTTGGCTATATGTTTTAATTTATTTAATAACGAATGTATTTTATGTTAGGCCTGCATCTTAATATTTTATGTAATTTATCATAGTTTAGTTCTTAACTGCAGTGTTTCCTCAGTGGCTGGGTTGCCGCGGTGGAGTTGTTTGACCAAGAAGCAGTGAAGAAAACGTGGCATAACCTGTTGGACACATACATCCACAACAACAGAGATCCTGATTTCATAACTTAGATAACTAACTTTCAACAGCTCAGATAGTAATATTCAGGTGGATAATGATGATGAGGTAGAGGATGTAGAAGACAAAGACCAAGCACAAACAGAGAGAGTGATGGTGTGGGGAGAGAGAGGAAGGACAGCTCAGCCTCTTCAGCCGCTGTGCCAAATGTAAGACAGGGAGAGTGCGGTGACAGCCAGGGAGGTAACTCCAGGGGAGAGAAGCAACAGAAGAAAAGTGTCTTTCCATTTTGTTTCATATTGCAAATTTTTGCAATGAATTTAATAACAAAACGCATGGGACTCAGTGTGGAAGATTTCCGGTCATACTGGGTTTTTTTGGGGGGATTTCTTTTTTTTTTTCAAATGACGGATTAAAAAAGCGCAGGACTCAGTGTGCACAGGCCTTTATAATAACAAAAATAACAACAATGAGAATAATAATAAACTTAATTCACTGAGAATTTAATTAAACTTTCTTCGTATAGCACCTTTCACATCAGTTACAAAGTGGTTTGCAATAAAAACAGAACATATTTACAACATAGAGAATGAAACAAACTTGACTAAAAGCAAAAAAATGAAGACAGTAAAATGCAGAGAATAAAACAAATTAAGATGTTACAAAACAAATGGAATCACAGGAAAGCAATTCTTAAAAGGTGAGCATATTTGGTGCCCTAGGCGAGCTCAGGGGCGGCAGGAACACAGAGAAAGAAAGGCCTCTCTGTTATTGGTAGACTTTGCTATGTAGTTATATTGTTTTGGCTTTATGTTATATGTCAAAATAATAGTAGTAATAGTATTAGTAAAAAATAGTAAAACATTAACATGTTGAATATTTGTTTTTCCCCCATTTGTGGTGACCCCTATGGATGATGGCACCTTTAGCATTCGCCTATACTGCCTATGCCATGGGCCGACATTGCTTTTAAATGTGATTTAAAAGACGAGACAGAGTTAACGTCCCTGATCTCCTCAGGCATGTCATTCTAAAGTCTAGGAGCTCTGACTGCAAAGGTTCGATCCCCTTTGTGAATGAATCTGGACCTTGCAATGACAAAGAGCAACACATCCAAGGATCTCTGGGTGTGGGACGGGACATAGAGCAATAAAAGATTAGATAAGTATCTTGGAGCGGGGCCTCTCAAGACTTTGTGAATAATCAGTAATACCTAAAATCAGTTCTCAAAGCAACAGGTAGCCAGTGTAAGGAAGCCAGGATCGGAGAAATGTGATCATGTTTCCTGGCCAAGTCAAAGTAGTCTATAGTCAAAATCATGGCAGCAGAGTTTTGGATGAGCTACAGACAGAAGAGGGATTTGTTGCCAGAGAGCAAGAAATTACAGCAAACTAATCTAGTAGTTCCAACGGTTTTATATTTGGGTGTTTGCACCCTATGATCAATATCTCTGTCTTATCAGCATTTAGCTTGTGACATTCACTTAGGGATGAAAGCAGTTTAGCAGGTTGACCACATTCTGATAGTTGTTTGCCTGATCACAGTTAGATAAATCTGAGTCTCGTCTGGCTTAAAATGGAAACTGCTATTATATCTATGTATAAAAAGGCCAAGAGGGAGTATGTGAATGGAAAAGAGAACTGGACCTAGCACTGAGCCTTGGGGCACCCCACAGTGAACATCTATTACAGCTGATCTGGAATCAAAGTAATGATCTTTAATCTGATCCACAAACTAAGCACTTGTTGCAGGACCACAATGACATCTTCCACCAAACTCCATAAAAATGTTTGTCCTGCAAACAAACAATAAGGAAAACTTTACCTAGCTGGCAAAAGTATTGGCAGCAGAAGTAACAAGACTATTAAAATGATCTATAATGCATAGCTCAAGTGCATTTAGGGTGTGTCCAGTCACTTTTGGTAGTTAAACAGCATTTAATCTGGGTGCAAATTAAGGCACAGTAGATAAAGCTGTTGTATTTAATTCCTCAGTTATTCATAGGTTTGTTTTGGGGTTAACATGAATTTAACTAATCTGAGTGTTATCTCCCATTCCCTTTATAAGCCAGGTGTGCCTGCACCTGGTGCACTGTTATTTACAAGGCAAATTTGGCAAATTGGAGAGACCAGCAGTTTTCTCAGTTTTCAGAGTAATGCAATCAGAGCACTAATGTCACTGTAGCAAAATCTTGGGACAATAAGGCAGTAAAACTAAAAACTGTAGTCAGAAATGTGACAGAGGGAGTAGAACTAAACTTTTAGCTTCTGAAACAATCAATGACGTTACGCTGAAAATAGTAATGACAGTTGTACTGCGCTGTGTGCCACTTTGCACCATAGGATAGGGCCCATAACTCTGGAGCGCAACCAGTGTAGTTTGGGGGCATTTATTGAAATAAATGATAGTGATGATCTTGGGAGGACAGTCTCTTTGACTATGTTGTGGTATCTAGAGGACACATGGGTGGATGTTTGGTGTACAAAATGTAAGACTGTGACCGCAGAGATTTGTCCACCAATAGCTGACTTAAAAGAGGTGGGGTAAGGATTACTTTAAGAGTTGTCCTCCGAAGGACTAAGATCTCCTATCCTTGTTTGAGATATTATGTCATAGATGTACAAAGGATGAAGAAGATGAAGGATAGATTTTGTTTAATTTAGTACTTGGTGGTACGAAATAAAAGATTATTAGGGTTTTTGCTTTAGGCACGATGAATACACATGCTAAGTTTCTGGACAGTAGTTCTCCACACAATTACGCTAGACCAACATGTTGGACAGACTAACAGACTATGTCACCCTTTGACCCTGCTGCTGACAGACGAATAACACTGCTTACTGTACCCACCCTAATACACTGCAGCAGTCATGGCAGTCAGCTACAGAAGGACAACAGGAAGGAGTCAGCAGACTGTGGAGACAGGAAAGGTCTCCTGACACTTCAGAGGGGCCCATTACTACTCAGTGTGATGGAGACAGAGTGAAGGGAGGAATGGTTGGGGATGTGCATATGGAGAAAGGTTAGAGATCTTCCTTCTGGGACCTCAGAACAGCAGGAGTGAAGTATTACATCCCTCTGTCTTCCCTTCCTCTTCACCAAGCTGAGACGTAGCTAAGATCATTTGACCTCCCAGCATGGGCCAAGCAGCACCTAATTAGCAGCAGTCTGTCTCTCTCTCTGAATCTTACTGAAGCGAGTCGCAACTTGAACTAAAATGAGATTGGAGTGATACAACACAAATCTGATCATATTTAAATACACATGAAAATCTAAATGTTAATTTGCCTAAAATGCATTTGTACAATAGATTAAAATTGGACTGCTGTGGCACTTTCTGTTCTGCTGCACCTCAGGACAATAAATTTTAATTGAAAGCCTCTGTTACTAAGATCATAGAGTTTGAAGGATGTAAGCTTATACCTGGCAGAGTTCTGTATCAGTCCTGCATAGGCCTGGTATCCCCGGATGAAACTGTCATCACTCCATCATTAGTGAAACTATTTTCATAATTAGCATCACATTGGCATTGACTTTTGACCACCAAATTCTAATCACTTCATTCTTGAGCCCAAGCGGACGTTTGTGTCAAATTTGAGGAAAGTCCCTCAAGACCTTCTTGAGATATCATGTTCACAAAATGAGACAAACATACCGCACAGTGACCTTTGACCACCAAAGTCTAATCAGTTCATCCTTGAGTCCAAGCAGATGTTTGTGCCAAATTGAAAGAAATTCTCTTAAGGTGTTCTTGAGATATTACTCCCACAAGAATGAGACAGATGCAAGGTCATGATGACCTTGGCTTCTGACCTTTGATCACCAAAACAGTTAATTGTTGAGTCCAAGGTAACGATAATGTCAAATCTGAAAAAAATCCCTCAAGGCATTCTTGAGATATTGCGTTCACAAGAGTGAGACAGATGAGGTAACAAAGACCTAAACCTTTGACCCCCAAAATGTATTTAGTTCATTGTTGAGTCCAAGTGGACCTTTGTGCCAGCTTTGAGGAAATTCCCTCAAGGTGTTCATGAAAATGGGACAGATGGACAGATGAATGGACAGACAACCCGAAACATAATGCATTTGGCCATGGCTATTACCGACACAGGAGCATAAAAAAATAGAATTATCGCCTCACATTTGTATGCCTCTGTGAATCAGTTTTAAGTTTCTCTTACAGTTTACATCCATGTCTGTGAAAACATGGATGGTGCACACCCATTGTCCCCCTGAGATATAATGTTTATTAATGGCAAGAAAAGTGTTTTTGCTAATCAATATGTCACGGTGAAGTTGACCTTTGACTGTTTGGATATTGGATATAAATTGTCATCACTTCATCAGTGTATCCTATGAGACATTTCTGTAAAACGTTGTCATTATTAGCATATGAATTCTTCAGTTGTGGCCCAAAACATATTTTGTGAGGTCACAGTCACCTTGATCTTTGACCTTCAACCATCAAATCGTAATCAGTTTATTTTTGAAGTGGAGGTTTGTGCCAAATTTGAAGAAAGTCTCTCAAGGTATTCTTGGGACATCGGGTTGTTTGGATCTGTACGACATTTTAAGAAATGTCGTCACCACTGCCTGACCAAAGTAATTTAACTTGCCTAAAGCTACCCTATGTAATGTTACATTAAGTATGTAATGTCATTTGTGGAATGCTAATTTGTTAGATATCATACAACTGTTGTATGAGGATACACTGGCATATTGGGCAGGGTTGGCAAGTTTTGCACACTGACCCAACCAAATGAATGTATGAATGACTTTATTTTGAGCAGTACAAAAAACTAAAACAAAACATCAACATACATGCTCAAAAAGGAGTAGGAAGAAGTGTACACCCATAAAATCCTACCCTCTTCTCACTATTCATCTCTCAGTTAAAAATGAAACTGCCAACAACTACCCCAACCTAATTTACAACAATTAATATAGATAAATAAACAACAATCTTAGATATTAAATACACACCCCATCTCAACTTTATTTACATCCCAATTAACACCCAGCACCAAGATAAATAAATAAACCAACCCATCAGCATAACTCCTCATCTAACCCATTTTAAAAATCCACCTCACATACTGAAATACACATACTTTATAAAATTTTATGAACAGTTTTTGAGGGTTTTTTTAGATTTAATTTTCCTCTTATGTTATACCCCCCCTCCTTTCCTGTCACAAAACATTTTTCTGAATATTGAAGTAGATTAATTCTTGCTTTGTACATTATTTTTACTATTTTAAATTTAACCAAATCCCCAAATTTGAATGCATGAGACTTTAAAAACAGCATGTTTGTGTGCTCCCTATATCTGACATTATGTACAATCTTGGTGGCTTTTTTATAATATGTGTGATGTATATAAATTGCTTTTATGGGTGTTACCCAAGACCCCCACACAGTAATTTAGATATGGTAAAACAAGTGAGCAGAAGATGATAATGTTGATTTATGGTTCAGTATGTGTCTTTCCCACAACTACAATGCTCCTTGCCAGCTTGGATTAAATGTGACTTATTTGAAGTTTCCAGCTGATATTGTGATCCAGTATCAATCCCAGAAAATTATTTTCACATTCATTTTCTATCTTAATTTGCACTTTCAAATCAGTTTTTCAATTTCCAAATAACATCATTTCAAATTTCGTGACAGTTTGTTTTTGTCAACCCATCTATTCAATGTATTCATTTCTGTTGTGATCTTCACCCAAAACAACTGTAAATCCTCTCCAGAGCAAACAAATTTTATTATTATTGGTTTTTTAAAATTTTTTTAGGGCATTTTGCCTTATTAATGACAGGGCAGGTAAGGACAGGTAAGGACAGGTAAGTCTGAAAGGGGGAGAGAGAGGGGATGACATGCAGCAAAGGGTCACAGGCTGGATTCGAACCCAGGCTGCTGCGGCAACAGCCTTGTACATGGGGCGCCTGCTCTAAACACTAAGCCACCGACGCCCCAGAAAAAACAAATTTTAATGTTTTTGAAACTATATAAGCCAGCTATGAGGTCACCGAGGTACGGACCTCGGTAAAAATTTCAGAGAGAAAAAAAAGAGGCCCCAAACAGCGTGGTAAACATATTAACACACCGGGCAGCTTTTATTTTGAAACGACACGCAGGAAGTTATCTGATGAATCGGTGCAAAGGATATGTGTTGTTGCATTACTCTTTCTAGCCTAGAATTTAATAATAACCACATGCAATAATTCAAACCCTTCATTCCAATTTATCTTAAAGCATTATAATGTAGTGTAATCAATAAGGTCTAATTAACCTCCTTGATCCCCCCCTACAGAAAACTTTTTGGTCATTTTGGTATGAATTTTGCTAAAACTGGTTAAAGGGGTCTCTTTACCTCTCACCTCAATATGTCTTAGTGAAAATGGGTTTCTAGAGTCCTTACAATAGAGAATCTCTCTCCCTCCTCTCTCTCTCTCCCTCTCTCTCTCTCTCTCTCTCTCTCTCTCTCTCTCAAAAGACCATTATTGTTGTATTAACCCTACTAGTACAAAGTAGCCTGCCACAGAAAAATCACCTCACTGTATAGAATTATGTACAGCCTACTATAAAGTAGCTACTAACCCAACCAAATGCTTCCAATTGCTTTCAAGCAAGCTTAGGGTACAGTCTATTTCCATACACCGCATTTCAGATGCCACCAGAAGTGGATGGGAAGCATCTGTAGCCAGCAAGAGTGGCTCATTGTCTTGCATTTGATAAAGCTTCAGTAATCTCTGAATTAGCTTACAGCATCCAATGCAGTCAAGAGGTGAGTAAAGGCATTGGTATTAACATAAAATTTATACCTCAAGAATTTGTATTGAGGTTACATTCTAACAGAGGAGGATCCACATGAAACACAAGATCCAAATATGGAATAATCAAAGCTGATTAAAAATTAGATAAAATTCAGTCTTTCAAAGATAATCAACTATGAGTGACTGTGACCACTCATCTGACCTGAAGTGAAAAGTGGAAAACAACAAAAATGAGAGAAATGTCAGAAAAATAAACATGATATTGTATAAAAGACATATTTATGTACTTATTACCCATTTAATCGTCTTTTGACCCCTGAGATTAATCCACCCCCTAGTTTGGGAACCTTTTTTTAGACCATGCTGGGAAATAAAATACATGAGGAGGATATTAGCATGAGGGCCCAGAAAAGAAAGAAGTGACACCAGAGTCAGATGAACCAGTAGAATCAGTCACCCCAGGGTGTAAAAGAGTGAGAACATTATGTATTTATGGAGAGATCAACTGCTCATATTAGCCCATGTTATATAGAGCCCCACTCTGGGCTCAAATTGCAGAATATTAGCTTTGATTATGCACCATTTCACAAGCGACTCATCATCTCACAAGGGGGTGCACTCGTGACAAAAATTGATTGGCTTTATTGACCCAGAAATCGGGATTAAATAATAGGAAAAAAAGCTTTTATCCAATATTACTCATGTCTGCCTGTCACCCACTCATAATAAAAACAGCCAAAGACGACACATTAAGCTGGAGGGAAGGAAAAAAATGAAAACCAACAGGAGAACACTCGCCCACCACCAATTTTCGAGTGTCATGCTCGCAGTTCTTTGATGTCTCAAGTTTGGCAAATAAACATTCTGTCTGTTCGCTCTTTTAAATGATTTACGTCTGCAGCATGAAGAAAAGGGTTTGAGGAGTCTGCCACACTGTGTGGGCTGCTGCTGCCCATCTCTGCAGCTGAATGTTCTTTTAAAGCTCTCTGCTTGTGCCTTCAACTAAGATTTATTCAAAAATCCCTTTGACCTGACATGAAAGGTTTTTCAGCATTTACATTTGTTTGCTCCTCGGAGTTTACAAAAATATACATTTTTTCTTCCTTGGAGTTTTACAGCAGCTGGCATCAATGGTGTTGCATTACTGGCACTGGGGGTGGGCAATACCACAAAATCTGGTTTCAATCCGATACCACGTAATAGAGAGCCAGAATCGCCAATATTAATACCAATACGATACGATACTTTTTATTAGTGGCTTTTTTATGTGGGGGAAAGTGGTGTGTCATGATTTATGAGGTGAATAATCAGTCTGCTTTAGTAACAGCAAGTGATGACCAATTGCAGTTTGAAAATGTGATATCAACCAATGCTGAGGATCTGATTTGACCAAAATATAAATTTCACTCGGCTACCAAATACCAGGATATTTCTTGTCTGAGCCTCTCGAAAGAGACTCTGCCAGTGAACACTGACTCTGTGTCTGGGGTCTGGATGCTGAGGCATTTCCCCCCTTCTCTCTTCTTAACTGTTGAAGCTCCAAGTTCTCTTTCTCATGTTTTTTGCTTCCTTTTTCCTTTCATTAATCCATCACTGCTCTTAGTGTTGGATAAAGCCAGTCAGGCTTGGACATGCTATCCGCATTTATTGTCCGCAGACAGTTACAGTCACACGGGTGTGCACGCAGTTCTATTCATAGTACAATTAAGGGTCCATGTCAGCCCCCACCAGTAATTTGGTGGACTGGGAGGTGAGCTTACCGTCCTCCTACTGCTGACATTGGAAGTAAGTGAAACTAAGAAGACACTGCTGGGTCTGTAGTAAGTTGTTTGAGGGTAGACAACACAAAAGCAGTTAAGAAGCAACGGTACATGCACTAGATGTGTACACGAAATGGAAAGCTGATTGCACAGGCAGTTTTACTCTTGAAACACAAATAGGTCCAAAGTAGAAGATGCTAGGAAGACACTACTGACTGCTAGGATCCATCTTCAAAATGAAAATGTTGTATCTAGAGTATCAGGATTTTAGGATCCATCCACCCACCCCTAGCTGCCGCCACTTGAGTGGAGTATCATTAGGTCCCTGCCGATTGTACCAAAAAACTTGACAAATCCTCTAAAAAGGGCAAATGCTGCACATTCTTCACGAGCAGTGTTTGCTAAAATGCGTATTACCCATGATTGTCCTGCTCTTTCCAAGGATATTCAGGACCAGAAACAAGTCATTGTACATTTTTGAATAAATTAAGATACATCTGCGTTCAACTTGTTTTCTTTAAGGTCAGAAAATATCTACTACGGTTAAAACTACGACAGGATTGTCATATATCATCAAAGTGAAGCTAATGAAGGAGAGAATGTACTGATAGTGTAGCCATGAGTAGGTCACATTTGGCGCAAATTTGACAGTGATAGCAAAAGTCGTACATAGATTCTGAAAATCCAATTAATTATAGTTACAGAGCATATCAGATTCATCAGATACAGGAAAAGGTGTAAATTTGTCCTCAACCAATATCAATAGTTTTAAAGGTCCACTTTATAGGATTTAGGGGGCTATACTGGCAGAAAGGGTTTTTGATTTTCCAACACTTTCTCATCCCAAGTTGTCACATATCTCTGCTTTGTCTGTAGACTTTCACATCTACATAATACTTGCTTGGTATCCTCATGCGTCTGCTGTTGACGTTTCAGGAGACTGCTACCAATGCCAGGACATCAACTTAAGCACATGGGTAGGTTGAGAAAAAACATCATGATTTGGCTCTACTTTCAAACAGGATGCAAACACCAGGTTCCTGGGTGAAACTCACAGTTTGTTAGGCTGAAAACACATGGTGCTTCAACGTGGTACATCATGTGACGTGCATCAAATGCCCCCCCAGCACACACTCGACACGTTGCACTTGCAGCTTGTCAACAGATGACAGTTAGTTTTGCTTTTACTGAAAAACCTTTACCTCCTCCAGCTCTGCATTAGCTTAAAATCATGTGTGGACAGCTACTAATTAAAGTTGATTTCTCACCTGAAGAGCCGAGTTATGACTCACTCATCTTTTTGGCCATTGTCTTTATAATGACAAGATTGTGGGTTGTTTTGCTCGAGATATTTCTCAACCTCCACAAGAGTCTTCCCATATCCATTCTTTGACACACATGAGACAGCAACAGCTACAGAGTTATACATCCATGGTGAGGAGAGGAGTTGAGCCGCCACAGGAGCAAAGAAAAAAAGCTGCTACAGGAGCTGGTATGCGCCTGCAGAGAGTGGGGCAAAAATGATGATGGGTAATGCTGTGATGGGTGGGTTAAGCTAAGGATTCTGCCTTCTGTGTCATTATGTTGTACACACGAAATGTCATTGCGCTATGTTTCGTGTGGTGCAAAACATGCAAAAACACGTGGTGGTGCCAGAGGAATGAATGATGGATCTATCACAACACCTTTAAACTCTGCTCATAAAAATGATCCTATCTCAAAAACTAAATAATGTACATACTTCACATAACTTATGGAGTATTTAGAAATATTTTGTTTATGTTTCTACATATGAACATTTTTGGATCAATATGATTTGTGTTTTTATTTTGTAAAATCTGATGGAAAAACATGTTCAGTTTTTTTGCTTTTTTTAAATGACACCCTTTCAGTACTTTTATCAATTATTTTTGGTTTATTGACTTGCATAACCTTTGAGCTCAGGTTGTATAGATTTTAGGGAAAAAGAAGAAACAGTTTATTAAACCCCAAGGGGAAATTCAATTTTTCTGTCTGTTGTCAAATATACCCAGGCCCAAAATAAACATGCATGCACAAACAGGACCTATACATCCATTAAATGGAGAGATGTCGTAATGAGGAGGCTGCCTTGGACAGACGCCCCGAGCAGTTGGGGCTTTGGTGCCTTGCTCAAGGGCACCGTGGCAGTGCCCAGGAGGCGAACTGGCACCTTTCCAGTTACCAGTGCACGCTCCATATTTGGTCTGGACGGAGACATGAAGCAGAGACCCTCTGGTTCCCAACCCAGGCCCTTAAGCTTCATATCCCTATAATATGTGCAGCATTTGAAGATATTCCATGAAATGACACCACAATAAGAAAAAATACCAATGGACCATTTCTATAGCAGAGTTTAAACTTTTGTTTACAATTAGATCATTGATTTTTCCTTGAATGTATCTGACATGGGGGACTATATGACACAGTGGAGGCCACTGTTCAGCCTGCACAGCTTATCCAGGATGTGCCTGGGCACCTCTCTGTCTGACCAACAAGGACACAGCAGTATCTAATAAAATTGGCTATGAATTTACTACAGCGTATGCAAGGTCTCTACATTCTCGGCCATCTGAAGAGTCATAAAACCCAGGCAGAGGAGAGGGCAGGATGGCAATAACCACACTGGGGCTGCAAAGTGTTTTAAGTGGTAGAAAAAAAATCCCATGGCCCATTAATTTTCAAATTATGCACTGCCTGCCAGCACCCATTTTGTCCTTTGTCATAAAGGGATTGACATGGAGGTTACTGACGCCTGTCTTTATGTGTCCAACCCTTCAGGGGTTGTTTCAATCTGCTCCCTCAGGCTGCTTTTGTCTCTGTGTGTCCTGGTGCTCCAGCCAATTAACATGCCATGTTAGCAAGCATGCATCATGCAGGGCTGAATATGCCCAAACCTGCCTCTCTGATTTCTGTAATTGCACTGTGGCCTCATTATCTCATCTAGCTAACCAAATGCTTGTGCAAAAGGCCATGTGGATTAGTGTGTATGTGCACGCAGGTGTTCATGCTTGTTTTTCCTTTGCCGTACATTAAATTACATAAGCTGGTAAAGTCTCTGCTGCTGCTCTGCAGGGAGTACAGTTTCCCGAAAAGTACTCTGACCTTCCATCCAGTAAAAACGGAGTTAGTTTGCAGCACTGAGTGCAAATTGGCTGGCAGCAGTTTGCTTATGATTCATTCTGGATGCAGAGAGGTGGGCAAATGGCACTGATTGTCTCTTAGCGGTTCATTAAGCAGCAATAAGGTCGAGCATTAGCCCCTAGCCATATGATATTCATGGCTGCTGATACCACTTAGCCCAGCATCTGCTTCTGTTGCTCATGTCAGAGTTGATCTTTAAACAAGCCAAATCAATATGCCAAAGATAATCACATAGCATGAGCATCATCGTCTGACAGTGGGCTGAGAGAATACCTGATTCTGTGTGGGCCTCCCTCACAAAGAGGTCAATCTAAGGGTTACTCTGGGTACATTTTAGGCTTACTGTATCCACATATAGGTTTCTCCTACAGGAGGCCTGACACACTATTGAAAATGTCAGGGAAAGACCATAGAGGTTAGATGGAATTCATATTTATGTCTAGAGGCTAACCTGACTGACCTTGATTTATCCAATCTGCACATCTCCACCCTATGAATCACTAACCCGATGAATCCAGACCAAGGTAACGTCCTTACAGAGTTTCCATAATTAGTAAACTATTAATGTTTCATTAATTTGGGCAAAAATACTGAAAACTCAAATGGAGCCATTCACCATTAAATACAGAAAATATTGTTTCATAGTCTTATTTAATTTGTAACAGTTAGAGCAATGGTTCAACATTTTGGGGAATACAACTCTTTTTTTCTACACCAATCTCAATGTGATTATTAGCTAAAGTGAGGCACACAAAATCGCTTTAGATAAGTTACGTGCTGGAAGTATTTTTGGCGAACAACAGCTGGGCACTGGAAGTCTCATTGTCACAGTGAGTTTACCTAGTTTGGTATCATCAAGTCTTCAACCAAAACCTTTGCTTACAGATTGTATATGGGAATCTCCACTGGCTCCACAAACACTGCCACAAGTTCTGGGCGGAGCGTTACATTCTTGTTTGTTACAAAACAGTTCCAGTACATAAATCAGCTTAAGTAAATAACATTGATCATCTCATTGCAATGCAAAGTACTGCTAGGAAACCTTGGGTCCTGGCATTCATGTGGATGCCATTTGACACGCACCACCTACCCAAACATCATTATAGACCAAGTGCACCCCTAATGGCAACGTCATTTCTCAACGGCAGTGGTGCCCCAGCAGGACAATGTGCCATGCCACATAAAGAGCTCAAGGCACCTCTAAATTCCCCAGATCCCAGTCCAACTGAGCATCCATGGGCTATGCCAGTACCCCACTTCACAACCCACAGGACTCAAAGGATCCACTGCCAGTGCACTGGTGCATGTTAGTTTTTAGTTTGCAGTAAAAGATGTGTCATTTCTGCTAACGTGATGTCAATGGAGAGTTTATTCCACCATTGACCAGCAAGGATAGCAAACAGCTGGGACTTAGTAGAGAAGTAACCGGGCCCCCCATGCCATAGTATTAATGAAAACAATAATAAAATAAATTAAGATAGATAAATAATACAATAAATTTGGCAGGGGAAAAGGTTTAAAAGGTTCCAGATCTTTCCAAAGAGATGAGTTTTTGTCACAGTTTGTCTCTCTGTCTCTCCTCTCCAGCCATAATCCTAGGTCCCTGACCTCCCATCACTTGACTGCTTCACCCATCTACTCACCTGTTCCTTATCAGCCCCACAGTTACCTGACCTTCCCGCACACCTATACACCTGTTCTCATGTTCCTCATTGGCCCTACAGATATTTAGTTAGCCTTTTTTCATTCACTCCTGCCCCTTTATATTTGACCCTCGCCTGCTTCATGATTCTTGTACCTGCCTCCCCAAAAATGAATCCCTAACCCAGTGTTAAATTGATGTTAAAATAAGGTCAAAACAACAACTAACCATGTAGTCAGATTTAAAGGTCACTCATCCCAACATACTTTCTTTAAAATAATACAAGTAATGTCATTTTTCCCACAAGCAAAATTACATCTTGAACCAAACCAACATTTTCTGTAATAACTCATGCTGTGAAAAAGGTCATACAATACAATAAGAATAGTGAAAACAGATGAAAAGTTCCGTGAGATCAGCCTGTGCTTGTTGAGATAATAAAGTATCATAATATGGTCTAATATCTGTTTGAAACTCAGATTGTGACATGTGGTTCGTCCAAGTGGTGTAGCCATAGAGCTGTCCAAGATGGGACCTATTCACGCATGCCCAACGCACATCAATGCACAAGTCAACATCGTGTATTGACTGGTGGTAATGATTGTTCCAGGCATTAGTCAAACCCTCAGGTTTTATCAGGAAAACCCAGTTATGGCTTGTGAGAAACTTTCGTTTGATTGCAAAACGCATGAAAATATGATGATATTTAACAGTCTTATTTTTTTTCATGCCTCCCCATCAGCCAATAATTCCTAATAATGGACAGCTTGTCATGCATTATCCCTTACATATCTCACCAATGTTGTGTAATTCCCCTTTTTTTTCTTTTTTTTTTTGCCTGTGCTTAACATGATGTCATTCACTAACAAAATCAAAAATTAAAAAGGTGATTGGATGTGGCCATGTTAGCACAAAAAAAAAAAAAAAAAAAAGATAAAAGCATCCATCCTGGAATCCATTTTCAAGTGCAAGGCCCTTTCACCTCATTGACTCTGAAATTGAATCCTTAACTCTGATGGGAGGAAATGTGCTCTTGAAGCAGAGGAGAAAAAAAGAGAAGTGAGACAGCCGTGAAGGGAGAGAACACACTCCATTAAATCAATTAAGTCTGCATGTTGCAGGAGCCTGGGCAGGAGGATAATTACTTAGGGAGAGTGATCAGAGACTAATCTAATGATGATGCCCTTTGCTACCCACTACCAGACTTGATGAAGCAGCACTCCTGTGGGACTGGGCCCTGGCTGTGAAACTGAGGAAAGACATGTCAGGCCGGCAGGGGGGCAGTATGGGACTGATTATTTGAAAAGTTAAAATTTGGGGGAATAAATAATGTCAAGTCAAATATATGTATAAAGCCCAATATCACAAATTACAAATTTGCCTCAATGATTTTTACAATCTGTACATATAGCATACAACACCATTTGTTCCTAGACACTAGACTCAGGTAAGGAAAAGCTCCCCCAAAAACACTTTAACGGGTAAAAAACTGGAAGAAATCTCAGAAAGAGCAACAAGATGTGATCCCTGGACAGAGCTGCAATAGCAATTGTGTGTACAGAATAGACCAACATTATAGACCCTTTTCACATGACGTCAGAAAACTTCCATTTTGGAGCGAAGCAGGATACCCTGACTACTGCTTAGGCAGCAATTACAAATGGAGTTTACACAGTCCCTCGTCCAGCTACCCAAATTTCGTTTGGGCGACGTGCACAGACTGGCACAAAAATTATCCATCACTCCAGGCCCCAAACTCGACAAGGGGTATGAGTACTTCATAGAACAATACCTGTTTGATTATGAAGGTAACTGTTTCATCTTCTTAGCTCTTACATTAGCCAAGATGCTAGGATAATGATAACTTAACGTACGTTGTTTTGATCATCTATTAGCTGTCTGTTTTGCCAATAATGGCCCTTTCTCAATTAAGTTGCTATAGTAGCTTTATAAACATTAAACTGTTGCTACATTCACTATTCTTTTTCACAGCTGTTAGCCACTGAGTCGTGCCTGGAAGATAGTTTAGTATCGTCTAGGTCTATGAAGAAAAACGAGGAGCCTCATTAACTCCAGGTTTTTTCAAGATTATAGGGTTAAGTTTTCTTTTTGTTGCGTTATGCTGCAGTTGCTGACTTTGCAGTATCCTACAAAGTTCCACCGTGGGTTCAGTGTGTTTCTCAGTCTGATGTCAGTATTTTGTGGAGCCTAAATCAGTAAGACAATTGCGCACACATCTGTTAAGACCTAAGTGGGTTATTTGAGGACAACAAAGACTGGGTGACGAGTCAATCAGAGTGTTTACATGCACACTAATAATCAGTGTCTCTCCTCTCTTTCCTCTCCTCTGCTGTCCTTTCTTCCTCTCTTTTTAACAAACACTTTTACAAGAATAGTTATTTTGGACAGTTTGCATTACAAAATGCACAGGCAGCTGCATATTTTGGTGTCTGCTATAGTGTGACACTTTGGATGACATTGTACTGTAAATTAAATTAAACTTGATATATTTCTCTTTGCAATGCCACCTGGAGAGTCTGAAGGTTTTTATTTATTTATTTATTTAACCTTTATTTTTCCAGGGTAGTCACATTAAGAGTGTTATCTTTTTCAAGTGTTCCCTGATCACATTCACATTTAACCTAATGTGCATAATTTTAATTTTCTTTTTTTCTTCTTTTTTTGATGGTAATACAAGAGATCTCAGCTGCTACTGAAGCTGAAACCAGACAGCAGTCAGAATGCCAGCTATGGACCCAGGTACGCAAACCCTGACTTACAGCCAGCCAATTCCGTGAAATAGGCCATGTTCGTGGGGAGTCTTCTGCCAAAGCCTTGGCATCTCGCATCCCAAGGGGAAATCCTCAGACAGCTGCCATGAAAAGAAGGTGGGACTTTAGGGTGACCATATTTTGATTTCCAAACAAGAGGACATTCGGCCGGCCATGACATAGCCTACGTAAATGATACTCGCAGCTTACTCAAAGATGCCTTATCATTTTAATATATTTAAAATTTATATGTATGGACAGAAAATTCAGTTATATTACAAAATAATATCTCTCTAAGACAGAAATTCAGGTAGGCCTCTATAGGGGACACACACTAGAGTGTGGCAATCCAAGCCCGACGGTACCCGACAGGTCGGCCGGGTTTGGTCAAAAATGTAGCTATAAATTGTATTCGGGCTCGGGTCGGATTCGGTCAGCTTTCAGTGAAAATGTAGAGTAAAAATAAATAAAATCCTATTGTCTGTCCTGTTTATTGCTTGGGCGCTGTTATTTACGTGACAGCACCTGAACATAACACACACAGACACACATTGGCTGTTTGTTTCAACCTCTCTCCTTGCTGGAAGTCTCAGACCTCCAGCCACCCGCCTCCGCCTTGATTAAATGCTGAAAATAAAGGAGGGAGACAGGTTTTTCCCTATTTTATCTTATTTTGTTTTATGTCTCCCTGTCCTCTCGCTGGAACCGTCGGACCTCCCACCTCCCGCTCCCGCCTCAAACACGGAGGTCTCCCTCTCCGCTGAGCACGCCCGGCCTGTAACCGTAACAACTGTGTGGCACAAACTCAGTGCTTTGGTCATTAAATAATGTCGGTTCGGGTTCGGACAGAAATATGCGGCCCGTGCCGCACTCTAACACACACACACACACACACACACACACACACACACACACACACACACACACACACACACGGAAAACCGGACATTATCATCAGTTTATAAAAACCCCCTGGACAGGACGTGAAAAGTGGACATGTCCGGGCAAAAGAGGTCGTTTGGTCAGCCTATTGGACTTGGAACCTGAGATACTGCAGCAGTATGCAGATTTTTGTGACATTTCAGTGACACCTTGGGGCTAGCCCCGATGCTAAAGTCTTCAACCCAAGAGAAAGACCACCATTTGGACTGGCAGAGTTTAAGAGTTGCGATGTGGAAAATGTTGCACAAGTTAACCACCTGACCACAGTTAAAGGCCAGGCCTGCCTACAGAAGAGTCACAAGTACTATTATCAGGTTCAAGGACAACTAGCCATAAGTGGACTTCAGTGGTATGATTTCATCGGATACGCACACTGACTTCACAGTTGAGAGAATCTTTAGGGAGCCAGAAGCTTGATGATTTCTACTTTAACATCTACATGGATGTCTTCTTAAGTAGTAAATCTTAAAATATGACTTGAGGGTACAGTATAATAGAGCAACTGAATAGTTTTAGGTACATGTGAAAGGTCAATAGGTAATCACCTATGAAGCTGATACAAGCAATTCCTCCTATAAATATTTTCTTTCAATGTAAAGTGGATAGTAGAAATTGTAAATTACAATGACAATTGTAGTTTCTCATCTATAACTGTGTGTCTGTATAGTTAGATTTAGGAAAGATGCTTATAGTTATAGACTGATTTTGAACCTACAATTGTCATTGCAGTTTACAATGTCTAAAGTCCACTTCACATTGAAAGACAATATTTACAATAGGAATGCTATGTATTGAAATTTAATGAAGATATGCCTCTGGAGGACTGCGCAGCTTGAAATGCATTTCATATCTGCATGTATGTATAGATTTTTTTATTTTTGTCATTGCTCCTTATGTGCTTAGTACCATGGCACTAATTAATCTAAATTTATGTTTATTTTATGCTTTAAGGCACTATGAAAGACTTATTTGATTTATACCCTTGTGAACATTGGTCATGTAGTTACTTTAAGTTCAAATATCTTAGCCATTTAATGAATAATGCATTCTTTGATTTTTTTATACTTTGTTTTAGTCATCCTCAACCCACCCTGAGAGAGTGAAAGCAATAAAGCATTTCATTTTCAATATAATCAGTGAACTTAACATTTACATACTTAACATTTAAATACAATCATTTACAGTACATCTACACAGGGCCAAAGCTGTACAGCCATTTGCAGTAAATTGTTTGGCTCATCCAAGATATGTGACCTGAATAGGAGGCCTCAGACTGGTTTGTCCCCCTTGATATCAAGAGGTCCCTGATAGTTTAACATTAGGCAACAGATGACCCACAGCTGATTGACTGATCCTACCATAGAGAGGGTAACAAGCCCTTCCCAAATGTAGTACTCCACCCTGCGTATGGCCCTCTCCACTAGAATCCTCAGACGGGCAATAGCCTGGGTGTCTTCCTTGCTGAGCTGGGTGGACTTCTTTAGTGGAGGGATGATGAGTGTTACCCCCACCTCTGATAGCATCCTCTTGATCAGGAAACCCTTGGCAGCAATTATCTCATCCCCTGGCTGGAGTAGCTGTAGAATCTGTGATTTCTTCATTATTTCTATGTCTGAAACAGAGCCTGTGTACAGTTTAGACACAAACATGATAACACCACATGGAGCAATACCAATCAGACCTTTAAAGGTGGTGTTATTTTTGTAATTTGAAAAGGTCTCTGACTGTAATGAGAGGGAGGATGCTGTTTCACAGCATCACAGTGCAGTCTATTATGAGGACAGTAGAGCCTGAACTTGTCAGGCATTGTGGCCTGTACTTGCTCTCTTGTCATCCATGATGGTAGCGAGCCCAGAACCTGGTAAAGGTAGCATGTCCACGTTAGCATGATGCGACTAACAGTAGACACACTGACCTCGAAGAGAGATGACAAGGTCCTCTCCTGAAGCCCAGCTGCAATGCGACAGAGAAACATGAAAAGTTCATCAATCAAGACTTGATTCCCAAAGACTTAGGGTCTGGTGGGAAAGATTTCCACTTACTGAGCGGAGGAGGTGCTAACCTCTCATCCAGGGAAGCATGTGAATCAGAGAGGCCAGAATCACACTGGCTGCAAGACTATGCTGGGGCTAGATGTCTGATCTAAGCCTAAACAGTTCTTCTTTCTGTGAGCAGAGGTCTAACTCTGCTGAATGCAAGTCATCTAAATAGCACATGGCTTTCTTGTTATCCATCTGTGCTTCATGGAGGAGAGAAGCATTTTGCGCTCTTAGAGTTGCTACCTCCTTCTCTAGAGCTGATTTGCTCTGAAAGGCAAGGGTGGTTTGCCTGTGAAAGATCAGAAGCAAGCATTTTAATAATATACCACTGTTCTAATCTTGAACATAGTCATAACGGGACTGCCTTGTCTGCGTGTGTAATTGAGGGGTGCCTTATTAGTTTATTTTATTTACTTATTTATTTCTGTATACTCTCTCTGTCCACCTGTAAAATGTGTATGACATATAACCTGTCACATGAGTCTTTTGTTTCCTAGCATTATGTCCTACTGTGAAATGTCTGAGCTGCCCTGTTCATGTTTTTGTTTGTTCGTTTGTTGTAGTATGTAAAAACCAAATAAAAATACAGTACAGGCCAAAAGTTTGGACACACCTTCTCATTCAATGCGTTTTCTTTATTTTCATGACTATTTACATTGTAGATTCTCACTGAAGGCATCAAAACTATGAATGAACACACGTGGAGTTATGTACTTAACAAAAAAAGGTGAAATAACTGAAAACATGTTTTATATTCTAGTTTCTTCAAAATAGCCACCCTTTGCTCTGATTACTGCTTTGCACACTCTTGGCATTCTCTCGATGAGCTTCAAGAGGTAGTCACCTGAAATGGTTTCCACTTCACAGGTGTGCCTTATCAGGGTTAATTAGTGGAATTTCTTGCTTTATCAATGGGGTTGGGACCATCAGTTGTGTTGTGCAGAAGTCAGGTTAATACACAGCCGACAGCCCTATTGGACAACTGTTAAAATTCATATTATGGCAAGAACCAATCAGCTAACTAAAGAAAAACAAGTGGCCATCATTACTTTAAGAAATGAAGGTCAGTCAGTCCGGAAAATTGCAAAAACTTTAAATGTGTCCCCAAGTGGAGTCGCAAAAACCATCAAGCGCTACAACGAAACTGGCACACATGAGGACCGACCCAGGAAAGGAAGACCAAGAGTCACCTCTGCTTCTGAGGATAAGTTCATCCGAGTCACCAGCCTCAGAAATGGCAAGTTAACAGCAGCTCAGATCAGAGACCAGATGAATGCCACACAGAGTTCTAGCAGCAGACCCATCTCTAGAACAACTGTTAAGAGGAGACTGCGCCAATCAGGCCTTCATGGTCAAATAGCTGCTAGGAAACCACTGCTAAGGAGAGGCAACAAGCAGAAGAGATTTGTTTGGGCCAAGAAACACAAGGAATGGACATTAGACCAGTGGAAATCTGTGCTTTGGTCTGATGAGTCCAAATTTGAGATCTTTGGTTCCAACCGCCGTGTCTTTGTGAGACGCTGAAAAGGTGAACGGATGGATTCCACATGCCTGGTTCCCACTGTGAAGCATGGAGGAGGAGGTGTGATGGTGTGGGGGTGTTTTGCTGGTGACACTGTTGGGGATTTATTCAAAATTGAAGGCACACTGAACCAGCATGGCTACCACAGCATCCTGCAGCGACATGCCATCCCATCCGGTTTGCGTTTAGTTGGACGATCATTTATTTTTCAACAGGACAATGACCCCAAACACACCTCCAGGCTGTGTAAGGGCTATTTGACCAAGAAGGAGAGTGATGGAGTGCTGCGGCAGATGACCTGGCCTCCACAGTCACTGGACCTGAACCCAATCGAGATGGTTTGGGGTGAGCTGGACCGCAGAGTGAAGGCAAAGGGGCCAACAAGTGCTAAACACCTCTGGGAACTCCTTCAAGACTGTTGGAAAACCATTTCAGGTGACTACCTCTTGAAGCTCATCGAGAGAATGCCAAGAGTGTGCAAAGCAGTAATCAGAGCAAAGGGTGGCTATTTTGAAGAAACTAGAATATAAAACATATTTTCAGTTATTTCACCTTTTTTTGTTAAGTACATAACTCCACATGTGTTCATTCATAGTTTTGATGCCTTCAGTGAGAATCTACAATGTAAATAGTCATGAAAATAAAGAAAACGCATTGAATGAGAAGGTGTGTCCAAACTTTTGGCCTGTACTGTATATTTGAGAAAAAAAACAATATACTGGATGCAGTCTGTGCATCACAGTTGTCGCTGAGTAGAGAGTTTATTTCTTCAATGCATTCACCGAGACTCAATCTGCTGATAAGTTCTGGACAGCCAGAGTTTAGGCTCTGTGCAATGGAAGAGATAAACTGTTCTAAACAGGGGTTCGCCATTGTTAGGTCTTAAAAGGAGGGTAAGGCTAAAACAGGTTGTCTAAGTACAAGTCCAATGTTAAGTTGGCTATGGTGTTGCTTGGCAGACACCTTTGAGTGTAACTTGTGATGTACACTAGCCTAACAAAACAATGTGTTAGCCTTCACTGTGGGGGCAGCTTCCTGTGGAGGAGGGTAACTACAACACAAACAGGCACAAAAGATTAGGACAGGAATTTACGACTGTAAATTTGCTTACAGGGATAACAACATGCACTAACTAAAATGCATAGCAGTATCAGTTAGAGAGTGATAGTTAACTCAAGCTGGAACTTGGATCGTAAAAGCGAGGTACAAAACTTTACAGGGCTAGCAGCACACTGTGGCTCTTATGCTCTGTCTCTTACTTAGGCTGAAATGCTTGGCATTAACAGCCAGTTCTCACATAAGCTCTCTGTATTTCACAGGGACGGTGGCACGCTGTGATGAATTACAAAGGAGAATAGGAACAATAGAATCAACTGCAAATTTTGACAGCTTGACCAAGCTGCATTGAATACATCATATTCAAATGCTAAACCAAAATCTTACATGTTTCTACAGGGAAGGTCAACTTTAAAAGCTAGCAGCAAGCAAACTCTAGTTACTATGAGGGCTTAAGAAAACGATGATCAGTTACACAATCTCTCAAATGGCTTTATCTTTATGAATAAACTAATTCTCACCACAATGTACTTGTTTGTAAGTACAGCTGAATGTCTACTGCTGTAGCAGACTAGTGGTGAACGTAAAGACTTTTTTGTGTGAACCAAAAATGTACGCTGATATTAATATTGCACAATATGAATGAATGTCAACAGTACTACGCCTTGCTAAGGGGCACTTAATATGTAGGGAACATAAATTAGGCGTCACATGGAGGCACCAATTATGTAGGGAACATAAATTAGGCATCACATGGAGGCACCAATTAAGTAGGGATCAACATTTCTAGGCCTCGCACGGGGCATCAAATATATTGGGAACATAAATTAGTGATTTCTTCATCTAAATCATCAACGTGTCTCTTAGACCCCATCCCAACTAGGCTACTTAAGGAGGTCTTACCTTTAGTTAACACTCATATATTAGATATGATCAATATATCCTTATTAACAGGCTATGTACCACAGTCTTTTAAGGTAGCTGTAATTAAACCTCTCCTAAAAAAGCCCACCCTGGATCCAGAGGTGTTAGCCAACTATAGACCAATATCTAATCTTCCCTTTATGTCAAAGATCCTTGAGAAAGTAGTCGCAGACCAGCTGTGTGATTTTCTCCATGATAATAATTTATTTGAGGAATTTCAGTCAGGATTTAGAGTGCACTATAGCACTGAGAAAGCACTAGTTAAAATTACAAATGACCTTCTGATTGCTTCAGACAAAGGACTCGTCTCTGTACTTGTTTTATTAGATCTTAGTGCGGCGTTTGACAAAACTGACCATCAAATTCTGCTACAGAGACTGGAACACTTAATTGGCCTAAAAGGTTCTGCACTAAGCTGGTTTAAATCTTATTTATCTGATCGTTTTCAGTTTGTTGATGTTCATAATGAGTCATCCTTACATACCAAAGTTTGTTTTGGAGTTCCGCAAGGTTCTGTGCTCGGTCCAATCCTATTTACTCTATATATGCTTCCTTTAGGTAACATCATTAGAAATCACTCTGTAAATTTCCATTGTTATGCGGGTGATACACAGTTGTATTTATCTATGAAGCCAGAAGAAAGTAATCAGTTAACTAAACTTCATAACTGCCTTAAAGACATAAAAACCTGGATGAGCACCAATTTCCTGATGTTAAATTCAGACAAAACTGAAGTTATTGTTCTTGGCCCAAAACAACTCAGAGACTCTTTATCTGATGACATAGTTTCTCTAGATGACATTGCTCTGGCCTCTAGCACTACCGTAAGAAACCTCAGAGTAACATTTGATCAAGATTTGTCTTTTAATTCTTATTTAAAATAAACCTCATGGACTGCATTTTTTCATCTGCGTAATATTGCGAAAATTACGCCTATCCTGACCCGAAAAGATGCAGAAAAATTGGTCCACGCTTTTGTTACCTCTAGGCTGGATTACTGTAACTCTCTATTATCAGGTAGCTCTAGTAAGTCCTTAAAAACTCTCCAGCTAATTCAGAATGCAGCAGCATGTGTACTAACAGGAACTAAGAAACAAGATCATATTTCTCCTGTTTTAGCTTCTCTGCACTGGCTCCCTGTAAAATCCAGAATTGAATTTAAAATCCTACTGTTAACTTATAAAGCTCTAAATGGTCAAGCTCCGTCACATCTTAGAGAGCTCATAGTGCCATATTATCCCACCAGAACTGCGCTCGGAGAATGCAGGGTTACTCGTCTCCAAAAGTAGATCAGGAGCCAGAGCCTTCAGCTATCAGGCTCCTCTCCTGTGGAATCATCTTCCTGTTGCGGTCCGGGAGGCAGGCACCGTCTCCACATTTAAGACTAGACTTAAGACTTTCCTCTTTGATACAGCTTACAGTTAGGGCTGGCTCAGGCTTGCCTTGTACCAGCCCCTAGTTAGGCTGACTTAGGCCTAGTCTGCCGGAGGACCCCCTATAATACACCGGGCACCTTCTCTCCTTCTCTCTCTCTCTCTCTCTCTCGTTTCCTATTACTGCATCTTCCTAACTCAACCCATTCTGGATGTCACTAACTCGGCTTCTTCTCCGGAGCCTTTGTGCTCCAGTGTCTCTCAGGTTAACTCGTATCGCAGCGGTGCCTGGATAGTGTGACGTGCGTGGTTGTGCTGCTGCCGTGGTCTTGCCAGATGCCTCCTGCTGCTGCTGTTATCGTTAGTCATACTTCTACTGTTATTATACACATATGATTATTGTCAAACATGTATACTACCAGATATTAATATATTATTATAATTATAATATTATTACTTTCATTAATGTTGTTGTAAGCTACTGTCATTACCGCCTGTCCTGCATCTCTGTCTCTGTCTCTGTCTCTGTCTCTGTCTCTGTCTCTCTCTCTCTCTCTGTCTCTCTGTCTCATTGTGTCATACGGATTACTGTTAATTTATTATGTTGATCTGTTCTGTACGACATCTATTGCACGTCTGGCCGTCCTGGAAGAGGGATCCCTCCTCAGTTGCTCTTCCTGAGGTTTCTACCGTTTTTTTCCCCGTTAAAGGGGTTTTTTTGGGGAGTTTTTCCTTATCCGCTGAAAGGACAGAGGGATGTCATATGCTGTAAAGCCCTGTGAGGCAAATTGTGATTTGTGATATTGGGCTTTATAAATAAAATTGATTGATTGATTGAATTGATTAGGCGTCACACGGAGGCACCAATTATGTAGGGAACATAAACTTCTGGGTGTCACACGGAGGCACCAATTACGTAGGGAACCATATGACCATAGGTGAGGGTTGGGATGTAGATGGACCAGTAAATTGCACGCTTCGCGTTCCGACTTCACTATGATGTTCTGGCACAGTGCCCCTTCACTGCACCAAACCACCTATCCATTTTACCCTCAATCGTAAACAAGACCCCAAGATACTTGAACTCCTTTGCTTGAGGCAGTAACTCTCTCCCGACCCAGAGGGGGCAATCCACCATTTTCTGGCAGAGAACCATGACTTTAGACTTGGGGGTGCTGACTCTCATCCCAACCGCTTCACACTTGGCTGCAAACCATCCCAGTGCATACTGGCGGTCATGATGTGATGAAGCCAACAGAACCACATTATCTGCAAAAAGATTCAAGAGATTCAATTCTAAGGTCCCCAAAGCGGGCCCCTTCCTCCCCCGGCTGAGCCTCGAGATCCTGTCCATGAATATCACAAATAGGATCGGTGATAAGGGGCAACCCTGGAGAAAGCAAACACCCACCGAGAACATTTTTGACTTTATGCCAAGTATGCAGACACAGCTCTCACTTTGGTCATACATGGACTGGATGGCTTGTATCAATGACCCTGGTACCCCGTAATCCCACAGTAACCCCACAAGACCTCCCAGAGGGACACAGTTGTAAGCCTTCTCCAAGTCCACAAAACACATGTCGACTGGATGTGCAAACTCCCACGACCCCTCCAGCAGCCGTGCAAAGGTAAAAAGGTAAAGAGCTGGTCCACTGTTCCACGGCTAAGATGGAAGCCACATTGGTGGAGGAAGAGGGGGAGGAGGAGGAGGACTTGAATTGATTTTTTTTCTTTCAAAAACAGCTTTGCAAATGCTCCTTGGGGATGGAAATGTAGTCAACACATTTGTTCATGAATAGAAACAATGCACTTTGGTAAGAAATAATGAATGTAAACAGAAACTTTGTTTACAGAAAACTCCACTGTGGACCTTTCAGGCAGAGTTGCTCTTGAGACAGATAAAAAACAGAAATAACAATAAAAACACTGCAGCTACAAGTGGTCAGCAGTAGTTTCCAAATTATATGACAGTTAAAAAAAAAACAATTTCAGTGTTCTTGGAAAGGTTTTGCAAGCCAAACATTTTAGCGATTTCTGTTTCAGTTAAGTGTAAAGGTGCCTGATATATTTTCATTTGAAAAGTAAAAATTATATTAAATCAACAAAAGGCATGAATGCTTTCTGAAATTTGTGTTTATTTGTTAAAACAAATTTGTTGATAGATATTACATCTCTGTCAGTAATTTTCCACCCATGTGTTTTGCGTATATGTCTTTTTTGTACATTTTGTACATTCTAAATGATCTTTCGTATCGTTTTTTATCATTCTTTCAACTGTAGCTCGATAACTGTAACATCAATTCTTTGTGATTCTCTCCAACAGCTAGATTAGATGCTGTCGGATTGGTTCAAACAAAGTGGATCTGGGGGATTTAGTGCTGACTTGCTGGGAATCAAAAATATTAACAATAGTTAATTCAGGAAATGAAGGGAAATGAAATGACTTGTGGCACATTTTTAAAGTCATATTTTTTAGGCCCTGTCTTCATGTATCCAGATATTTTGTAAAGGGATATCTTTCTCTACGTTTGGGCCTTTTGTAACGGAGTTTTAGGATACAAAAACAGATATTTTTTAAAACACCTTTATGGGGCGTCGGTAGCGTAGCGGATAGTACCAGCGCCCCATGTACGGAGGCATTGCCTCGCTGCAGCGGTCGCGGGTTCAACTCCAGCCTGTGGCCCTTTGCTGCATGTCATTCCCTCTCTCTCTCCCCCTTTCACACTTAGCTTTCCTATCGCAAGGCAAAAATGCCACAAAAAATATCTTTAAAAAAATAAAACACCTTCAAAGGTGAAGATTTATCAAAACTCTGGTTACTGTTTATCTGTGTGGATGTATAAAACGGAGTGTTTGGAAATTATGATGTAATCTCCTCAAGTTGCACATGCCTACTGTTGATTTGTGTAATTAGCAAACACTGGAAACAACACTAACAATGGCTGACTACTTGTTTGCAATGTTTTGTTAGCACTGCTTGGTCTACTTTACACTTAAACTCACCCCTTCATGGTCGAATGGAGACATCTGCTGCACGCAGTGTTTTTGCTCCACCATAGCATCTGGGGTTTTAAGTCCACTAGAAACAACAGTTTTGGATCATCACCGGTCGAACCAGCAGATGGTGCGACATTTTCCAGAGAAGGATTGTTGTTGATGAGGAGTGGAAGGAAAATGTTTGCATGGCCAGAGCATCACAGGTTTGTTTAAGTGAGCTTCTTCATCTGTAATTTAATGGCAATCAGTGGTGTTGAGATCTCCAGCAGGTGTTTTGAAAAAGGTAACATTAGCCAGTACACTTCAGAACTGGACAGCTAACTCCTGGCCCTGGGTCACAATGCCCACACTGCTCAGGCACAGCTCAGCTGTTGCTAAGTTGTGGAACATCTGGAGAAAAGAGTCTCGTGGCTTGCCTATTTTTTTCTGAGTGACACGTGTTTTCAGCAACAGATAGGCAGTGAAAATGGTCTTTTGATACCCATATTGACATTGCACCATCTTCTCAATGTTTATATCTGTCACAGACATGAAAAACTATGACTCAACACTTCCTGTTTCCGTTTTAAGATCAATGTCCCCTGACAACGATTCTGTGAACAGAATCCTTTCATTTGTTCACACAAGGCTTTTATTGAGAAATATTTGCATGTCCATGTTGTTGATAATGCAGTAGCTTATATAGCTCCATAAATATGGCTTTCAGTTATGGAAATACAGTAGTTTCAGCAGCAGGCAGCTCTGCAGCAGCGACGCTGTCTGTGTGAACACTGCACATATGAGCTTTTTTTTTAAACAGAAGAAAAAAATGTCCATTTACAAAAATATCTGGATACGTACCGACAGGGCCTTAAGGGAGGTCTCCAGTCGAGTTGCAAGTCTTTTTTGATTTTGTCAAGTCAAGTCTAAGGTCATCAAATTTGTGACTCAAATTTGACTTGAGTCCAAGTCAGATGACTTGAGTCAACACATCTGGAGCATTGTATCTCCTTTAAATTAAAACAGAGAAGAAAATATTAAATGCACTAAATTCCTCTGTAAAGCTGCTTGGCATTTTGTCAGTCTGTGACATCTAGAACCCCACTGCATCCACTTCAGTCCATTTGTCTCTCTACACAGAGAGAGACAAATGTGAGCTGCCCTGTTGTTTATTCTCCTCCTGTCTGGTGGATGGCTAATACTCCCTCTCTCCTCTCTCTTGTGTCAGTGCTCCTCTCTTTCTCTCTGTTTCAGTCAGTATGTAGAAGGCAAGGATTATCCCTCCAGTGGATTTCCACTTGACAGAGAGTGGGGTGCTTTTGAACTTTCACTGACTGAAACCTTTTCTCACTTGCTCAGGCATATAGTGCGAGCTGCAAAGAGGGTGATGTCAGACATAGAGCAAAAAGAAAGACTTGGAGGTAGAGAAGGTTCAGGAGGTGAGGCAGGAGATAAACAAGACGAGGGCCTCTGCTTTGGAGGCAGTAAAGTGGTCCACTGACTCAAATCTGAGAAATTTGATGAAAATTAAATGGGAGATGCTGTAGGTATTTACTCCTTATCGTTTTTGCTGTGCATGACAAAAAAAAGGCCTTCATTTACAGAAGACCTCAGTAACAGGCAAGAGGCATCATAGACGTAGATCAGAACTACTTGTATAATGGAAGTGAGTGAACAAACAGCTCGCACATCAGACAAAGTGAGTCTGATGAAGAGCATAACGCCCGAAACGTCACTTCATTAAAACTTCAGCATTGGAGCCCTGCGGTGTGCGAGCTGTTTGTTTTCATTTCATGTGCTTTTTTCGGCTCTGCACCTGCCCAGCTTTGGTCCGGATGTGCGTGTGAACTCTCTTTTATGTATAATGGAAGTGAGTGCATCATCTGCAAACAGTGCATGTTCAATTTTTTCTTCTATTTGTCCATGAATTTCTCACATTTGCAATGAAAGCAGTAAGCTGTACAGACAACAGGACAATCAAGATATATTAAACTTAAGGGGGCAGAAATGAGAAAAGCATACATGCAAATCTGTGTCAGTTGTTTGGTCTAAAATAAAGAACAATTAGTTAGTTATTCCTCTAAATTGTTAAATTGTGATTGAATACATACTCTACATAAAATCTAAAATTTGACAATTTATTGTGCCAGTTTTAGATTATATTATTATTTTTTCTTCAGCTGTCATGACACTCACCTGATGGGATCAGAACCCTGCTCAGTATAATTAAGGGAACACTTAAATCACACATCAGACTTGATAAACAAATTATTCAAGTTGAAAATCTCCATTGATGTACATTATATAATTTGTTCAGAACAAAATGACGTAACAAAGGTCAATGGAAATCAAAATCATCAACCTACAGAGGTCTGGATGAGTTGGCAGATGGTGTCCTGGAGGATCTCGTCCCAGACCTGAATCAGGATATCAGTGAGCTCCTGGACAGCCTGTGGTGGTACTTGGCGGCGTCAGATGCACCGAAATATAATGTTCCATAGGTGCTTAATTGGATTAAGGTTAGGGGAATAAGAGGGCCAGTCAATACCATCAATGCCTTCATCATCCAGGAACTGCCTGCACGCTCTGGCCACATGGGGCAGGCACACGGAGGAACTCAGGGCCACCTGCACCAGTGCAATATCTGACAATTGCTCTGAGGATTTCATCCCGGTACCTAACAGCACTCAAGGTACTGTTGGGTATCACATGGAGGTTTATCTGACCCTCCAAGGATATGCCTCCCCAGACCATCACTGACCCACCGCCAAATCGGTCAGGCTGGATGATGTTACAGGCAGCATTATCCTTCACCACGTCATCTCCAGACTTCACGCCTGTCACATGCACTCTGTGTGAACCTGCTCTCATCTATGAAGAGGACAAGGCACCAATGGAGGACCTGCCAAGTCTGGTCTTCTCTGATGAATGCCAATCGAGCTGCACAGTGCTGGGCTGTGAGCACAGGTCCCACTAGAGGATGTCAGGCCCTCACACCACACTTATGGAGTCTGTTTCTGGCAGTTTGGTCAGAAACATGCACACCAGTAACCTGCTAGAGGTCATTTTGTTGGGCTCTGGCAGTGCCCCTACTGTTCCTCTTTGTAAGATTCCAGATGCAACAAAACAGTTTTAGGACAAACTTGCAGTGGTCTGAATGACTCACTTGCATATCGGCTCAGGTCGGCTCATGCAGCTGCAAGGGATTCAACCTGTTCAATCCCTGGCAATGTATCACAGACCATCTCGAACCTAATAACCAATGAGCGGCAAGCTTCTGTTTTTTCTTTTTTGTACAGCTGGGTACCCACAAGGGCCGTACGCATGGGCTCATGCTGTGGCTGTGTCACACACACGGTAGTAGTAGCTGGCACAGACAGACATTTCGAAGACAATGCAATACAATGCAAATAAAAGGTAAGGTTAGGGCAGGCCTATTCAACAAAACACATGCAGCCCAGAAGCAACCTCTGAGTGGCCCAGGCAGGGATTGGAACGAGACCCCCTATTCAATGGCCCGAGGCAAATTTAAGCAGGGCCATAATAATAATAAGCTCTGCCGTAATCGGCTCTTTTATCGTTACTTTTTAAAGTTTTGGTTTCATGTGTCATCATGCAGCAGCCTCTCTCCTGCTCTCTGCATGTCAGGGCTGACCTCCTCCTTACAGCACACACACACACACACACACACACACACACACACTCCTGTGCACTGTTTTTGACAATTTGTGATAATCTTCTGTCCAGATATCGGTGGTCATTCCCATGGTATTCACCTCAGCGAAAATTACATTGAGCTGCTCAATCAGCTGCTTGTGTTTCTCTGTGGCCAGCTCATGACACTGTCTACTCACTGTTGTGGTGTCTGGCAGTACATCCTTCACTGACACCGGCCCGTGTGCAGCACCAATGTTTATGAGCTCTTGAGCTAACTCAACAAAACCCTCTCCAGCAATGGCTTGAAACGGTCTGATATCTTTGCAAGTGAATGCAACGCATTTCTCTATTATCTTCGCTTTGGCCTGCTGTGTAACCTTTTTTGAGGAGGTGGTAGCGAAGCCAGTGATTGTAGTCTGCACCAGTGAATCACCTGCACCCTGCATCCTGCACCCTCTTTCCACATGTCTCATCATAGCTGAATTCCCAATCTTCTTGCTGTCGTATTTCATGAGAACCGCACACGTTTTGCACATTACAAATCTAACTGGCTCGTCATTTTCTGCATTGACGACTAAATCAAAATGCCTCCATACAGTGGATTTCCCTGCGTGGTTTTCGGTAGTTTTAAACTTCCCAGATGACAGATGTTGTTTGGCATCCTCCATGTTTTAGCTAGGCTAGTAACGTAATGTTAAAGGGCCAGTGTGTAAAATGGGTTGAAAACAGTGACATCAGTGGTCAAATTCTAGATTGCAGGGCTCACTCGCTCACCCCTCCCATCGGGTAAATTACGGTGGCCTCGTAGGGACAAAAAGCCTTGCGCACGACTTTTTCAGAAGTAGGTCTATCTAGCGACGAGGTGAATGTTTATTTAGAAATCTAAGCCATGTTACTATATTGTAATGAATCCCTCACGAGCAGGAGACCAGAGGAGCGTTCGGGAAAAAGGCCCATTTATTTGAGCACTCCAGAAACTCCGGTAACACTTCACTCCGTCCCAAACTCTGACTCTTCTAGCGTAACAGACACACTTCATAACTTTACACACATACTCGTTTACCATACTAAGTGGGGACCCCCCCTCCCCTCTCTGCTCAATCTCCAGCCCGCACACTGACTGACATCGTAGCCGGTAAACAGAGCTCAGCTGTTTATTTAGCCTAGCAATATCTCCGGACTGTAGTAGCTGCAATGGACGACTTTGAACGCAATTTTGAAGAGTTTCTTGTAGCGGACACAGACCCAGAGCCATACCTGTTTGAGCCAGAGCATACAGATGAGGAACTCCATGTGTTTAATGCTGAGCGGACGAGAAGAGAGGCTGAATGCACAGAATGGGATTCGGTGCTACTGCTGCCATCGTTGGGGAGATATATCATCAGGAGGAAAAGCGCCGCAGAGAGTGCATCACAAGGAGTGAAGTTGCATCTTCTTTTCCTCGCAGATGACGGTTCGGGTTCATTCTCTCCTGTTGCGTGGTAAGTGTGGTCCATTCGCAAACTTTATAACTAAAAAAACTTTTCACTACTCTCTATCGACGAACTACTAACACTCTCTGCTGTTTCCTCCTCCTTCTTCCTTCCTTCCGCTGTCTTCGTTGGTTCATTTATACACGCGAAACGCGTTCTCTGGCTGGCTGGATTGTCCGCTCTGTCTGCCTTACATACATGGCGGCGCAAGATGGTGACCTCTCTAAAGCAAGGCCCTTGCTATATATACAGTACAGGCCAAAAGTTTGGACACACCTTCTCATTCAATGCGTTTTCTTTATTTTCATGACTATTTACATTGTAGATTCTCACTGAAGGCATCAAAACTATGAATGAACACATGTGGAGTTATGTACTTAACAAAAAAAGGTGAAAGAACTGAAAACATGTTTTATATTCTAGTTTCTTCAAAATAGCCACCCTTTGCTCTGATTACTGCTTTGCACACTCTTGGCATTCTCTCCATGAGCTTCAAGAGGTAGTCACCTGAAATGGTTTTCCAACAGTCTTGAAGGAGTTCCCAGAGGTGTTTAGCACTTGTTGGCCCCTTTGCCTTCACTCTGCAGTCCAGCTCACCCCAAACCATCTCGATTGGGTTCAGGTCCGGTGACTGTGGAGGCCAGGTCATCTGCCGCAGCACTCCATCACTCTCCTTCTTGGTCAAATAGCCCTTACACAGCCTGGAGGTGTGTTTGGGGTCATTGTCCTGTTGAAAAATAAATGATCGTCCAACTAAACGCAAACCGGATGGGATGGCATGTCGCTGCAGGATGCTGTGGTAGCCATGCTGGTTCAGTGTGCCTTCAATTTTGAATAAATCCCCAACAGTGTCACCAGCAAAACACCCCCACACCATCACACCTCCTCCTCCATGCTTCACAGTGGGAACCAGGCATGTGGAATCCATGCGTTCACCTTTTCTGTGTCTCACAAAGACACGGCGGTTGGAACCAAAGATCTCAAATTTGGACTCATCAGACCAAAGCACAGATTTCCACTGGTCTAATGTCCATTCCTTGTGTTTCTTGGCCCAAACAAATCTCTTCTGCTTGTTGCCTCTCCTTAGCTGTGGTTTCCTAGCAGCTATTTGACCATGAAGGCCTGATTGGCGCAGTCTCCTCTTAACAGTTGTTCTAGAGATGGGTCTGCTGCTAGAACTCTGTGTGGCATTCATCTGGTCTCTGATCTGAGCTGCTGTTAACTTGCGATTTCTGAGGCTGGTGACTCGGATGAACTTATCCTCAGAAGCAGAGGTGACTCTTGGTCTTCCTTTCCTGGGTCGGTCCTCATGTGTGCCAGTTTCGTTGTAGCGCTTGATGGTTTTTGCGACTCCACTTGGGGACACATTTAAAGTTTTTGCAATTTTCCGGACTGACTGACCTTCATTTCTTAAAGTAATGATGGCCACTCGTTTTTCTTTAGTTAGCTGATTGGTTCTTGCCATAATATGAATTTTAACAGTTGTCCAATAGGGCTGTCGGCTGTGTATTAACCTGACTTCTGCACAACACAACTGATGGTCCCAACCCCATTGATAAAGCAAGAAATTCCACTAATTAACCCTGATAAGGCACACCTGTGAAGTGGAAACCATTTCAGGTGACTACCTCTTGAAGCTCATCGAGAGAATGCCAAGAGTGTGCAAAGCAGTAATCAGAGCAAAGGGTGGCTATTTTGAAGAAACTAGAATATAAAACATGTTTTCAGTTATTTCACCTTTTTTGTTAAGTACATAACTCCACATGTGTTCATTCATAGTTTTGATGCCTTCAGTGAGAATCTACAATGTAAATAGTCATGAAAATAAAGAAAACACATTGAATGAGAAGGTGTGTCCAAACTTTTGGCCTGTACTGTATATACACTGAAAATGTGGCCTATCGACATTTTCTGGTTTTAAAATCCAGCCCAGTTGAATTTGTAATTGAAAAGCCCTGCATTAGGGTATCTAACCACAGACTACACAAAGAGTTTAGTGCTCTGCTGATGCATCCATGTGCTCTCTGGAGTTTGTTGTGCTGTTCAGTTTTACGTTATGTTGTAACGTACCTGTTGCTGTAGAAATGACAGCGGTTCTGTCAGTTCAGTCCTGCCAGTCACAGCCTCATTTATGAGTATTGTAAAACATGGAAACATTTTAAGGACTTAAGCTCCAGGCCCATTTTCCAGAATATATATATGGAGCACTAAAATACGTTATTAGGATGATATGTGCCTAAGTAGAAGTTATTAAAATGATAAATGCTATGTTTTTGTTGGTTTTGTGATAAATTGCCAGCCAAGATTTAAAATAACATGAATAAAGCTTGTAATTTCAAGGCAAGCAACATGTGCTAGACTGCATTTTAATTATTGTTTATTATTATTATTATTATTATTATTATTATTATTAGTTATGTCATTCCAGAAAAAAATCCAGCTCTTTTGGAGCATTTTTGATGTATTTTGTCTCTCAACTTTATTTAGGGTCACTTGGAGTACATCAGATTAAAGTATTTTCATTTGACGTGACAATAACAACTATGAAAATCCATCTGCAAACACAACAAAACAAAACAAAACAATTTTTAATCATTGAATCGCCCCTCACATCATCCTGTAGTGTGATCGATCTGTGGAAATGTGTTTATACCTTAACTATAGGCCTATATTATTAGGGATTTATTTTACCTTGTCACTTGGTCGAACAGGGATTTTGCTGATGCCGGTGACTTAACTGTAGAGTGCGTCCTCCACAATTTACTCGGCCACCAGCCTTCTCACTTCTCTTGGGTCAAGCATCTTCACCTCTGGTTTGGAGAAATCCAACTTTCGTTGTTTGGGTTTGCTCGCACCATCATCATCCTCCCGGTTTTTCTGCTTGCTAGCAAGAGGTGTTTTAGACGTTAGCTTAATGTTGCCGTGCACTCTCTCCAGGTGTTTCTTCAGGTTACTTGTACTATTTTTAGCCGTAGACAGTTCCCTCGGCTTCCCACCAACACACAATGTACACCTTACTGTAAGGTTTTTGTCCTTTTCTGTGAGATATTCAAAATAGTGCAAGTATATCCACTTAGAAAACGTGGAGTCCTCCGCTGCTGTCATCTTGCCATTTCCATAAACAAAGCCACTCTCCGCCGTGAATGGGGCCCCGCCTCCGACATGGTCTTCAGTTCTTTTATAGCTCCATGATTGTAACACTTTACCGGACTCAGTAACTGTAATAACATTACAAAAATTTCACGGGCAATGCGTTATATTACTTCGTTACGGCCTAAAACTAATATATTACTGTTACACCCAACACTGATTGTAGGCCATTGCTCTATTGGGCCTTTTGCACTGCAATTTTTGGCCATGCTGAGTCAAGCCATGCATACGGTGGCCCTGAAAGGTCACAGCACTGCAACTTAAGAAAACACATGCAAAAAGACAAAACACAAGCAAATTGAGAAAACATTTTCATCAATTTGACAACACGTGCGCAGCATTTAGAAAACGCACTGCAAAGACCACAACACAACACATTAGAAAAACACACTGCAAAGACCACAACACAACACATTAGAAAAACGCGCTGCAAAGACCACAACACAACACATTAGAAAAACACACTGCAAAGACCACAACACAACACATTAGAAAAAAGCGATGCAAAAACCACATTACAAAAACGCGCTGCAAATAGACCGCAACACAACAGAAGTGTTTCCAGGGGACACTTAAATGTGATGCACACGTCCGGTCAGGCGTGTTGTTGACGCGGATTCAGCTGCAGCCCCGGAGCAGAAGCCCCTGACGTGACACAAGCCTCTGGCTTGATGGAAGTGCCCCTAGCATGACGGAGGTGACGTGTTTTGCTGGATAGTACTGTCACAGTCTTTGTGTGGAACTGAGCTCTCAGGACATAGCATCTCAACGCAGTAGGTTTCAGGTAAGCTAACTGGAATAAACTGGCAGAAAATAGCTATGCTGTTTATTCTGTGACCGTAAGAAGAGGTCCCTGGTGAGTGACGAGGGCAGGGCTCACCTATGGTCCCGCCCGGGCCTGACCTCCGCGGCCCTCCGACCTGACCTCCGCGGCCTGGACGGATGCTCAAGTGTGGGTGAGAGGAGCGCGGAGGTCAGGCCGGGCGGGCCGACACTGTGTATCCCAGAACGGGTGCTCAAGTGTGGGTGAGGGGAGCGAAGAGGACCGCGGAGGTCAGGCCATTACAACACTAAATTAAGCAGAGTGACAGACCCAAAGCCTTCAATCTGGCTAAAAGACAGCTGAAATGCTAAACAACAAAAAAATACAGTGGTGAAGTTTGGATTTGTTTCTTGAAGTTATGTGCTCATCGTCTTTTCTGTCTCTTGCAGGCTGCCAGGAGAAGCAGACTGGCCATCAGATATTGTTTGTGGAAATCTGTAAATAAAGTTTGTCAAACTGACTTTTGTCTCTTCATTGTGCACACTTACACACGAAATATGGTAATAGTCAGCTATTTTTGAATGTTAGCATTGATTTCTCACATTGAATGGTGAAATATTTGTAGTTTGAAAGGTCCAACCTAAATGAATAAAGGTCGTAGTTAACGAAGCATATGAATATTAATATAGAAGGAGCGTCCACTGAGCACAGCTTCTTTTATTGATGGTTTGCACATAGCGTGGTGGTCAAAAACAAACAACAAAAAACAAAGTTGACTTGTATGATTAAATAAAGGTAAAATAAATGGCCAATTCATCAATTCATAGACGCTATGTTTTTTACAAACATAAGCAATTTTACTTAAAAAAGTTATTAAAAAAAGAGAAAAGTCACTTCCGTCAGAGGCTTGTGTCACGTCAGGGGCTTCTTGCTCTGGGGCTGCAGCTGGATACTATTGCTGAGCTGTGACTCGAAATCCGCGTCAACAACAAGCCTGTCTGGACATGTGCATCACATTTAAGTGTCCCCTGGAAACACTTCCGTTGTGTTGTGGTCTATTTACAGCGCGTTTTTGTAATGTGTTGTGGTCTTTGCATCGCTTTTTTCTAATGTGTTGTGTTGTGGTCTTTGCAGTGTGTTTTTCTAATGTGTTGTGTTGTGGTCTTTGCAGCGCGTTTTTCTAATGTGTTGTGTTGTGGTCTTTGCAGTGTGTTTTTCTAATGTGTTGTGTTGTGGTCTTTGCAGCGCGTTTTTCTAATGTGTTGTGTTGTGGTCTTTGCATCGCTTTTTCTAATGTGTTGTGTTGTGGTCTTTGCATTGCTTTTTTCAGTGTGTTGTGTTGTGGTCTTTGCATCGCTTTTTCTAATGTGTTGTGTTGTGGTCTTTGCAGTGCGTTTTTCTAATGTGTTGTGTTGTGGTCTTTGCAGCACGTTTTTCTAATGTGTTGTGTTGTGGTCTTTGCATCGCTTTTTCTAATGTGTTGTGTTGTGGTCTTTGCATTGCTTTTTTCAGTGTGTTGTGTTGTGGTCTTTGCATCGCTTTTTCTAATGTGTTGTGTTGTGGTCTTTGCAGTGCGTTTTTCTAATGTGTTGTGTTGTGGTCTTTGCATCGCTTTTTCTAATGTGTTGTGTTGTGGTCTTTGCATTGCTTTTTTCAGTGTGTTGTGTTGTGGTCTTTGCAGTGCGTTTTCTAAATGCGCACGTGTTGTCAAATTGATGAAAATGTTTTCTAAATTTGCTTGTGTTTTGTCTTTTTGCATGTGTTTTCTTAAGTTGCAGTGCTGTGACCTTTCAGGGCCACCGTACATGCAGCATCAATTTGCATTTCTATTATCGATTGAGACGCGCAGATCCACACCGAGCTGTGCCAGAGATGGACCTTCTCCAGAGCAGGTCCAAAAGCTGGGCCACCGACCACAGTCAACTCCCAACGACCCCACTTCTTTCCCTCAAACAAGCCTGTGTTGTAAGATTCCACACTCACCTATGTCTGCAGGAGACCAGAGAGAAAGGCATTTTTAAAAGTCTCTGTGTGTTCAGCTCTCAGTACATTTGTAGCTTCTAACTGAATCTCTGTGGTTTGGAGTTTAGTTTCTCTTCTGTGTCCTGTTTTTACTTTAGATATCTGCTTTATTTTTTTTCTGTTTCATGTTCGCTATCAGCTGTATTAGAAGTTGTGTGAAGTTGCTGCTTGAAAACTCAACACTTCCTTTTTTTTACTGCTTCAAAATAGAAATTTTACAAAACAAAATAATGGGGAAAGAATCTATAAGAAATGAAATATGTTAATCATTGAATTAGCAGAACTTTGTTAGCAGCTTTTCTTCAATATAGGCAAGTCTAATAATACAACAGGGAGGAAAGTGAAAGCAGGAACAGCCACAATGAGATGTTAGATAAAGAGCTGTGGACAACAGGCTCTAACTGCACCTCTGCAAACAGCTCACCTCCAACAGGTAAACTTCTTTTACCTGCCGTGCTGTGGAAAAGCACATGCAGCAAAAATAACAGGGTAGCCCAGTGCTTTCAAACGTCATCACTCAAGACAAGCCATCACCAGTTGAAGACACGCCTTTAAGTGGGTAGCCCAAACCAAACCAAGCCAAGCCAGCCCATGACTGTCGATAAGGTATATAACTGTCCATGTGTCAAGACTGAAGTCCTAATTTATAAGCTGCAGTGTGTGTGTTTATGGCATTGTGGATAGATCCGGTAATCCATGATTTCTTATGTTGAAGTGATTTAGTTGTTTCAGTTGTTGCACTGAATAAATCCACCACAGGCTCAGTGAGTTCAGTGATGTCATTAGTGACAAGGTGGTGTTCTGATACATGCTTCAGACTGTGTCATGTGCATACTGTAGGGTGGCCCCAGGTTGGCGTGACCATTCCCTGACCTCTTATGTCACTAAGGGCATGTGCATTGTCAGCCTGATGGTAGCTCTTACTGAACACAGATAGCCATTTTTAAATGCCTTATGGCAGTGATCCAGAGTGTTTATTCCCCTTACGGTGCAGTCAATATGTTGATGGAAGTCAGGCATTACCTTCTTAAGATTAGCTTGAATAAAGTCTGATCAGGTGAGCAGGAGCAGACAGCATTTTAATATTCCCACTGTCACACAAGTCCTTCACCATATAGCACACACCTCCTCCTTTTTTCTTGCCAGAGTCATCTCTGTTAAATCAGTGAATAGGAAAAGAACTGCAGTGCCTGCAGTTCCTGATATCCCGTTGGAAACGCAGGCATAGGAGCCAGTTTATTATCCAAAGCCTGTCCATATCCAAAATCCATATGGCCTAGATTGTTTATTCCTCCGTACTTGCCATGTTGTCGTCAGTGTAGATATGGATACAGAGATGGTTGACTTGTTCACGTGGTTGGGATCGTAGCTTACTTCAGTGTTTACATTTGTCAACTTCAACTGGCCACATAGCAGAGTCGGCAGGAGGAGAGTGTTTCGTTGTTCGTCACGTTATCATTTTTCTATGTTAATCACAAAAAGTGCAACTAATATTTGTAAAATAGAACTAAGAGCATAAATTTGCATAAATGTAGTGAAGCTGACGGAAAGGCGACTGGACTGTTCTGTGCCTTCTAGGTTTTGCTTAATTCATTAGCCTCTACTTGTGTTACCAAATAGTGGTCCATTGAAAAACACAAGAGGCTAAATCTCCTGCTGTTGAGGATGTTAATGATTATCTTTTCTGTTCTTTCTCTACCCCTCTGCTTTAGTTGCTGTCTGTGCCTGTTGTGTGTATTGACTGAATGTGTGCGTGTGTATGTGGGTGGGTGCCATCATGAGCGTTATTTGTGTGGGTGCATCTGTGAAACACTAATGAGGATAAACTCTGAATGTGTATCATGTAGTTTGCTGCTTCTAGCCAAACAAATAAAGATTTCATTACTATATTTTATATTTTTGTGTGTCCTTCCTTTTTTCACTGGTGATAATCTAAATGACCACTTACAACCTTATATCGTATATACAGTATCTCACATAAGTGAGTACACCCCTCCCATTTTTGCAAATATTTCATTATATCTTGTCATAGGACAACACTATAGAAATGACACTTTGATATAACTTAAAGTAGTCAGTGTACAGCTTGTATAGTAGTATAGATTTACCTTCCTCTGAAAATTACTCAATACACAGCCATCAACATCTAAACAGCTGGCAACATAAGTGAGTACACCCCACAGTGAACATGTCCAAATTGTGCCTAAAGTGTCAATATTTTGTGTGCCAACCATTATTATCTAGCACTGCCTTAACCCTTTTGGGCATGGAATTCACCAGAGCTCACAGGTTGCTTCAGGAATCCTCTCCCACTCCTCCATGATGACATCATGGAGCAGATGGATGTGAAGACACCTTACGCTACCCCACCTTCAGCTTGAGGATGGCCCACAGGTGCACAGGCGAGTTTAGGGCTGGATACATACTTGGCCAGTCCATCACCTTCACCTTCAGCTTCTTCTGCAAGGCATCTTCTAGGTGTGTTTTGGGTCATTTTGTTGGAAAACTGCATTGCAGCTCAGTTTCCGAAGAGGGGTGCCACACATGCTGAAAGAGCACCAAGACAACTGTCCCTTGCCTACAGTCAAGTATAGTGGTGGCAGCATCATGGTTTGCGGCTGCATGAGTGCTGCCAGCTCTGGGGAGCTCGGTTCATTTAGGGAAACATGAATTCCAAGCACAGCATGATCGCCCCTCTTCGGAAACTGAGTAACTGATGTTACTAACAATTTGTCATACCTTCTTAATATAGATATCAAACCTTGCCCAGTAACCTGTATATTAGGTGTGAAAATGCCAATCGAACAATCAAAAAATGTACATATCATTATAACACTGGCCTTCCTATCAGCCAAGCAAATAATGAACTGGAAACAAGGCAAACTGAATTGTTTCAGTGTGGAGAACTGGCGTAAGGACTTTCTGGATCTGTTATCAATGGAACAGGCTGCTCTAACTTTTCAAGATGATGCTATTTAAGCTAAATGGGTAAACTGAGTAAATGAATGAGGATAATATGAAATAACACAAAATCAACAGTATGTATAAATGGATTAAACAAGAAGTAACACTCGTGTGAGTTATTTAATTTGCCAATAGTGAGAGAGTATGTGACGATAAATTGGGAACGCAGGGATGCGCAAAATATTTATCTAAGGAGTCCTAAATTAAGATTAAGATCATTTAATCTCCTATTCGACATCCGCTCTTACCACTGCCCAACGGGTCACCTGTGAGGGGAATTCGTTGCTTCCCTTAGCAGCGAAACATGCAGACATTTCTCCTGAGGCCCCAGGACTGTAACTTTGCAACTCCCAGACTTCCCAGCAGAATGAAACGGGCTGGCGCACGGTGGAGGGGGGAGCGGTTGAGCCTGCAACGTCCTGTGGGTGCCCCAGCGTCGGTTTCCTTACGCTGCAAAAAGCCTTTGGGTTTGGCACAAGAACCACTGTAGCAAGTGGCTGGCAGCCAGTTTGATGAATCTTTGGTTGAAGAGGCAGGTCGAAAAGGGCACTTGTCTACTTTGTTATAATTACTTGCTTATAATAATGGTGAAAACAATATCGTTGGCCGTTCGATATTGTTATCAAAGTTATTATTAACGTGCATAAAAATGCTGAAAACACTGGAGATAAAAGAAAACTGGATAAGCAAAACTTAAAAGTTTAAAATAACTTTGATCATGAGAGTATAAAAGTGTAACTAAAACATAAATACAAGAGAGGCTAAGTTACGAAAAAGAAGAAACAAAAAGGAAGAGAAGTAAAAAAAAAGAAAAAAGAAGAGAGGAGAGTCAAAAAAAGAAAAGAGAAAAAGATACGACGAGCCCACTCGTTTTTATCCGGCCAAAGGGAGGCGGGTTTGCTAAGGTGGTCTTCTTAGTTGTAAAATAGGCTTATTACTTTATTTCAAAAGAAACTTAATGCTTTTTATTATACGAGATCATATACTTTGACATGTTACGCGCGATAGGCACATACTCTTCTCATTATGGTCAAAATCGGGTTTTAATTAACATCCAATTAAAATGAATACTATTATAATGCCACGTGTATCAGCAAAGTACATGTATAGACTAAATTGCTTCAAATACAAACACTCTAGACTAACCTATAGTTGCAACATGAAAACAAGTTTTTAAAACAAGTTGATTAATAAACCCAACTATATTTTAACTCTAAATATATAATATGGGGCTCCTTATAGGAACCCACTTTAACTCCGCCACAAGATGGCAGTATGACTTCATGTTAAATGAGGGATTAAAATCGTATTTTCTTAATTCCCTTAATTTTTGCCTTACGGAAACAAGAAAAACATAATTCAACTAACAAACAAGGATTATGCACATTTACAACGTTATAAAATGAATAGAATGTATAATTTCACTTCAAACAGACATTTCAATTTTGTCACACAGAAACAGTTGGTAAGAGAGGGGAGGGCATGATTTCCCCGGGGCAATGCGAATGGACAGGATATGGTTGAGAAAAGAAGCATTGTCTCACAACTACTAGTGGGTCGTTCATCACCGCATTTTGCCCCAAGGCTGGATACTTGATGGCATCTAAAACTTGAGGGATCCCAAGTGACTTTTTACCTCCGTCTGGCCTAAGGATGGCTGAAAGAAGTGTTTGTCCAGTCAGGGGTAATGCAGGGATTGAGTCCTAAACATTTGACCCCCTGTTGGTCTCGTGGGTCTTGTTCATTGATAATACTGGTTCAAAGGAAGTCCAGAAAGGCTGTTCCTCTACACTATAATTACAATGATGGGAGAAAACATATGCTTTTATACAAGTGAGGGGGCACAGTAAATGAAGTGGGGGGGCACTGCCCCCTGGTGCCCCCTCGTGAAGCCGACTCTGGGTATATTCATCTAGTTAACTATACCTACCTTAGGATTGTTACACATATGTAAGGTTTAATGCTATATCGTTAACTGGCAAATTACGTGACAATGCATTTCAGGCAATTTTAGAGTAACTAGTAATTTCAACTAACTACTTTCTCCGGGGAGTAATCAAGTAGAGTAAGGGATTACTTTTTTTTGTAAGTAATGTGTGTATAATGTGTAATACATTACTTTTTTGAGTAACGACCCCCAACACTGCTTGATTGTCATGGCTATAAGAGCCGCATTGTGACAGGTGGGGGCTCGTCTCTTTGTTTGAACTTGTTAGGTGGTAAGTTTTGGTAGTTTGGTGTCTGTCTACGGCTGGATTGTTCCATGCAGTGTAGTTGGCGCGTTTGATGCGGGTCTGAATTTGTGAATGAGGCTGCCGTCATAGCCTATACATTGCTTGGAGAGGGTTTCCCCATGGGATTCCCTGTAGTGCGGTCCTGCTTGCATAAATTCCTTTGTGTCTAGGAGCGGGAAATAGCGCTTTTGTTTGAGGGATGCAATGATTGGTTGTGCTTTGTTGACCAGTTTGTGCGTTTTGGGGAAGTTTTTTCTCTTAGCTATGTGCGTAGCTGGGATCAATATATGGTACGTGTTATCTGGCTGGTGCGCGTAATCTGGTTTTTGTGTTTTGAACGGGTGTTCCCCTGCCGGGTGTAGAGACGTTACTCCTTTTGAGTTTCGTTTCGTTTGTTGTTTTTAGTAGTGCTGCGGAGTGCTGTGGAGTGCTGGTTGGAGCTCTGCTCGGGAGCACATCCACGGCTCAGGGGGGATCTCCAGTTTCTGGTTGCTTTCCCTTGTCGCTGGTTTACAGTGCATAAATACCCGCCGCCAGTACCTGCACGAAGACTAGGGTTGAGCTTAGTCAGGTAGACCTGGGTAGGTAGTCAGCTAGTGGGGCACACTTGTTTGTTTGTACCAGTTTGTGCACAGATTTAGTTTTCACTGCTTGTGTTGGTTTTACGCACAGGGTAAGTGTGGTGACTGTGGAGGAATTTTTGGCTTGTCCTTCAGAGGAGCTTTTGGATTTGTGCACAAGAGAGCAGTTGATTAAAATAGCGTAGTCATATGGTACTGATGTGGGTGATAAGCGTCAGAAAGAGAGGGTTAAGGTTGTTTTGAGATAGGCTTTGTTGGATGAGAAAGTTTTGAATGTGTGTCCGCCGGTTATTGTTTCTCCTCCTGTTGCGTCTCCTCCTGTTAACCTGCTGTCTCTGCCCGGAGTGACAGCAGGGTTAACTTTCGAGCAGCAGAAGGAGTTGCCCATGTTGCAAGTAGACCATGATAAGTTTAAGTTAAAGGCAGAGTTGGAGAAGGAGTTGGCTGTGGAAAGGTTGCACCAGCAGACAGAGCAGGCCAAGTTAGAGATGGAGCAGTCTAAATTTGTGCTAATTAAGGAAAGTAAGCTTCCAGCTGTCATTGAGTTAAACAGATCAGCTCTTCTCTCCAAGCATGGCTCAGTTGAGTGTGATGTTCTGGGGGAACTTGCGGCTGCTGCCTAAGTTTCCCAAGAGAGAGCCTGAAGTAGTTTTTTCATTGTTTGAGCACTTTGCGGATGCGCGTAGTTGGCCGGATTCAGCGTGCATGCTGATGTTGCAGTCCATGCTGACAGGCAAAGCACAGGAAGCATATTCAGCTTTGAGTGATGCTGAAAGCTGTAAATTTTCATCTGTCAAATCAGCTGTGTTGAAAGCCTACGAGCTTGTTCCAGAAGCTTACCGACAGAGGTTTAGAACTTGGAAAAAATGTGAGAAGCAGTCCCACCTCGAATTTGCTCGTGATTTGAACACCCATTTCAATGGTTGGTGTTCTGCTGCAGAGGTGGATGAATTTGAGGGTTAATGTGACCTAACTGTGCTGGAGCAATTTAAAAATTCTGTTCTTATGTATGTGGCAACTTACATTAGTGAGCAGAAAACAGAAACCACGGCTGAGGCGGCAGCTTTGGCCGATGATTATGTGTTGACGCACCGGGGCAGTTTTGGTGAGCCCCCGACGGGTTATGGGAACAGGGACAGTGTTGCTGCCGATGGTATGTAGCAGAGCATGTGAGCGGAGCCGAGCTGGAGCGGAGCGGCGAGCGGAAGGATTTTGTGTTGAGCGAGGAGCGGCTATTTTTTTTAAAACGTGGAGCGGAGCCTTATCCCTCGGTCCAATTTAGCTCTGGTTGCTCATGCCCCACCCAGAATGCATCTTTGCACCTGCGCACACCCACACTATTTTCTTTCAAAACTATGGAGTTTACTGTGTAATTCAGAAAAGAAACTGAGAAGAGAAGCAGCGGGACCTTGGAGAATGGTCCCTAACTGCAGGGAGAGGCGAGAGGGCTTCCCCGGAGGTCGGCTGCTTAACCCGGTCCGTCTCCTCCACACTTTGACTTATTTCCACCCTGCTGACAGCGGTACCGTGGAGAACGGTCCCTAACTGCGGGGAGAGGGGAGAGGGCTTCCCCGGAGAATCTACCAAGCTCATGTTTTATTTGTGAATAGAAGATTACAGGTTAGGGTAGTACGACGCAGTTTTTTTGAGCGGAGTGGTGAGCGAGTGGAGCAGGATAAAATTTATGATGGAGTGGACCGGAGCGGAGCAAAGAATGTGCAGAACCAAGCGGAGAGGACGAGCGGTGACAGGTCTGCGAGCGAGGAGTGGAAATTTTCACCCGGTCCGCTTCGCTCACATGCTCTGGTATGGAGTCATCTAGCCGTTATGGTAGGACTTTTTCTGGGGAAGGTAGAGGTGGCAGTAATTTGCGTGACCCAGAAAAAGTTTGTAATTCTGCCACAAACATGGGCACAGGAAAGCGGATTGTCACTTATTTAAAGTTAAGTCTAAAAATGCTGCTGTTGGTGCGCATGTAAAAGGTGTTGGGTTGGCTGCACCGGTTTCTCCGCTGGTCACTCCTGTCAGTCCTGTTGTTTCCTGTGGAAGACTTTTGTCCTGGGGAGCTGGATCCCTACCTGCTGTTTATCTTGCAGGGTTTTGTAGCCATGGTAGATGTTGGGGAGAATTATATATATATATTTTTAGCTTTTAATTCTTTGATTCGGGTTGGAGTTTTGCCCTTGTCCAAGGAAACAGAAACAGGCAGCTCCGTTCCTGTTCGTGGGATGGGTTTAAATGTTCTGTGGGCCCCATTGCACAAAGTGATGCTTCATTGTGATTTGTTTCAGGGTGAAGCTGAGCTGGCGGTATGGCCCGAGCTGCCGATCCGGGTGTGTCAGTCATTTTGGGTAATGATTTGGTCGGTGCTCAGATGGGGGCAGATGTACACATCTGGTTTCACCAGTGCCACTAGTGAGATCATAACTGGATGAAAATGAGCTTTCACAGCCTGCACAGTAACACGCACCATGGCAAAGGCAAAATGTGAGGTTGTGCCTCAGACAGATAAGGAAAAAATGTCAGAAAAATTCTCATTGCCCTTGTCCATTTTCCCTGAGTCAGTAACTCACAGTGATTTGGTTGCAGCGCAGCAGGCTGACTCCTCTTTGAAGCATCTTTTTGAACAGGTCCGGCCTAAGACGTATGGTTGGCTGTTGAGACATTTTTTTTCTGGCCTCGTATGAAGAGGGATGTGTCGGCATTTATTAAAACTTATCATACATGTCAGCTGACCGACAAACCCAACCAGACATTAAAACGAGCGCTATTGTGTCCTATCCCTGCCATTAACCAGCCGTTTGAACAGCTGATAGTGGACTGTGTGAGCCCTCTGCCTCCTTATACGCCTCCCCTTTTGACTGTGATGTGCCAGAGTAGTCGTTATCCTGCAGCATATCCTGCGCACCATAACTACTCGCTCCCTAGTGAGGCCGCTCTCCCAGTTCATTTCCATCTTTGGCATTCCTAAAGTAATTCAGGCTGGTAACTGGAAAGAGTTGCAGCCTCCTGAAAATTTGATTGATTATGTCAATGGTTTTCGACACAGACTTTATGCCGCTGGAGAGTTGGCTAAAGACAATTTGGCTTCTGCGCAGGTTAAAATGAAGCAGTTGTATGACCGTCAGGCTGAGCACTGTGTTTTTAGTCCTGGTGACCAAGTGTTGATGACTTGGGTCTTATTCCTCCCATTTAGCACCTGTCTTACTCTCTGAAAGTATTTGGCTGTGGCTGACCTCCTTGTGTCTTCGTCGTGGTGCCCATTGGCCTGGATACCCACGTACTTACACACACAGTTTTCATCAATTATCATAAAATACCCTTCAAAACACCTCAGATTATACATACACTCACACACAAACACACACCCACACACACACACACACACACACACACACACCTACGGCTACTACGTTATAATCATTAACATTCTCAACAGCAGGCGGTTGAGCCTTTTTGAACATGAAGCCCAGGAGAGAGAGATAGAGAGAGAGAAGGAGCCTCTTGTGTCTTTAATGGACCTCTACATAAAATATTGAACAGGCTGCAACCCTGAACGCAGTAATTGTCTGAGGCGTGCTGACGGCAAGGAGGAGGAGGAAGAGGAGCCTGAGGAGGAGGGCTGGGAGTGCTGAGGTTAAAATATCATTAACCTGCCAGCCTGTATGTACAGCAGCATTTAAAAGACATTAATGACACTGATCAAACAGCCTGTAAGCCCTCAGCATGCCCTGTTGCTGCTCACCTCTGCTATCATCTACAGTCAGTCTGCCACAACTCCTATATACTGTACAACTGCACAGTAAATGTCTCTCTATCAGTCACTCGAATCAACTTATGTATAGATAGGACTCATTAATTTCAGGTTTTATATTTCCAAAGAATCAAGAAATTCATGGTGTTTGCTTTGAATATTAAAGCTGTTATATGTGGTTTTATTTTTTATTGTATTATCTCATTATTTTGATGACGTTTTATTTTTGAAGTCATAGTACTGTAGCTTTGAAAACTGAAATGAACTCACAAATAATTTTTTTTTTAAATGAATACAAATGTGAGAGTGATAGTAATACGATTTGCATTAATCCACCACGTGTTGAATTTTAATATACTATTGACCAATGTGGAGTGGGCGCAGGGGCGGACTGGCCATCCGGAGGTTCTGGAGAATCACAGAACGGCCGGTACTCCAGGACGGCCGGCGGCCGCCACGCAGTCATCACCGTTTTTTTTTGTTTGTTTGTTTTTTTCCTTTTTCTCCCTGATAATCTACTGTTCCACGTCCAGTCCGCTAGGTGGCAGCCTTTAAATTGGATGCCAGCCAGCCCATAGATATCTATGAGCTGGCGGCCAATCAAACTGAAGAAGAAGGGAGCGCATACGTCACGCAAATCGAGCAGCTGTGTGCAGCAGGTGCAGATGTATTCAAGTTAAACTATATAATTACAGCCTCTTTACACTGTGATTTATCATAACTCATACCATGTCTTGTGTGTTTCAGGCAGTCACCTGCATTGTATTATTCAGCAGAGAGACATCTGGACTGCGTCGTTTATTTTTCAGTGAGTCTTCTACACTATGCTCTTAACACAACATCTAGTCAACATCGGTGCTATTGCTATAATTTGGAAGGTATAGTATCATGTGTTAAGATTTAAGTATTTTGACACCCGTGTTTGGGGCTGATAAGTTTCCGCGCACAGGTTGTTGTGGGCTGGGCCGAGTCAAAGTCCAGGGCTGTTTTTTAGTCCCAGTCCGCCCCTGAGTGGGCGTAACAGTTACGTCACAGTTATGTCACAGCAGCAGTGTTGTGTGTAACGCATTACAAAGTAACGCGTTACAGTAACGTAACTACTTTTATTGGGTAAAAAGTAGTGTAACACGTTACTACTTAAAATATGGTAACGGAACGTAGTTGCTTTGTCAGTTGGGCACAACGTTACTTTTCCCGGGGACCCTAACAACTGGGAAGCACTGGGGAGTACGAGTTTCCTAGGTGCACTGGAACACACCATCATTCCACACTGACGCTGGTAGCAGTAGCATGCAGAGAGTAGTCGGTCATGGCAAGCACGGCGGAGCAACCACAACAACCAACGGTAATTTTTGAGGGATGGAAGTATTCCCATTATTTCGAACTGACTGAAAATAAGGGGAAGAATGTGAGTGTGAGGTGTACACTGTGCCCTGGCCATAAACTTTTGTCCACTGCCGTAAACTCAACAGCCAACCTCACCAAGCATTTAAAAGCAAAACATGCTAACGTGAGGCTTGTAGCTCAAGATCCCCGGAGAAATGATGACACGTCAAGTCCAAACCCACATAAGCAACAAAAACTTCATTTTCACCAGGTATCTAAACAAGAGTTGGACAAACTTGTCGCTTCGTTCATTGTCGAAGAAATGCTGCCCATCAATACGGTCGAATCTCCCACTTTCAGACAGATACTTGGCAAGATACCGGTAACAGGAGACAAGCACCCACCATGGCCAGATCGTAGAACTTTCACGGGCTATCTGGATGAATGTTATCAGAAAATGGAGAGGGAAATAAAGAAAACGTTCGAGGGTTTGCAGTATGTGTCAACCACTGCGGATATATGGAGTAGCTATAACAGAAGCTTTTTGGGAATAACTGTGCACTGGATCAATCCGCACAACTTGAAACGTAAGAAGGCTGCCATCGCATGCAAACGAATAAAGGGCAGGCATACATATGATGTTGTCGGCTTTGAAATGGAACAGATTCACTCAGTGTTTGGCCTTTCACGCAGGATCACCGCCACTGTTACAGACAACGGGTCTAATTTTGTTACAGCTTTTAAGACGTATGCACCCTTTCCCTCTGAGCCTGACGAGGAGGAACACGCAGCCACGCCCCCTGAGCGTGACGAGGAGGAGAATGAAGAGCAAGGTGTAGTTTTCACAGATGTGGGAGAGTTGCTCGGGACCACAGAAGGACAGTTTTCTCTCCCCCCACATTTCAGGTGTGCTTCGCATACACTCAATTTGATCTCATGCAATGACATTGACAAATGGCTGTCATCCAGTGACTCAAAATGTGTGTACAGGAGTGCAACGGCAAAGTGTGCTGCTCTTTGGACAAAGGCAAGCCGTTCCACCTTGGCCTCTGAGATTGTTGATGAAATCTGTGGGAAAAAAAATGATTGTGCCAACATCAACAAGGTGGAATTCCTTCTATGATGCCTTGTCCCGTATCAGTGACATCCCGGCCCAAGATTTGAATACAATTTGTTCTAGACTGGACATCAGAGCCCTGACAGAGCGTGAACATCTATTCCTAAAGGAATACTGCAGTGTTTTGAAACCCCTGACAATAGCACTGGATATATTGCAAGGAGACAGCTACTATGGTGCTCTTCTACCAACCCTGGAGACCCTGATGTCCAGGACACTGGCACTCCACAATGGACTGTCGAGGATGACCTACCTGACCTACCTGGTGTGATTGTACAGGTAAGACAATTTATATAATACATAAATGTGTAGGCTATGGCATAAATATAAATGTGTATAGGCATATTTCAGTGTTGGGGAAGTTACTTTTAAAAAGTAGTGTTTGCTCGTTACTCGTTACTTCTTAAAAAAAGTAATCCCTTACTTTACTTAGTTACCCTCTGTGAAAAGTAACTTTTTACGTTACTCGTTACTTTTACGTTACTTTTATGGTGCTTGACTTTGGGTAGAACCCCATCTCATTTCCTAAATGTGTACAGTATAGGCCTACTTAAAGTTCTACTATGGAGGACATAACAGGTATTTCTTTTGTGCTCTTTATTTTGAAAAAGCAATAAACAGAACACTTGAAACCAAACAAAACATGCCTCATCTAAATCTAACAGAAAAAGAATAACTTCAAAATGGCTTGATGTTGATGGCTTGTATAAATAAAATAAAATGGCATAATACAGCTTGGAGGCAAAGACATTTTAGCCAAAATAAAATCAAGCACAACTTACTTACTTTTAAAAAGTAGTGTTTGCTCGTTACTCGTTACTTCTTAAAAAAAGTAATCCCTTACTTTACTTAGTTACCCTCTGTGAAAAGTAACTTTTTACGTTACTCGTTACTTTTCTGTTACTTTTATGGTGCTTGACTTTGGGTAGAACCCCATCTCATTTCCTAAATGTGAAAAAATCCGAGTTTCCCACTGGTATTTACCACTTTGGTGATAAAATAAAGATTAAAGAGTGAGAGTAAATTTGTGTTAACTAGGCTACATGAATTTGTTACATGACAGATTACTACTACTAATAGCCTATTTGCCAGACCTGCTGCATCACTGAATGAGGAAAATATTAATATTCACAGACACTATCTTTGAACAAATAGTGTCATATTCATGAATAAATCATTTTCTGTTCTGTTATTACGTGTCTAACTGTGAGACTGTGTTTTTGTGCAACAGACTCATACTTTGCAGTAAGCTACAGACCTGCACGAATAAATTAATTCATTTTCTCTTCTGGTATGGTATGGTAGGTACTTTGTTAACCCCTCGGGGGGAAATTTCAAAGTCAAAGCAGCAATTTAAAATACACAAAATAGGAGCGGCTGCAACAGGCTGCCGTTCACACAGCGCCAGGAAGGTAGGCAGGTTATGATTGTTCTGTTTTCTGTTAACACAATGCTGCATTTTATTGATGTTTTGGGGGTCGTTTTGATTTCCTTTGAGGTTCCGGGGTTGTATGTTGCCCATGTCTGAGGTCTGACTAGCGAGGTTAACGTTACATTAAACAACACTTATCCAGCCATACAAGTGCAGTTCGCTGTCAGTATATAGTTGGTCGACTTGTTCAGAATCGCCCAGGTCTTGTACATTAGTTAACGTTACTGTTTTGTGTCCTTGTCGCTGGCTCAGCAGTACTTCAGTCCATAGAGCACAAAAACCATATTCAATATCTTGGACATGACCGCAAAGTACAAAATTATACACATCAAGGGATTTATATGCCTTGAGTTTTCATGTGTATAAACCCTGGGTTTCTCCACAAGATATAAAAAAATGTCCGGCCACTGTAGCGTAGGCCATTTCGTTGGGTCGGTGACCCACTGACTCGACATTAAGTACGGGTCAGGAAACCTCACTCCGTTGCTAATTGTTAGCTTATTACAATAAGCTAACCTGTCTTCGGTTGACAAACCGTTAAAATAATCCGAGGAGGCGTGTGTATCTTCCATATTCCTCATACGATTCTTGATTTTTACCGCTCCTGTCTGTACTGTTGACATGGCAACTGTCACAGTTCCTGCCTAGTGCGCAGCTGAGGCAGACAGGCAGTGTCACCGTCAAATCTGTCCCCGGGAAAAGTAACGTTACCATATTTTCAGTAGTAACGCGTTACACTACTTTTTACCCAATAAAAGTAGTTACGTTACTGTAACGCGTTTCTTTGTAACACGTTTCTTTGTAACGCGTTACACACAACACTGGCATATTTCTTTTTATTCTTTATTCTCTATGTTGTTATTGTCACTGTGTGTAATGGTGCTGCTGCACTGTGATTTCCCAGCTTGGGATCTGTCTGTCTGTCTGTCCATGTATATTGGACATTTCTTCATAAATATTCTAAATTTTGATAAATGCATTATTTGTATTTTTATTAGTTGCTGATTTTAATGTGTTATTGCTCTTAGTGTTTTGTTATTTTGTTTCTGGTTTCTGTAGCACTTTGATATTATTTTCGGAAAAGTGCTTTACAAATAAAACATATTATTATTATTATTATTATTATTATTATTATTATCATTATGCCTCCATTGATAGATTGAGTCGTGTGTCTGAAAATTATGTCTCCTATATCATCTTGTCCTAGGCTATCAAGACACGATTCGCACCGGTGTTGGAGAGCAGGGAAGCTTTATTGGCTGCCTTGGCATTGCCAAAATTCAAAGCTCGATGGATAGGGGGAGCGGAACGGAAAGAAGAGGCGCGTGCGCTGCTCATTGCTGAGTGTCGCACTCACACTCTCCCCCACGCTGCAGAGCAGGCCGAGAAGAAAAACCAAGAGCACAGCAGCAATGAGAAGGACTTTTTCTCTTTTGATGAGGAGGAGGAAGACGCAATGTCCTTCAGCGCAGACTCGGAGGTACTTGAATACATGAGATCAGGCTCAGAGTTAGAAGTCCTCAACAGTTTCCCCTGAGTGAAAGCTGTGTTCCTGAAATACAACACTGCCACACCATCCAGTGCACCGGTGGAAAGGCTGTTCAGCCTGGGAGGTCTTGTGCTTACCCCCAGAAGAAACAGACTTTCAGATAAACATTTTGAAACACTGCTCCTGATGAGGTACAATCACACATTTTGTGCTGAATAGGTTACCTGCCACCGCCGCCACCACCCATGCCACACCACCCCACGTAGCTCAAGCCTATGCCTAATATCCTCTTTTCTATCTGCCATCATACTGTGAAGAAGGGCCAGCATATTCAGTGAACATAGCCTGTTAATTCTGAGGCTAGTCATGCTTTAAGTTGTGCTTGATTTTATTTTGGCTAAAATGTCTTTGCCTCCAAGCTGTATTATGCCATTTTATTTTATTTATACAAGCCATCAACATCAAGCCATTTTGAAGTTATTCTTTTTCTGTTAGATTTAGATGAGGCATGTTTTGTTTGGTTTCAAGTGTTCTGTTTATTGCTTTTTCAAAATAAAGAGCACAAAAGAAATACCTGTTATGTCCTCCATAGCAGAACTTTAAGTAGGCCTATACTGTACATATTTAGGAAATGAGATGGGGTTCTACCCAAAGTCAAGCACCATAAAAGTAACGTAAAAGTAACGAGTAACGTAAAAAGTTACTTTTCACAGAGGGTAACTAAGTAAAGTAAGGGATTACTTTTTTAAGAACTAATGAGCAAACACTACTTTTTAAAAGTAACTTCCCCAGCACTGCACAGCAGTAGTGCACGCATCGTGGTGCATAAAAACAGCGGAAACCAGAGAGAAAAAGTTGAGATGCCCAGAATGTAAATGTCTTATTGTGACCTTGGATATCAGAACAGGAATTTAAACTTTGCCAAGGATGCCATTTGAAGCTTAACAAAGACCTTCATGGGTGCTATAGTTTGATGTAAACAAAAAATCTACAAAATATTCACATATGCAATTCATAGAGCCCTACAGTTATAGCATTAAATAGTATTTAGGCTTATATTTACATGTGTTTAATAACTTACATTTTTGGTAATAAAGTTAGTCAGAATGTTAATGTAGATTAATGTGTTGTTTTACTCCATGTTTACTGCATCTCAGCACCTGTCTATGTCACTGCCTGCAGTGTTGTAGATGGACTTTGTGTTGGAATATGCCTGTTATAGTGCTGTGGACCCCTGTGTCTATTGTTTATGTTAGTGTGTCTAAGAAAGACGTGGCACTGACTGAGACAGTGTGCTTGGCCTGTTCAGCACCACTGCTGTCATTCAGCTGTCTCTGTTTGCCTGTCAGTGTAACGTGGAGGTGAAGGTGAACAGAGCTAGCAGCATGGACTAGTTAGCAGAAGCTCCAGGATAACTAATTAGCTCACAGGGTCGACAGACGATGAAATAGAGGTTTCAACTCTGGTACTTTATTCTTTACTTTATTCTGTTATCTTATCATACATGAGCAGTAGAATATAGTCAATATAACCTGCACCTAATGCCGGGTACACACTATGTGACATTTTTGTCTGTTCACTATGTCAGATTAGGTGAATGTGGAATCATAAAATGGGGTCTTGGCCGACAGACATGACAGGAGATTTGAAGTACCGCAAGAAAACTATGCAAGTCACTGAATCCTCCACAGTAAATTCCTGAAAATGTTTCACAATAAAAGCATTTTTAGAAAATGTAGGGCTTCTGTTTACCAAAATTATAAGGGGCTTTAAATTTCAAATACATACAGGAAGTGCTGAGTTTGAATTGACAATACATTAACTTTAACAAACTAGAGTAGATTATAAAGTAAACATAAAAAAATACAGAGGGAGTGTGTGAAAAAAAACACAGGTAAGTACAAAACCACTAACATCACGAGAAGAACTGGCAGCTAAAACACTGCTAGGAAATAAGTCAATCCAAAAACACTTAAGGTAAGTATGCAGAGATCTACCTAACGTGACAGAATTATCTGGCAGAGTAGTGGCATGAAGACCAGGCTTTTATAGTCAGGTTAATATTTAGGCTATAATCACTGCTGGATGCTTTGTAGAGGAGTGTGTGTCTGGCTTACATACACTAAATTACTGACATGGTGAGGGATAATTCATCATCATAAGGAACTGTAAAAACTCACATTTGTCAAGCATGGATTTGGCTTATTGTCCTTAATACTTGTGGAGACATCCCCATATACCAAAATTTAATGTGGAAGTAACAGTAGACAACTTTTCAATTATATAACTCATGCTTGTCTGCTTATTAACTCCTGCTCATAACAGAATATTATAACTTTAACCAGTGCTCAAAGTGCACTTCACCACAGGAAAACATATTCTTTCTTTAATGTAATAACCTGATAAATATCAGTTATATTTGTTTCTTTTTAAAAGTGTGTTGTTATTTAAAGTTATTGATAAGATGCCTGATTAATATTTGGTTGTCAAGGTTAAGTTCATGTAACATGGAAGTAAACATTTAAATACGATGAAATGCATAAATAATTTACAGTTAAAACATGTGCTTTAAAATGTATTTCATGGGCTTGTTCAGTGTTTTTAAGAGAAAAAAGCCACATCGTGGGAGAGACTTTGCTCGCATCCCCTCGCTGTGCAGACGCTGGAGAGGGCCGCTTGGACCTGAGGAGCTTCAGCGGATGTCGTGGGCCTGAGTCGGATGCTGAGGACAAAGTTGGTCAAACTGGTCATTTGGTGAGGCTGTGGATCTAGCTGCTTGTTGCTACTGTGCTTCAGATGGAAAAACACAAGAGGGATTTCCATGTGGTAGGAGCCGTTTCCATTCCCCACACAGAGCTAACATTACTGTTGTCCTTTGTCTTCATGAGCTCCAACTTTAAAGCGTGCCAACAAATCTAAATGCAAGCTTGCTAAAGCAATCATTTAAAACAAAGAATGCACTCAGATGGAACAGAATATCACTTAAAATAATTCCCCGGGGTTAAGAGGTGTTGCATTCGTACAGTTTGCCATATCTTAATACAAACAATGCAAAACAGAGATACTGTGGTTTTGTGTTATTGTATGCTGTTTAAAGTAACTCATAGTAATTCATACATTTTGCTAACATCTGTTAGGATTTACACAGAAATTCATAGGGTTCCTGGTAGCCTCGTAATTATCCAGGAGAGAGAATCTATTTTACTTAGACAGTTTATTTACACTGAGATGTCTCTTTCACCACTCAACATATTTGGGTTTAAAGCTTTGTTCAGTGCATAAAGTGGTTAACATATTACAAACCGGTGGTGAAAGGGTTACATTAATGTTATTAAAAAGATGATCATAGAGGTTTGTTTTTAGCTGGCTAGCTATGTTAGCTACATTGCTAATATTAACGCAGGGTTGCCAACTCTCACGCATCTGGCGTGTGACACACGCATTCACCTTCCATCTCACGGTCTCACTCTGCCCAACCAATTCATGCCAGCAACGAACGCTGGAAAAAAGGCCGGCAGCTTTGTATTTTAAATTAATTTCAAACAGCCGCTGCGCCGGGTGGGCAGAGTTGAAGTTTGCAGCCAGACTTCAGAGAGGGGAGGGGAGAGGAGAGGAGAGGGGCAGACTCCGCCTGACCGTACCTGTTGAGTGAAATTGCCAAATGTTTCTGTGGAAAACTACTCTCTGATTGGTGCACAATCTATATTTGCGCTTTGATTGGGCACCTCTAGTCTCACAGTCAGCCGACTATAGCAGGGTTGCCAACTCTCATGCATCTGACGTGACTCTCTCACGCCCGTTTAACCCTTCGGTCCCCCTCGGACAGAAAACGTCCTTTTCAGTCATTTTTCAGTTTTTATTTTTTGATAACTTTGGCTGTGTTCATGGATATAGCATGACATTTGGTCAAAAACCTTATTTTTGGTGATATTTTTGAAAATTTAAAGCCACTCCTAAATCAGGCCTAAAATACACAAATGGCAACCTTTTACGACATCTCGCCCTCTTGGACGAAAAACGTACCCATTGAAACCCATTAAAACGACATTTTTTGATTCTCCTTCAGTTTACATAAAAAATTTGATTTTTTTCTATCTCTGGCAGTCAGGTTGGTGAGAGAGACTCAAGAATGGTAAAAAAAAAACAAAAAACAAAACAGATAGGCCAATTTCCATTCATGGGGCCCTGCTGTCTTTTCAATGCAATTCCTGGTTTGGCCACGAAGCACTATAGGCCCCTAACAGGGAGGGCAAATGCAGAGTAGATCAAAAAATGGTCTTGCTGTGCTCACAGGGCTCGACAGTGCGAGCGTTTCACTCGCATTTGCGACTAAAAATAGGTGTGTGCGAACTGTAAAAAATATTTAGGGGCACGTGTGCGCATAAAAAAATCAGCCAAAGCAGCCTATATTTTTGTCAATAAAAAAATATGACAATCTAACCGCAAATGTTGGAGGAACTCCAGCCGCCTTCCCTCTTCCCTCTTCCCCATGTGACACGGTTAAGAACCACACCGCCCGCGGAAGCGCCGCAAATAGCCTCGAAGCGCCGAGAAGTGAAGCCAGTTTCCTTTCGGCGCCCATGTTAACCGACTGTGTCATCCACACCGGCCGCACCGCGCAGCTCCGCTGCCGGCTCTGCAGCGATCATTTCGGCGTCTGGTTTATTTTCTGCGCGAGCCGCAAGCTAATGTGTCAAGCTGGGTAGTTACCCATGATGGAAAAACAGCCCCAAATGTGACGAAGACAACAGCTGGGAGCAGAACCGCTTGTCGACCAGCATGGAGAAATGCGCGTCTGATGTGAACGGAAGTGCTCTGACTCACGGGAGAATTCGGTGCGCTGCGCTTCGCAGGCAGGGCAGGCCCTGGCGTTATGGCCGGTTTTCCAAGCCACTGTCGGCACAGTGAATAGGCCTATAGTCCCACTGTCGGCAGCGTGGAAATAAGTCAAAGTGTGGAGGAGACGGACCGGGAAAAGCGGCGGACCTCCGGGGAGGCCTGCTCCGTTCTCCCCGCAGTTAGGGACCGTTTGCCACGGTACCGCTGCTGGGCAGGGTGGAAATAAGTTCTGCAGAGTTTCAGAGGACCTGGAGAATGTTTTAGGATAGTAATAACATCAGTGTTTCCGCTACATTCGTTATTATTGCCGTCGCTGCTGCTCCTTCAAAACATTTACAAGTGCACCACCGCTCTGAGACATCTGTGCACTTGCACAGCGCAGCAGCCAGTATAGTGAGGAGAGCAGCGGTGAGGGGAGTGGGGAGTGGGGGAAGGCTCCTATTTAGGGATGCACCGAATATATTCGGCCGAATATTGCAAAAAAAACCCCACACATTCGGTATTTGGTGGAATAAGTGAAAAGCAAGGCCGAATAATAGCGGCGTGTTTTGATAACGCAATCAAATAGCGTGCGGTGACGGATGGAGTAAAATGTCGGCAGTGAGGCGATAAACAATAACGGCGAATCCCGCCGGTTGTGGGTTGAACGGGGGTCACAGACACGGACAGGAATACCTATTTCTGTCAAATACGGCGGCGCATTATAACGGCTTACCGGCGAAGAAGTCCGGCTCCAGGTGAATAACTTGTTGTCATGACTGCCCAAAAGTACCTGAACAGCTGAGCCAT